>NC_140583.1:916814559-917554489 GCF_964204655.1 Triturus cristatus
CTCTCTCTATCTCTCTCTCTATCTCTCTCTCTATCTCTCTCTCTATCTCTCTCTCTATCTCTCTCTCTATCTCTCTCTCTATCTCTCTCTCTATCTCTCTCTCTATCTCTCTCTCTATCTCTCTCTCTATCTATCTATCTCTCTATCTCTCTCTCTATATCTAATCTCTATATCTAATCTCTATATCTAATCTCTATATCAAAGAGAAATCTGAAAACACCATTACCCCAGAGGAGACAAATCTAATTATTCTCCCTTACAATGGGAACTCAGGACAGATACGTAAAATACTTGCTGACAAATGGGACATACTCACAAGTGACCCCATTATTGGCCAAACTTTCCAGTGGAGACCCAAAATAACCTACAGAAAAGGCCGCAGCATCCGGGATATTCTTGTCCATAATGACGTAATATCTAGCAAACCTACAGGTGAACATAACCTTAAAAGTATTTTATCCCTGTGGGCATTGTAAAGCCTGCCGCAACAGTTGCATGGTAAAAACAGTTCCAATCCCAGGTCACAGTTCACCTAAGATTAACCAATTTCTCACGTGTAGTTCTACACATTGTGTGAACGTCCTGGTGTGCCCATGTCAAATGTGGTATGTAGGCAGTATGACATTTATGACAAAGAAAAGAGTAAATAAGCATATGCGTGTCACAAACAAGCATTTACAATGCAATGGTCTCGGCACTGTTAAAGTTAGGGCTATTGGCATTGGCTCATGACATTCTTTTTGTTTTTGTTTTTAAAACATTTAAAGAAACGGCATTGTTATTTACAATGTCAATAGCTTAATAACTCTCAAATGCGAGACCTATTGCATTTGCACCCACACACAGCCACACACCCAGAGCCACCCACACAGAGCCACTCACATAGAGCAACCCACTCACAAATAGAGCCACCCACAGAGCCACCTACACACAGTTACCCACACACAGACAGACCCACCACGCATAGAGCCACCTACAACAAAAAGCCACCCACACACAGAGCCACACACAGAGCCACCCAGTGGACGCATTAGTCTACCAGACATCACCATAGCAAAAACTCGGCACAACTGCATCTCGCCAGAAACAAATTTTTGAATAGCAGTAAAACATGCAAACACACCCTAAACTGACACTACATACAAGAAAGGACGGTGCTTAACCCGTTCTACCCTCCCACTCGAATGGGCAAGTCGTTAGCACGAGCTTGCAAGGGAAAATACTTCACAGCTACAGGTCAAAGGGGAGGACCCAACAGGACAATAATTTCATAATAACCAACAAGGTCATAACGCAGTGTCACGCGCGAGCCTCAATAATGTCTTGGAGACTTCGCAACAAATGACTCCTGATTTATTGTTCACTCTTGCAGCTAATATTGTTATTATATTACCAGGTTTTGACATGGGCTGTCCTCGTACCGGGACAGTTTCTGTGCAGAATTAGATATGCTGTCCAGAGGGTGCACCTAAAGGTCCCTCGGAAACGAAATGCACCCACATCCCCAAGTAAATGGCGCTTGCATTTATGCTAAAAAGAGTTGGTGACAGCAGACTGTAAACTTGTTTTTTTTTTCATAACATAAACACACACCTCGCCCGGAGCAGCCAGCCAGTACCCCTTACCCGGTCCACCCTGTTCTTGTTACTGCATCCTCGGTATGTGTGCCCCGTTTTCATCCTAGTCATCCATGCTTGCCCCCTGCATCCCTCGCTCGGCAGGTGCTTTGTTACCTCACCCCTGCATCCTACTACTGCCCTGGTACTGTCCGCTCACCCGATACTGCCCGTGCGTGCTCTCGGGGTCCTCGAAGGGCACCCTGCGCTCGTCACAGTAGGCCAGCAGCCAGTGGGAACAGGGTTGGGGGGTCCGCGGCAGCTCGCGGCTCAGCATCTGCACCAGGCTGCCCCCTGAGAGGCCGAACGAGAAGCGCCTGCCTGGCCCCGAGCCCCGGCCCGCCTCCTGCCACACCAGCGCCGCCAGCGAGGCGCCCAGCTCCGAGCCCGACGGGTAGGCAGACACCTGTGCGCGCCCCAAGCCTGGCATGGCTGGACTCCTAGCTGGGACACGGGATGCGGGCAGCGGGGCGGGAACAGGGGCGGGGCAGGAAGTTGAGTGCAGGTGTGGTCGGAAGTAGGACAAGAGGATGAGGTAAGGACAAGAAAAGGACAGGAAGTGTGGCACGCGGAGAGACCGGAAAAGGGGCAAGAATAACACGGGAAGTGTGGCACAGGCCAACACGGAAGTGGGGCACTGGGAGAATAAAAGAAGCAGGGAAAAGGTGTTACAAACAGCAAGGCAGAATTAGAACTAGAAACGAGGGTAAGTATCGGCTATAAAGCGGAGCAAATGTACTGCAAGAAGTAGGAGGGATGAACAAATGATCCAAAGAACATAAAGGAGAAACGAAATAGCCCATGAAGAAAGACCAACTAGTGACAGCCAAACAAGAGCATGGTTTGGACTCACTATGCGTGACATTAATATGTCAGCACTGTGTTTATGCGTTGTTTGTCTATGATCTTGTATACGAGCCTTTCAGTGATACTATTGCAAACGTAGAAACTCTTGCACAGATGCAAAACGAACTCCTCTGCCGAAGGAGCGTGGTGGACGGGGATGACGCCATGAACACCGCCTTTCTCCGAGGTGAAGCAGAAATGCCTCGGAGAAGCGCAGTGGCGTTTTCAGATTCGGGGGCGTGTTTTTCTTTCTCTCCTCTTGCCACTGGCTGGAATGTTTACATTCCAGAGGAGAGAAAGAATCGAAAAAACACGCCCTGAATCCGAAAAGGACGGGGCTTGTTTGGAGAGACAAACTTCTTCTCCAATGGCTGACCAGCATTTAAGAGGCCAGCCAATGGAGAAGAGGAGAGAAGAGAGGCGGGTTCAAGATCCTCTTCTCCAAGTCATTAAATCTCGCGGGCGAGACTGCGCAAGCGCAGCCTTGGCTAGCCGAGACCTAAAAAGACATACATTACCCTATTGCCAGACACTTTGAGCGGTTCCATTTGTCAAACAGTTCTCTGCTTAGTTACTTTGCGTTGGAACAAGTCCATACTGGTCCCAGAGGAGGAAATAGAAATTTACTCCTACGCAAACGAGAATCTAGGGGGATAATTGAACTCAAAACTAAGTATCCGAAGGGTCATAATCTGGATGAACAATTGAGTTCACATTTACGCTATGATTAACAGCGGTTCTTGTATGTGCTACGAGCTACTCGGATTGCTACTGCATGTATTTTTACTGTTTGGTAGGTTTTAAATCATGGGTACCAACTATGAAGTAATAGCTTGAACTACTAGATTTTAATATTACTCTACGTTTTTTTCTCTTTACACAGGAGGAAAGGAAGGGTCACCTCAGTTGCGGACTGTCATCCGTTTCAGTCACCCTACCCTTTTCTTTCCCGTCCTGTGGGTCCATCTCAGATAAGGTTTTCCATCTTCACATATATTTACCTTTGGGCACCTTCTCCTTTCTCTTTTTTGTTTCAGGAATCCTGTTAAGGTTGCTGGCTAATATCTTCTTATGAATGTGACTTCTTGTAGTCAGCCGATTAATATTGCCATGATCTCAAATGTCATGTGTCCATATATAACAATGTATTACATGGGCACGATGCCGCTAGTATTTTGTATGTTATAGCACTAAGCTGTTTTCATTGCATACACGCTATCGTGGGAAGATTACCTCATATGCTATTATTGTAGTTCGACAGAATGAATATTGCGTTTATTTTGAGGCACAATTTCGAATATGCATGTATGCCATTGGTGTGTGCGAATAATTCATAGGCAACATACCGCTAATCCTTTTTATTGCATACTTGTTACCATAGGCAAATAATATGTTATAATTTATAGGCTTATGACATGAATTTGTTTTTATTGCCTTCCTTCCCACGCTGCATATTTGGGGCACTATTGCCAAGTATACGAGTTTGATAATTTGAAACTATGTTTAGGCAGCTCTGTAGTCATCGCACTAGTTGTCACGTTTGAATTGGTGGCATTGCATTTAGGTAATCATGCATATTTATTTTTATTCTTAGGTTTGCACCATATCATTTGACTTGGTACTGGGTTTTGAACCTTGATTATCGAAATATGTGGTGTATTATAACATAACAAGAAGAGATCAATTGCAGTTAGACACATGAATCTTGATGTTTAGGTTACATTCGGTAATGGCCACCGTGGTTTCTAGCACCACTTGTCAATCAATAGTCCTTTCTTTGTATCAGCACCTATGTAAGTTTTCCTGCAATCTGCATTACTTTGTGTGATCAAGACAGCTTGGCTGTCGAAACGCGTAACCTTCCTGAATAGATTCTGGTTTCATTCTGAGCGAGAGTCCTTCTTTGAAGGTGTGTGGGTGGGTGTGTGGGTGTGTGTGTGTGTGTGTATGTATTTACTGACAAAACCATAGGTTTCAGGGGCGTTATAGTTATCTGGACATTTGCCTCGTACAAAACCCTAGAAATTCCCCCGTTATAGTTAGTTCAGCTAACTATAACTCGCGCCCCCGCAATGCACTGCTGATGACGTCACATTACATCACTCATGACATGGTCAGTGACATCACTGGCGTCATTCATGTGATTCGCCCTCTCAGCCAACCGTGTCCTGGGGTGGGCACCCCAGGACACTGTAGGAGCCGGTCAGTGATGTCATTTGAGATGTCATCAGAGATGTCATCAGAGATGTCATCAGTGATGTCATCAGTGATGTCACTGACCATGTCATGAGTGATGTAATATGTGACGGTGGGTGGCTGCGTTGCCCCCCTCAGGCCACTTATGGCCCCGGGGACTCCATCCCCCGGGGCCGGCCTTTGTTTATTATTTTTAAAAAAATATATATTTATAGAAACACCTAGGACATGCTGGACAAACCGTACGTACCTATCACCATGACGATTGGCGTGATATTCATTAAAAGGAGACTATGCATAGAATGAATCCACATGGAATGTAGTTACACCGCTAGTGAAGCTCGGACGTGTCTGACGCCCTACCATGCCTAAACCCGGTGCCCCTGCCGGTGGGTACTCTCCAAGTAGACACCCTTGTCGTTTATTTATACAAACATGGGTAGCTATTGACGGGCACATTTAATATACACGCACACCAAGCCATTCAAAGGGCTTCGACAAAAATTCGACAAAACTATGCAAGAAACCCTCCTCACGGTTAATAAAATACACATCCACCGCCGGATGTGTAATACTTTTTATTTTACTCTCTGGAAAGCAGACGAACCTCACTTGAGAGTCAGTGTGCTCCTGGCTAAGCCCAATGCTGTGTTACACCCACCAGTGCCCGCCGAGTGCCTCACACCTCTGTGTTGTATTCCACCAGCTAGTGCGTATGCTATGACACTAGCCCATGTGCACTGTAACACCACCCCGTGAATATGTCATGCCACACTTGCCTTCGCACGGGTTATATTTCCCCATCTAACGTGCCTTCCTCGATGCCTATTTTATAACGCACAGCGCTATGCCATACATATTACAATCTGGGATCCATATCTTTGTCACAGTGCATATGCAACGTTACACTCCCCAGCACATATTTTATATTACAACTTTAGAGACTAGTTAAGTTACACAACACTGCCCTGTGCAGATTACACTCCAAGGCGCATATCGCATAGCACACGCTAGTGCCTGTGGTATCTCGCGCTTTCCAATGAATCTGTCATTGCGTACAATGTATTGCATGTTATATTTCACGCCCGGTTCATCTTATATCACACTTTTTGGTGCATAGTTTATACCATATACTATATCTAGTTTTCATTTTCAATCGTGCTCTCAGGACTATGTTCTATATAACACTGCGTCCACCTACCCTTTTCACGGGCATTACATTTTGCGATAGGGGTTGGAGGGTCAGGGGATGTTTCTGCCAAGTGAGCCCGGAGTCACAGTCACAAGTGTCCTCTTCTTCCTGAATAAAAGTGAGATTATGCTGCATACTTGTTCATATTAAGTAGTTGGCACAGACATTTTAAACACAATAAAGTTCCTAATACCCACCTACTCTGAACAGTTAGCTTGCTGCCCCATCCACCTCCTCCCTATCCTCAGTTGTCTGAATCCATGGACTAGCCTCCTCCCTCCTGCCATGCATGGTCTGATGTGCTGCCACTGCCCTCCATTTAGCATGGTGTACCAGTCCACTCCTCCTGCCCTCCATTTCCCAATTCTATGCCCCATCATTGAGCTCCTGCTTAGCCTCTGTGCTTAGCTTGCTGCCCCTATTCTCCTCCCCCCTGCCCTCCGATGTCTTTGTGCATGCCCCTGCTCCATCCTTTTTGCCCACCATGTTCCATGGACCTGCCACTCCCATCTACTCTGAGCGTTCTGTTGAGCTGCCACTCCCCTCCCACCTGCCTAGCATTGTCAGATGACCGAAACCTGTCCCTGCCACCTCCACCCTGCCTGTCCACATGCCATGCACCTATCCCCTTCCTCCTGTCCTCCATGGTCCATTTTACTGCCACACCCTTCTGCCCTCCCTGGTCTGTTGTGCTGCAACTGCTCCTCCTGCCTGCCCCGCGCTGTCTGTTGTGAGGCCCCTTCCCCTGAACTCTTGTCTGTGCCCAGGTCCTGACCCTCCCTTCTATCCTCCATGGTCCTTTGTGCATGCCCCTGCACCCTCCTTCTTGCCCATCATAGCCATTGTGCTGCCACTAACCCTCCCGCTTGCCATGCATGGTCTTCTGTGCTGCCATGGCCCCTCCCACCTTTCCTGTGTGGTCAGCTAGCTGCTCCCGACCCCCTCCCACCATGGTATGTGTGTATGCCATCATAGTCTCATTGTTGCTCTCCATGGTGTGTCTTGTTTCTAATGCCCATCCTGCCTGACCTCCATGGTCATCTTGCTGCTCCTGTCCTGCCCCCTTGCCCCCAGCCCTCTGTTTCCATGTGCAGACCCCTATTCCCTCCCTCATGGCTTGTCTGTTCCATTGTAATGCCCCTGATCCGTCCCTCCTGCCCTTTATGGTCTGTTATGCTGCAGCTTTCTCTCCTGTCTGTCCATTATGGTCAGCTAGCTACCATTGCCTCTTTCCCCTCTGTTCTCTGTTGTCCATGTGCATGGTCCTGTCCCCTCCCTATTGCTTTCTATGGATGGTTGTGCTGCACTCCCGTCCCGCATGCGCTGTGTGGTGTATTGTGCTGCTGCAAACCCTGATGCCTGCCCTGTAGGGTCAGTTTGGCGCACCTCTCCATATCCCTCCTGACCTCTGTTATCCGAGTCCATGTCCCTACCCCAATTCCTCCTGCCTACCATGATCCAATGTAAAAAAACTGGGGTATTGATTTTCCCCTTTGAGTTACATTGAAAAAAAAGAGGAGATTGTAGACAGGAGACAGATCAAATAAGCCCATTTGAGCTTAAAATCATTGGACGTTTCCTGGCTGAAATGGGTCTGTTGGCATCTATGGTTGTACTACCACTGCCTCTTCCTTCTGCCCACAATGGTCTATTATACTGCCACAGCCTCTTGCCCGTCCTGTATTGTTGGTTTGTTGCCCCTGCCCCCCTTTCCACTGCCCTCCATAGTCTGTTGTGCTGCCACTGCCCTTCCTGCCTGCCCAGTATGGTCAAATTGTTGCCTCTGCTCTCTCCTACCTGCCTTCAATTCTCAGAGTCCGTGCCCCTGGCCTCTGCCTCTCAACAGTATCCCAATGAACAACTAGATTGCTAACATTCTATATTTATTACAAAAGTGTGGAATGCCTGACGTCATCTTGGGGTAATCAAAACTGTAATACCTAGAGAATTTCCTTTAGAAATTAAATATATGAGAGGGTCTTATTTGCATCAAAATTATGGTCAGTGTTCTAAAATGAGGACATATTTTCTGAGTTTTCAAATTGCGACAAAGAACTTTTAAATTATTTGTAATCGTTATGTTTTTTTTATCCAGTTGACCACTTGATTAAATGTTGCACCTAGGGGAGAGGATGTGGTGTTACTTCCAGAGCTGCAGACTTTGCAACTGGGGAACCAGGTTGGAGTTTCTGCTTCAGCTCAACATTCTGCGATTGTGGTCAAATCACTTAATCTCCCCATGTCTACAACCAAAATGAATTTGATCTTGTGTGATGTAACCAATGCTCATGTAAAGCATTCCAATACCTGACAAGTCTGCACTATATAAAACTGCAAATACACAAAAAATAAGTGTTTTGCACACTTCTGTCATTGGGCTACATGTGGGCTACATCTGGGTGATATTTGTGCTGCATTTGGGCTCATTTGACTCTGGTGGCCATCTTGGGAGATTTATTGGTTATGAAGTATCCTAATTTCCTCATTTACTGCAGTCTCCTCAGTAGGAAATGCTTTCAGTTTTTTACTTTGATTCCATCAAGAAGGTATTCAGATATGTCCCACATTTGCCATAACTTCTGAATGTTAGCACTCTAGTTGCTCATTAGATCACTGTAGTAAAGCTACTGCTCACCACGGAAGTCTGCTGCTGGTATTGAAAGTGCATGTTTGTCTGCATATCAGAATTTTTTAATGAAATAGAAGAGGATTTGAGAAGTCACTCAAAATGTGCCCTAATTTTTCTTTCTTCAGCACTAATCATAATTTCTATGGCAAAATGAACCCCCTCATTGTGTTCCTTTTTAAATTAAATGTTTTAAGTGTTACCAGTTTATTCCAATCAAGATGGCTTCAGGTGTGCCATACTTTTGTCATAAGTAAGACAGTAAGTGCTCTAGTTCTTTAGAACACTCTGGGAAGCTACAGTAGAACACAAAGGAATCAACTGACAGTCTCTGCCCTTGTTGGATGTACATGTTTTACTGAGAATGTCAGACTTCATTCTCACATGACTGAGAAAGAATGTGAATTTACAGAAAATATGCTCTCAGTTTAGCTTATAGATCACCTTCGAAACCTCTGTGGGGAAAAGCATGAGAAAATAGTTCTCTCTCAAACATGATTCATGATATCGCATCAAAAGCTTTTTCACTTGGTAAAATCACCTTAGAACACACCACAATTCCTAAAATGAGTATGGTACCATCAACAAATGATTTATAATCTAACTAAAGTCTTAAAACCTTCTATTAACTGCAATGCTTTTTAATGAGGTGCTATCATGTATATTGGTCCCAAGATGGCTGCCAACACTTCTTGGATGAAGTGCTGACAGCCAATCAAATCTCACGAGGAAGTGTGGTTAGGCTCCGCCCAGATATATATATGTGATTTTACTTTTGATTCACAGGAACTACTGAACGGATTTACACCATTTAAGCAAAAGGCACGAGTCTGAACTGAGGACCACCTCTTTGCCAAATTTGGTGTAATTCCGTTCAGCACTTCGGGCTGTAGCTGCGTCAACAGGTCCTATGGGAAAATGCATGGGGAAAACGCGTTTTGGGACCCCCCTTTTTTCTCGGCCCCCGATTAACAAATCACCGTGAAATTTTCAGGATAGGAGCGGACCGGGCCAAAAGTTTGGAAACTTTTGCGAAGATCCGTCAAATCGGCGCCAATGTTATTCCAAATAGAAGGTTGCGGATTTCCTATGGAAAATAGGTCCTAACTATATATTCACTGAAAAAACCATAGGTTTCAGGGGTGTTATAGTTAGCTGGACTTTTCACTTGTACAAAACCATTGAAATTCCCCCGTTATAGTTAGTTCAGCTAACTATAACTCGCGCGCCCGCAATGCACTGCTGATGACGTCACATATTACATCACTCATGACATGGTCAGTGACATCACTCATGACATCACTGATGACATCTCAAATGACATCACTGATGACATCACTGATGACATCATCCAGTGAATGTGTGTGTTTCTGAAAATTAAATATGTTTTATATATGTATATCTCAAGGTCGATGGAAGAATAAATGGGTATATAAGTGTCTAAATGGATGATTTGTTTTTGAAAAATTGATTGTGTAACTGACTGATTAAGTGTTTCATAGTGAATACATGGCTTAGTGAGTAATGTTTAAATATGTAAATATCTGTATCAGTCTCTCACTTTGTGTATAAGTGGCTGCATGGGTTGGTGAGTAGCTAAATGGGTGTTTATATAGGTTATTAGTTGGTTTTATGAGTATCAGTCTGAGTGTCTGCATGGTTCGGTGGGGGTATTACGTAGTGCATAGGTGCATGAATGAATGACTCACTCTTTGTATGTGTTGAAGACAGCATGTGTGCAGGACTCTATGGGTGGATGAGTGAGTGTATGGGTGTGTTAGTGAGTGAATGACTGTCTCAATAGTGTCTTTATGAGTAACTACATATGTTTTAAACTAGTATATGTGACTATTGGTGTATATAAGCGAGTATATGTGACAGTGAGAGATTGAAAGAGTTCCTATATGAATAAGTATGTGTTTCTATAAGTGATTGTTTAAAAGACTAAGTATGTGTAAGTTTCCGTAGAAGTAAGTGTGGTGGTGTGTGTATAACTGTATATGCAAGTAAATGTATGTTTGATTCTTTATTAGCATGAGTGACTATGTGTGTGAGTACCTCTATGGATGAGTGGCATTGTGTAACAGGATGTATAGGTGTATGAGTACATATGATGAGTGAGTACATGTATGAGTGACTGTATAGGACTGTTGGTGAATGAGTGGATGTGTATGTGGATCTTAGAATTACTGTATAGGTTGTTTTAACTGGTATTGGTATGTCCATTGTTTTTAAAATTTTAATTTCTATTTTTGAATGTGTGTATCAAAGGTTATATTAGGGGAAGAGGAGGTCTGCCACTCTATCACAAGGATGATTTCATCAGTGATGTCATCAGTGATGTCATTTGAGATGTCATCAGTGATGTCATGAGTGATGTCACTGACCATGTCATGAGTGATGTAATATGTGACGTCATCAGCAGTGCATTGCGGGCGCGCGAGTTATAGTTAGCTGAACTAACTATAACGGGGGAATTTCAATGGTTTTGTACAAGTGAAAAGTCCAGCTAACTATAACACCCCTGAAACCTATGGTTTTTTCAGTGAATTTCTGAGGTTTTTTAAATGCTAATTCCTAACTATAACGTGCCTGAAACCTATGGTTTTTTCTGTGAATTTGAAAGGTTTTTTAAATGCTAATTTCTAACTATGCCTACAGAGATAGGACATGTGAAGAAAGAAGAAAAAATGCACAGAAAGAAACAAAAGAAGTGCAGAAAGAAGCAACAGAAGTCCTCAAATACGAAGATAAGTGCAGGAAGAAGGATAACGTGCAGAAAGAACAAAAAGAAGAGCAGAAAGAAGCCTTGTTGCAAAATCATCCTGTACCCTCAACTTTTTCAGACGGATACTGGTGGTAACTGAGTCTGACTAACCAGTCCTAGAGCCAGTGCTATGTTAAAAGACACTTAGAATACAGTGAAAACACCTACATACACTAGGGAACATTATGCGTTGGGGTCCCCCTGTGATTAGCATGACCTCCTCTGTAAGCCCCTAGTGTATAATAGGGCATGGGGATTAAAACTACCTCTTAAAACAGGCCACAGGGCGTTTTTGCACACGTTAACTCAGGCCTCGTCCCCTCCCTTCACCACTGTGTAAACACGCCCTGTGTCCATTTTTAGTTGGGAGATTAAGTTCATTTGAATCCTGAGGGTCCCTAGGGTCCAACTAGCCCACTAGGTACCTCCAGTAAGTGCCACAGAGCTGCGTTGCAGAGAGGTGTAAAAAGTGGCACGGCCTGGACCACCTCTCTGCAATGCAGCTCAGTGGCGCTTACTGGAAGCACTTGGTGGGCTAGTTAGCCCCCAGGGGCCCTCAGTATTGAAGGGAAATTATATCCCCAATTTAAAACGTGCCATAGTGCGTGTTTGCACACGTCACCTCAGGCCCCGTCCCCTCCCTTCACCACTGTGTAAACGCGCCCTGTGGCTGTTCTAAGTTGAGAGATTAAGTCCCCCTGAATCCTAAGGGTCCCTAGGGTCAAACTAGACCACTAGGTACCTCCAGTAAGCGCCACAGAGCTGCGTTGCAGAGAGGTGTAAAAAGGGGCTTGGCCTCAGAACACCTGTCTGCAGCGCAGCTCCCTGGTGCATACTGGAGATGCCTGTTGGGGGCGCGTTTGCAGAGTGCTGCACGGAGGGGGCATGGCCTCCGGCACGATGCCAGTCTTTTATTTATTTTAGTTTTTTAAGAAGGGGGGCTGTTTGGTTCCCCTTCTTATTCTAATTTATTGGCCCTGATGACCCCATCCCCCAGGGCCAGTCTCCTAATTATATTTTTTTGACCCCAATCCCCAGGGCCGGCCACTGTTTTTTATTATTTTAAAAAATATATATTTATAGACACACCTAGGACATGCTGGACAAACCGTACGTACCTATCACCATGACGATTTGCGTGATATTCATTAAAAGGCGACTATGCATGCAATGAATCCACGTGGAATGTATTTACACCACTAGTGAAGCTCTGACATGTCTGATGCCCTACCGTGCCTAATCCTGGTAGACACCCTTGTCGTTTATTTATACAAACATGGGTAGCTATTGACGGGCACATTTAATACACATGCACACCAAGCCATTCAAAGGGGATTCGACAAAAATTCGACAAAAACTATGCAAGAAACCCCCCTCACGGTTAATAAAACACACATCCACTGCCGGATGTGTAATACTTTTTATTTTACTCTCTGGAAAGGGGACGAACATCACTTGAGAGTCACAGCGTGCTCCTGACAGAGCCCAATGCTGTGTTACACCCACCATTGCCTGCCGAGTGCCACACACCTCTGTGTTGTATTCCACTAGCTAGTGCATATGCTATGACACTCTCTAGCCCATGTGCACTGTAACACCACCCCGTGAATATGTCATGCCACACTTGTCTTCGCACGGGTTATATTGCCCCATCTAACGTGCCTTTCTCGATGCCTATGTTATAACGCACAGTGCTATGCCATACATATTACAATCTGGGATCCATATCTTTGTCACAGTGCATATGCAACGTTACACTCCCCAGCACATATTTTATATTACAACTTTAGAGACTAGTTAGGTTACACAACACTGCCCTGTGCATATTACACTCCAAGGCGCATATCGCATAGCACGCGCTAGTGCCTGTGCTATCTCGCGCTCTCCCATGAATCTGTCATTGCGCACAATGTATTGCATATTATATTTCACGCCCGGTTCATCTTATATCACACTTTTTGGTGCATAGTTTATACCATACACTATATCTAGTTTTCATTTTCAATCGTGCTCTCAGGACTATGTTCTATATAACACTGTGTTCACCTACCCTTTTCACGGGCATTACATTTTGCGATAGGGGGTGGAGGGTCAGGGGGTGTTTCTGCCAAGTGAGCCCGGAGTCACAGTGACAAACGTCCTCTTCTTCCTGAATAAAAGTGAGATTATGCTGCATACTTGTTCATATTTTAAGTAGTTCGCACAGACACAATGTTTTAAAAACAATAAAGTTCCTAATACCCGCCTTCTCTGAACAGTTAGCTTGCTGCCCCATCCCCTTCCTCCCTATCCTCTGTTGTGTGAATCCATGGACTAGCCTCCTCCCTCCTGCCATGCATGGTCTGATGTGCTGCCACTGCCCTCAATTTAGTATGATGTACCAGTCCACTCCTCCTGCCCTCCATTGCCCAATTATATGCCCCATCATTGACCTCCTGCTTAAACTCTGTGCTTAGCTTGCTGCCCCTATTCTCCTTCCCCCTGCCCTCCGATGTCTTTGTGCATGCCCCTGCTCCATCCTTTTTGCCCACCATGTCCCATGGACCTGCCACTCCTATCTACTCTGAGTGTTCTGTTGAGCTGCCACTCCCCTCCCACCTGCCTAGCATTGTCAGATGACTGTAACCTGTCCCTGCCACCTCCACCCTGCCTGTCCACATGCCATGCCCCTATCCTCTTCCTCCTGTCCTACATGGTCAATTGTACTGCCACACCCTTCTGCCCTCCCTGGTCTGTTGTGCTGCAACTGCTCCTCCTGCCTGCCCCGTGTGGTCTGTTGTGAGGTCCCTTCCCCTGAACTTTCTTGTCTGTGCACAGGTGCTGACCCTTCCTTCTATCCTCCATCGTCCTTTGTGCATGCCCCTCCACCCTCCTTCTTGCCCATCATAGCCATTGTGCTGCCACTAACCCTCCCACTTGCCATGCATGGTCTTCTGTGCTGCCATGGCCCCTCCCACCTTCCCTGTGTGGTCAGTTAGCTGCCCCTGACCCCCTCCCACCTTCCCTCCATGGTCTGTGTGTATGCCATCACAGTCTCACTGTTGCTCTTCATGGTGTGTCTTGCTTCTAGTGCCCATCCTGCCTGACCTCCATGGCTATCTTGCTGCTCCTGCCCTGCCCCCTTGCCCCCAGCCCTACTCCCTCCCTCCTGGCTTGTCTGTTCCATTGTAATGCCCCTGATCCGTCCCTCCTGCCCTTTATGGTCTGTTATACTGCAGCTTTCTCTCCTGTCTGTCCATTATGGTCAGCTAGCTACCATTGCCTCTTGCCCCTCTGTTCTCTGTTGTCCATGTGCATGGTCCTGTCCCCTCCCTCTTGCTTTCTATGGATTGTTGTGCTGCACTCCCGTCCTGCATGCCCTGTGTGGTGTATTGTGCTGCTGCAAACCCTGATGCCTGCCCTGCAGGGTCAGTTTGGTGCACCTCTCCATGTCCCTCCTGTCCTCTGTTATCCAAGTCCATGTCCCTATCCCATTTCCTTCCATGATCCAATGTACCATACTTGCGAACATTTTTAACTTGGTAAGAGGGAGATTTTGAAAAAAAACTGGGGTATTGATTTTCCCCTTTGAGTTACATTGAAAAAGAGGATATTGTAGACAGGAGACAGATCAAATAAAGCCCATTTGAGCTTAAAAACATTGGACGTTTCCTGGCTGAATCGGGTCTGTTGGCATGTATGGTTGTACTACCATTGCCTCTTCCTTCTGCCCACAATGGTCTATTACATTGCCACAGCCTTGAAGGAGGGTAGATTTTGTATCACAGGGGGCCCCTGGCCCGTTCTGTCCACACCTGAAGTATGAGACCCTTGTCCTTGCCCTGCCAGCTGCATTTGTAGGCCGTATTAAATTGACCAGCGGGTCCTGTGTTGCTATATAATTATCCTGAGACATCCTTACCACTCAGCCAGCATAAAACCCCTGTGTAGGCCCTTCTGTTCAATATGTAGGCCTCTTTGTTAAATTGACCATAGCTCTGCAATTTTAGTGTATAGCAGTCTGAAGGCAGGTTTGCGAGGCCTTCTGATCCAAACTAGTAGCCCCCACCCTACCAGAGTGCTCCGTGCTCGGTATCAAAGTTCAACATCCCCCTGAAGCTGTCGACATACAGTAGGCTGCATCCTGGACTGGTACTTGCTTCCTGGGCAGGTTTCCCGCTTTTAAGGAAGTGGCAACCGCAGAGCGTCAAGTTAGGAGAACTGAGGAGATTTTATACATGAATTCCCGTACAATACCCATTATTTTCTGCTTGCTCTATGGAACTTACGATAAGCGATTGGCCTGAGAGACTGACCTTTTCACCCAGTCCATTGTCAGCATTAAGTGGGTAAATGACGAAATGTCTGGTAAAATCTGCAGACGAAGCTTTTGGGTAGCATACGTAGGTAGATGTAGCGTGCAAAGGAGCCCACAAAATGATATAAAAAGGGAGCACCCACAGATATCGACGGACTACCTCGCCGTCTGTATGTAGGTTAACAGGCAGTGCAGGTTTTCCCCAAGAGCTGGGAGCTCTTGTCTTCCTTTGCTTAAAATGTCTTGCTCTGCTTTGCTTGAAGTATCTTATTCTATTTTACCTATATGAAATGTCATGTTATGTTTAACCATTGTTCTCTTTACTTTTGCATTTAAAAGATTTTGTATTGTAATTGCAGGAATGCTTGCTCTAAGAGTAAACGTGAGTGTTCCTAGGTAACATTTTCCTTGGTGTAACTTGTTTCTCATGATGCATTTATAGATGTGTTTTCTCTCTCTCTCTGTCAGTACATTAATTGAGATACAGAGAATATTATGACAGCTGTATGATTATCTGGATTCTGTATTTTGTACTTTATGTCTCTATTCTGCGGTTTCTTTGAAGTTGCATCTTCTCATTAAACTGCCATTGTATTCTGCCTCCAATTCCATGTCTCATATGTCTGTTTTCTTCATTTTTGGAGAAAAGCGTTCCTAGGCACCCCGGCTCAAATTAAGGTGCCCCTTTTGTCCCTGACTCACTCTCCTGCTCAGTTCTGTGGTGGCTCCCGGGGATCTGGGGACCGCCCCTAGCTTCCTTGACCCGTAATAGATCTTCCCTCCAACAGCCTCTCTTGCAAGTCCTGTATTGTTGGTTTGTTGCCCCTGCCCCCCTTTCCACTGCCCTCCATAGTCTGTTGTGCTTCCACGGCCCTTCCTGCCTGCTCAGTGTGGTTAAATTGTTGCCTTTGCACCCTCCTACCTGCCTTCAATTTTCAGAGTCCGTGCCCCTGGCCTCTGCCTCTCAACAGTATCCTAATGAACAACTAGATTGCTAACATTCTATATTTATTACAAAAGTGTGGAACGCCTGACATCATCTTGATGTAATCAAAACTGTAATACCTAGAGCATTTCCTTTAGAAATTACATATATGAGAGGGTCTTATTGGCATCAAAATTATGGTTAGTGCTCTAAAAGACTAAAATAAGGACATATTTTCTGAGTTTTCAAATAGCGACAAAGCACTTTTAAATTATTTGTTATCTTTATGTTTTTTTATCCAGTTGACCACTTGATTAAATGTTGCACTTAGGGGAGAGGATGTGGTGTTACTTCCAGAACTGCAGACTTTGCAACTGGGGAACCAGGTTGAAGTTTCTGCTTCAGCTCGACATTCTGTGATTCTGGTCAAATCACTTAGTCTCCCCATGTCTACAACCAAAATGAATTTGTTCTTGTGTGATGTAACCAATGCTCATGTAAAGCACTCCAATACCTGACAAGTCTGCACTATATAACACTGCAAAAACACAAAATAATAAGTGTTTTGCACACTTCTGTCATTGGGCTATATTTGGGCTACATCTGGGTGATTTTGGGCTACATTTGGGCTCTTTTGTCTCCGGTGGCCATCTTGGGAGATTTATTTGTTATGAAGTTTCCTAATTTCCTCATGTACTGCAGTCTCCTCAGTAGGAAATGCTTTCAGTTTTTTACTTTGATTCCATCATGAAGGTATTCAGATATGTCACACATTTGCCATAAATTCTGAATGTTAGCACTCTAGTTGCTCATTAGATCAATTAGATCACTGTAGTAAAACTACTGCACCATGGAAGTCTGCTCCTGGTATTAAAAGTGCATGTTTCAGTCTGCATGTCAGAATTTTTTAATGAAATAGAAGAGGATTTGAGAAGTCACTCAAAATGTGCCCTCATTTTCTTTCTTCAGCATTAATCATAATTTCTATGGCAAAATTAACCTCCTCATTGTGTTCCTTTTTAAATTAAATGTTTTAAGTGTTACCAGTTTATTCCAATCAAGATGGCTTCAGGTGTGCCTTACTTTTGTCATAATGAAGACAGTAAGCGCTCTAGTTGTTTTTAAGAACATTCTGGGACATTCTGTCATTGGGCTATACTTGGGCTACATCTGGGTGATATTTGGGCTACATTTGGGCTCTTTTGTCTCTGGTGGCCATCTTGGGAGACTTATTTGTTATGAAGTTTCCTAATTTCCTAATTTACTGCAGTCTCCTCAGTAGGAAATACTTTCAGTGTTTTACTTTGATTCCATCAAGAAGGCATTCAGATGTGTCACACATTTGCCATAAATTCAGAATGTTAGCACTCTTTTTGCTCATTAGATTACTGTAGTAAAGCTACTGCTCACCAGGGAAAACTGCTGCTGGTATTGAAAGTGCATGTTTCAGTCTGCATGTCAGAATTTTTTTATGAAATAGAAGAGGATTTGAGAAGTCACTCAAAATGTGCCCTAATTTTTCTTTCTGCAGCACTAATCATACTTTTTATGGAAAAATGAACCCCCTCATTTTGTTCCTTTTTAAATTAAATGTTTTAAGAGTTGTCACTTTAATCCAAGCAAGATGGCTTAAGGTGTGCCATACGTTTATCATAAGTAGGACTGTTAGCGCTCTAGTAGTTCTTTGGAACACTCTGGGAAGCTGCAGTAGAACACAAAGGAATCAACTGACAGTCTCTGCCCTTGTTGGATGTACATGTTTTACTGAGAATGTCAGACTTCATTCTCACATGACTGAGAAAGATAATGTGAATTTACAGAAAATAAGCTCTCAGTTTAGCCTATAGATCACCTTCCAAACCTCTGTGGTAAAAGCATGAGAAAATATTTTTCTCTCAATCATGATATCCCAGCAGAAGGCTTTTTCACATGGTGAAATCACCTTAGAACATACCACAATTCCTAAAATGAGTATGGTACCATCAACAAATGATTTATAATGTAACTAAAGTCTTAAAACCTTCTATTAACTGCAATGCTTTTTAATGAGGTGCTATCATGTATATTGGTCCCAAGATGGCTGCCAACACTTCTTGGATGAAGTGCTGACAGCCAATCAGATCTCAGGATGAGATGTGTGGTTAGGCTCCGCCCACATATATATATGCTTTTAAATGCTATTTTCTCAGGAAATACTGAACAGATTTACACCAGACCTGCAAAAGGCACTTCCTTGACCTTATGGCTACCTCTCTGCCAAATTTCAAGTAATTCTGTTCAGCCGTTCGGGCTGTAGCTGTGTCTAAAGGTCCTATGGAAAAATGCATGGGGAAAACGCGTTTTGGGACCCCCCTTTTTTCTCGGCCCCTGCTTGACGAATCCCCCCGAGACTTTCAGGGTAGGAGCGGAGCGTAGCGCCCCACCTATTTTGAAAATTTCGCGAGGATTCGTCGACCGGCGCCAAAGTTATTCCAAATAGAATGTTGCGGATTTCCTATGGAAACAGGGTCCTAACTATATCTACCTACTGGCGACCGCCAGTAGGTAATATATACATACATATACATATATATATATATATATATATATATATATATATATATATATATATATACACACACACACATATATATATATACACATATACACACATATATATATACACACACACACATATATTATCTACTGGCGGTCGCCAGTAGATAGTTATAGTTAGGACCGTGTTTCCATAGGAAATCTGAAAATTCTATTTTGAATAACTTTGGCGCCGGTTGACGAATCCTCGCGAATTTTTCAAAATAGGTGGTGCGCTCCGCTCCGCTCCGCTCCTACCCTACCCTGAAAGTCTCGGGGTGATTAGTCAAACGGGGGCCGAGAAAAAAGGGGGGTCCCAAAACACATTTTCCCCATGCATTTTTCCATAGGCCCTTTAGTCGAAGGTACAGCCCGAACGGCTGAACAGAATTACCTGAAATTTGGCAGAGAGGTAGCCATAAGGTCAGGGAAGTGCCTTTTGCATATATGGTGTCAATATGTTCAGTAGTTCCTGAGAAAATAGCATTTAAAAGCATATAAATATCTATAAGCGCGCACCGTGCGCGCACCCTAACGTGCGCAAGCGTAATTCTGATCGGTGGTTACATGTTAGTCAACGTTCGAATCGGTCGAAATCAGGAAGTGTCGGCCGCCATTTTGTTTATTTTCAGTGCGAGAGTGAAACAGGAAGGTGGCGAATGTGAAAAGGGGGCAGGGAGGAGAGTTCCTGACCCCCTAGCCTTTGTCAGGGGGTCCCTGAAGCACCCCGAAGGCAGAATTTTTTTTTTTTTTTTTTTTTTTTTTAAATTGCGGGGGTGCGCGCACGGTGAAAAACCAAAGAAAAAAAAATTGTAATACGTTGTTTATTGTAAAATAAATATATAAAAAAATACATAAATAAATTAGCATTTAAAAAAAACGTACAAATTCACTGAAATAACCATAGGTTTCACACGTTATAGTTAGGAATTAGCATTTAAAAAGCCTTGCAAATTCACTTAAAAAAAACATAGGTTTCACACATGTTAGTTAGGTGGATATTTCACTCGTAAAAAACCAATGAAATTCCCCCGTTATAGTTAGTTCAGATAACTATAACTCGCGCGGCTGCCACTCTATCACAAGGATGATGTCATCAGTGATGTCATGAGTGATGCAATATGTGACGTCCTGAGCAGTGGATTGCAGGCGCGCGAGTTATAGTTATCTGAACTAACTATAACGGGGGAATTTCATTGGTTTTTTTTACAAGTGAAATATCCACCTAACTATAACATGTGTGAAACCTATGGTTTTTTAAGTGAATATATATATATATTATACATACATACACGCATACACACATACACATATACACACACACACACCGTGATAACTACCCACCTCTTCAAATTGATTTTATGATAATTTAAAATCTTTTTGCACAGGTATTCCATCTATTTATTCATTCATTTATGTATTTATGTTAACATACATAACGTTTGCACATTGCACTGTTAGGTTGTGAAAAATGAACAGAAAACAGTGAGTGAATTGCACTCATGCCGAGTTAATTGAACATGTATTTATACCACTATGTAATATGCTTACTGGCTCAGTATATAATCAAATTACGCTTCAGTATATTTACTAGGTTAACACTAAGATTTATTTGCACTGTCACTTTACCACTATATAAAAAAAAAAAAATCAACAAAAAAATGGTATTTAAATGATCAGCTGACTTCCATGCGTGTCATGTGATCAAGGCTCTATGGAGTTGAAACGCGTTATGGCGGATGTACCTTAAAGCAATAAACTGATTGAACGCACCGAGTTGTGGTCCGTGCTCCTTTCTTCTGAATTTGAAGCGCCAAGCAGCAGTGGATTTCTTGGGACACACACACACACACACACACACACACATCCCTTCAAGGTATGTAGGTGTGGGATGGGGAGTAGTAAATCTATACTTCCCAACAGACACTAACCATTAAATATTCTGTCCTCGATAGTCTTGTACGCAGATATTCTCGGGGTCAGTATTTAGCTGTGCAACCAGTATTTGGGATAGAATGCACCTATAGAGCACAGCTTTCATGTTTGGTCATAGCTGGGGGCCAGGTCACCCTAAAAATATACATCTGGCTACGGGCTTGGCCAGCAGTGCAAGGTTTCCTTACACACCATGTACATTAAAGGCAGCAGTGAACATTTCTCTCCAACAGTACAGCCAGCAGCAACAAGTCTTTCACGTATATACAAACAATTACCAGAATGGTCTATTCCACCAGATCACAAATTTTTCTCTCATTCCTGGACCCTTTTCCACTTAACTGTGTTTGTGATGGCTCTTGGGAGGGATTCAGAGACTAATGAAATATGGATGCACCTGGCCTGTGTGGTCAAATGGCTAAGGGACAAAATCTGGACAAGAATAAAGGAGTCAATAGCCCAAATTGGCAGGATCACTGGAGACCCTGCCAGAAGAAAATGTTTTGGAACGCATACAAGATCACCAAAAAGAAATAAGGACTTCAACCAAGGAATCCTGCAAGATCTTGAAGTGAAGAATTATGGAATTCAGACTTTACATTAAAAAAAAAATGCTTTTTATTCTACAATTCTTTTTTATACATGTTATCTTATTGAATCATGACTGATGAAGGCAAAGTTATGCCTCCAAGGACTATTTTCTTGTTAATTTGTTTACCTCCATTTTGCCATTATAAAATATGTGAGAAAGTGGTCTTTTTGCACGGTTAGCCCCTACCTTTTGCCTGGTTTAGATATAGTTTCAATTGTAGTGCCAACCAGGTCCCCTGTCCCAGTGTTTCTTCCCCAAAACACATCCGTAATCGGTACTTTTGCCCCATCTAAGTCCCTAGAAAATGGTACCCTGGGTACCTAGGACCTGGAAGCTGAAGGTCCCCTGGCACCCCGATCACTGGGACAATGCCACTGCCCTTGCAGCTTGCATGCCCCTGTATGGGCGAAAACGACATGGTTGACATGGCACCCTGTCTGGGTGCCATACCTGCCAGCCTTTCCTGAAGGTATAGGTAAGTCGCCCCTCTTGCAGGGCCCACAGACGTAAGGCAGGGTGCACTATACCACAGGTGAGGACATATCTGCATGAGCTACAGTATGAGGCCCTGCAATATTTGGGTACACTCCTTAATATTGCAGGTGCCAGGGAAGTCATACAGAGTACGTGGACTGGAAACACGACAACTATAGTCCACGAGCACCAAGACAGCTTTACTGAACACATGAGTGTTTGGTACCCAACTACTCCTTTCAATAAATCTACACTAATGCTAGTGTGAGATTTATTGTCCCTTGCTCTCGGAGGGCACCACAGAGGTGCCCCCTGAAAACCTACCAACCCTGGTGTGGTCTCTGACAGGTTTCTGGACTTCGGGGTAGAGAGCCCCTATTCGCTGGGACCTCTGCTGTCGTTGGTCTCCCTCCTGCAACCTCCAGTGCCATGAATGCAGTCTGTTTGCCAAAAGAAACTCCATTGAATAGGATTGGGCGCCCAATGCCGAAACTGCACCCTGCACCCGGCCACCCCTGTGCCGCTAGTGGTGTATGTTTGGTGCTGCTTTGTTTCCCTGCCCCCTGTGCTTGTGCTAACCCCCAAAGCTTGGCCGCTGCAACCAATCTACTTACCAGCAAACAGTGTTGCTTCAGCACCCCCAGTCTCCATTTAAAAGCATTGTGCCGAACTCCGACTTGGACCGCTGCACTCGCCCATCCCTGCCGCTGCAGTTTTGATACACACCTGACGCTCACCCCTTGCAAACCTTTGGTCTTGAAGACTGGAATTGTAAGTGTGTTACTTACCTGTTTAACCACAATATTGTTTCCCCATAGGATAACATTGAACTGTTCTGAAATGTTTGTAGAGTTTTAAAAGTGAAAAGTAATTTTTATTTAAAAACTTACTTACCTTATTGTGAAGATCTTGGGTCTCAAAATGAAATACAAAGTACATTTTTTTTAAATTTGTGTGGCTCTCCTACTTGAGCAGTGTGTCCATGATTTGTAAACTTTGTGCAATAATTGTCTAACACGCCTCTGTCTTAGGCCGCTCGCCCACACTACCACCAAAGGAGCACTATGGGTTCCAAACTGAGCCCTGTACACTTTATGGGAAACCCGGGACTCTGCGCATGGTATAACCACCTAGTGGGCATACCATATACAGAGTCAACTTCCTACAAAATAATTGGTTTGTTTTTTCTGACCCGGGGAGCTGGCATGATCAATCCTTAAGCACAGTAGGGGACTGTGATTAAGTGCCATCTTTCTTGCATGGTATGCCCCCACTTTTTGCTGAACTGCTGAATGTACTTTGACTGAGTGTGCCCTGGACTCCTGCCAATCAGGTACCCAGGGCCTATGTTCCTTCCCTAAACAAAAAACTCAAAACCAAATTGGCAAACCCTGGCCACATGTGAGCCCCTGGTAAGGGCTGCAGCACTCTTTGTGCCACCCTTAGAGGCCCTGTACCCTAACACACACACACACACACACACACACACACACACTACCCTGGCAGGCTGAGTGTCTGGGTACAAGACAAAACAGACGACATGGCACACATCCCTGTGTGTCATGCCCACAACCTACACTGCCCTGGCATACATCAGCCACCCCTCTAGCTGGGTGCCCTATGCCAGTGGTGTGGGCACAGAGGCAGGAGCCCTGTGCCCCTACAGTACCCAGGTCCATTCCTGGGCCCTGTACGTGCAGTGCTGCCATTTAAGAGTACATGGTGCTGGGAGCTTGTCAAACACTAACTCCACAGCACCATAATGGCAGCACTGAAGACTGAGAAGTTTGGTATCAAACTGCTCAGCACATTAAATCCACACTGATGCCAGTGTGGGATTTAATGTACCAAGCACCCCAGAGGGCATCTTAGAGATGTCCCCTGAAACCTAACCTACAATCCACATCTGTTCTGAGGCTGCCCAGGCTGCCACACAGCAGACATGTAGCTGGACCCCTGGGTGGGAGAGCCCATGCTCTCCTGGGTCTGCAACAATACACATCCTGGGCGAGATGCTAAATCTCCTCCCCCAGGATGGGCAGGGGAAAGCTTCAAAGGCATGCCGCGCCTCCGTGAGCTTCCCCAGGCCACTGCAACCCCCCACTCTGGCGGGAAGCTTGGCCGGAAACCCCAAATAAGGACAGGGGATGTGCCAGCATGCCAACCCCACCCCTCAGGTGGGGGAGGCGAGGTGAAGCACATCTCCGGGCTCTCGCCATCTTGAAGATGGGAAGCCCTGCCCAATCAGGACCAGGCTACTGTTCCCCTCCCACAGGAGAGAGGCAGGATAAGGGGGTGTACCCACCCCAGGACAGGGACCCATAGGTCCCTGCCCTTCACCTACCTGTAACGCCCCTAAATCTAGTATTTAGGGGCACCCTGAACCTTCCTTCCCCAGATTCCAAAATCCAAAGAAGAGCTAGAAGAAAGACCTGCCCTGCAGCTGCTTAGAAGAGGAAGACACCAACTGCTTTGGCCCCAGCCCTACCGGCTTGTCGACCCTCGAACCTGCTCCGGCTCCAACCCGGCATCTCTTGTGGCCAGCAACCTCACAAACCCCGGAGGACCTGGCTACCTTTTGACTCTAAGCCCCTGGGACTCCCATGAGAAGAGGCTCTACTCAAAATCTACTTCTAATCCCTGGCAGCAGCCCGGAACCTCGAACCCAGCACACTCTGCACCAGCCAAGCCTGGCCTGTGCCAGAGTGAACAAAGACCACGAGGACGACCCCATGGCGACTGTGACCCCGAGTCCGGCACCAAAAGGCCACCCGGCGCCCCGCGGCCCCCTGTGCCCAATCCCGGGGTACCTACCTATCCTCCAACTGCGCAACTTACCTCTCGAAGTGGTGGTGGCACCTGAAGAATCTTCGTCCCCGAGCTTGCAGTCTTTTTCTAAACCGGAGATATCCCATTGAAATCAATTGAGCGCACGAAGGCTCAAAAGCACCCTGCACCCAGCCGCCCGAGTGGCCCTGGCAGTGCAATCTCTACACCTATCTACTTGCCCTGAGTAAGTGACCAGGAGCCCAGCTCCCACAGCCGCGTGGCCTGCTAGTCAGCAGCCACCAACTAAGGCCCCCCTACCTCTCATAGGATAACATTGGGCCTAACTCTCTCTGCACCCGGCCGCCCTTGTGCCGCTGAGGGTAAACCAACTGTACCTACCTGACCCTGGCAGACCCCTGAGTCTGTGCCCAGAACCTCAACACAGCCAGTCGAGTACTTACCCTTAAACCGATAACTCTATTTTCCTCATAGGGTAACATTGACTGGCTTTTTCCTGAAATTTCTTCTAAGTGTGGACTTTTCAAAGCTTAAAATAGTCACCAAAAATCAGCTGAGTAACGATAACGAAAATACTCACCTGCTATTAGGTGAGCTCCCAGTGCTGGATCTTGGTGCCCAGCACGGACTGAAAAATACTTACAACTGTACTTACCAGTAACCCAATTTTCTCCCATAGGAAACCATAGACTTTTTCTGTGAAATTTCTTCTAAGTGTCTAGTTCTGCAAACTTTAAATATTCTTTAAAAATCGTATAACTTCTGAAAACGTAACTGCTTACCTGTTTTGGATAAAGGTCCCAGTACTGAGTCTAGGTACCCAGTACTGGATTACAAAAGTAACGAGAACATACTATACCTGCAACTTGAATTTTCTTCCATAGGGAATCATTGACCGTTTTCTATTAATTATTTTTTAAGTGTCAACTTTTAAAATAGCAAAAAAAATTCTAAAAATCACAGTAATCAAGTCTACTTTTATCACTTGATTCTAAGTACTGACCCAGGACTGAATCTAGGATCCAGTCCTGGAATTCCAAAAGTAATCCTAAAAGTAATCTGCTGCAATTAACTTGAAACCTCCATTGAACTCAATGCATTATTGTGTTGCCTATTGCAACCACGTGTAACTTTCTACAAAAGTCAATTGCATATTGCAAAAGTATTTATATAAAGAATCTCATTCTGAGAAAGTATATTTTAATACCTATTGGGGGGGGCACTACCCCAGTTAGAGTGGACTCATCGGCACCTGCCCGATTAGCACACATACCTCTGTTACTCCACACTACAGCATTCTGAAGGTTGAGCCATACGATACATGAACTTAAAGATGTGCTAATACCTAGGAATTACTGGAGCAGTAGCTGTGTGACAAATCGTAATACTGCAAATGTTTTGTCACTGCTTTTTTTTATATGAAAACACGGATTAAAAAAAATATTTAGTTCTTTAACCTCTTGTCTAGTTATTAATTTTAGAGCAATGTATTGCATGTTAATCTTAGTAAAAGCTGGGATGGACATTGTAGCTGCTTTCTTTCTGCATTTATGTCATGGCTAGAAATGCAGTCCATAAATATTCTTCACCCGAATTGTGTCACTGAAACCAGCTCAACTTGGTTGGCTGACAGAGTCACTGCCAACCAAGCTAGCTTTTCACAGTGGGTATGAGTGTAGATGTTCCTAATTTCTGTACACTGAAGCTAGAAAAGTCCTTCACTGGCATACAAAACATAACAGTAGATTATTCTGGGTAGTTCATTTGCCTTTAGTGCCTCACCCACTTCACTCCAACTTCATAATGCATTAGTCTGCATGAAAAAAAGGAATCCATGCTGACATTAGCAATTCCCTTTGTTCTCTGGAGCAGAGAATAAACGTTGGGCTGCATTACTCTTTACAGTAAGATCTGCTGAAAGCCATACTAAAATTACTTAGCTTTTTTTTGCTCACAAATTTACTTTGCCTTCGGCCCTTATACCTGAAAAAGGAAAAAACATACAAACGTAATGGGCTGTCACCATGGTAAGTGTTCATTTGCACCTGCACTGTTGACAACTCAGTACTGAAAGACTTATCAATGGTTTGAAACTCCTGGTCAATTACTGCAATTAACTGGACCGAAGTTAAAGGACTAAGCAAGGATTTCCCGACCCTGCCCCCTCCACCAATGGTGCAGAGCAATAGGATCCCCCGCAGATAAGATGGTCAGGGGGCAGGAAAGTCAGTTTCGCCCTGCACCAGTCAGTAACATGCCATAGGCGAACTACGTAACACCCCCATTGAAACAACGGGCAACCCCTTTGAAATTTCCCGGGCACAGAAAGTATACCTGCACAACTGGTATCAAACAAAAGTACAATGCAAGCATCCATCGTGCCCGTTGTAACATGCCCTAGAAGTGTGTAAAACAGCTGCATTCCCATGTTGTGCTCCAGACCATTTCTTTTTTTTTTTAAATAGCGCCAATAACTAGTTCTAGAACATTTAAAAAAAAAAAATCCCAATATGAACTGCAGTGGGTAGCATTCACATAGAAATTGTCACAGGTCTTGCCTTCTGGATTTTACAGTACGGTAAATGCAACACCAGCTCTAATGAGTAATTCAGATTTAAATCTTAAATGTAACAAAAAACAAGGTACAAACTATAAAGTACCCTGAAAGTGAAAGCAGAACTCTAGAGGGCAGAGCAAAACTAAAGCACTGAGTGTGAGGTATATTTAGAAGATACACTTATAAAGTGGCTACTATGCAACAATGGTTGCCATGGTAATTCTAACTCACCAGAGCAGGCAACCATAGTAGACCATAGACTTGCAACATAGATTCGCATTTTATACATCTCAGCTTTAGAGTAATATTACTTGGTGTTTACAAGTTGTCACAAAGTAGGTATACAAATTATACAACAGACCACATGATAAAATGTTATTGTGAGCAATATACATACATGCTGAAGATGTCAAGTCACCATTTCGTGAACTATAATCCACAAACGCACTGGTAGGTTGTGTCGGTCTTTCATGTGCTCTCCTTAGTCCCATTAGCTCAGAATCAGGTCTACTAAGTATTGAGGATGATCTGGGAACTTGACTGTACCTCCATGAGGAATCTGAAGACAAAACATTAAGCCCATACTAAATATCAATGATTAATCTACAAAAACTAAAAGGATACTTATTCAATGTAAATTGGGCCTGATGAGACAAACCACACTTCATAGCTTCTCATATATATTCAAGCCAGGTGCTGAAACTGTAAACTGGTTATGACATCATAAAGAGATCTGCTGACAACTCTAACTAGAGCATCACAGCTTTAAGCAATCCTTTATCTGGATTGGCTTAAATCTAAGGCTGCAGTTACAATTACCTTGGGCAGTCTTCTTGAATGAAGAGATCATGAACACTAGTGTATAGAATGTAACTCCAAAAAGTGTCATTTCAAGAAAGTTTAATCTCTGCTGTAACAAATACAAGAGGTGAGGAACCTGCTACTGCCTCCTTGCTCAGCCTGCTTCCAAGTAACCATAACAGAGTAGAACCTCCCTCCCCCCCCGTTACTAGGAAGCAAGCGCAAACATAACACTTGAGACAACAAGTATACAAGGCATTACAAAAATTAAGCACAAGCTGAAGGAAAGTGGCAGTGTATATACTGTTCCCAAATAGGTACAGTGTGTACAGAGTCCACAGTCCCCAGAGGTTAAAGTTAGAAATAACATTACTCTCTAAAGTGGTAGCTTGGTCGAGAAGTAAGGCAGTATCAGAGGACAAGGTAAAGCATTTGTTGTACACACTCAGTCAGCAAATGGTCTCACACACTCAAGAACTGAACTCTAGGCCAATGGTTTATATATAAAAAAAATATATGCTTGTTTGATTTTAGAACCAACAATAGGAATCAAAATATACTTTCTCAGAATGAGATGCTTTAGTTAAATACTTTGGGGATAACATTTTATTGATTTTGTCAGTTGCACATACAGGGTTATATTCGTAGAAAAACAGTCAATGGTTTCCTTTGGGAGAAAATTGAGTTAGCGGTAAGTATGCTTGTAATTAAGCCTGGGCAAAGCACTACGCTACGCTCGCGTAGTTTGCGAAGTTCGCGCTACTTCGCACTACGCGAATTGCACGTAGCACAGTGCGAACACGCGTAGCGTTGCGTAGTGCTGCGGTCATTTTTTGCTTGCTCGAGGTCCTCAACGTCAAGTTGGCGACCGCGAGCAAGCAAAATGACATCCCGGCGAGACTTTTTCCTTGTTCGCGATCAGCAACATCAAGTTGGCGATCGCGAGCATGGAAAATAAATCTCCCGGCGAGATTCCCAACGCGAGGAGGTCAGGTTTCTCATTGCGAGTGGTCACGTATGCTCGCGACGAGAAACTACCAGTTCGCGTTGAGAAAGCTGCCGCTCGAGTAAAAATCTACTCGAGCAGCAGAAAACTACAGCTCACACTGTGCAAGATGCCATTTTCAATGATTGCACAGTGCCGGTTGCTTGTCCGCACTGTGCAATCATTGAAAACGACATCTGGCACAGTGCGAACAAGGTACTACGCAGTTCGCCCAAGTGCTACGCGTAGCTCGCGTAGTGCGAACTGCACTTTGCGTAGCTTCACGAAGTGCTACTTCGCGAACTACGCCCAGGGTTGCTTGTAATTACCTTTCAGGGTCAGTACTGGGCACCAAGATCCAGCACTGGCATCTCTCCTAATAGCAGGTGAGTATTTTCCATTTCGTAACTCGGTTGATTTTAGGTGAATATTTTAAAGTTTAGAAACTCCACAATTTTCAAGTGAAACCAGCCAATGTTACTCTATGGAAGAAAAGTGAGTTATCAGCTTTTGGGTAAGTACTCGACTGGCAGAGTTAAGGTTCTGGGCATAGACTCGGGGGTCTCCCAGGGTCAGGTAGGTACAGTTCTTACACCCTCAGCGGCACAGGGGCAGTCGGGTGCAGAGTGAGTTCGGCCCAATGTTATCCTATGGAAGGCAGAGGGCCCTTGGTTGGTGGCTGCTGGCTACCAGGCCACGCGGCTGTGGGAGCTTGGCTCCTATTCACTTGCTCAGGGCAAATGGGGAAGTAGGTAGGAGTAGAGGTTGAACGGCCAGGGGCACTCGGGTGGCTGGTGCAGGGTGCTTTTGAGCCTTCGGGCGCTCAATGGATTGCAATGGAGAAGCTCAAGAACGAACAAAGGCTGCAAGCTTGGGGACGAAGATTCTTCAGGTGTGACCACCACTTCGAGAGGTAAGTTGGGTAGTTGGAGGATAGGTAGGTACCCAGGAGTTGGGCACAGAGGGCCGCAGGGCGCCGTGTGCAGGGGTGCCTTTTGGTGTCGGGAAATCTTACCCTCCGTTGATCGCAGTTGGGGGGGGGGGGGGGGCAGGCACTTGGTTCTGAGGCTGCAGGCTTCTTCAGGAGTGTCGAGGGAGGTCCTTGGGTGCCGGACTCTGGGTCACAGTCGCCGTGGGGTCGTCCTCGTGGTCTTTGTTCACTCTGGCACAGGCCAGGCTTGGCTGGTGCAGAGTGTGCAGGGTTCGCGGTTCCTGGCTGATGCCAGGGGTCAGGTACTTGCTTTGAGCAGTGCCACTGCTCGTGGGAGTCCCAGATTCTCAGAGTCACAAGGTAGCCAGGTCCTCCGGGGTTTGTGAGGTTGCTGGCCACGGGTGATGCTGGGATTTAGCTAGAGCAGGTTCGAGGGTCGACAGGCCGGTAGAGCTGGGGCCAAAACAGTTGGTGTCTTCCTCTTGTTAACATCTGCACGGCAGGTCTTCTTCTTGATCTTTGCTGTTTCGGAATCTGGATCTAAGGATGGAAGGTTCAGGGTGCCCCTAAATACTAAATTTAGGGGCGTTACAGGCAGGTAAAGGGCAGGGACCACTGGGTCCCTGCCCTAGGGTGGGTACACCCCCTATCCTGCCACTCTCCTGTGGGAGGGGGGCAGTGGCCTAGTCCTGATTGGGCAGGGCTCCCCATCTTCAAGATGGCGAGATCCCGGAGATTTGCTTCACCTCGCCTCCCCCACCTGAGGGGTGGGTTTAGCAGAGGCTGGCACACCCCCTGTCCTTACTTGGACTTTCCGGCCAGTCTTCCCCACCAGAGTGGGGGTCAGAACCGGTGGGGGCCAGTTGCTGAGTACAGCAAGTGGCCTGGAGAAGCTCACAAAGGCGGCATGCCTTTGAAGCTTCCCCCTGCCCATCCTGGGGGAGGAGACCTAGCACCTCGCCCAGGATGTGCATTGTTGCAGGCCCAGGAGAGCGGATGACTCTCTACCCAGGGGTCCAGCAACATGTCTGCTGTGTGGCAGCCTAGGCAGCCCCTCAGACAAGACTTGGATTGTAAGATTATGTTCAGGGGGCATCTCTAAGATGCCCTCTGTCGTGCATTGTACATTAAATCCTGCACTGGCATCAGTGCGGGTTTAATGTGCTGACAAGTTTGATACCAAACTTCAGTGGAGCCATCATGGTGCTGTGGAATTCGTGTTGACGATCTCCCAGCACCATATACTCTTAAATGGCAGCACTGCACTTACAGTGCCCAGGAATGGACCTGGGTACTGTAGGGCACAGGGCTCATGCTTAGGTACCCACACCACTGGCATAGGGCACCCAAATAGAGGGGTGGTTGATGTATGCCACGGCAGTGTGTTGTAGGCATGGCACACAGGGATGTGTGCCATGTCGAGACTGTTTTGTTCTATACCAGACACTCAGCCTGCAAGGGCAGTGTGTTTGTGTCAGGGTACAGGGCCTCTAAGGGTGGCACAATAAGTGCTGCAGCACTTAGGGGCCTTCCCTGGTCACAATGCCCTGGGTACCTAGTGTACCATTTACCAGGGGCTGACATGTGGCCAGGGTTTGCCAATTGGGGTTTTAGGTTTCAGCACAGTTTTTACGGAAGGAACATAGGCCCTGGGCAGGAGCCCAGGGCACACTCAAAGTAAATTCAGCAAAAAGTGGGGGCATACCATGCAAAAAAGATGGCACTTTCTCACACAAGCACAAAGATTTTATTACAGAACATAACAAATAGCCAGTCTACTTTCTGCGTATGGTCACATACTACTGGTGTCAAAGAACCACATGACTAATGCACTCCAGCTGGATTAGCATGATACTCCTTTTAAGCATCTGACTCTTAAAGCTCACGAATGTGAGCAGTCATGGTTTACTCCAGGAGTTGGACAGGTTCAGAAACAAAAGCAGTACAAAAATAGAATATGGCTACATGAAAAGAATTGTTAAAGCTAAGATAAAACAAATACAAGTAAGTAGGAGTTTATAAAGCGCTCGATTACCGAAGCATCTTGCCACTGGTAGCATAGAGATAAACGAGGAGCCTGGAAAATCAGAACTTACTGAGTGGGGAACAGCCAAGTTTTCAGTTGGCCCTGGAATTTCAACTGGGCTGGCTGGGATCTGATGTGTACAGGCAGCTTGTTCCAGAATTTGCGAGCTAGATGACGGCATCTACCTCGCCATTTAGCTTTCTTAATTACAGGGGCGTTTACCAATGCTTTATTGGTTCATCTTAGTGGGCGTCTAGGGGTTTACCATTGGAATAATTTATGGTATTCCGTTGGACTACCTCCATACAAGGTTTTATGGATCAGACACAGTGCCTTGAATTCTATACAGATAAATAGACAAATAGATAATAACCTTCTGGGAACAGGAGGCAACTCCACATGTGAAGTCAATATTGAAATTCTATCACACCACTCGACCGGCAACTAGTTTAGGCATGACTGGTTGGCCTAGTTTTAAAACTGACCAGATGCACCAGTGAGCCAGCAGGATGGTCCAAGATTGCCTTTCATTCTAGACTCTTATTTGCAATCCACCATTCAGTCATTCTCCAGGGAATGTGATTACCACAGAACCAGGAGCACTGAGTCACTGCTGAAAACCACAACCAATCTAGAATGTCATTTAGGATTAAGTCCCCCCCCCCCCCCCCGCCCCCCATATCCCCCCTTGACTAGAATAAATAAAAATTGTACAGACTAGAAGGACAGTTCAAACTATTCCAGAATCTCAGTGACTTCCTCAAGCCAGCAGAGCTGGACCACACTTTTGTGGTGTCAAGGCAGTGCGCTGTCCTGGTCCTAGTGATGCTTATGTTGATATAGGCACAGGACAAATGGAGATGATACAGGAAAACCCTTGTGTTGACTGCGGCGCCTCAACCCAAATAAAAATAGGCTACTTAAAGGTTACTACTGTCCTCTGCTGTAATCGTTTTAGAGATTCACAAGCTTGAACCATTCCCCTTCGCCAGGCTGGAGAAGTTGTCAACCTTGTATATATCCGAAAATAGCATTCACGTGCCACTGGCAAACAATAGCGCTCTTTTACAGTAACCACATTCAACTCACTGTAAACTGTACAAACTTCAACCAATAAAGTGAATGTGCTTAGTACGCCACTTCCCCAAGATGCACTCATGATCGGCTTCCATACCATCAGTGCTTAAGGATGTGGAGAATGAGCTTCTAAAAAGTATGAGTGATTGTAACTTTCATAAATTCACATGCATTCAAACACTGGAGATAAGCTACTACTGGTCAATTTAGCATCACCTGTGCAGGATCATTCATAGACTACTCAGATTCACCAAGTAGATCTAGGTATAAAATCCTTTGGATGCACAATGGTACTCCTAATTAATATCTACCCAGATTACACCACTGATGTCCAGAAACAGACCAACTCCTTCACAAGCGTCGAGCACCAACGGCGTATGATGGGCCTGAAGAATGCTATCCTAGGCCCAGCGAGGCTTGGAGTAATTTAAAATACTGAAACATTCTGTTTTCATGTCCTTGGAGGCCTGGTCCCGACTGCAACTAAAAGGTATAGTGCTGCAGTAGCAAGCCAAGAGTGCACTGGGTTCAAGGACTTCCCACAGATTAACAGGCTGAAAACAATAAGGCCACAGATGGTGGCAGATGTATCGTCCCAGATTAAAAACACATTTAAAGTACTTGTGGCCGTGCAAGTATTTGCATTTTCTTATAGCACAGTTCCGGCAGGGAGGGGGGATTATTCCCAGGCTCAGATACTTTGAGTCTTCAGGTGTCAGGGGTTCCACTTACCCACAACGAGCCCACATGTACACATAGTGGAGGTCCCAAATATTGGACCTACTACCCAACTAAAATTGCAGACTGTTAATAGGTACAAGTTTGGCCATGTTTGCATTTTTTGAATTACTATGCCAAAGAACTAGTTGCATGCTTCGCCTTGGGATGGGTTTTTGGGATTGTGTATTTAATGTCCCATTCTATGGTGTGGGAAGCTGGCCCTGTACATACTAAACCAAAGTAAGGTATAGCGTGCACAGAGTCCAGTGGATCCCCAAGGCTTACAGAGGTAAAAGTAGATAATACCTTACTCTCCATTTGTGGTAGTGTGGGAGAGCAGTAAGGCTGTATCAGAGGGTAGTGTTAAGTATTTATTGTTAACACTCAGACGAGAAATGTCTCACTCAAAGACTGAACTCAGAACAATTGTTTGTTACTTTTTCTACTCAAAGTGATATGCCTAGATATACTGGGACATTGTGGATAAAAGGTCATTCAAATGTTTTTTCTCATAACTGGTTTTAAATTTTCATACATTTGTTAACTCCACGCTTAGATCTTTTTCCACTGAAAAAGAGTCAATGCAGTCCCATAGAAGAACAGCAGGTTATCGGTTTAAAGGTGAGTAATCAGCCTTGGGAGTCGAGTTTCTGGGGTTAGAACCAGGGTTAGCCTAGGATCAAGAATGCAATCAAAGAGTACCCTCGCAGCACTAGGGTGGCCGGGTGCAGAGTGCTGAGGCCCAAGGTTATCCAAGGTGGGATAGGGGGCCTCTGATTAATGGCTGCTCCCAGGCATGCCACTTGGATGTGGGAACAAAGCTTCTAGGTTTAGGTCAGGGCAAAGGGGGGGGATCAGAGTTAGCAATCAACAGGCACCCACAGGGGCAGCAGGGTGCAACATCTGCGTCGGGATCCCTGTTTTCAATAGGGATTCTCCAGTCAAAACAAATACTGCAGGCTCGGGCAAAAAGATCTTCTGGAGGGGACTACTGGTTGGAGAGGTAAGCTGGGGGTTGGCTGGACACAGTCTGTTGGGCCAACCAAGGCTGTGGGGTGTCAGGTGCAGGGGTGTCTTGAGGCATCAGGTTTTCCTTACCGGCTCCGGTCGTGGGGACCCTCCAGAGCAGGGCTGTAGGCATTGTCTGGAGGCTTGAGGCAGATCAAGGATCATTGGATCCCAGGTCAGGATCGCTGGGAAGATCTCAGCGTGGTGTTGGCCACTAACCCGGGCCGTGGGCGTCTGGTGCAGACTCGCAGATTTGTCCAGAGCCAATCTGTTAGTGAACAAATGTGGTGCTCACGAGACACAGTGTTGATAGAGAAGGCAGGGCAGGCCCGCTGAGTTCGGGGGGTGGGGGGCTGCTGCCTACTGGACACACCGGGGTTTCGCTGGAGCAGGTTGAGGTCAGGACAAGCCGGTAGGGCTGGGGCCAAGTCAGTTGGTGTCCTCTTTCAGCACATCTCTTCGTTCCTTCTCTATTCTTCTGCCTTGTCAGAGGAGGCAAGGGTTGGGGTAGTGTAGGACGCTGGCTCTGAAGATACTATGCCAAAATTAGGTATATTGTGCATTGAGTCAAGTGGAATCCCAATAGGTAGGCAGAGGTAAAAGTAGATAGCACCTTACTCTATTAGTGGTAGAGTGGGCAAGCAGTAAGGCTTTATCAGAGGGTAGTGTTAAGCATTTGTTGTACACACTAAATCATAAAATGATGTCACACACTCAAAGACTGAGCTCAGACCAATTTGATTGTATAAAAATGTTACTTAGTTGTATTTATTTCCTAGAACAAAACAAGCCTGGCACAGGTAAGTGTGTATGAGAATTTAAGGCAGGTTGATCAATACAAGCAAGCTGAATGAAAATGACTATTCTAGGTTTGTAAATAATTTCAATACAGTGGAAATTAGTGTTAGATTACTTAGAATTACTTTGCAGATTACTTTCAGGATTACTTTTCTACTCAGTGTGATACACAGATATCACACTGGGACCTTTCCTAGAGAAAACTTAAGTAAGCAATTTTTAGTTAGTTGCAGTTTTTCAAAGTTACATACAAAACCAACTCCACACTTAGAACATTTTAAGGAAAAACAGTATGTATTCCTATGGAGAGAAATTAAGTTATCGGTTAACAGGTAAGTACTTTGTTGTGGGTGTTGGTATTCTGGGATTAGAACCAAGGTTCCCCCAGGGTAAAGGATGCACGCTCAATACACCCTCGGCTGCACTAGGGCGGCCGGGTGCAGAATGCTGAGACCCAATGTTATCCAATGTGGGATAGGTGGTCTACGGTTGGTGGTTGTTCACGAGCAGGCGACAAGGTTGTGGGAACAAAGCTCCGGGGGTTTAGCTCAGGGCAAAGGGGGATTCATTTTAGCACCCAGAGAAAACCTGCAGCGGCGCAGGGGCTGCTGAGTGAAGGGTTTGGTGTTGGATGCCCTGTTGATTTCAATGGGGATTCTCCGGTTTCAGCAAAGACTGCAGGCTCGGAGAAGTACTGTAGTATGGGTTAACCGCTCCCTATGTACAAAGCTAAGTTAGCTGACTCGACTTTGCTTCACATGAGAACCGTCTGTTGTTTAACATCCTTAACAGTGAACAGTGACCTTGGTCTGTACACCGTGTAAAGAACGAGTCTGGGTCACTAGACGGTGCAGGTTGTTGTGTTCAGGTTGATCGTACCACTTCTTAGCCATAACATACATACAGCTGCCAATACCTGAAAGAAGAGTCCTTTAATATTGCAGAGCAGCATGTTTTCTGTTACATTCGAAACGAAGATCTGTTGCAGGAGAGCGCCTAGCTGATCCTGTGATGTGATTCCACTAAGCTGATCTATAAGGTATGGCGTCCCCCATGCGAGCCTAAGAGACCTTCTATTAGTCTAATAATAACTTATTAGTTGCTAGAGAAAGGAGGGTGATCGCTTCCCACTGTCATTATTATGATTGTTCCTTTCATTTTCTATGGTATTGTAACAATACTGATGGTGCTGATCCTAACCATTTGTCTGCTTGTGTTAGCCAAAGTACTGCATCTTAGGACTCGAGGTTTATAAAATAAACTCTTTAAACTTTACCGTGTGTTTGTTATTCTGTTGTGGACTGATATATAGCTACCAACGGGTATTTCGGATTCCCACCACTCCTGAGAGTAACTAAGTTGCTTGTTCTGGGTTGTCTATTGTGAGAAAGTGCCATCTCTCTTGCATGGTATGCCCCCACTTTTTGCTAAATTGCTGAATGTACTTTGACTGAGTGTACCCTGGACTCCTGCCAATCAGGTGCCCAGGGCCTATGTTCCTTCCTTAAAACACACAAACTCCAAATTGGCAAACCCTGGCCACATGTCAGCCCCTGGTAAATGGTACCCTAGGTACCCAGGGCCTTGTGACCAGGGAAGGCCCCCAAGGGCTGCAGCACTCATTGTGCCACCCTTAGAGGCCCTGTACCCTTACACACACACACTGCCTTTGCAGGCTGAGTGTCTGGGTGCAGGACAAAATGAAGAGTCGACATGGCACACATCCCTGTGTGCCATGCCCATCACCTACACTGCCAAGGCATATGTCAGTCACCCCTCTGGCTGGGTGCCTTATGCCCATGGTGTGGGCACAGGAGCAGGAGCCCTGTGCCCCTACAGTACCCAGGTCCATTCCCGGGCACTGTAAGTGCAGTGCTGCCATTTAAGAGTACATGGTGCCGAGAGCTCGTCAAACACGAGCTCCACAGCACCATAATGGCAACACTGAAGACTGGGAAGTTTGGTATCAAACTTCTCAGCACATTAAACCCACACTGATGCCAGTGTGGGAATTAATGTACCAAGCACCCCAGAGGGCATCTTAGAGATGCCCCCTTACAACTAACCTACAATCCACGTCTGCTCGGAGGCTGCCCAGGCTGCCACACAGCAGACACGTTGCTGGACCCCTGGGTGGGAGAGCCCCTGCTCTCCCGGGCCTGCAACAATGCACATGGGTGAGGTGATAAATCTCCTCCCCCAGGATGAGCAAAGGGAAGCTTCAAAGGCCTGCCGCCTCTAGGAGTTTCCCCAGGCCACTGCAACCCCCCCACTCTGGCGGGAAGCTTGGCCGGAAACCCCATACAAGGACAGGAGATGTGCCAGCCTGCCCACCCCACCCCTCAGGTGGGGGAGGCGAGGTGAAGCACATCTCCGGGCTCTCGCCATCTTGAAGATGGGAGGCCCTACCCTATCAGGATTAGGCTACTGCCCCCCTCCCACAGGAGAGAGGCAGGATAGGGGGTGTACCCACCCCAGGACAAGGACCCATTGGTCCCTGGCCTTCACCTACCTGTAACGCCCCTAAATCTAGTATTTAGGGGCACCCTAAACCTTCCTTCCCCAGACTCCAGATTCCGAAACTACAAGAAGAGCGAGAAGAAAAGACCTGCCCTGCAGCTGCGAAGGAGAGGGAGACACCAACTGCTTTGGCCCCAGCCCTACCGGCCTGTCGACCTCGGACTTGCTCCTGTTCCAAACCCGGCATCTCTTGTGGCCAGCAACCTCCGAAACCCCGGAGGACCTGGCTACCTTTGAGCTCTGATCCCCTGGGACTCCCATGAGTAGAGGCTCTACTCAGAACCTACCTTTCACCCCTGGCAGCAGCCCGGAACCGCAATCCCAGCCCACTCTGCACCCGCCAAGCCTGGCCGGTGCCGGAGTGAACTAAAACCACAAGGACGACCCCACGGCGACTGTGACCCCGAGTCCAGCACCCAAGGACCCCCCTCAACAATCCTGAAGAAGCCTGCAGCCTCAGAACAGAGTACCACCCCAACCGCGATCAACAGAGGGTAAGATTTTCCGACACCAAAAGGCACCCCTACACTCGGCGCCCCACGGCCCTCTGTGTCCAATCCCGGGGTACCTACCTATCCTCCAACTACCCAACTTACCTCTCGAAGTGGTGGTGGCACCTGAAGAGTCCTCATACCCGAGCCTGCAGTCTTTTTCCAAACCAGAGATTTCCCATAGAAATCAATTGAGCGCCCGACGGCTCAAAAGCACCCTGCACCCAGCCACCCGAGTGGCCCTGGCCGTGAAAACTCTACTCTAACCTACTTCCCCACTTGCCCTAAGTGACCAGGAGCCCAGCTCCCACAGCCGCGTGGCTTGCCAGACAGCAGCCACCAACCCAGGCCCCCCTATCCCTCATAGGATAACATTGGGCCTAACTCTCTATGCACCCGGCCGCCCTAGAGTCGCTGAGGGTGAAACAACTATACCTACCTGACCCTGGGAGACCCCTGAGTCTGTGCCCAGAACCTCAACACAGCCAGTCGAGTACTTACCCTTAAACCGCAAACTCTATTTTCCTCATAGGGTAACATTGACTGGCTTTTTCCTGAAATTTCTTCTAAGTGTGGACTTTTCAAATCTTCAAATAATCACCAAAAATCAGCCGAGTGACAAAAACGAATTTACTCACCTGCTCTTAGGTGAGCTCCCAGTGCTGGATCTTGGTGCCCAGCACTGACTCTGAAAAGTACCCACAACTATACTTACCTTTTAACTCATTTTTCTTCCATAGGAAACCATTGACTGTTTTTCTGTGAAATTTCTTCTAAGTGTTGATTTCTGCAATTTCTAAATATTCTTCAAAAATCGTATAACATCTGAAAACTTAATTACTTACCTGTTTTGGATAAAGGTCCCAGTACTGAGTCTAGGCACCCAGTACTGGATTACAAAAGTAACGATAACCTACTGTACATGCAACCTACATTTTCTTCCATAGGGAATCATTGATTGTTTGCTCTGAAATATTTTCTAAGTGCTAACTTTTAAAATAGCTAAATATTAGTTAAAATCATTACAGTACCAAAGTCGACTTTCAACAGCTGATTCTGAGAACTGACCCAGGACTGGATCTAGGATCCAGGCCTGGAATTACAAAAGTAATCTAAAAAGTAATCTGTTGCATATAATTTGAATTTATCATTGAGCTCAATGTATTGTGTTTAGAAATAGAGTTGCCTACTGCAACTACTTGTAACTGTTTACTAAAAAGTCTATTGCATATACAAAAGTATTTTTATGAAACATCTGTCGAGAAACTCCCCTCAGAACCAAGAACCCCTATCCGACTAGCTTAGTGTCACATTCGTTATCCGAGATTTAGCTCGGCGGTCCCAATATTTAGATGTGAGAAAGTGGCTCTGTATGTTCCTTAATAGCTACAGGGTGTACAGAGTCCACAGATCCCAAGGGTTTAACAGAGGTTAAAGTTAGATATATCAACACACTAATACAACCTGGGTCAGTAATAGAGCCAAAGAATTACACAAAAACGTCTAAGTGAACCCCATTCTCAACATGACAACTCTATTAGAGAGCACTCCCTTCAACAGGACCCATCAATCACTTAAGGTGGTTAACTGTTTTTATCATCTGGGTCTGTATACTCCATCCAGCCGGACCAGTTCATAAAGCAGTGACCCGGTCACTAGCATAGAAGGAGCACCAAAGGAGGATTGTCACCTGATCTCTCACGAATATTGTCTTGGATGAGGTACTACCCATAGAACAAGGTGAGAAATCCTAACAGTCAGCAGTAAAATCATATGTGTGAGTTAAAAAATGGCTAAGGGTGCCCAAAAGTTCTTTAATAGTAGAGAACCCCTGTCATATTTAAAAAGCAAAATGGCAATATTGCATAAATTGAATTGACATTATGCTATTGTCCAAAGCAAATACGGTCAACATGTTTCTGCCCTTAATCGATCGACAGTATCAGGGCTTTCATCAGGACCTAAATTACTGCTGTGGTTTTCAGTGAGAAAAACGTGTGTGTAAATTATACAAAAGTGGGGTGCAGATAAAAATTCCTACCGCACCGGTCAAGTTTTTTCAGCAATCAAAACCTGATACCCATAAATAGTGGGTACAGCCCTCACCTCAACCTGGTCTCAACTCAGGGAAAGGGGCCCCGCTCTATCCGTCGGTACCCCAGGGCGGTCATTGAGGATTATGGGTATCCGGTTTTGATTGCTGAAAAAACTTGACCGGTGCGGTAGGAATTTTTATCTGCACCCCACTTTTGTATAATTTACACACACGTTTTTCTCACTGAAAACCACAGCAGTAATTTAGGTCCTGATGAAAGCCCTGATACTGTCGATCGATTAAGGGCAGAAACATGTTGACCGTATTTGCTTTGGACAATAGCATAATGTCAATTCAATTTATGCAATATTGCCATTTTGCTTTTTAAATATGACAGGGGTTCTCTACTATTAAAGAACTTTTGGGCACCCTTAGCCATTTTTTAACTCACACATATGATTTTACTGCTGACTGTTAGGATTTCTCACCTTGTTCTATGGGTAGTACCTCATCCAAGACAATATTCGTGAGAGATCAGGTGACAATCCTCCTTTGGTGCTCCTTCTATGCTAGTGACCGGGTCACTGCTTTATGAACTGGTCCGGCTGGATGGAGTATACAGACCCAGATGATAAAAACAATTAACCACCTTAAGTGATTGATGGGTCCTGTTGAAGGGAGTGCTCTCTAATAGAGTTGTCATGTTGAGAATGGGGTTCACTTAGACGTTGTGTAATTCTTTGGCTCTATTACTGACCCAGGTTGTATTAGTGTGTTGATATTTGTTGCTAGGGGAAACACAACCTGCTGGTCTACTGTTTTGTTGGAACTTTCCCTTAGACCTCCCCCACGTTGTTATGTGCTATTAAAGTTAGATATAACCTTACTCTCCAAAGTGGTAGCCTGGTCGAGCAGTAAGGCAGTATCAGAGGACAGTGTAAAGCATTTGTTGTACACACTCAGTCAGCAAATAGTTCCACACACTCAATAACTGAACTCTAGGCCAATGGTTTGTATATAAAAAATATATGCTTGTTTTATTTTAGAACCAACACTTGGAATTAAAATATACTTTCTGGTACACCACAATTCTCTGAGGTCCTGGTTTCCTGCGCGTAGTTCTGTGCATAAGCAGAATCCCTGCAACATGGCGCACCTAACGTTTGGTCTTTTGATCTGAAACGCCTTAGTAGTGCTTTTATTAGTCCACAACGCCCTCACTCTGGTTTCCGGACAACGGGAGTGACGGCTTAACCTACCTAGGTTTCGACTAAAGGTTCTTTCAAGCTTGATAATTAAAAAGGTTTTCTTTTTCTGAACCCCAGTGCTACTGTAGAACTTGTTGTTCTTCTGTGTGTCCCGATGGCGGTCAACGTTGACGCGCATAGTCGGGTTCCCCTGACCGCACATTAACGGGTCTATGGGGTTCCTGATGATGGCTTGGCTGTGATTTTTATGGTAGTCGCGGATGCGGCGTTTCCATAGGAGTGGTTTTACTCTTGGGTGACGTTTGAGGCAGTGGATGCAAACTACAATTTGTTCCACGAATATACTCACACAGCGATGCCGGCAGCCTATGCCCTTTATCGGACACTTGAAATTCCTCTCACTGCCTGGCAGCATACTATTTGGTTTAATGGCGCCCTTCCCCATGCGGTAGTACCGGCGAGAATGGGCCCGTTGTCTATTGCAGGGGCCACATGAGCGGTGCTGGCCGGTTATGCACCCCATCCCCGCTACATGACTGTGGCGGAGTTACGAGTGCTACACACTGCCCTGATTACGGTCCATAGGGCTTTAGTGCAGTACGTGTCTCGCAATGTACAGGTAGGGGCACCTGCAGTTGCGGGCCACACGACTGACCATCACACGGTGGTCATCAGTCCTGTTACGGTTAATGCGGTTGTCGGCAAGCGCCCCCAAAATAGGGATGAATTTCCTTACTGGCTTGCTGAAAAATTTGATCAATTAGAAGCCGTGTTTCCACATACTTCTCCTGTGGATAAACACAGGATACTCACTATTAGTTTGCCGAAGGACCTGGTCCCGGATATTGTCGACTGACAATTGGGGTAAGGTCTTTGCTGCGACCTATGCGAAGTGCTATGGCACTCCGTCTATGTCTGTACTGCCCTCGGTCATCAAGAAGGTCCAAGACAATCATGGTGCAGAGGCAGCAATTGAGTTGGGAATGAGGCTTGTCGACAGCTTCGATGTGGTTTGTTCCATGGTTATGGGCAACCTCAAAGGAGATGCCATGCAATTCCAAGTGTGCAATATGTTGGCACTTGTGGATCCGGGCGACAGGCCAAAGGAATTCGCTAAAATTATAGCGAAAGCCTACAGAATGGTGAGTCGTAGCGCCTTGGGTGTGAATCCCGCCGTGATCATTCCTACTGTGGTGCAGCAGCCTAAAGTGAGTTTGTCTACCAAAGACGAAAAGCCCAACTTTCCAAAACAAAGTTGGCGAGCCAAAAAACAAGGGAAGCAGCAAGAGAAACGGAGGTCTCGTTCTGCGTCGCCGGTGCAGATACAAAGTGAACGCACTTATGATTTGCGCGATCGTTCTAATATTAAGTCACCTGATAAACTTCAGGTTCCTGAACAACGCTCTCCTCGTTCTTCATAGGAAACCTCGGCTTTTCAATCCGGTGGCGGAGATCGTGGGAAGGGAAGGGGTGCTCAAGGTCGTGAGCAGCCCCATCAGACTGACGGTAAAGGCAAGCAGGACGAATCTGCACGTCAAAGACCCCCGTTTCAGAAGAAAAAAGTTGCTGCTCTGACTGCGAGATATGCTTCAGATCGTACGGACAGCTTCTGAACCAGACATGGGCACTAACGCTGCTAGACAGCGCGGCGGAAGTTACAGTAGTGCGACAAGCTCTGCGTCCATTTCTGGCGGCGACAGCAACTGATACATTTGTAAGTGTTGAAACTGCTGATACTCTCGTAGCTCCCCCTGAACGGATGTTTGAAATTGTCCTTTTAATTGAGGGTGACATACAACGTAAAATTAAAGTGGTATTTTGGGATAATCTAACCTCCACCTATGTTATCCTTTTGGCGGAGGCAGATTGGCCCCCGGCTTTCGTTTTAGAGGCTCCTAGAGGGGAGGTAGTGATCCTCCCGTCCTTTGGGCACACAGTGCCACTGGAACATTCTAACAGGTTAGCCGGGGAGTTGGCGCAGGTGCTCGCGTCTGCGTTGTACTGTACACAGGTGGGCTGGGACAAATTTTCTCCCAATTATACGATTCCGTTGCGGTCGGAACCCCAGCCACAGCCCCAATACCCCATGCGCCGCGAGGCTCGATCTCACGTCGCGTCCATCCTTGAACAATTGGAATATCAGGGAGTAACTGAAACATGTGTCACCCATGAATAATCCTTTATTTACTGTGACAAAGCCTGACGGATCGTACCGCCTAGTTTTGGATTACCGGCACTTAAATTCGCACTGCCGGACATTACGGTACAAAATACTCCTAGTTCGGCTCTCGTCGACGGACTAGTGAGAAAACGGTTTAAAACAACACTTGACATCTCCAATGGCTTTTATAGCCAAAATCTGTCCCCTCACAGCTATGAGTGGACGGCGTTTACCTCGTGTGTCAAACAAAAGAAGTTCAAAAGGCTCCCGATGGGCTATAAAAAGAGCCCCGGGGTCTTTGCTGCTCGTGTGGTCTCTCTCTTGGAGACGATTGACCCGGAAGCATTTTCGTATGTAGATGACATCTACCTGACGGACGACGAGTTGCTTCCACACCTTGCTCGCGTGGATAACATAATAACTATGTTTGCTGACTTCGGTTACAAGTTTAACTTTGCGAAGTCCCACATTGCTGAGTTCACAGTGTTGTTTTTGGGGTACGAACTCAATCATGAGGGTCGAGGCTTGGCTCCGCAGTTCCTTGAGACATGCGCACGCCTTAGTACTCCTACGACACTGAAGAAATTACAATCATTGCTGGGTTTTCTGAATTTCGGTCGTACCTACATTCCTGATTATGCCCAGCGTATCAAGTCGCTTTATGCCTTGGTACAACCTACTTTTACCAAATCTTGCTGGCTGCCTGAGCATTCGGCTGCATTGCAATCTTTGCAGTCTGATCTTCTTGCTTCAAAATTCTTGCAAACTCGTGATAACCACACTAACCTTGGCATTAGAATCGTACCGGGTGCAGTGGGTTTCACCTACTTGACGTTCAATGAGGGCGACACCATCCCCATTGCATACAAATCTCATCTGTACACTTCGGCTGAGCTGCGCTTCTCCGCTGTCGAAAAAGTACTGACAGCAGTTCAGATGGCGATCCTGAAAGAGCGAGCGCTATCACAGGGGAAGCACATGCTGGTGGTAACACCGTACCCTGCCCTTGAGGGGGTCACTAAAGTCAGTGTACCAAATTCTAAGGCTTTGCATCCAAGGTGGATACAATGGGCAACCTCCTTGACCTCGCCTGACGTCACGTATATCTTTGACGCGGCATTGCAGACACAGGAGTTCTTGGAGTATGAATTTGTTCATCCGGCTCCTCTGACTTTGCGCCCGCTCGAGTACCACCATTGTGTCATTTACACTGATGGGTCTGCGCAACCCGCAACTGGATCAAAGCACGCCTATTCAGCGGCCTGCGCAATTGTAGTGGGTACCTTCGTGAACGGTGAGTTCCAATCTGATGTCGTGCATACGCAGTCATTGGGTGATTGTACCGCGCAGTTAGCAGAACTGAAAGCTCTGGTGCTTGCACTGGAGTTTGCTGATCCACGAGTCACCACTCTTATAGTGAGTGACTCGTACTATTGTGTTCAATCGTACAACGAGAATCTACACTTTTGGAGTCACAATGACTTTCGTGATTCGAAAGGTACCACAGTAAAGCATAAAACGCTTTGGGTTCGAGTGGCAGAACTTAAAGAAGCTTTGCCCCTCGTGAATGTAATTCACACTCTTGGTCACCAACGAGTTGGTGTCCATGCTGTCGGTAACAGTTTGGCTGACGAGGCAGCAAAAACCGCAGTGGCGACATATTTAGTAGCAGCAGTTAGAAGATCCAAAACTAGGATTGATGACATCTTGGCAGCTATTGCTGCGTCCGAGACAGGGACGGGATTTCCGAAAGGATTCCCTTCTCGCTACCATTATCGTTTAAGTCCTGATAGCATCCCGTTAGTGAGGATTAACGACGTTGGTGACAAATTGATTCCCAACGCGGACTGCAGACCATCTCTGATTACAGCTGCCCACGAAAGTATTGCGTCTGCGCATGCCGGCGTTTCGGCGACTATCTCTTTTGCAGCAACGTTACTGCTGGTACGGTTTGTACAAACAAGCGCGAGCTTATGTCCTTTTATGTGACATTTGCCAGCAGATTAAACCTTCTGTCGCGCGACCACCACAAACGCAGCTGTATATATCTAATCAACCACTTGCGTGTGTTTATTTAGATCATTGCGGTCCTTTTTCCTCTGATACTGCGTACAAGCACATCTTGGTTGCAGTGGATTCGTGCACACGTTTTCTGTGGGTGTGGCCGCAAAGGAGTACTGATGCCCGAACGGTCATCAAGGATTTGAGCGTCTTTATTGGGAGTTTTGCATGTGGTACCCTTCATTCTGACCAGGGCCCTGCGTTTGCCTCTAGGGCTTACAAAGAAGCCATGAGAAGTTTGGGGGTCCAAGTCAAATTTTCGTCTCCATACCGGCCTGAGGGCAATAGTGTTGTGGAGCGAATGAACCATGACCTAAAGAAATCTTTGACAGCAAGGGTTTTAGGTACAGGCCGAAGCTGGCTAACCCACTTGTATGACGTGCAACTAATAATCTCCCTAGAAGGTCTCTGGGTGGGCAGACCCCATACATGATGCTATTTGGAGTAAAAATGTTAGTTCCGGACCTTGAGGGTCTAGACATGGCGGCGGCTGCCGCGTCTTTTGACCTAGATGATCACTGTGCTGTATTGCAGAATCTTCAAGAAGCCAGAGACACTCTAGCAAAGGAACACGTACCCTCTACATGCGAAGCTGAGCTCCAGATTCCGGTAGTCGGCTGGCTACCTCGAGTTGGTGACCTGGTACGTGAGAAGGTGGAGAACAAGAAGGAGTTTGGCCCCTCTTATCGTGCACCGGTCCCGGTGCTTGGAGTCCAGGGTACACGTACAGTTATTTTACCACCACTTCCTGGTCGCATGGATAACAGGTACATCTCAATTGACAATGTCAAGCTACAGCGGATGGCCGATTCTCCATAGTATGACACCATCAGTTTCTCGCCCTTCCATTCTGCGAAATTCTGTGGCGATGCCGCCCTCGAACATAATGCCTGAGGTTGCCGTTGAGATGCATGCAGTTACTGCCCCTTCTGAGCCGCCTACTGATGGTGGTTTGCCTGATGATCCTGAGTATGCTTATCCTGCAGGTGTTCCGTTGCCTCTCTTACATTCGACAGCGATTGACCAGTCACATTCTTCCTTTGACACTAAATCAATGACTTCCACTGCCCCTTCCAAAATTTCTATATTTTTTGCCTGGTTCAAGAGACATTTTTTGGTGGCACCATGGACTTGCATCCGGCTGGTGCTAATATGTATTTTTTTGTTCATGACAATTGGCTTTGTGGTAGTGTTTTTTAAACTTATCAATGGACACTACCTGACTGAAAGATCTACGATTGGATTAATTGATGGAACTTTGGCCCCCCATTCCTCATCACACATAATGAAAAGGGACCAGACTTGTGTGAACATTACTGCCTGGCCTGTGCGTGATGGGATCGCTTGGGATGCTGTTAAATTTCAAATTCATGGACCTACCGAAGTGATTAATGTGCCTAATGTATTTCGTGTTTCTATGGGTGATGTAGTTAAACAGAATAACCGATCTGATGATTGGGATGTGCAAGCAATAGAAGCACTATTTTCTGATCTAAAATATTATGCTGCATTTGATGCTGAAGATTTGTATTTAAATTCTGCTAATTATGGTGAACAATTTTGTTATCAATATTATGGCACGCATTTCCTACACAGAGAAAATACCTTTCGTAATTTTGTCAATTATACACAATGGGAACACTGTCCGGCCCCTTATCATGGCAGTTCTGCCACATTAGTGAACAAGTTCACATATTTTTCGGATTTTAGTGTGTCCAAACCGACCTCCTTTTATTTTAAAGTGGCGGCTGAGACCGCCTCTAAGGTTAGGTTGACACATACCAAATTATTATATTCCAAGTCCTTTATGGACGAATTGGCTATCGGAGGCTATGAGCTATGGAAAGCTACTATCGATCTTAAATCGGTTTGGGGTACTAAACCATGGCAGGTTCAGGAACAGAAGCTTTGCATCGCGCCTGTCTTATCCCAAACCACATTGTTTTTGAATTCATCTATTTTTCAGACCACCTGTTTTGGTTTGGCAACGTCTAAAAAATTTAATCCCCCCCCCCCCCCCCCCAATCCCGGATCTGGGTGCTTATCCCGGCTGGGGTAATTACACAGATCTTTCCCTTACTAGGTTGCAGTCCCTCATTTCCAACACCACCTTTAATGTTTCAGCGTTTAATCCTGAAGGGTGGTTGGTATGGCAAACTGGTTCAGATTCCTGTCAACGTCGATTTTTAGCCTTGGCACCTGGGTACACTCAAGTCAGGGTAGATCCTCGTTTTGAATCATCACACACCGTAACTACCTACTCTGTGGGTAAGTTATGCCAGTCGTGGCTGCATCATTCCACATTAGCATCTGTTAAACTTCATTTGTCACGTTTAAACGACAAAATTGATCTGAATGATTTTATTAAAGGTCCTGCAATAGGCAGGTCCAAAAGATGGGTATATGCTATTTACAACGAAGTTTGGAAAACGTCGCAAATTGAGGCTGCGTCCAGATTACGTGCTATTGACCAGGCCAATATGGAAAAAGTATTGGCTGTGATTGATAATAGTATAAATACCTTGTCTTCTAGAATTTACACTTTAGATAATATTGTTTCATCTGTCGTAGACATTGTGCAGGGTGATTTGTCTGTATTGTATCATGGCCAGAATCAGTTGCGTTCTGTTATGCAGTTTGCATGGACTTTGCAAACGTTAAAGGCAGGGAAGGTCCCATGAGATTACATGAATGTTTCATCTTTGTTCCTCCCTTTTAATTTAACTGCAAAACAGTTCATGTCTATGAAGGATGCTACTTATTCTTTACTGCACATTGAGAAATTAGAACCATTGCCATTCTCTATTGCTGAGTTAAATTCGGCAGTGTGGCTTATCCATGGAGTGATCACTTTACCTTTTTCGCTTTTTAAGTTTAGTTCGTGTATGAAACATTATGCTCTTGGCAGATATGAACAACTTGGTAGTGCGTTCCTGCACGAAGTTTGGTCGCTCCCGTTCACTTATAGATGCATGCGGGAGGGCACTGACGTTTATCTGAAGGGTGAGGAATGCACTTCTGCTCCTGATCATTCTGTAGTGTGTAGACACATACAATTACATGGTGCTTGCAATGTACACGCTCCTAATTTGGCTTGCGTCCTAAAAGGAGTACCGGTTCCGGTTATAACCCCTTCAGTCACACTGCTTGCCAACGGTAGTTATTTGCTTTTAAGTAATGAAAATTGCTGCGGGATGCTAAAGGGCATACCATACATAGTCACTGTTTCACAGCGTGTTTGCTGTAATAATGTCCTTTTCCCGCCACCGCATGGTCGGCTCGATGTTTCTATCTGGCCTTCGATTCCAACCTTGAGCGCAGAGTTTAACCAGATGAGCAGAATAAGGGCTCTTTTGTCTCAAAGGGAGGTCGCTTTGACTTCATCCCGTGAAACCTTTCTTCTTCACGTGGCAAACACCCGCACGGAGGTGCAAGCGCTTTTGAATACTTTGGAACATTGATACAGACTATCTTTAATGCCTCGTCTACGACCGGCATAGTTCATTTTTTTAAACTTGTGGGCTCCGGCCTCGTGACCTCCTTTCAAACTGTTTTTGGTGTGATTCCCGCATTTTTTCATTCTATTTTTTCCAGCGTCTTCGGAGGTCTTCCTTTGCTTCTCGCCCTTATAGCTGGAATACTTCTATTGATTTGCGTGCTACGCAGTGGCTGCGCAACTTGCGTACAGAGACAACATGCCCCGGCTGCTACATCTGCGTAACCGCATGCTCGAGTACTATGGCACGTTGCCTCTGGCGACTTTAAGTGTCGCGTATGGATTGTCCTTCCGGTTTCCCTTCTTTACTTGTGTGCAACCAGTCTTTCGCTGCCTGGATTGTCCATTCCAGTGGGCTCTGGATTTATGCCTGTCAAACTCGGTGTCACCTGTACCGGATTTTGGTCAACTAATGGGCCCCTTAACGGCTCATGAGTTTGAATGTTCTGGTGTCCGGTTTATGGCCTTGGGTGCGGCACATGGAGTCCTTGGAAATTGGGCCATTGAAGAGGCTGCGATTGACTTGCTGGAACCAAGTTTTATCGAGGAACCTTCCTGTTGTCCCCGTGTGGTGCTGGAGGCTCCAATGGTGAGTGAACACGTGTGTTCCTTTCCCTTGCAGGATTGGATGGCGGATAATTTTGCGGAACGCTCCAATGATTTCCTCTTGGAGGCTGTTGCAACTTATTGTGCCTATACCTTGATGGATTGACTCTTTGTCTTGGTCAACTCATGGTGCGTCCATTGATGTCATTTTTCCCCATTTTTTCATGTTTTTTTTATCTGACGACATAATTTTCCATTTTTTGACAATTTATTTTTTTCCCTTTCGAACTTTACACTTACCTTATATGGACTTATAGTTCATGCCCTTGGTTCCGTTCTTTCTAACTTGAACTCTGCGTTCTTGATAAGTGCACCTCTAGTGGTTAGTAGTCCGATCAAGGGGGGGGGGGGGGGGGGTGTAGTATGGGTTAACCGCTCCCTATGTACAATGCTAAGTTAGCATAACCTCATCGGCTGTTAGAAAGCCAGCTTGCCGCTTCTGCTGCTTTTGCACGCGACACTGTTGTTATATGTTATTCATTCGAGAACTGCTGACTCGACTTTGCTTCACATGAGAACCGTCTGTTTAACATCCTTAACAGTGAGCAGAGACCTTGGTCTGTACACCGTGTAAAGAACGAGTCTGGGTCACTAGACGGTGCAGATTGTTGTGTTCAGGTTGATCGTACCACTTCTTAGCCATAACATACATACAGCTGCCAATACCTGAAAGACGAGTCCTTTAATATTGCAGAGCAGCATGTTTTCTGTTACATTCGAAACGAAGAGCTGTTGCAGGAGAGAGCCTAGCTGATCCTGTTATGTGATTCCACTAAGCTGATCTATAAGGTATGGGGTCCCCCATGCGAGCCTAAGAGACCTTCTATTAGTCTAATAATTACTTATTAGTTGCTAGAAAAAGGAGGGTGGTCGCTTCCCACTGTCACTATTATTATGATTGCTCCTTTCATTTTCTATGGTATTGTAACAATGCTGATGGTGCTGATCCTAACCATTTGTCTGCTTGTGTTAGCCAAAGTACTGCATCTTAGGACTCGAGGTTTATAAAATAAACTCTTTAAACTTTACCGTGTCTTTGTTATTCTGTTGTGGACTGATATATAGCTACCAACGGGTATTTCGGATTCCCACCACTCCTGAGAGTAACTAAGTCGCTTGTTCTGGGTTGTCTATACATTGGGACCGCCGAGCTAAATCTCGGATAACGAATGTGACACTAAGCTAGTCGGATAGGGGTTCTTGGTTCTGAGGAGAGTTTCTGGTACACCACAATTCTCTGAGGTCCTGGTTTCCTGCGCATAGTTCTGTGCATAAGCAGAATCCCTGCAACAGTACATCTTCTGGAGGGGACCATCGGTTGGAGAGGTAAGAATAGTTACTTACCTGTAATCTGTGGTTCTCCAGTATTGGTGTCTTTCATAGATTCACATGCCTGAATCATTCCCCGTCGTCGGAGTGGGAGTCCCACGGTACATAAAAAAGCAATAATTATGCATATACCAAACGAAAAACCTTGGTAACCTGAACCAGGAAGTAAAGTAGCCTAAGCTACAAGGGAAAAAACTTCCACAGCTATGGCTATCACTGTCATTATATACAGTCCAAACTGCAGCCAATCAGGCGACAGCACCCACCAGAATGTTCTCCTCAGAGGCTCAGGCTGTCAGATTTTCTCGCAGAGGAGTGAAGTAATATACCATAGCCTAAAAAGCCTCTGAGGGGAGGTGGGCGGGTTGCATGTGAATCTATGAAAGACACCAATACTGGAGAACCACAGATTACAAGTAACTATTGTTCTTCTCCAGTATTTGGGGTGTCTTTCATAGATTCACATGCCTGAATCAGAGTAGATAGCAGTACATAACCTTTTGCTCATAAGACGCCACTATATATATATATATATATATATATATATATATATATATATATATATATATATATATATATATATATATATATATATATATATATATATATATATATATATTTTTACAGACAGTTCGCTGGTTTCCCTGCCGCTTTTGCGGTGGCGGGCTCAAGCGAGGTAGCGATCCTCATTCAATTCTCCACAAGCCTTTCCACGATGAAAAAAGCGTTCTTGAGCCCAGTTCCTTTAGCGTGATTATTTATTCAGAAATAGCAAACAAACACCCGACGCGTTTCGGTGCCACTGCACCTTGGTCACGGGTAATCAGCAGTTTGTGCAAAGTGTTACATATAGTGTTTGAACAAAACATAAACATAAAAGTAGGACTACCTGTCGCAACTCAACAAAAAAGACTTTCAAATATGGCATCCATTTTGTAGTGGTCACATCGTCACAAGTTACAGTTCCAAACATTTTGTAATTGCCACTGATTACAATGTTTTATAAAAGCAACATAAACATAATTGCGCAAATTGGATGCGTGGTAATTACAAAACAAAAGTAGTGATAAATCTAGCTCAAGTGAGCATTTTACTACAAACAAATGATTTTATCAATCACCACGCGGTTAACCAATCTCGTTGTGTGCTACATTTGATTAACGCCCAAGTGGGCTGTCTCGTGAGTTTGATTTCTAGTCTTTTCAAATACTGCCCCAGTGGGCCCAAAATCATCAGTCGCTTTTAAATTTCATTATCTCACTTTGTGCGAACCAAATCATAATTTCATACGGCCTTTGAAAGTTGATCTTCTTAATGGTATGCTTACAGTTTGGTCTCCTACAAAACAAACAATTTTTTGCAATCACTATACTAATATAGATAATTAAAAACAAACTTATGGCTTCATGTTTACATCTGTAATATCTTTTGATTCAAGTGTTAAATGTACAGCACGTTGATGTTAATCCAAATGAACCGACATCTCTTCATCTTTGTTCAAACCTGATGGGTGTACAGTGTCATATTTAATAATCATTTTGTACTCCAGTTTCCGTAGCTCTCTCACTCTGTCACCTCCCCTTTCCGATTTTGGAATTCTATCTAGGGCACAGAATTGTAGGACATTGATGTTTTTTCCATGTGTTTCTTTAAAATGTCTAGCAATGGGATATTGCTTGTCTTCATTTATAATGGCCCTCGTATGTTCCAAGATTCTTTTTTTCACCTGGTGAATGGTGCTCCCAATGTATACTAGAGGGCAGGGACAACACAAAGCATACACACAAAAGTCCGATTTGCATGTTAGATGTTTTTGAATTGTGTATGGTTTTTGGTTTTTTGCTAAAGTTAATTCTTTCCGATTTACACTATTTTTACATGCCTTGCATGAATTACATGTGTAAAATCCCTTTATCTCTCTCCATTTTTGCTCTTTAATATTCACAGAACAGTTTTGAGGGATGACCTTTTAAACCCAAAAATCCCCAAAGATGACCAAGACGAGCCAATAAGGTTCATAACTGCATACTCTAGCCAGTCGTGGCAGGTCAGAAAATGTCTGAAAAAATTCTGGCATATCCTAAACATTGATCCTGAATTGAAAAAAGCAGTGGGAAGTCAGCCAAAAGTCACATTCAGGAAATGTCCAGCTCTTAAAGATCTTCTGTGCAGTAGCACTGTGAATATTAAAGAGCAAAAATGAAGAGAGATAAAGGGATTTTACACATGTAATTCATGCAAGGCATGTAAAAATAGTGTAAATCGGAAAGAATTAACTTTAGCAAAAAAACAAAAACCATACACAATTCAAAAACATCTAACATGCAAATCGGACTTTTGTGTGTATGCTTTGTGTTGTCCCTGCCCTCTAGTATACATTGGGAGCACCATTCACCAGGTGAAAAAAAGAATCTTGGAACATACGAGGGCCATTATAAATGAAGACGAGCAATATCCCATTGCTAGACATTTTAAAGAAACACATGGAAAAAACATCAATGTCCTACAATTCTGTGCCCTAGATAGAATTCCAAAATCGGAAAGGGGAGGTGACAGAGTGAGAGAGCTACGGAAACTGGAGTCCAAAATGATTATTAAATATGACACTGTACACCCATCAGGTTTGAACAAAGATGAAGAGATGTCGGTTCATTTGGGTTAACATCAACGTGCTGTACATTTAACACTTGAATCAAAAGATATTACAGATGTAAACATGAAGCCATAAGTTTGTTTTTAATTATCTATATTAGTATAGTGATTGCAAAAATTTGTTTATGTTTTGTAGGAGACCAAACTGTCAGCATACCATTAAGAAGATCAACTTTCAAAGGCCGTATGAAATTATGATTTGGTTCGCACAAAGTGAGATAATGAAATTTAAAAGCGACTGATGATTTTGGGCCCACTGGGGCAGTATTTGAAAAGAATAGAAATCAAACTCACGAGAAAGCCCACTTGGGCGTTAATCAAATGTAGCACACAACGAGATTGGTTAACCGCGTGGTGATTGATAAAATCATTTGTTTGTAGTAAAATGATCACTTGAGCTAGATTTATCACTACTTTTGTTTTGTAATTACCACGCATCCAATTTGCGCAATTATGTTTATGTTGCTTTTATAAAACATTGTAATCAGTGGCAATTACAAAATGTTTGGAACTGTAACTTGTGACGATGTGACCACTACAAAATGGATGCCATATTTGAAAGTCTTTTTTGTTGAGTTGGGACAGGTAGTCCTACTTTTATGTTTATGTTTTGTTCAAACACTATATGTAACACTTTGCACAAACTGCTGATTACCCGTGACCAAGGTGCAGTGGCACCGAAACGCGTCGGGTGTTTGTTTGCTATTTCTGAATAAATAATCACGCTAAAGGAACTGGGCTCAAGAACGCTTTTTTCATCGTGGAAAGGCTTGTGGAGAATATATATATATATATATATTACGTAGAACAGGTTGTCCCACTGAACCATCCGCATCACTTGCAGCTTCCAAACAGTAGTGTCTGGTAAACGTATGGCAGCTGGACCATGTTGCCGCTTTACAGATCTGGTGAAGAGGCACACCGGCGAAAAGAGCTGTAGATGACGAGATTGCTCTCGTAGAGTGTGCTCTTTGGGTCGCTTGTAGTGGTCTTCCAGCTTGATCATGGCATAAACAAATTGCAGCTGAGATCCACCGAGCTATGGTTGGCTTTGATACTGAATGGCCTGGACGTGGTCTGCCATAAGCTACCAAGAGCTGGTCCGATTTGCGCAGCGGTGCTGTACGTTGTAAGTAAAACTTCAGACATCTCTTGATGTCTAGGGAATGCAAGGCCCTTTCTGCAGCTGTTTGCGGATTTGGAAAGAAAGTTTTCAAAACTATGGGTTCATTAAGATGGAAATCCGTCGGGACCTTTGGCATAAACTTTGGATTAGTGCGCAGCACCACAGAATCAGATGTGAATTGCAGAAAGGGTGGATGAATAGTGAACGCTTGAAGGTCACTAACCCTTCTTGTAGAAGTTAGAGCCAATAATAAAGAAACCTTCCAAGAAAGGAACTTTAGATCCGCCTTGTGGATGGGCTCGAAAGGATGCCTCATTAGTTGTGAAAGCACTATATTAAGGTGCCAAGAAGGAGGCGGACGCCGAATAGGCGGAAACATCCTAAATAGCCCCTTAAAAAATTGTTGGATGACTCTGTTGGAATAGAGAGAGTTAGTACCATCCTGTCGGAATCTTGAAATTGCAGCCAAGAACACCTTCAAAGTAGAGTGGGAAAGACCAGACCTCGCCAATTGTAGAAAGAAAGGCAGAAGTTGTTCCGGCTTTGCGTGGATCGGATGGAGATTAACCGATTGACACCACATGCAAAACCTCTTCCACTTTAGTTTGTAGGTCTTAACAGTTGCTGGTGCTCGAGCATTGGCCAAAACCTCTTGGCAGTCTGGAGGGATATCTAGGTGTGCAAATTCAAGCTGTTGAGGAGCCATGCCGCTAATCTCAGCGATGCTGGGTCCGGATGACAAATTTGACCGTCCTGAAGGGTCAGAAGATGTGGAATTGGTCGAAATTGTATGGGCCCGGCCTCCGAGAGGAGGAGAAGTTCTGTGAACCAGTACTGGCGGGGCCACCTGGGAGCAATTAAGATCATGCGGCAAGGCTGTTTGATCTTGCGCAGAACTCTTGGAACCAACGGGATCGGTGGAAAGGCGTAAGCATATATTTGCGACCAATTCATCGAAAAGGCATTCCCCGGCGAGTCCTTGTGGGGAGCCCAGCTTGCGAAGAATGGGCATTTGCGGTTCTGGCTGGTCGCAAAGAGGTCTAGATCGGGATGCCCCCATTCGTGAAACACTTCGTCTAGGAATGGTTGGTGTAACTCCCATTCGTGATTCGACGTTGTGGTCCTGCTGTGGGAATCCGCCAGAACATTCGTGATTCCCGGGACGTGAATGGCTTCGAGGTTGATCTTGTGGCGGATCGCCCAATCCCAAATCTCTTGCGCTTGCTGGGATAGGAGGGCTGACCTCGTCCCGCCTTGTTTGTTCACGTAATGCATACTTGTAGTGTTGTCTGTTCTTACAAGTATGCATGCTCCTCGGATGATGGTCTGGAAGGATTTTAGAGCCAGGAATATGGCTCGCAGTTCTAGCAGGTTGATATGCCACTTTCTTTGTTCTAGAGTCCACCTGTCATTGATTGTCATTCCTTGAAGGTGCGCTCCCCAACCCTCGAGGGATGCGTCTGTGGTGACTGTGAACTCCGGCATTTCGACCAGAAATGGGCAACCCTCTTTCAAGTGGTCCATCTGACTCCACCATTGAAAGGTCTCTCGCATTCGTGGGGTGATGTGAATGAGATCCTCGAATGACCCTGTGATCTGAAGCCATTGCAGATTGAGTTCCTCCTGCAACGGTCTCATTCTGTACCGACAGTTGGGAATGAGATAAAGCAAGACGAAATCATCCCTAGGAATGATTTGTATACACGGACTGAAACGCACTTTTGATTTAAGAAAGCGCGCACGATTGCATATTTTGGTTTGCCTTTCTTTTGATATGAAGGCTTTGACCAGATCCGTGTTCAACGTCGCTCCTAGAAACGTTCTTTGCGAAGGAATTAGATGTGATTTCTCCAGATTTGTTGATAGACCCAGGGATTGGAAGAGTAAAAGGCATTTCTGAACATGCTCGGATGCTACCTTGGCGGAACTCGCCTTGATAAGACAGTCGTCCAGGTACGGGAATATCTGAACTCCCTGCAGACGGAGATGCGCAGTCACTGGCGCTATGACCTTTGTGAAGACTCTGGGTGCAGAACGGAGTCCAAATGGGAGGACTTTGAATTGGAAATCCCTGCCAGCCACTCTGAACCGTAGATATTTTCTGTGCCTTAGTAGGATTGGTACGTGAAAATAGGCGTCCTGCAGGTCGAGGGTGGCCATGTAATCTCCCATCGAAAGCAACTGCAGAATTTCTTGGAGCGTCAACATCCGGAACGACATTTTCTTTAGGAATTGGTTGAGGGCGCGAAGGTCGAGAATTGGACGCCACTCCTGATTTTTTCCGGATGAGGAAAAATCTTGAGTAAAAGCCCGTTCCCTTTTGTAAGAGAGGGACTTTTTCTATTGCTCCTTTTTGAATCATCAAATTTATTTGGGAAAAAAGCTCCTTGAGATGAGCAGGGGGTGGACCTTTGGGAGGAGAATTTGGCGGAATTTTTGTGAATTCCAGAGCATGTCCTCTGGATATTATATCTAATACCCACTTGTCTGAGGTAATCTTGGACCAATTTGAATAAAAGTGGGATATTTGACCTCCGATTCTTGTAAGTGGGAACGGTAGAGATGGTGGCAGGTGGCTGAACTCATTGCTTCTTACCAGACTCTCGTCCGCGAAAGGACTGCTTCTTACGCGACTGCGAATATTGTTGATTTCGCTGTCCGTAATACTGCTGGCGATAATTGAGATCTTTGGTTATACTGAGAGGTTTGAAAGGAACGCTGCTGGTTATTACCTCCCCTGCTAGAGAAGGATCCACGTCCTCTGGCTCCGCGGAAGGTAGATTTTCGGAATTGCAAACTACCCAGGGACCTTGCCGTCGCATATCCTTCTTTATTGCCTGTAGCGCTTCATCTACATGTGTACTGAACAAGGATTCGCCATCAAATGGCATGTCTATAATTTTAGACTGCACCTCCTGGCGAAACGATGTGGACTTCAGCCAGCCCTGCCTTCTCAGCACTGCGGCTCCTGCCAGCTGCCTGAAACCAGTTGATGCCACATCCACTGCTGCGTCGATGATTTCCGCAGACGCATACTCTCCTTCCTGCAGGATCTTTATAGCCTCGGATTTTGAAGGCTCCGGTAACATGTCGAGGAAAGGAGAGATGTCGGACCACATCTGGCGGTCGTATCGCCCTAAAATCGCCAGGGAGTTTGCAGCCCGAACTGTGGTAGCTGCCATCGTAGACACTTTCTTTCCTATTGCGTCCAACCTTCTACCATCTCTATCAGGTGGAGCTGATATGGGTGTTGAGGGATTTCTAGCCCGTCTCTGAGCTGCTTGTGCTATAACAGAGTCTGCCTTAGGTTGACCAATCAGGCATGCTGGTGAATTACTTGGGGCTCTATATTTCTTGTCCAGCCTTGGTAACACTGCTACAAGAGAATTAGGGGTAGCCATCAGTCTCAATCCCTCTTTCCAAATAAAGTCAATGATTGGGATTGCCCGAACCTGCTTCCTTGGTTGGTCCTTGAAGTCATATAGGAAGCAGTCATCTTCCTATGTTTCCATGGGAATCAGGAATCTCTTGGTCGCTCTTTCCATCAGTGAATGGAAATTCCCAATGTCCACCGGGGGAGAGTCCACCGGAGCTGGAGCACTTGGAGAAGGAGTTTGTACTTGGTAATTATCCCACTCCGACATGATAGATTGATCATCTACCTCTCCTTCCTCCCTTTCATCGTCTGAAACCTGTAATTGCAGAGATGGCAACGGAGAAGGTGGTCTTGGTGACTGGAGCGACGACAACTGTACTCTTGGTCTGGGCGTAGCCGGAAGAGATTCCGCCGTTTCCGAAGGAGGAAAACGTCTATAGTAATCTTGCAACATATACTGCAGACTATCAAATAGTTCCAACGGCATTTGACCAGACGGCACTGGTGCAGGTGGTGTTGGCTGTGGTTCCATATTAGGATGTTCGTATTGTTCATCCTCATCATCCTCATCTTGATATTTGATGAGAAGCTCCGATGGACTCCTTGCAGTCCGAAATCTCTCATCTTCTCGTTATCCTCAGATTGTAAAAGTTGCGCCGGTAATTTTAGAGGCGATATAGCCTCTAAAGACGATCCTCTACGCTGTAGAAGCGTAGATGCTGGTGACCTTTGATCAGACACGACAGACGACGGAGTCGCAGTCCATACCTGCATATCCATGCAGGTAGATAGTGAAGGTGGTAACACTCGTGTCGACGGAACCAATCCTGACGTTACAGCCATTTTCGATGACGAGGCTGTTTGTCGACGAGATGGCATCCGTGGACGATGGGACAATCTTCGCCGACGACGACGAGGCAACCTTCGTCGACGATGGTTCCGTCGACGAAGTCGTCTTAGTCGACGAGGTAGTCTTCGACGCGTCCATCTTCGTCGACGGGGTTTTCTTCGTCGACGATGCAACTGTCGACGGTGCCACAATCTTCGTCGACGGAGTAGACGTCGACGAAGTAGTCGGCGGAGCCAGCTTCTTGATTCTTACCGTCGACGGAACGGAGACGAGAGACGACAGTTCCCTAGTCGACGAGATGGGTTTTACACTCACCGAAACCAGCGTCGACGGCGATGAAGCTGATGACATTATCATTGTAGGTCTCGGCGACGAGAATGTAATAGTCGACGTTGAAATCGCGTAGACTATAATAACTGTCGACGACGGCGCCGTCGACGACGGCAATCTCACCTGAGGTGATTTCTTGTCAGGAAAACTCTTAGCTGGCTGGGTTTTTCCTGTTTTCCCAGGGGGCGTAGAGGGCTTGGATCCTGAAGGTGGAGATGTCTTCTTAGATGAAGACGAAGACTGCCCCAAACCCTTAACAGACTGGGCTCTCCTCGACACCTTTGCCCCAGTAGAAGAAGATTCTTCCTTAGCCACCCTTTTTCTTGACGAGATAGAGGATCCAGAGGCAGTTTCTATCTCTGATGAAGGAGCATCTTTATCCTTAAGCTTCTGTAGCCACAGAAGAAGGCGTCCCTCCCTATCTCTTAAGGTCTTCTGAGAGAAGGTACGGCAAATCTTGCACTCCTTCACCTCATGATCAGGATAGAGGCAATAGATGCATTTTTTGTGAGGGTCTTCAGAAAAAAGCCTAAGCTTTCCGCAGGACTCACAAGATCTGAAGAGTGATTTCTTTGTAGTTGACATCCTAGAAGTTGTAGAAACAGCAGAAACTTGAAGAACTGAGCAGAGCTCAGGGAGACTCCCTTCACACGACGTGCGGTAGAAAATGACAGCCTGAGCCTCTGAGGAGAACATTCTGGTGGGTGCTGTCGCCTGATTGGCTGCAGTTTGGACTGTATATATTGACAGTGATAGCCATAGCTGTGGAAGTTTTTTCCCTTGTAGCTTAGGCTACTTTACTTCCTGGTTCAGGTTACCAAGGTTTTTCGTTTGGTATATGCATAATTATTGCTTTTTTATGTACCGTGGGACTCCCACTCCGACGACGGGGAATGATTCAGGCATGTGAATCTATGAAAGACACCCCAAATACTGGAGAAGCTGGGATGGGACTTTGGGTGCAGGCGCATCTTTAGGCATCGGTTCTTCCTTACCAGCTGCAGTCAGGGCGTATCCTCCAGAAAGAGGCTGCAGGCTTCGCTGGGAGGTTCGAGGCAGGTCAGAGATCACCAGATCTCGTGTAAGGATCACCGGGGAGACCTTTCTCGTGGAGTGGGGCCACTTTGAGTGGTGCAGAGACACTAGTGGATTTGTCTGGAGCCAGAGTCTGAGTGAGCAAATCCGGTGCTCACGGGAGACAGTCTTCTGTGGAAAAAAGGGCAGGTCCTCAGGGCTCTTGAGGTTGCTGGCAGCAAGACATACAATGATTTCGCTTCTGCAGGTTCGAGGTGAGGACAGGCCGGTAGGGCTGGGGCCAATTCAGTGGGCATCATCATCTTAGCTTCGGCACGGCTCCTTCAATCCTTCTTGGTAGTTTGTCTGAGGAGGCAAGGTTCAGGGTTGCCCCTAAATGCTAGATTTCGGGGAGGTACAGGTAGGTATAATGCCACCCTCCAGTGGGAGGGGGTCATATGCCTCACTCTGGTTGGCTGGGTCCCCCATATCTGCAAGATGGCAGGGACTAAGTTGTGGTTTACCTCGCCTCCCCCACCTGATGGGTGGGGTTGGCCAAGATGGGCACACCTCCCTTCCCCACTTGATTTTCCCACTGATTCTCCCACCCAAAGTGGGGGTCAGAACTGGTGGAGGCCAGTTGCTGGAAGCAGCAAAAAGCCTGGGGAAGCTCACAAAGGCGGCAAGCATTTCAAGCTTCCCCTTTGTGGATGCTGCCCATCCTGGGCGAGGAGGCTTGGTGTGTGAAAGTGCCATCTTTCTTGCATGGTATGCCCCCACTTTTTGCTGAATGTACGTTGACTGCGTGTGCCCTGGACTCCTGCCAATCAGGTGTCCAGGGCCTATGTTCCTTCCCAAAAACCCAAATTGGCAAACCCTGGCCACATGTCAGCCCCTGGTAAATGGTACCCTAGGTACCCAGGGCCTTGTGACCAGGGAAGGCCTCTAAGGGCTGCAGCACTCATTGTGCCACCCTTAGAGGCCTGGTACCCTAACACACACACATTGCCCTTGCAGGCCGAATGTCTGGGTACAAGACAAAACAAAGAGTCGACATGGCACCCATCCCGGTGTGCCATGCCCACCACCTACACTGCCCTGGCATACATCAGCCACCCCTCTAGCTGGGTGCCCTATGCCAGTGGTGTGGCACAGGAGCAGGAGCCCTGTGCACCTACAGTACCCAGGTCCATTCCTGGGCACTGTAAGTGCAGTGCTGCCATTTACAAGTACATGGTGCTGAGAGCTCGTCAAACACGAACTCCACAGCACCATAGTGGCAACACTGAAGACTGAAGTTTGGTATCAAACTTCTCAGCACATTTAACCTGCACTGATGCCAGTGTGAGATTTAATATACCAAGCACCCCAGATGGCATCTTGGAGTTGCCCCCTGAAACCTAACCTACCATTCACGTCTGGTCTGGGAGGCTGCCTAGGCTGCCACACAGCAGACATGTTGCTGGACCCCTGGGTAGGAGAGCCCCTGCTCTCCTGGGCCTGCAACAATGCACATCCTGGGTGAGGTGCTAGATCTCCTCCCCAGGATTGGCAGGGGGAAGCTTCAAAGGCATGCCACCTCTGTGAGCTTCCCCAGGCCACTGGCAGCCCCCACTCTGGCAAGAAGCCTGGCCGGAAACCCCAAATCGGGACAGGGGATGTGCCAGCCTGCCAGCCCCACCTCTCAGGTGGGGGAGGCGAGGTGAAGCACATCTCCGGGCTCTCGCCAGCTTGAAGATGGGAAGCCCTGCCCAATCAGGACTAGGCTACTGCCCCCCTCCCACAAGAGAGGCAGGATAGGGGGGGGGGGTGTACCCACCCCAGGACAGGGCCCCATTGGTCCCTGTCCACCTACCTGTAACACCCCTAAATTTAGTATTTAGGGGCACCCTGAATCTTCCTTCCCCAGATTCCGAAATACAAAGAAGAGCAAGAAGAAAGACCTGCCCTGCAGCTGCTAAGAAGAGGAAGACATCAACTGCTTTGGCCCCAGCCCTACCGGCCTGGTAGACCTTCGAACCTGCTCCTGCTACAACTCGGCACCTGGGACTCCCATGAGCAGAGATATGCTCAAAATCAGCTTCTAATCCCTGGCATCAACCCGGAGCGCGAACCCTGCACACACTGCACCCGCAAAGCCTGGCCTGTGCCGGAGTGAACAAAGACCACAAGGACGACCCCACGGCGACTGTGACCGAGTCCGGCACCCAAGGACTTCCCCCGACACTCCGGACGCCTGCAGCCTCAGAACCAGGTACCCCTCCAACCGCGATCAACAGAGGGTAAGATTTCCCGACACCAAAAGGCACCCCTGCACCCGGCACCCTGCGACCCCTGTGCCCAACTCCTGGGTACCTACCTATCCTCCAACTACCCAAAATACCTCGCGAAGTGGTGGTGGCACCTGAAGAATCTTCGTCCCTGAGCTTGCAGTCTTTTTCCAAACCGGAGCTTTCCCATTGAAATCAATTGAGCGCCCGAAGGCTCAAAAGCACCCTGCACCCAGCCGCCCGAGTGGCCCTGGCAGTGTAACCTTTGCACCTATCTGCTTCCCCATTTGCCCTGAGCAAGTGACCGGGAGCCCAGCTCCCACAGCCGCGTGGCCTGCTAGTCAGCAGCCACCAACCAAGGCCCCCCTGCCTCCCATAGGATGACATTGGGCCTAACTCACCCTGCACCCGGCTGCCCCTGTGCTGCTGATGGTGTAACAACTGTACCTACCTGACCCTGGGACACCCGAGTCTGTGCCCAGAACCGTAAACTTTGCCAGTCGAGTACTTACATGAAAGCCGATAACTCAATTTTCTCCAACATTGACTGGTTTTTCCTGAAATTTCTTCCAAGTGTGGACTTTTCAAAACTTAAAATATTCACCAAAAGTCAGCCGAGTAACGAAAACGGAAATACTCACCTGCTATTAGGTGAGCTCCCAGTGCTGGATCTTGGTGCCCAGCACTGACCCTGAAAAATATTCACAACCATACTATACCTGCAACTTGAATTTTCTTCAATAGGGAATCATTGACTGTTTTCTATGAAATATTTTCTTCGTGTCAACTTTTAAAATAGCAAAATATTGTCTAAAAATCAAAACAGTAACAAAGTCGACTTTTAGCACTTGTTTCTAAGTACTGACCCAGGACTGAATCTAGAATCCAGTACTGGAATCCCAAAAGTAATTCTAAAAGTAATCTATTGCAAATAACTTGAAACTTCCATTGAACTCAATGCATTATTGTTTTTAAAATAGTGTTGCCTAGTGCAACCACTTGTAACTTTCTACAAAAGCCAATTGCATCTTGCAAAAGTATTTATATCAAACATCTCATTCTGAGAAAGTATATTTTAATACCTATTGTTGGTTCTAAAATCAAACAAGCATATATTTTTTTTATATATAAACCATTGGCCTAGAGTTCAGTTCTTGAGTGTGTGAGACCATTTGCTGACTGAGTGTGTGCAACAAATGCTTTACACTGTCCTTCGATACTGCCTTACTGCTCGACCAAGCTACCACTTTAGAGAGTAATGATATATCTAACTTTAGCCTCTGCCAAACCTCTGGGGACTGTGGACTCTGTACACCCTGTACCTATTTGGGAACAATATATACAGAGCCACTTTCTCACACTTGGCACCTCGTCCCAGGATGTGCACCGTTTCAGACCCTTGAGAGCAGCAGGCTCTCAACCCAGGGGTCCAGAAACATGTCTGGTGGTGGCAGCTGGATAGCAGCCACTTAGCCAGGACACTAGTGCTAGGTTATTTTTCAGGGGGCAGCTCTAAGATGCCCTCTGATGCCAATGTGGGATTTAATGAAAAATGTGGGTTTAATGTGATGAGAAGTTTAATATCTAACGTCCCTGTTTTCAGTAAAGCCATTATGGTACTGTGGATTTCATATTGACAAACTCCCAGCGCCTTGTACTGTTTATGGCATTACTGTACTTACAAAGTCCACAAATTGGCTTAGACACTGTAGGGGCACAGGGGCTCATGCACCCGTGCCCTCACCACTGGTATAGTGCACTCAGCTAGAGGGGTGGCTGACAAAAGCCAGGAAAGTGGGTTGAAGGAATCTCACACAGGGTTGTATGCCATGTCGACTCTTCACTTTGTTCTGCACCAAAACACACAGCCTGCAAAGGCAGTGAGTGGGAGTGTGTAAAGGTAAAGAGCCTCTAAGGGTGGCACAATAGGTGCTGCAGCCTTAGATGCCTTACCTAGCCAAAGTGCCCTTGGTACCTGTGGTAACAGTTACAAGGGACTGACCTGTCGCCAAAGAGTGCCAATTGGGTTTTATTTTCAGTGCAGTTGAAGGAAAGGAAATATGCCCTGGGTACCTGGTTGGCAGGAACCCCGGGCACTCTGTCAAAGCACATGAGCGGTTTAGCAAAAAGTGGGGCAACCATGCAAAAAATGGGCACTTTCTTGCAGATAGCCCCTAAATACTACATTGAACGGTGTTTCAGGTAGGTACAGGTCGAGACCAATGAGTCCCTTCTTTGGGGTGGGTATACCCTTATTGTGCCACCTTCCAGTGGGAGGGAAGCATAAGCCTCACTCTGGTTGGCTGGGTCCCCCCAGCTTCAAGCTGACCGGGAATGAGAGTTGTGCATAGACACGCCTCCCCCACCCAAGGGGAGGGGTTGGCAAAGGTGTGCACACCTCTCCTCCTATCTTGGTTTTCCTGCAGATTCTCCCGCCCAAAGTGGGGGTCTGAACCGGTGGGGACCAGCTGCTGGGAGCAGGAAATGGCTGGGTCAGCTCATAAAGGCAGCAAGCCTTTGAAGCTTTCCCTTTGTGGACACTGCTCATCCTTGAGGAAGCGGCGGCTTGGCACCTCTGCCCAGGATGTGCTTTGTTTCAGGACCCAGAGAGCAGGAGGCTCTCTACCCAGGGTCCAGAAACATTTGTGGGGGTGGCAGCTGGCAAGCAGCCATGACACTAGAGTTAGGATGTTTTTCAGGGGGCATCTCTAAGATGCCCTCTGAGTGCATTTGGCATTAAATCCCACCAGTGTGTGTTTAATGTGCTGAAAAAACATTTTTGCCTTTTTTTTTTTAATTGAAAGCCATAAAGAATATGTTATCAATACATACATCCATGCAATTCATTAGCATGTCGGACAATACAGAATCATTCAACACCACAAATAAGTCTAAAAACAGTAAAGCATAAAATTAAGGAAGAAACAATATATGAATTTACGCAAACGTTCGAATAATACGTTAAAATGTGCGATAAGATGAATCCTATAAATATGACTTTAACGAATGCAACGCCTGTTAATTTAGTACAACTCCAACTGCCCGTATGAACACAAACTAAGCAACTGATTGAACCTTGGGTATATTAAATTATGTGTAGAAATCGACAAATGCCATGAATAATATTCCATCCTATTACAACCTATACAGATACATAGAAATAAAAACTAAAGTAGCTTATAGTGCATTAAAGTGCTAAAAAATAAATGTCTATAGTGCAATCAAATCCCCAAGGATATGCAATTATATAAAAAATATGACTGGATAGGATTCGAACATACTGAAAATACCTCCTGAGATGTAGGCTCAATGTTTAGGATTTTAATCGAAATAGGCTGCTCAAACTTCTTAAGCCACCCAATTCGCAGTGTAGAAACTCGTTCACTCTTTTAACCTGCTTCATTTTCCGAACCCATTCACCTTTGGTTGGTATAAGATCCGAACGCCATCTCTGAAGCAAGAGTGATCTAGCAACTGCCATAGCAATATATAATAATTTGATCACCTTGGCAGGAAAACATAGAAGTGTCATAACCAAACACTTTCAGGTGAAGCACAACTCAGAGTCCCTGCCTTCTTGAGAATGGGAGGACCCAACCAACCAGGGACAGGCTCCTGCCCTCTCCCACTGGAGGTTGGCACAATAGGGTGTACACCCACCCCAGGGAAGGGCCCCATTGGTCTCTGCCCTTTACCTACCTGTAACACCACTAAATCTAGTATTTAGGGGGCACCCGGAACCTTGCTTCCTCACATCCAGCCTGACAAGATGGACTGAACAGCCGTGCAGCCAGCTAACAAGAGGAAGACGCCCCCACTGACATATCCCCAGCCCTACAGGCCTGTCTCCCCTTGAACCTGCTCCTGCGAAATCCCCGTGTGTCCTGCAGCCAGCAACCACAACCCTGGAAGACCAGCCTGCCATCACTTCCAAAGACTGCTTCTCCCTTGAACACCGGATTTGTTCAACTGCAACCTCTGGCAGCAGCCGGAGACCGTGAATTCAGCCCACTCTGCACCCGCCGAACGCGGCCCGAGCTAGAGTGGAAAAACACCAGGAGGTGGTCACCCTGGCGATCCTGAATCGAGATCTGGCGACCCCTGACCTGCCTGAAGCAGACGCCTGCAGTCTAAATCTAGAAGGCCCTCCTAACTGCGGCCAGGAGCTGGTAAGAATATCCTGCCCCAAAAGGCACCCCTGCACCAGACTCCCCACGGCCTTGTGTACCCAAACCTACTGTGCTTAACCAATGCCTAACTTCCCAACTTACCTCTCGAAGTGGTGGTCGCACCCAGAAGTCCTTAGACTTCCTGCAAACTGGAGGTTCTCCATTGAAAACAGGGCACCCGAGCTCAAAACAGCACCCTGCACCCAGCCGTCCTAGTGCCGCTGAGGGTGCACCTTTTGTGCTACTTTGTTTCCCCATTTGCCAGACCTAAACCCTAGGAGCCTTCCTCCCACAACCCAGTGGCCTGCTTGCCAGCAGCCACCAACCGGAGGCCCCCTATCCCCCATTGGATAACATTGGGCCTCACTCTGCACCCGGCTGCCCTAGTGCCGCTGAGGGTGTAACAAGAGTGCATCACTGAACCTGGGGGGACCCCTGAGTCTAACCCCAGAACCTTAACTCCCACAGTCAATAACTTACCTGTGAACCGAGAACCTGTTTTTCCTCCATAGAATAACATTGACAATTTTCTGCCAAAAAGTTTCTAAGTGGAGTTTTGAAATCTAAATATATTCTTTAAAAATCGCACGAATAACCAAAACGTATATACTTACCTGTTTGCAGGAAATGTCCCAGTGCTGAATCTAGGTATCTAGCACGGAGTTAGAAAAGTAATGTAAAAAGTAACTTACCTGTATTTTATTGAAAAAACCTATTCATTTCAATGTACTGTATTTGCTAAGTATTGCAACCTACTGCATCCCCTGTAAATCAAACAAAGTACAATTCCTATTGCATTTTCAAACTGTTCTACAATCAGCAACTTATTACTGTAAAGTATGTAATTCTTACCTGTGCCAGGTTTGCTTGGTTCTAAAAATAAAACAGTATTTTTTTATACAAAACCAATTGGCCTAAAGTTCAGTTCTTGAGTGTGTGAATTCATTTGCTGACTGAGTGTGTATAGCAAGTGCTTAACACGGTCCTCTGATACTACCTTACTGCTAGACCACACTACCACAAATAGAGTGTAAGGTTCTATCTAACTTTAACCTCTGCCTACCTCTAGGGTCACCTGGACTCTATACACACTACACCAAAATGAGGTATAGTATATATAGAGCCAGTTTTCTACAACACCTTACTATCTTTTTCAGAAAACTAGGAGCCAACATCAGATAAGGCAACTGAATGGGAGGCCTTTAAGGCGGCTTTCCCGTTTATACCCAAGAGAAACACCTTTTTAAGCCTCCAGTGTCTTTTCTACTTGACAGCTGAGGTGGGAGCAAGAGAAGAACCATACTCGCCAGTGTCAGACACAGAAAAGCCCTTTGATACGCTGGTTGGTCGTATCTCATGACAACACTACAGAGAATGGGACTTGGGCTTGAGTTCCTTGACTGGATTGGTTTGCTTAATACTGACCATCTAGCCAGGGATAGGACCAGCCGCTGTATCTTGGAATGCATCAGTGTTAGCAAAGGCACCCTGTAGGGTTGCCCCCAATTATTTTTGCTCTAGCTATGGAGCCACTAGCATGCATGCAGAGTACAAGGAGAACAGACCGAGACAGTCCAATTTCAGGTAGTTGGCATATAGTGTCGCTACATGCTGGTGATGAAATCTAGATCTCCAAGCTACTCTACCATATGAGCACTGATGGACATGCTGAATGAATTTGGGGACATATCAGGCCTAAAATTAAAATGAACGTCTTCTCTGTTCCCCCTTACACAAGACTGTCGGGATGCCCCCCCCAGGGTACCGACTAGATTGAAATTTGCTATGTTTAAATACCTGAGTGGCAGCATATACCACAAAGAAGCAATCCTCATCAGAGGCAACCAAATAGAGTCCTCACACACACACACACACACGTTCAGCCATCTCCTTCTGGAGCAGTTTACCATTGTCCCAACCAGAATACCTGGCGATAGCCAAGATGCTGATCGTGCTGAGATTTCGGTATTGCTTTGTAGCGCTCCCTGTGTTCCGCAAGAAGCTATTGTTCAAGGAACTACATGAATCCTGTCCGAATTATGGGGAAGAGTTAGAACGTCACTTGGTAAGAGTTTCCCATGAAGGCAGAAAGATTCGGGCCCCAAACTACAAAACGTTATTATTCCACAGCTCAGGAGCAAAGGCCGTTGAATTGGCTGACTGGGCTTGCATGACTTGGAGGACAGACCTACTTTAGAATCGGCTAGGGCCACATTTTTTGAGTTATTGACCTCCCCTGAAATATTACACCCAGAGACAAGTAGACTTGCCACAATGGAAACAACCTGCCGGATTAAGTACATGCAGGTGTGAGGTCCCCCTCTGCTGTATGCCCTGCTGATGCCATTTCCACCAACAGTATCTACAAACATAATGACCACTCACGAACATAGATTAAGGCAGGAGTGCAGACTGTGGAAGACATTTTCTAGACGTATGTGTTGCTCATCTTCAACAAGCATTTACAATGCAATAGGTCTTGCAACTGCGAGTTGGAGCTATTGGCATTGTAAATGGCAATGCCTTTTATAAATATCTTTTACGTGATTTAAAAAACCTGCAATAATAAAAGGCACTGTCATTAACAATACCAATATCTCACAAAAACACACCGACATACACCCGGTTTTTGTGGCAATTCCCAGACATTTATACTAATGAAATATTAAGATTGCCATAATCAGTAATCGGTCTCCTGTGCCTTGATTGGAGAATTTAAATGCACCCTGAGAAATCCGTGTTTTTACAGGGTTCTAGCTCTTGTGGTGCCCGGCTATAAGAGTGAGTACATTGGCAAAGCAGAAGCTGTCCTTACGTTCCGTGCCTCCTGTTCAGCGCTCTGTGAACCCTGCAGTTCCGCTGTTTCCCTAATGGAAAGATCTGGTTGTTTATTACTCTCCGAGCCAAAGTGTTGCTTTTAAAAGTAGCAGATGAAAACTCCACGCTGTTTTAGGTATTCTAAAATTGCAGCAGCATGCCGCCTGCCAGGATAAAACAATTCCATGATACATTTATGGATACCTGAAATTAAGGTGCCCTGACGGAAGAGCATGTAGCACATCTTTAGCCCGATTTGGCAGTGCCCTGAACCCCGGATATTTTATTTTCGCAGCGCAATATATCAGTGCAATTAGATATATATATTTTTTTTCTAATGCAATCCAACAGATCTTGCTTTGCATGCCTTTTTCCTCCGTAGACTATAGTCGACCCTTGGAGTGTGTTCAGCGAGTAAAATACATTCATAAGCTGTCAGCAATAGGGGGGAAAGATAGTGAGCGACTAACCAAAGCAGGCAGGCCTATCTATCCTTTTTAGGTGTCACTCAGCTAAGCCAAGTATTAACATTTTATATACACAAACACTAGTGCGTTGCTCTGTGTAACGCTCGCTGGGACTTGCGCTGACAGGCGAAAAGGCCAGGCTTTAGACTACATTTCTTAAGACAAATGTACAAAGTAAAATGCGCCCCAACCCCCTAAAAAACAGAGCGTTCTTGGAAATCAGACTGCTTCAAAAGTTTGTCGAGTGCCTAATTCAGTTTCCAGACAATTTTTTTTAACCTTTTTATCCCAAGCAGTGTGAATTCTCTACAGTGGACTCAAGTGTGAAGGCAGTGGGGCGCCTCGGCCCAGGGAAGTTATTGGTGCAATAAAGTTCAGCTTGAAAGCCATTCCAGAGCAGAATGGCCCAAACGCCCAGCAGTGTCTGTGCTCAAAATGTGCGCGTTTCTGCTTTTACTATCTGCGTTGGATTCACTATGCTGTGCATTATTCCGCGATCTGGTGGTTGGGTCCGGATTCGTGGTCTTTCTTTTGTTTTTTTTTTGTTTTTTGTAGCCCAGGTGGGTGTCGACGTCCCACCATTTGGTGTACCTCTCGAGACGTTGGCGTGCTTCCTGCGGAAGTCCCACCTTTGGGGCGCCATCTTCGGGTTCTTTTTTCCCCTCCTTTCTCTTTATTTTCTTTTTTAAACCCTAGGCGTTCAGTATCTTCCTTATATCTCCTCTCAGTTTTTTCCTGTTATTTCCGTCCTTTTCCTTCCACCCTTTTTTTTCCTCCTGCCTCATCTTCCTGGCGGAGGTGGGTGGGTTCGCTAGTGAATCCAGAAAGCTCTTCAAGCTGCAAAACTACACCGACAGGTAAGAAACTATTCGTTTTGCAGCGTGAATCTTTCTGGATTCACTATGCTGTGCATAGATTTTGTAGCGGTTGGTTATCTCTGTGGCGGCTGGGTGGAAGATGAGCGTTGTTCGTTGAATATATGTTGAAGCACCTTCTGTCCTACTTGTGCTTCCTTGTTCATCTGTATATCCACGCAGTAGTGCTTGGTGAATGTGTGCACCGAAGCCCATGTTGCCACCAGGCATATGTCTTGAATGGGTGTATTTGCCAGAAAGGCAATTGTTGCTCCCTTCTTCCTTGTGGAGTGGGCCCGTGGCCCCTCGGATAGTTATTGCCCCACCTGTTTGTGGCAGAATTGTATTGTTAGCGCAATCCATCGTGCGATGGTGCTTTTTGTCACTGGTCTACCCAGGAAGCTCGTTGCGAAGGACACAAAAAACTGTTTGGTTTTCCTTAGTTCTGTTGCCCTCTCGATGTAGTGCATCACCGCCCTTCTAGCGTCTAGAGTGTGCAGTGCCCTTTCTGCGCTTGTTGCTGGGTCCTGAAAGAAACCTGGTATTTGAATGGTTTGATTTAAATGGAATGCTGACAGCACCTTTGGCATGAAGTGTGGGTCCGTTCTCATTACGACCCTGTCCTTGTGTATCTGGATGTAAGGCTCTTGCAGTGTTAGCGCTTGCAACTCGCTTACTCTGCGCAGTGAGGTTATTGCCACCAGGAAGGCTGTCTTCATTGTCAGCATTTGGAGGGAGGCCTTGTGCATGGGCTCAAAGGGCGCTTTCATAAGTTCCGTCAGGACTATGTTGAGGTTCCATGCCGGAGGCGGCATCCTCTTTGGTGGCGCTATTCTTTTCGCCCCTTCCAGGAATCTCTTTACTACCCGTGACGTAAAGAAGCTTCCTCCGGTCTCACCTAGTGTATAAGCTACGATCGCCGCTAGGTGTACCCTCAGTGACGATGAGCAAAGTTTCGCCTTTAGAAGGTGTGTGAGGTATCTAAGCACCGTTGATTCCTTCGTCATTTTTCCTTGCAGTTTATTCTTGCTGCACCACATTGTGAACCTTTTCCACTTTTCCCCATAACATTTCCGTGTTGTTGGTCTCCTTGCCTCGCGCAGCACTCGCATAGTGCTTGGAGGTAGTTTAAGGTGTGCGAACTCTGTCTTCAGGAGCCAAGCTGCCAGTCCGAGGCTCTCTGGCTCTCGGTGTAGAGCTTCTCCGTTCTGCATGGAGAGCAAGTCCTTTCTTTTTGCGAATTTGTGTGGAGGTCCCTGTGCCATTTCCACCATTTGTGAGTACCATGTCTGTCTCGCCCACTGTGGTGCCACCAGGATCATTGTCATGTTGCTGGTCTTGCACTCGAGTACCCTGTGCATCAGTGGTATTGGTGGAAAAGCGTAGCCAAATGTTTTTGACCAACTTATCCATAGGGCATTCCCCTGGGATTGTTTTTCTGTTTGTCTGGATGCGAAGTTTCGGCATTTTGCATTCAGGCGTGTTGCAAACAGGTCTATTGTCGGTGTACCCCACCTTTTGAATAGCCTTTGCGTTTCCTGTCCATTGAGCTCCCACTCGTGGGATGCCGAGGTCTGCCTGAGTCAATCGGCTTCCACATTGTCTTTCCCTGGTAGGAGTATCGCCAGCAGGTCTATTTTGAGTGGGATGGCCCATCTCCAAATCTCTTGTGCCAGAGTTGAAAGGGGGATCGATTGTGTCCCTCCCTGCTTGTTGATATAGAACATTGTGGTAGTATTGTCAGTCTGTATCAACACCTCTTGGTTGTATAGCTGCCTCTGGAAGGCCTTCAGGGCTAGCAGTACGGTCTTCAATTCCAGGTAGTTGATGTCTGACCGCATCTGCTGGAGTCCACAGACCCCTCACTCTGAGCTTGTTCATGTGCGCCCCCCCCATCCTATCTGGGATGCGTCTGTGGTAATGGTCACAGTTGGGCTTGGTGTCAAGGGCTTTCCTACAGTTATGTTCTCCCTGTTCCACCATGCTATCTCCTCCTGCACTGCGTGCGTAACAACCACTAGATCCTCCCAACTTCCGTTAGCTTGTGACCATTGTTGTTGCAGCCATTCCTGGAACGGTCTCATGTGAAACCGTACATTGGGGACTAGGTGAATGCATGACGCCATCATGCCCATAATCTTGCTCGCTGTTCTCACTGTCAGAGCTCGCCCCTTCTGGTAGAGACACGTCTCCTTCAGCAGGGCTATTGTTTTCCTGTCGCTGGGCATGACTGTTTTGTCTAAGGTGTTGATCTGCGCACCCAGGAAGATCTTCACCTGTTGCGGTGCAATTGATGACTTTCCCCAGTGTATCGAAAACCCCAGGCTTGTTAGTGTTCTTGTCACCCGCTCTGCGTGCTCCCCGCACTGGTCGAGAGTACTTGCTTTGATCAGCCAGTCGTCTAGGTAAGGATACACATGAATCCCTTCTCTCCTTAGGTACGCTGCTACTGCAGCAAGGCATTTCGTGAAAACCCTTGGGAGCGGACTTTAGACCGAATGCCAGGGTTGTGAATTGGTAATGGTCCTGGTTGATGTTGAACCTTAACAGGTTCTTGTGGCGCCTGTTCATAGGGATGTGCAGGTAGGCATCTTTGAGATCCTCGGTGGACATGTATTCTCCGCCTTGTATTTGAGGTAGCATTGCTTGTAGCGATGTCATTTTGAATTTTTGTGTCTTTATGAATTGGTTTAGGAATCGTAGATCCAGGATGGGTCTTAGTGTTTCGTCCACCTTTGGGACCAGGAAGTAGTTTGAGTACACTCCCTTGTTCCTTTCTCTGCATGGCACTGGTTCTATGGCCTCCTTTTGGAGTAGTTGTTGTGCCTCTTCCCTGAGTTGAGCAAGCTCTTGACCAGAGCGTTGTCTTCTTTGGTTTCCTGTTCGGAGGCCTTTTCTCCAACTCTATGCAGTATCCGTGCTGTATGACGTTAAATATCCATTTGTCTGTGGTTATTTTTTGCCATTGTTGAAGGTAAAGTCCCAGTCTTCCGCCTACCGGTGTTGTATGCTCGTAGGCACTTGTTTAGTGTACCCCTCTCACTGTGTTCTTTTTGCGCTTCACCCCTCGAGGTATACTGGGAGTGAGCGTCTCCTTGCGTGCAAATTCACTTAGAAGAGGGTTGGTCTCCCCCTCTTCTTCTTTGGCCACGTCAGGTTCCCCTCCCGCGAAAGGACTGGCCTCAAGGTTGGTACTGCCAGCTCTGCTTCTGCTGTCCTTGCTGGCTGTGACTGTCAACCTGCTGTCCTTGCTGGAATGCTTGGTGTGACGTTCCCTGCTGGTTACCTCCCCTTCCGTAGGGTCTCCGAGCTGGGGTGCCTCTTCTCATCCCTCTGAACTGCAGGGCCCCCATGGACCTTGCAGTCTCATTTTCCTTTTTCAGTTGGGAGAGCTTCTCGTCCACCGGTGCCCCGAACAGCGTTTCACCGTTGAACGGGGTGTTCAGTATGTTGTTCTGGAACTCTTGTTTGAATCCAGAAATTCTCAGCCAGGCCTGCCTTCTTTCAGTGATCCCAATGGCCATTAGTCTGCTCGAAGTCTCAGCCACGTCCAATGCAGTCTTAATGCACGAGTTGGCGATATTCTTCCCCTCCTCCACTAGATGGGAAGCCCTTTGTCGGTACTCTTCTGGGAGATGCTTGACTAGTTCCCCCATCTCATCCCAATGCTGGTACTGGTGCCTGTTCAGTAGCGCATTAGAGTTTGCCATGCGCCAGTGCATTGCGGCGTTTCTTTCAACCTTCCTTCCCGTGAGGTCCATCCTTCTGCTCTCCTTATCGGGAGGTGGTCCCGAGGTCGCCGGCACACTGGCTCTTCTCCTGGCCGTGGAAGCAATGATGGAGTTGGCAGTGACCGATCCCTTGATGTAAGGGGGATCCTGCGAGGAGTGCTTGTACTTCTTTTCCGTTCTGGGCGTGATGGACCGGCATGTTGCTGGGTCCTTAAACGCCTCCTTCCCTTGGTTCATCACGCTTTGGAGCATGGGGAGGAACTGGCTCCTCGTCTGGATGGGGAGCAGAGTCTCGAGTAGGAAATCAGCTTTCGGCTTTTCCTCGTCTAATTTCACTCCAAAAGCCGCTGCAGTGCTCTTGACGACCATGTTGTATGCTCCGATGTCGTCTGGCGGCGAAGGCCTCGAAGGATAAGTCTCCACGGGATTTTCGGTGTCGATGTCCGGCCACTCGAGCTCCTGAGTCGTCAACGGCGCCGAGCCGTAGAACGACTGCTGATCCTCTTCTTCATCTTCTCCCTCATAGTAGGGCCCTTCTTCCTCCTCTTCCGGATCCTTCGACAGCTCTTCGGCGTCAAAGTCTTCCTGTTCCTCGATCTCGACGACCTCCGTCGGTGGGATCGTTGGGATCTTGAACTTCTTCATTTTTTTCGTCGAACTCCATCCTCTGAAGGATGCTCTCCATCTTCGCCTCGAGCCTGCTCTTTTGCTTCTCCATTTCGGAGACTTGCTCGGCGTCGACCGCAGGTCTCTTCGACGGAGCTTGCGTCGACACGGGCTTGTCTTTCGTCGCCGAGCGCCCCACCTTGTGGGCCTGCTTCGACGAACTCTGTCTTTCGGCGGCCTTCGGCACCTGGGAGTCCTTCTCGAAGGATCCGTTGGGCTTTCTGTCCTTGGATCCACTCGCGGTCGTCGAGCTTTTCGGCCCCGGTGTTCCTTTTGAGGACATAGACTGTTTTTCGAGAGTCCCTTTCAGATTTTCAGGGCCCTTTCGGGGGTTTCGCACTCGACGTGTCTTACCTCGTCTGGCGTTTTCTTATCGGTCTCTGCGACCGTGAACACATCAGGTCCTTCGGCGATGTTGTCCTCATCGTCGGTGTAGAGGCCTAGATCGTACAGCGACGGGGCCTTACCCTTGCCTTCCATGTTGAAATTGGCTCTCCTCTGTCTCTCTCACCCGGAGAGTCTTGCTCTCGTGGTCGATCGGCAGGCAAAGGTTGCACACCGGATGTTGGTCCTTCTGCGCGTACTTGTGGTGACAGTTAGGGCAGAATTTAAATGGTGTCTTGTCCATTGCGCTCAGAGTCCCTGAATGCACATTTTCCTATGGCCGTCGAAGAAATGCGAGGATCTCCTCCTTCGCCGTCCCGGCTGTAATTCCTTCCTCTGTAGTCTTCTGTAAATTCTCCTTCGATGAAACTCGCGTATTTTCCTTCTTCCTTAGTTTAAAACTCTGGAGCTTCTCGATGACAATCCAGACCCAACGGCGGAAAAAAGAATCTGAAGATGGCGCCCCAAAGGTGGGACTTCCGCAGGATGCACGCCGACGTCACGAGAGGTACACCAAATGGTGGGACGGCGACGCCCACCTGCGCTACCAAAAAAAAAAAAGAAAGACTACGAATCCGGGCCCAACCACCAGATCGCGGAATAATGCACAGCATAGTGAATCCAGAAAGATTCACACTGCAAAAATACATATATACACATATACATCCATGCATACATACACATATATACACACATATATATACACACACATACATATATAAACATACACACATATACATATAGACAGACACTACAATTGAACCTAAACGGGGAATCACTCGCGGACGGGTGATTTTAAATGTGGCGGTACCCTCCACAAATTATCGCAGCTCTCATTTCTCCATTATGAAAGAAAATAAGCACTCACGAGGAACGCTATCTCGGGATCTTTATTCCGACCAAACAAACGCGTTACGGCGTCCTGCCTTCTTCGGTGTTTGTCAACACACCGGGAGGCCGCCATGTTTTATACATTGTTTACGTCACATGAGTTACAAGAGAAAAGAGACTACACCCATACAAGCGCTATATGCGCCATCTTATAGTGTGCAATTTAACATTTGATCCTTGTTAATTTCTATCATTTGATGCTTCATATGGAAAAGACAGGTTTTCAGTGATTGCAATATCGTTACTATAGAATTATAAATAAAACCTTATTAAATGGCCAAAAAGTGATGATCATATTGTATAATTATGTTACATGCCGTGCCAGGTTTACCAATCTTAGGATTGTACCAGGGGAGTATGGTGTATCTTCCAGTCACCGAATGCAACGCGGGCAAAAACCCTGTTCTAAAATACATACATGTGATTACTATACGAGCGCTTGATACCTCACAACACCCAGTTCCGACACTAGTATCTACAATAGAGTGATTGCATTACCTTTATATTTATTTCTTTGAGTTTTACTATTTGTATACCCTTGCATTGTTTACAGTATAAAGTAATAGTGCATTCAGGGATAATGTGCTGCATGACAAAAAAGTGGTCTTTTATTCCCAGTCTGATACGAAGCAAGGGTGATACTAGAGGGTCAAGGTGACCAAAGACTTCTACTTTGCTGGACATTGTGTCTGTTCTGTGAAGGTGCTCTTCAGGTAAATGCAGGGGATAGCACCTTCGAACCAGGAATTGAATGGGTCACATAAAAATGCTATTTTAAGCGCAATGTGTTTATCAGCTGCAATATAATAAACATGGTATGTATAACACCCACCACCGTAAAATGTGTATATTATGTATGTGTAAAATGATTTGCCTAAACTGTAATGCTTTATGGTATTGAATATACTGTCATAGTAAGTACTAGGTTTGAAAGTATTGCTTGCAATGAGGCAATACTAGGTTTGAAAGTATTGCTTGCAATACGGGAATGGCAGTGTTGTCAAATTGTAATTATGGGTGCTAGATGTTCATTGTCACACTTCACGTTAGCAGGTAAAGGGATATAAGCTAGCATTGGGCTTGCTTTGAGTATCTGCCACTTTCCTCTACAGCAGAATTGAAACGGTTTCTTTACACAGGTTCACATCCACAGTTACGTGTTCTTGCAAAAAGCCTATCCGCTATAGACTTTAAAATCCTGCATGACCTTGAATGCACGTCTGCTTACCTTATATGCTTCTTGTCTATATAAACTACTCATATCTCAAGCAGGTCTTTAAGCTTTTTTTTTTTTATTATTAAATCAGTTCCTTCTCAATGTCGAATCCTCTAATAATCATAACCAAGTCACTAATGTACCACGAAGAAACAAATGCATGGAATGGTTTCCTTTAGCAAAAAAGACTAACACTAATAAGCGATGGACTGAACACTAACTTTCGGCCCAGAGAAATATGCTACTCACCATAAAGTGGTTCAAAGTCTCATCATGGGTAGGAAGTGCTATAAAATGCAATTTCAATATCAGTGAAACTACCAATTGCAGTTATGGGCTGGAGAAAGACTCCGAATGAGATGATGTTTCAGAAAGAGGGCTAACCATGTACCAATGAAGAATGGCAAACTGGGAATATCTGGTTGACTGGGGTGGGTAGCTACAGAGGAACACAGTACGAAGATAACCGACAATGAAACGAATCGGGAACCTCACGTCTGCTTCAGATTACAGTCAATGCATGAAGAGGAGACTTGCTCTATTGAGCTCCTAAAGTTACTGGCAACCGAAAATCTAAATAGTACATCAGAACAGACTCTGAAATTCATAAATCGGACTACTGCTCAGAGAAGAAAACAGCAGGGGGGGGATCAACTGCCAGTCACATTATGTAATCTTAAAATGCAGGCCGTTCTGAAAATGTTAAAGCAAGTTGACATGATCGCTCATCACCTTAATGAGAAGGAAAAGCTGGTGATTAAAAAATATATTATTATATATAAATATATAATTTATTAACAAAGTTTTGTCAAACAATTCCACCATTTATGCTGTGCACGTGATATGATCATGTGATGACTACAAAACAAATGTACATGAAAAAAGACTCCTATTTTGCTGCCTGTTGCGAACAAATAGAACGAAATCAGGCTAAATATCACACGAATTATACACAGTTCATTAAAGTGTAGACTACATTTGGCAAATCTACAATTACGATTTATATTGTGGCATGACTTTATCTAACACGGTCTTTTTTTTGGGAAAAGCAACATACATCAAGTAACACTGATAGTAGTCAAACCGCCCGTGTGGGCATAGAATACCAATTTACCAGTTACTGTAATTCAGCCCCAGTGGGCAAACTGATTGTGTTTTGCTCATCCTTTAACAGAATACCTCACATTTTAAAAAATATATATATTGATTTTTATCAACTCCTTATTGACAAAACAAAAACTAAACTAAAATAATAAATGATAAACTAGGTTTTAAATTGTTTAAAAACGGAAAACTCCAGGAAAGGTTATTAAAGCTCAATAAAGGGCCTATAAATGTGTGTACAGGTCTTCAATGTTAAGGCCAATTGGTGCTTTACTGTTTAGTTCAACAATATACCGTGATTCCAGTTTCCTTAGATCTTTCTGTCTATCTCCACCCCTGACATTGGGTGGGATCGCATCAATGACAAAGTATGATAAACCCGTCACATCACTTCCATGACAAACTGCAAAATGTCGTGCCACTGGGTAAGCTCTATCAACATTTTTGATGGCCCTTAGATGTTGAAGTATTCTCTTATGGACAGGAAGAATTGTACTGCCCACGTACTGAAGTTTGCATGGGCAGCTCAGCACGTACACAGCAAATTCCGTTTTGCAATTAAACTGCCCTCTGATATTTTTCTCTATTCTCGAGCAGCCTGTTGTAAACTTCTTTGTGTTGATGCCATGCTGACATGCTTTACACTTTGAACATCTAATGAAACCATCTTGACGTTTCAACCATGATGTTTTGGGGGGCTGCTTCAAAGATTTGGGTGCCATATTACTCACCAACATTTGCTTGAATGATTTAGCTCTTCTGAACGTTAAGGGTTTATTTGATACTATTTGACCCAGAATGGGGTCATTACGTATCTAATACCAGTGTTTCAATAAAATACTGCGCACTTGCCCATGTTGTTTATTTAATGAAGTCACCAGTCTACACTCATTGGAATCTTGTAGTTTGTTTACGTTTGCTGGTTTCAGATGGTTGAAATAGAATTTCCTCTCTTGTTTTTGATTTGACCTTCCGAATTGCACTCTGAATGCACTCATCCCCATAACCTCTCAATTTAAAGCGGGAACGTAAGGTCTGTAATTCTATTTCCCTGATGTTAGCTTCACTACAATTGCGTACTGTTCTTAAACATTCCCCGTAGGGAATGCTTCTGATGAGGTTGCTGGGATGGAAACTTGTTGCATGTACCAACGTGTTACCTGCTGTTGGTTTACGGAATATCTGTGTATGCATGTGACCATTCTTCACATAAACCGTAAGATCTAAAAAAAATTTTTTTACTTCATTCTTACTCACAGTACTTGTGAACTTCAGGTTGAGATTGTTAATCTGGAGTTTAACAAAATTATTGGCTGATGTTTCCGTTCCCCTCCAAATGATAAATAAATCATCAATGAATCGACTCCAATGGAGGATGTTATTGTCCCATTCCTCCCGGCACCACCGGCGGACCACCTGCTCCTCCCACCAGCCCATATGCAAATTTGCATAGCTGGGGGCGAAGCAGGTGCCCATCGCAGTGCCGCAGAGTTGGTGGAACAACTCCCCATTGAAGAGAAAAAAATTATTCTTAAGGCAACATTCCACCATAGAGCATAACATTTGACTATGAGCCCATAGAGAAATTAGTCTTGTCCCCAAATAATGTTTGATGGCATTAAGGCCATCTTGATGTCTTATGCTCGTGTAGAGCGTAGTGACATCAATGGTCATTAGCAACATGTCATCTTTCCATGGTACATCATAAATGCTTTTTAGAAAATCGCCTGTATCTTGAATGAATGAAGGCAGTAATTTTACCATTGGACATAAAAATGAGTCCACAAACCTAGAAGTGTTTTCCAAACTACTCCCAATGGCCGAGATGATTGGTCTTCCTGGGGGATTATTTAGATCTTTGTGGACTTTTGGAATAAGATAAAAAACTGGAGTTACTGGATTTTTTCATCTCTAAATATCGAAATTCATCATGTGATAACAAGCCTTGATCATACCACTGCTGGAGTTTGGTATTAAATACTGAATTACTGTTTAACATCAAGGCAGGAGGGACTCTTACATAGTTATTTCTGTTATTAAGTTGTTTATATGCTTCATCCAGATACTTCTGTCTGTCTTGAAACGTCAAGATGGTTTCATTAGATGTTCGAAGTGTAAAGCATGTCAGCATGGCATCAACACAAAGAAGTTTACAACAGGCTGCTCGAGAATAGAGAAAAATATCAGAGGGCAGTTTAATTGCAAAACGGAATTTGCTGTGTACGTGCTGAGCTGCCCATGCAAACTTCAGTACGTGGGCAGTACAATTCTTCCTGTCCATAAGAGAATACTTCAACATCTAAGGGCCATCAAAAATGTTGATAGAGCATACCCAGTGGCACAACATTTTGCAGTTTGTCATGGAAGTGATGTGACGGGTTTATCATACTTTGTCATTGATGCGATCCCACCCAATGTTAGGGGTGGAGATAGACAAAGATCTAAGAAAACTGGAATCACGGTATATTGTAGAACTAAACAGTAAAGCACCAATTGGCCTTAACATTGAAGACCTGTACACACATTTATAGGCCCTTTATTGAGCTTTAATAACCTTTCCTGGAGTTTTCCGTTTTTAAACAATTTAAAACATTATAGTTTATCATTTATTAGTTTAGTTTTTGTTTTGTCAATAAGGAGTTGATAAAAATCACTATATATATTTTTTTTAAAAGTGAGGTATTCTGTTATAGGATGAGCAAAACACAATCAGTTTGCCCACTGGGGCTGAATTACAGTAACTGGTAAATTGGTATTCTATGCCCACACGGGCGGTTTGACTACTATCAGTGTTACTTGATGTATGTTGCTTTCCCCAAAAAAAGGACCGTGTTTGATAAAGTCATGCCACAATATAAATCGTAATTGTAGATTTGCCAAATGTAGTCTACACTTTAATGAACTGTGTATAATTTGTGTGATATTTAGCCTGATTTCGTTCTATTTGTTCGCAACAGGCAGCAAACTACGAATCTTTTTTCATGTACATTTGTTTTGTAGTCACGTGCACAGCATAAATGGTGGAATTGTTTGACAAAATTGTTGGTGAACAAGCCTGCAGGTTCAGGCGAAACGCGTCCTACATAGCCACAAATTAAACCCAGGCTGGATTTGTCAAAGACATTACGTCGTGTCCTTTTGTTTTGAGAGGAGTGTTGTACATACATACATACATACATACACATACACACACATACATGTATATACATATACATACACAGCCTCAAAATGTACTGCCGTCGTTCCCTGCCCAAAAGAGTCGGTGCCAGCCGTGGCGGCAGAAAGCCACAAACATTCAAGGGGGTTGACTTCCACAAATTCAGGAAGAAAGCAGCACAACCATCTGTACTTTCTGGTACTTTTTATTAAGCTGTAAACAACGCGTTTCAGCTGCGGTTGGCCTTTGTCAAGTTTACTTTACTTCCCTCTAGTCGCCATTTTTAAACATCATCATTATGGAAATAAACAAAATACTTTCAATGATTATTTTTGATTACAAAAATGCTCGCTTTAGGATGTAATTTCTAGTCCTCCAATATTAATTGTGACATTCATAAATTTAAATGCATTTTTCGAATTTGAAAAAGTAGTGACACTCCTTACGCAATTCATAGAATAAAAGAAAGAAAGGTGCCGATCTCGTAGCTTAATGTAAGCTAAATTTCACATATACGTACAAATGTACAACCAATTCGGTCACTGTAATCAATATCTATTTTAGGTAACAGAAAATAATGTCCCACAATTGTGATTGTTTGTGCAGTGTTGAAATCAATCTATTCATTTCCGCTTCTCATACAAAAAATGTAGTATGTGCGTACACGGAACTGTTACCTTCTTAAAGCGAATCATATGTACTTTAAAGGCAAATTCCCGGTTGCATTGTTGTATCTCAAAATTAAATAATGTTTATGTTTGTATAAAGAATTATTTTATGGCTATTGACGAGAGAAGTACATTTATAAATGATATAAAGTGCAACGGTGACAATTACAAAAAGTATAAAATGAATGAGGAAATGATTACATTAAAGGTGAAGGTGTTATACAACCCAATTATAATCGGGTGAAATTCATTCATCTAGTTTTATAAAGATTTATATACTATTTTTAATTTTTTTATTTATCTTTTTTCATTACCTATGTGAGTACAAACAGGCTCATATTAGATTGGAAGCATGTGGTCATAATTTTGGCAACTCTGTAATCCCACCAGGGAAAATCATTCTCATAGTCTATCAATTCCTTATAGACATATGAGAAGAGTCTAAAAAATTCAAGCTCTAAATTCCATGATTGTCTAAATAACTGACTATAGGATGTTTAGTTGCCTAACCCCTTCCAAAATTAATATTTCCTGCAATCTCTAGTGCTCCCTAATTGCATAAAAAGGCAGGGTTTAACCCAACCCTGTCATATATTAACACCCAAGAGTTAATGACCATCATTGCTTGTGGTTCACATCTCTATTAAAAGGACAACTGTCCATATTGACTAGTATCTGGGATACAGAAAGTTCTCCTGAGAAGAGGGCAATAGGGAATCACCAAGTGCCTATATGGGTACTTAATTCTTCTTCCTTATGGAGACCATATGGAGTCCTGGTTTGAAGATCTATGAAGTAACGGGACTCCAAAATGCGTAACATTTTCTCTGTTACCTCCACAAATATTTTTAGGTACCTGATCAATACCACAAAACCTCAAGAGATCCCTGTTGCTGTTATGCATATTGTAAAAGTGTCATGCTACGGGATAATTGAAATCCAGATTGGTAATGGCACGTTGATGTTCCAAAATCTGTTTTCTCAGGGCCAATTTGGTACTTCCTGTGTATCGCAGCCCACAGGGGCATTCCAAAAGATAAATGACGTACTCTGAGGTACAGGTAATAGATTTGTTAATATTCCTGTCACTACCGTTATGTGCCTTGAACGTTTTGCAACTGGAAGTATTTTTACATGCTTTGCAAGCATTGCATTTATGGAAACCCTTCGGTTTAGATAACCATGTACATGGAGGTACTGGGTTCCAATAACTTTGTACAAGTTGATCTTTTAGTGATGTGGATCTTCTGTAAGTAACCACGGGAAAAGAGTTCACTGTTTTACCTATAACCGGGTCAGATTTAATGAGGGGCCAGTGTTATTCAGTAATTTTCTTAACCTGCCCGGTCTCGCATTGTACGTCATGATCATTCTGGGACTTTCCATTCTATCTTTCTCCATCATCCCCTCTTTTTTTGGGGCAAAGAGGATGTCAGTCTAAAGTGTTCTTGAGTTTACTGCTGGCCTGTTTTTGAAGTTTATCAGAATACCCACGTTGCTTGAATCGTAGGTTCATATTGTGCTGTTCCTTGTGGAAAGCCTCATCTGTACTGCAATTTCTGCGAGCCCGCTGAAATTCCCCATATGGAATACTATTGAGTAGGGGAGCGGGGTGATGACTTGGGGCATGGACCGTGGCATTACCTGATGTGCTTTTACGAAATAAGGAGGTTTATAACTTCCCACTGACAACTTCAAGTTTAGTATCTAGAAATTCAATTCTTCATCACTGATGGTATGTGTGAAACTCAAATTCAAATTGTTTCTAGAAAGTATATCAATAAATTCCATAGCTTGATCCCTTCCACCATCCCATATAATGAAGAGATAGTCTATGTACCATAGCCAGATTGGTATATGTTCAGTATACACCTCATTTTCATCAGTACACACCACCTGCTCCTCCCACCAGGCCAGAAACAAATTAGCCAGGCTGGGGGTGAAGCAGGTGCCCATTGCAGTACCCGATTTGTCTGTACAAAACTTTTTCGAACAGAAATATATTTTCTTTCAGACAGTAAAGCATCATTTTGTTTAAGCATCATAGTATGTTCCAATTTTTCCAAACATTGCCTTTTCAAATAATACATACAAGCTCCTACACCTTTCTCTCGATCTATGCAGGTGTATAAGGAACAGACATTAAAGATCTCATTAAAAAACCCTGTTCCCATCCGACCTGAATTTGTTTTAGAAAGTCAGTACTGTCCCTACAGTATGATCTTAAGTCTTTCACATAGGGTGCCAAAAAGTGATCAAGAAATATGGACGTATTCTCCAAAAGGCCCCCCATTAGATGATACAATGGGCCTCCCTGGTGGTTGGGTTGGATGTTTATGCACTTTGGGTAAGAAATAAATACAGGGTATTTTTGGATTGTCATTCTTCAAAAATCTGTATTCATCATCTAACAACCCACTTTTCCACCATCCAATCAGTATTTCAGAGTACATCTTCTCCATATTACCATAGGTTTCCCAGCTAATGATTTCATAACAATTTACATCACTCAGCTGGCGTAGCGCTTCCTCTCTGTAACTGTCAAGATCCCATATAACAATATTGCCCCCTTTGTCGGAAGGCTTGATGATTACTGTGGGATCATTCATTATACTTTTTATGGCCGCTCTGTCCCTTTGTAAGATTATCCCGTATTTGATCTGATTTGTCTTCCCGCAGTTTAATAAGTTCAAAGATCATGGCCTGATGAAAAGCTTCAATACTGTCTTATGCTACACTGGGATTGAACCTTGATTTGATTTTAAAACCACTTTTAGTTGGAACATCAGTGATGAATCCCAGGTTTTTTTTATGTCTCAGCAGTGTTTGTAGGATCTTGTGTTTCATCATTGGTTTGTATCGTTTATCAATAATATCGACTCCACATCATCCATTGGAAACGCAGATGAAACAGTTTGTTGTATGGAAACATTGTTTATCTGCTGTCTTTGATCCTTGTATTTTGTGGCATGCAATTTCATATATATATATATATATATATATATATATATATTTGCTCCTCCACGCTCAAGTACCTGCCGCCGCACTCCAAATCAGAGGGTGCGTCGTATACCGCGGACTACTCCAGCAAAGTCCGCATCATATCGTACATTCCCCTGAAAAGGTCCCAAGGATGTCGACGCCTTGTCCTGGCTCAAACTTCTTTATTAATCAGTCAACCGGCTGACTGATTATATATATATATACACACACACACACTTTCACCTACCTATTGTAGGAAGCTCAATCTGCATATACTATACCAAAGTGAGGTGTGCAGAGTCCAGTGGAACCCCAAAGGTAGGCAGAGGTAAAGTTAGATAGCACCTCACTCTCTATTTGCGGTAGTGTGGTCGAGCAGTAAGGCTGTATCAGAGGACAGTGTTAAGCATTTGTTGTACACACTCAGTCAGCAAATGAATTCACACACTCAAGAACTGAACTTCAGACCAATTGTTTCTGTAGAAAAATGTTTAGTTATTTTATTTCCTAGAACCAAGCAAGCCTGGCACATGTAAGCGAGAAGTACTTTGCAGTAAATATACAGTTTGTAGCACAGTTTGGATTGCAATTGTAAACTCACTTTTTTTTTGACTTACAGTATTGTTTGAGAAATGCAATGCTTTGTAAATACAGTACATATACTTTGTATAGGATTTTCAGTAAGATGACAGGTAAGTTACTTTTGAGATAGCTTTTCGTACACAGAGTAGTATACATGGATACTACTCTGAGACATTTCCTGTGAACAGTAAAATCTTTTATATAACTGGTACAGTTTTAAAGAATTTCTTTAGTTTCTCAAACTCCACACTTAGAAACTTTTCGAAGAAAAACAGGCAATGTTATCCTACGGAGGAAAATAGAGTTATCGGTTTTAAGGTAAGTATTTGGTAGTGGGAGTTGAGGTTCTGGGGGTAGACTCAGGGGTCCCCCAGGGTCAGGGACGCACTCTTTACACCATCAGTGGCAGCTGGGTGCAGAGTACGGAGGCCCAATGTTATCCAGTGGGGGATAGGGGAACTCAGATTGGTGGCTGCCGAGGAGCAGGCCACTTGGTTGTGGGAGCAAAGCTCCTAGACTTTAGCTCAGGGCAAATGGGGAAACAAAGTAGCACCAAAAGGTGCACCCTCAGCGGCACTAGGGCGGCCGGGTGCAGAGTTCCGTTTTGAAAGTGGGCATCCTGTTTGCAATGGAGAACCTCCGGTTTGCTAAGGCACTGCAGGGTTGGGAACAAAGGTCTTCTGGGTGCGACCAACACTGAGAGGTAAGTTGGGAAGTTGGGGGTTGGTTAGGCACCGGTTTGGACACCCAAGGTCATGGGGCGTTGGGTGCAGGGGTGCCTTTTAGGGTCGGATCTTCTTACCAGGTCCTGGTTGCGGTGGGGGGGGGGCCCTTCCGGATTTAGGCTGCAGGCATCGGCTGGAGTCAGGTCAGGGGTCGCCGAATCTCTGGTTAGGATCGACGGGGGTGGGGGGGACCGCCTCGTGGCGTTTGCCCACTTGAGTTTGGGCTGTGGACGGTGGATGCAGAGTGGTGCAGATTTGCGGTGTCCGGCCGGAGCCAGAGTTTGCAGATGAAAAAGGAATATGCTACTTACCAGTATGCATCTGTTCTTGGCATGTAGAGCTGCAGATCTACACACTTTTGCATAGATCGCCATCTGGTGTTGGGACCGATTGTTTGCAGTTTGTTTTTCCTCTTGGAAAGTCTTTGGAAGTCACGAGGTCGGTGACGACTCCTTTGGTCCGTATTGCGCATGGGCTTCGGCTCCATCCTCAGATTGTTTTTCGCCAACAGGGAAAGATGGAGCGTAGTAATAGTGAAGAAACCCATGTGTGTTGTTATCTAAATAAGATAGATTGGAACAGATACAGGTAGCCGGGGAGGCGGGTGGGCGTGTGTAGATTGAATATGCTACTTACCAGTATGCATCTGTTCTTGGCATGTAGGGCTGCTGATATTCATATCTGTGCATAGATCGCCGCCTAGTGTTGGGTCCGGATGTTTACACGTTGTTGTCCTGGAAGAGTCTTCGAAGTATCCTGAGATAGGTGACTCCTCCCCTGGACCACAGTGCGCATGGGCATCCTCTCCATCCTCAGATTGTTTTTCGCCATTGTGGCAGTGATGGAGTAGATACAGTAAGTGATGACCATGCTATACAGTAATTCTGAGAGCTGCAGCTGCCACAGGCGCCGGGGAGGAGGGTGGGCGATATGAATGTCAGCAGCCCTACATGCCAAGAACAGATGCATACTGGTAAGTAGCATAATCAGTTCGAGGCATGTGGGCTGCTGAATTCATATCTGTGCATAGAATACATAGCAGTACCTCCTATTAGCGGCGGCCACCAGTGCCAGCTGCAGCGGTCTGAAAAAGAGTTTTGAGAACAGCCTGTCCTACAGCTGCCTGCTGTTTTGAGTGTACATCTACACAATAGTGTTTGGTAAATGTACGTATAGTGGACCATGTGGCTGCTCTACATAGATCCTGTAAAGGAATGTTTCCCAGGAAAGCCATGGACGCCCCTAACTTACGTGTTGAGTGGGCTCGTGGGGGAATCGTTAATGTGCGTTTAGCCTTTTGATAGCAAATTTGAATACATTTAACGATCCATCTGGCTATACCTGCTTTGGAGATGGCGTTGCCTTTGTGTTGTGGAGAAAAGGCAACGAAAAGTTGTTTTGTCTTCCTAAAGTCTTTAGTTCTGTCTATATAGTACATGAGGGCTCTTTTGACATCTAGTGTATGGAGCATTCTTTCAGCGACATTTTTTGGATTCTGAAAGAAAACAGGCAGTTCAATAATTTGATTCATGTGGAACTGCGATATTACTTTAGGCATGAATTTGGGGTTAGTACGTAGTACGACCCTGTTGGTATGAACTTGTATGAATGGCTCTTGAATGGTTAGTGCCTGGAGTTCACTAACTCTTCTTAACGAAGTGATTGCCACTAGGAAAGCTACTTTCCAGGTGAGGAATTGAATCTCGCATGAGTGGAGAGGTTCGAAGGGTGGACCCATCAGTTGGGTGAGGACCAAGTTGAGGTTCCACACCGGTGCTGGTGGGGGTCTTGGGGGAATTACTCATTTAAGTCCCTCCAAGAAAGCTTTGATGGCAGGCACTCGGAATAAAGAGAGGTGCTGCCTGTTCTGGAGATAGGCTGCTATTGCGGTCAAATGGATACGTATTGAGGTGTATGCCAGATTGCATCGGTATAGGTGTAAGAGGTAACAGATTATGTTTTGAGTGGATGCGTCTAGCGGGTTAATGTCATTGTTGCAATAAATGACAAACCTCTTCCATTTGGCTGCATAGCAGGCTCTGGTAGTGGGTCTCCTGGCCTCCTAATGATCTTCATACAGTCGGGGGGCAGGTTTAGGTAGCCAAACTCTAAGACTTCAGGAGCCAGATTGCCAGGTTCAGCTGTTGCAGATCTGGGTGCTGATTTTCGCCATGGTTCTGCGTTAAGAGTGCAGGTTTGATCCGCAGCCTTTGATGCGGCACCACGGAAAGTTCTAGAAAGGTGGTGTACCATGGCTGGCGCGCCCATGTGGGAGCAACTAGGATGAGTGTCAGTGAGTGCTGTCGCAGTTTGCATGCTACCAGCGGTATTAACGGTGCTGGGGGAAAAGCGTACGCAAATCTGCCGGACCAGTTCATCCATATCGCATTGCCCTGCGACTGTGGATGTGGGAACCTGGCGGCAAAGCTTTGGCATTTTGCGTTTTCGTTTGTGGCGAATAGGTCTATCTCTGGATGACCCCATTGTTGGAAGTACGGTTGGAGTACTGACGGGTGTAGCTCCCACTCGTGCATTTGGTGGCTGTGTCTGCTGAGCAGATCCGCCATCTGGTTGTCCTTGCCGGGGAGGTGTTCCGCCATGAGGAATATGTTCCCCTGAATGGCCCACTTCCACATGCTCTGAGCCAGATGAGACAACTGTGGAGAGTGTGTTCCTCCCTGCTTCTGGATGTAGTACATGGCAGTCATGTTGTCCGTCCGGCTCAACACGACTTTGTTGCACAAGTGTACTTTGAATGCCTTCATTGCCAGGAAGATTGCCATCAGCTCCAGAAGGTTGATGTGCATCTTCTTTTGTTGTATTGTCCATAGTCCCTGCACTGTGTAATTGAGTACATGAGCTCCCCATCCCTGGAGAGATGCGTCCGCCGTCAGTATTTGTGGAACAGGCTCTTTGAACGGTCGGCCCTTGCAAAGGTTTTGTGGATTCCACCAATGCAGAGAGTTGTATGCCCGACCGCTCACCAACACTAGGTCTTTTAATTGCCCGTGAGCCTGATTCCATTGACGTGCCAAGCACTCCTGAAGCGGGCGCATATGTAGTCTTGCGTGTGGGACTATGAAAATGCAGGAGGCCATCATGCCTATCAACTGCATGAACACTCGCGCAGGAAGGGAGTGTTGAGGTTTGAACTTTGAGATCAGCATTTGCATGCTGTTGATCCTCACTAAATTTGGCTGAGCTGTGGCTGCCAGAGTGTCTATGTTCGCACCCAGGTACTGTTGTACGTGTGCGGGTTGGAGATGTGATTTTGGGTAATTTAGTGAGAATCCCAGACTGTGAAGAAGGTGAATGGTGATTGACATGTGGTTGGCATATTGCTGGTCCAGGTAAGGGTGGACGTGAATGTGTTGTCTCCGTAGATGTGCAGCCACTGTAGCTAGGCACTTGGTGAAAACTCTGGGTGCTGTTGTCACACCGAAAGGGAGGACTTTGAATTGGTAGTGCTGCCCCTGAATAGTGAACCCGAGATATTTCCTGTGTGACAGGTGTATGGGTATGTGGAAGTACGCATCTTTGAGGTCTAGCGTGGCTAGGAAGTCTCCCTGGCTGAGCAGCGGGAGAACCTGTTGTAGGGTGAGCATATGGAAATGCTGTGAGAGAATGTAGTGGTTGAGGGGTCTCAGGTCTAATATAGGTCTGAGCGACCCGTCCTTTTTTGGGATTAGGAAGTACAGAGAGTACACCCCTGTCCCCTGCTGGTTGAAGGGCACGACCTCTATTGCACCTTTTTGCAGCATACTTCGCACTTCCTGCTGCAATAATGCTAAGTGCTCTGCGGACATAGGACGGTGCTTTGGCGGTATTGTGGGTGGAGTGGAGGTTAATTCGAGACCGTAACCGTGCTGGATAATATCCCTGACCCACCTGTCTGTGGTGATGGTATTCCACATGGACAGGAACCGCTGGAGTCTCCCCCCGACAGGTGTTATGTGGTCGGGGGGAAGGGAGAGGGCGTCACTGTTTGTTCTTGGGTGAGGACCTGGTGTTGCCGTAACCGCGTCCTCTGCCCTTGGTGCTGGAGCTACGATATCCACCTCTGTTGTTTTATCGTAGGTACTCTGTGTGCCCCCTTTATTGAATGTCTGCTGTGACCCCTGTCCTCTAGCTGCTCCCCTATTTCCGGGGCGACGAAAGGAGCCACTACGAAATGTCTTCATTTGCAGAGCCCCCATTGACTTCGTAGTGTCAGTGTCCTTTTTTATCTTTTCTAAAGTGGTGTCAACTTCCGGTCCGAATAAGTAGTCGGGGTTGACAGGCTGATTTAGGATGTTTTGGATCTCAGGTTTGAATCCGGAGATTCTTAACCAAGCGTGTCAGCGTAACATGACGCTCGTGTTTATTGCCCTCGCAGCTGTGTCGGCAGCATCTAGTGCGTACTTAATGGATGCGTTTGTAAGGAGTTGTCCCTCTCTGATGAGGAGCTCCGCTGCCTCTTTGTACTCGTCTGGCAGATGTTTGAGTAGTGACTCAAGTGTGTCGTAGTGTGAACGATCGTAGCGAGCCAGGAAGGCCTGTGTATTGGCAATGCGCCAGATGTTTGCTGCTTGAGCTGCAATCCTCTTGCCTGAGGTCTCCAGCACCTTGGATTCTTTGTCTGGGGGAGGAGCATCACCAGTCGTTTGTGAGTGCGCTCGTTTGCGAGCGATTGCAACCACCATGGAGTCCAGAGGTAACTGCCCTCTAATGTACATAGGGTCCCCGGGCGCAGGTTTGTATTTCTTCTCAATCCTGGGGTTCAGCACCCGTGCCCTGGTTGTTTCCTTGAAAATTTCCTTTGCTGGCTTGAGAACACCTTTCAACATGGGCAGAGTCTTGACCGTCCTCTCAGAGGAGGCGAAAGTGTCCACCAAGAAGTCTTCCTCAACTGTGTCAGAGTGGAGTTGCACTCCATGATTGGCTGCAGCACGTTCTATGAGGGCATTGAAGGCAGCAGTGTCCTCTGTGGGAGATGTTTTTGCACCGTAAAGCTGCGTGTCCTGGGTATCTGTTGTGGCACCCGGCTCTGCAGGGTCATCCCAAGCTTGATTTGGGTCCTGCTGCTCTTCAGGATCTATATCCCTAGGGTAGGTGGTCTCATCACCCATGTAGTCCTCCATTGCGTCCGTGTCGGATGGCGTTGGAGAAAAGGACTGGGGATCCAGATAGGAGGTATGCAGGCGTTCGTATAGAACCGGTTCCGATTCTGCTGGCAGTTTCTGCTTTAGAGGGATTCTGTAAGAGCCCAAGGTCTGCTCTGGTGTGACCTTCCGTTTTCGGAGCATGAGTCTGCCGGTGTCGGCGTCGATGAATTGGGACGGTGAAGGCTCAGTAGGAGAGTGTCCAGCGGATGGGGACCTTGTCTGGCGGACACGTGTTCGGATCTCGAACATCTTTGGCGCCGTGGACGGCGGCAAACCAAAAGTAATGTTGGTTGGTGCCGAAGGTGCCTTTGGAGCCTTTTTCGGGTCGGGGCCCGATGTGGACTGGAGGGCTGCCTGTTCTGATGCGTTGCAAGGACGCCGCAACTTGTCGCACCGAGAACGCCGAAGGTTCTTTGGTGCGGAGTGGTTCTGCAGAGGACTGCTTCGGAGCCACAGGGTCATCGATTCGAGGAGAGGCAGTAGCGGTCGACGGAGTCGATGACTTGACCTTAGTCGCTGCCTTCGAAGTAGACTCCGATGGAGCGGCCATTTTAACTTTTGTGGTCGGGGCCGATTGCTTCGGTGCCGGCGGCCGAGGTGCTTTTGAGGTACCGATGGCCTTTTTCGGGTTGGTACCGACATCCGCAGCAGAGAGTTCGGCGCCGAAATCCCTTTTAGTGCGTTCGGAGCCGATGGTTTGGGATGGCGTCGAAGGAGTGGAGGTCTTCGAGGGCTTCGAGCCGACCACTGCCAGTTTCACTTTCGGTTTCTGTGTAACTGGTGCGACGATTGGTTTCGGTTTCGTTGAAGGGAAACCAGTCTTTTTCGGTAATAATGGCTCTTGCTGGATGTTCGAGGCCGGGCCGAAGAACTGCGGGATTGATCTTGGGTAAGGCCCGGAGGCGATCCCTCGACCGGAGCCGTAGAATGACGCACTTTGATAGCCTCCGTTTCGACGGATAGGCCCTGCTCTTCACCAGAGCCATCTTCTTCGGCCCCAAAGGCCTCATCGTAGTCTCCTACCTCATCGTCTGCTTCTTCCCTGTGAAAAAGCGCTTCATCGGCGTCTTCCGATCGGGAATCGTGTTCGGAAGCGGGGCTGTAGTTCGTGTCTTCCACGCTTTCAACATCTTCGTCCTCGGTGCTGAAGATGTTTGCCGTGGCCGGTGCCGATTGCTGCGCTTCTAATCTCGCTGCCCGTCGATTCCGGAGAGTCTTCTTGGATCGGAATCGGGCACAGGCTATACATTTCGATTTGTCTAATCCGGCGAGAGGCATTTGTTGCACACCGGGTGGACGTCGATATGTGGATATTTGGCGTGGCAAACAGGACACCGTTTGAATGGGGTCCTCGATTCCATCGTCGATGTAAGGTCGATGATCGGATTAAACGGATCCGAAAAACTTGAAGAAGTTAGCTAAACTAAGCAAGAAAGCTGTCGATACCGAGCGGGAACAGTACCGACGAAAACTAAAGGCCTTTTGGCCTTAAACTAATTTTTCCTAACTTGAGCTAAGATAAGCACATCCGAACCCAATGGCGGAAAAAAACAATCTGAGGATAGAGAGGATGCCCATGCGCACTGTGGTCCAGGGGAGGAGTCACCTATCTCAGGATACTTCGAAGACTCTTCCAGGACAACAACGTGCAAACATCCGGACCCAACACTAGGCGGCGATCTATGCACAGATATGAATTCAGCAGCCCACATGCCTCGAACCTGCAGCTCTACATGCCAAGAACAGATGCATACTGGTAAGTAGCATATTCCGTTCGAGGCATATGAGCTGCAGATTACACACTTTTGCATAGACTATATAGTAGTTCCCAACCCTAGCGGCGACCACCGGTATCTGTTGCAGTGGTATGAAATAGTGTTTTAGTACAGCCTGGCCCACTAGCTTGTTGCTTGGTTTGCACATCTACACAGTAATGTTTAGTGAAAGTGTGCGGTGTTGACCATGTAGCTGCCTTGCAGATATCATCCAATGGGATGTTACCTAGAAAAGCCATAGAAGCCCCCATCTTTCTTGTAGAGTGGGCTTTAGGGGGAACAGATAACATGCGCTTTGCTTTGTGGTAGCAAATCTGTATGCATTTTACAATCCACCTAGATATCCCTGATTTCGAGATGGGGTTGCCTTTATGTGGTGGAGAGAAAGAGACAAACAGTTGTTCTGTCTTTCTGAAAGGTTGTGTTCTTTGGATATAGTAAAGTAAGGCCCTTTTAACATCCAGTGTGTGTAGAGCCCTTTCTGCAACCGTTTGAGGTTGCGAGAAAAAAAAACGGTAATTCTACCGATTGGTTTAGATGAAAGGGGTAAATTACTTTGGGTAGGAATTTTGGGTTGGTACGGAGAACAACCTTGTTTGGGTGCATTTGGAGAAAAGGTTCTTGTATATTAAGTGCTTGTATCTCACTGACCCTTCTAAGGGAAGTGATGGCTAGAAGGAAAGCTGTCTTCCATGTGAGAAATTGCAGTTCACATTTATGCAAAGGTTCGAAGGGCGGGACCATTAGCCTTGTGAGAACTATATTTAAGTTCCACACAGGTGAGGGTGGTATTCTGGGGGGAATTATTAGTTTGAGGCCTTCCATGAAGGCTTTAATGGCAGGCACTCTGAAAAGTGATAGGTGCTGTCTGTTTTGTAGTTAAGCGGCAATTGCTGCGAGGTGTAGCCGAATGGATGTATATGCTAGGTTACACCTTTGTAGATGGAGTAAGTAGCATATGATGTGCTGTATAGATACGTCTAGAGGGTTGATTGTGTTATGGCAATAAACAACAAATCTTTTCCATTTTGCAGCGTAGCAGGCTTTAGTAGTAGGGCGTCTAGCTTCTCTGATGACGTTCATACAGTCAGGGGGTAGGTTTAGGTATCCGAATTCTAAGATCTCAGGAGCCAGATTGCAAGGTTGAGCTGAGCTGGGTCCGGGTGTCTGATCTCTCCATGGTTCTGGGTTAGGAGGCATGGTGAGAGGTGTAACTTTTGGTGTGGCACTACCGAGAGTTCCAGCAGCGTGGTGTACCACGGTTGTCTGGCCCATGTTGGAGCTACTAGAATCAGTGTAAGGGAGTGCTGTTGTAGCTTTCGCACCACTAATGGAATTAGTGGGAGAGGTGGAAAGGCGTACGCAAATTTGCCTGACCAGTTCATCCATATCACATTGCCTTTGGACAATGGGTGTGGGTATCTGGCGGCGAAGCTTGGGCATTTTTTGTTTTCGTGGGTGGCGAAGAGGTCTATGTGTGGATGCCCCCACATCTGAAAGAACGGGTGAAGAACCTGCGGGTGAAGTTTCCACTCGTGGATCTGCTGCGTCTGTCTGCTGAGCAGATCTGCCATGGTGCTTTGGACTCCTGGGACATGTTGGGCTAGGAGCAAGATTGTGTGGAATTGCCCATCTCCATATGCTCTGTGCTAGTTGAGAGCTGTGGAGAGTGTGTGCCGCCTTGTTTTTGAATGTAGTACATGGCCGTCATGTCTGTGCGAATAAGGACTGCCTTGCCTAAAATCTGTGTGTGAAAGGATTTCAGGGCTAGAAAGATTGCCAGTAACTCCAGATGGTTGATGCGGAGTAACTTTTGTTGCGGCGTCCATGTGCCCTGCACTGTGAGGTGTAGTAGATGAGCTCCCCAGCCGGAGAGCGATGCGTCTGTTAGGATTATTTGTGGAACCGGGTCCAGGAACGGTCGACCTCTGGAAAGATTTGTGGTGTTCCACCACTGCAGAGAGCGATGGGTGCGACCGTCTACCAACACCAGATCTGTCAGTTGCCCCTGGGCCTGGTTCCATTGGCGCGCTAAGCACTCTTGGAGTGGACGCATCTGGAGTCTTGCATGAGGTACTATGAAAATGCAAGAGGCCATCATCCCTATCAGTTGCATAAACACTCTTGCTGGGAGAGAGTGTTGAGGCATGAATCTTTGACGCAAAGCCTGAATGCTTGCAATCCTGGCAAGATTGGGGTTGGCTATGGCTTTTGAGGTGTCTATGGTGGCACAGAGGTATTGCTTTGTGTGAGATGGTATTAGCTGGGACTTTGTGGTTCACCGTGAAACCTAGCTGGTGAAGTAGTTGGATTGTGGTGGCGGTGTGGTGTACACATTGATTGTAGGACGTGGCTTCTATTAGCCAGTCGTCCAAATATGGGAAGACGTGAATGTGCTGTCTTCGGAGGTGTGCCGCCACTACCGCTAAGCACTTGGTGAATACCCTTGGTGCTGTTGTGACCCCGAATGGGAGCACCTTGAACTGGTAGTGTTGCCTGTCCACTACAAATCTGATGTACTTTCTGTGGGCATGGTGTAGCGGAATGTGAAAGTATGCGTCTTTCAAGTCCAGAGTGGTGAGAAAGTCGTTCTGGGAGAGGAGCGGAAGTACCTGCTGAAGTGTTACCATGTGAAAATAGTCTGCATGTATGTATGTGTTTAGAGGCCGGAGATCTAAGATAGGTCGTAGAGTCTCGTCTCTTTTTGGTATCAGGAAATATAGGGAGTAGACCCCTAAATTTTGTTGATTGGCGGGGACTTGTTCTATCGCCTCCTTTTGCAGGAGGGAGATTACCTCCTGTTTTAGTAACGTGGAATGTTCTTGTGACATTGGGCGTTGCCTGGGTGGAATGTTGGGGGGGGGGGGGGGGGGGGTAGATGTCAATTCAAGGCAGTACCCTGAACGAATAATTTGGGTCACCTATCTGTCTGATGTGATGGACTCCCAGACGTGAAGGAAATGTTGTAATCTGCCCCCGACCGGAGTGGGATGGTCTGGTGGGAGCAGGGGGAAGTCATTGGGTAGGCGGTGTGGCAGAGCGGGCGGTATTTGTTTTGCCTCTGCCTTTATTGTTATTGCCTCTATAGCCGCCTCTTTGATAACCCCTTGTGAAGGTGGATTGAACAGGGGATATGTAGGAAGTGGACGCGCTGAGGAGTAGCCTCTGCTCGTGCCCCGAAAGGAAGAGCGGCGAAAGGAGCGCCTAGGAGGGTGTGACTGTAGGGCTCCCATAGATTTCGCCGTATCTGTGTCTTTCTAAATCCTCGAGGGCCTCATCTACTTATGAACCGAATAAATGTTCTTGATCAAATGGATGATTTAATATGGAGGCTTGTACCTCAGGTTTAAAGCCTGAAACTCTCAGCCAAGCATGGCGACGGAGGACGCTAGTGTTGAAGGCCCTGGAGGCCGTGTCTGCTGCGTCTAAGGCACAGAGTATAGAGGCGTTAGTTATGGTCTTGCCCTCTTGAATTAATTCATTGGCCCTATTTCTGTGTTTTTCTGGGAGATGGTGCATGATGGTTTCTAACTCATCATAAGGCGCTCTGTCGTATCTGGCCAATAGCGCTTGAGTGTTGCCGATACGCCATATATTGGCTGCCTGTGACGCAGTGTGCTTTCCTGACGCGTCCAGTAGCTTTGACTCTTTGTCAGGTGGTGGTGCTTCGCCTGACGCCTGGGAATTTGACCTCTTCCGTGCAGTGGATACCACTAGGGAATCCAGTGGCACTGGCCCTTTGATGTAGGACGGATCTGTGGGGGCAGCTTTATACTTTCTCTATGCGTGGGTTTAGGACCCTAGCCCTGACTGGGTCTTTAAAAACCTCTGGCGCATGTTTTATTACCCCCTTGAGCATAGGTAGTATAGAAGTAGACCTATGTGCGGTGTCAAGGAGGAAATTTTCCTCTACCGGGTCAGTGTGTAGTTCTACTCCGTGATAATGTGCCTCCCTCTGAAGTAGGTGGTGAGAACCTAATGAGTCTTCTGGTGGAGATGGCCTGGATGGATAAAGGTCATCTTGTGGGACATCTGGAATGTCCGGATTATTATAATCGTCCCATAGGTCTGGGGATCCTGTAGGAGTGGGGTCTTGTGGCACATCTGCTGGATTGTAGTATGGGTCCCCCCGATCATCATGGTCTGGAGACGGGGTCGGAGAGTGATGAGGCAGGGGTGGAGAAGGCAGAGGGGGTGGAGGTGGAGAGGGTGGAGGAGGCACTCTGAAAGGGGAGGTAGCAGAGTCTTTCCTCTTTGGAGGTGGAGCTGGTTTGTCCAAATGTCTTTTTTAGAAGACCGTGCCAAACGTCCAGTTTTTGGATCCTTGGTAAGTGTCTTTTGCAAAGGATCCGGTGTAAACAGTTCTTGAGACAATGGCTGTTCGGTCGGCGCCGAAGGTTTCGGGGCCGATGGCTTTTTAGGCTAGTCTTGTGCCGTGCTTTTTTTGGAACCTCCGTTTTTTTGGTCGGCGCAGAGGCAGGCTTCGGCGGGGGAGTGTCGGTGCCGAGGGCCTTATGTTTGGTCGGTACCGATTGGCTGGGTTTCGACTTTGGTGCGGAGCTCAGTGTCGAGGTAGAGGCCGATCTCTTCTTCGGTGCCGAAGTGTGTTTATCGGCACCGCTGGCAGGCTGGCTCGAGCCCGAGCCGCCGGAAGGCTTATTAGGCTTCTTCACCGGGCCCGAAGGTGGGGTGTTTGAAGCAGTGTCTTTGGTCTTGCCTAGGCCCGGAGGCGAAGGCGTGACCTGAGCCTTTATGGGTGTCGGCGCAGGTGTGGGAGGGGGTATTTTACTCACGACCCTCTGCGCCGGGGTGATGTCCTCCACATCCGAGTCGTCTGCTTCGAAAGCACTGATTAGGTCCTCTTCGGTGTGCTGCTGTCCCGGAACTTCGACGTCGTCCCCGAAGATGTCGACTGGAACGGAGGTCGAGGAGTGCGCCATGTTTCGTCTGGCCCTTGGATCTCGAATAGTCTTTTTGGATCTGAAAGACTTGCAGGCGGGACAGTCTCGAACCTCGTATTCAGGGGAGAGGCAGAGGTTGCACACCTCATGAAGATCAGTGTGGGGCAATTTGGACCCACATCGAGGGCACTTTTTGAATGGAGTTCTTTCCATCAGCCGGGACCGGAGCTTGGATAGGCCCGAAGGCTGCCGTCGACGACTGGAATCGAAGTTGTGTCGAAGAGAAGGTGATTGAGGAGATCAGGATCTGAACAATACCGCGAAGAGCGAGGATTCCGCTTCGATCGAACTGTAAATGTTCGTAACTGGAGCGCGAAGTATTACACCCGAGCCCGATGGCGGCAAAAAAACAATCTGAGGATGGAGCCGAAGCCCATGCGCAATACGGACCAAAGGAGGAGTCACCGACCTCGTGACTTCCAAAGACTTTCCAAGAGGAAAAACAAACTACAAACATCCGGGCCCAACACCAGATGGCGATCTATGCAAAAGTGTGTAATCTGCAGCTCATATGCCTCGAACATCCAGTTTTCACAGGAGACACGGTCTTTGTGGTGGAAGGCAGGCAGGTCCTCCGGGGTTTGAGGCTGCTGGCAGCAGGACACACCTGGATTTCACAGAACCAGGTTCGAGGTGGAGACATGCCGGTAGGGCTGGGGCCAAGTCAGTGTGAGTCTTCTCTTGTTTGCTTCGGCATGGCTGTTAGGTCCTTTTTTGTTGCAGGTTCTGGTCTGAGGAAGCAAGGTTCAGGGTGGCCCCTAAATACTAGATTTAGGGGCGTTACAGGTAGGTAAAAAGGTTAGGAACAATGGGTCTCTTCCCTGGGGTGGGTACACCCCCTATTATGCCACCCTTCAGTGGGAGGGTGGCATAAGCCTTTCCCTGGTTGGCTGATTCCCCCCATCTGCAAGATGGCGGGGACTGAGATTTGTGCTTCACCTCACCTCCCCCACCTGAGGGGTGAAGTTGGCAGAGGTGGGCACACCTCTCCCTCACTAGTTGTTCCCGCCGGTTCTCCCATTCAAAGTGGGGGTCAGAACCAGTTGTTGAAAGCAGCAAGTGGCCTGGGGAAGTTCACAAAGGCGGCAACCCTTTGAAGCTTCCCCTTCGTGAGCCCTGCGCATCGTGGGGGGAGGAGCCTTGGCAGCTCGTCCCAAGATGTGCATAGTTTCAGGCCCCCCAAGAGCAGCAGGCTCTCGACCCAGGGGTTCAGACACATGTCTGGTGGCGGCAGCTGAAAGCAGCCTCGACACTAGTGGTAGGTTAGTTTTCAGGGGGCATCTCTAAGATGCCCTCTGTGTGCATTTTTCATTAAATCCCACACTGCCATCAGTGTCGGTTTAATGTGCTGAGAGGTTTGATACCAAACTTCAGTTTTCGGTGTAGCCATTATGGTGCTGTGGATTTCGTAATGACAAACTCCCAGCACCATATAATCTTAATGGCAACACTGCACGCCAATGGTAAAGAATGGACTGGAGGGGGGGCGTGGTCTAGCAGCGATCCATGATGGCCGCGTAGAGCAGAGCTCCGCAGCCCAACCTTCCCCAAACGCTTATCCATCACATTTATCCGCACCATCCGAGGGGGGAACCTTTCATCGGAAAGTTAGCAGGCACCATCCCACCCGCTCCGGCCTGAATTCAACGTCTTATGCCGAAGTTACGAGGACTGGCACAGTGAGGCCCATCTACCGGCCTGAAGCCGGGACACAGTGCGGCGGGGGCGCGGCTCCACTGTACCAGAGGTTCCCCGCGCCGAGTCTGGATTGTATCACCGTTTCTGGAGGATCGCAAGCCGCGATGTGCGCAACGGAACACCGCACTGCCTCGGTGACGGATGAGGCCCGGTGAAGACACTCCTCCTGGCAGGAGGGGCCGTACTACAGTGACGCCCTCATGAGGTGGGCCTCGACTCGGCAAGTGGGGAGCGGCGCTGCGGGGGTGGGTGGTACAGCACTTTTATTACCACCCCCTGCCGCACTCTGGGACAGTGGACACGGTGATTGGAACAGGGGGGTGCCCACTGTATTGCAGCTGTGCAGGGAACACTGTCAGAGATCCGGGAAGATTGACAGCAGTGTGGGCAGCAGTTTGAGACAGGGCAGAGGCAGTCCTGAATATTATCGCCACTGGGACAGGCGGAAGGGACACACTCCCCAGACAGACAGAGTGCAGGACTGAGGGCCGGTATCGGCCCAGGTGAAATCATGTGCCGGGCCTAGTGAGGCTTGTATCTCAACCCTGGAACCAGACTTTGCTCTCGTAGCTTCACTGCGTGGTGGTGGGCTCCCCGTGGGATATCTGGGACTGCGTTGGCTCTTCCTGCGCCATTGAAGCCTCGAAACGTCGACGCCCACTCTTTACCACCTGGGACACAACAGTTCTTCTTGCTAGACCACTCACTGGGTCGTTTATTTGAAGCAGAACACTATAACTCTGTAATTGATAAATGTGACCAGGTTTTTGGATTTTGGACGGTGAATTATAACCGATCCCCACTGTTTAAATCAATTGAATGTCCTTATTACTATGTATTTACCATTCCTTGTCTCACTCACCCACCCTTTAATCACTTTCTTTTGATGCACGTTCCCTTTGGAGCAACCTCGTACTGCCTTATCAATATTTCAAATTGGCAAAATAATAAACGTATGTATAGTAAATTACAATGGTTTGGATGTTGTTCTTTGTTAGATTGAATTGTATATTGAATATTGTGAGCTCCATTCTTTAAAAGATTGGTTTTTGAGCTCAGGATCAGAAAATTATTTAACTAAGTGAAGCACATTGCTCTGATGTATCAATAATTGGTCTAGGACCATGGTTTTTGGTATCCAGGTGTCTTCCTCTTAGCAGCTGCACGGCAGGTCTTCTTTCTTCTTGATCTTCTTTGCTGTTTTAGAATCTGGAATCTGAAGAAGGAAGGTTCAGGGTGCCCCCAATTACTAAATTTAGGGCCTTTACAGGTAGGTAAGGGCAGGGACGACTGGGTCCCTGTCCTGGGGTGGGTACACCCCCTATCCTGCCACTCTCCTGTGCGAGGGGGGCAGTGGCCTAGTCCTGATTGGGCAGGGCTCCCCATCTTCAAGATGGCGAGAGCCCGGGGATATGTTTCATGTTGCCTCCCTCACCTGAGGGGTGGGGTTGGCAGAGGCTGGCACACCCCCTGTCCTTCCTTGGGGTTTCCGGCCAGTCTCCCCGCCAGAGTGGGGGTTTAGAACCGGTAGTGGGTAGTTGCTGAGTACAGCAAGTGGCCTGGAGAAGCTCACAAAGGCAGCATGCCTTTGAAGCTTCCCCTGCCCATTCTGGGGTTGGAGACCTAGCACCTCGCCCAGGATGTGCATTGTTGCAGGCCCAGGAGAGCCGATGGCTCTCTACCCAGGGGTCCGGCAACATGTCTGCTGTGTGGCAGCCTAGGCAGCCCCTCAGACAAGATGTGGATTGTAGGTTAGGTTCAGGGGGCATCTCTAAGATGCCCGCTGTCGTGCATTGTACATTAAATCCCACACTGGCATCAGTGCGGGTTTAATGTGCTGAGAAGTTTGATACCAAACTTCAGTGTTGCCATCATGGTGCTGTGGAGTTCGTGTTTGACGAGCTCCCAGTACCATATACTCTTAAATGGCAGCACTGCACTTACAGTGCCCTGGGTACTGTAGGGGCACAGGGCTCATGCTCCTGTGCCATCACCACTGGCATAGGGCACCCAGGTAGAGGGGTAGCTGATGTATGCCAGGGCAGTGTAGGTTGTGGGCATGGCACCCAGGGATGTGTGCCATGTCGACTGTTTTGTCCTGTGCCCAGACACTCAGCCTGCAAGGGCAGTGTGTGTTAGGGTACAGGGCCTCTAAGGGTGGCACAATAAGAGCTGCAGCCCTTAGAGGCCTTCCCTGGTCACAAGGCCCTGGGTACCATTTTCCAGGGGCTGGCATGTGGCCAGGGTTTGCCAATTTGGGTTTTAGGGAAGGAACATAGGCCATGGGCACCTGATTGGCAGGAGTCCAGGGCACACTCAGTCAAAGTACATTCAGCAAAAAGTGGGGGCATACCATGCAAGAAAGATGACATTTTCTCACAGAGGGTTTCCAGCAGGACTTGTTGTGGTGTGCAAAGCCACGTATTGCACTTCGTAAGCTCACCTCGAATTGGTATGACGGAGGCATTAGCCTCCCTGATATTAAAAAGTATTATTGGGCGGCCCATCTAGCTGCTATCAACCATGGCACCTACACGCGTCCCGGGGATCCGGGCTATAACATGGATAGGTGGCTCCTATCGGGTGGGAACTATAATTGAGCCCTTTATTCCAAGCCACGTCGCTTTGCTCTCACGGGTCCTACCAAACACTCAGTCAATGTCTAGCACACAGCCACTAAATGTCTTGGATGGAGTCGCAGGCTTACTCTTGCGACCCAGATATGGACTCCGAACAATTGGGTGACTTGTGGAAAAGCAAAGGGTTAGACAAATGGGACTTTATAGGTCTCTCGCATATAGGTGATCTTTGGGACAAAACTGAAGTTAAGTGATTCGCCACCTTGCAACAGCAATTCGAGTTAGTTAACTCAGAATTCTTCCATTACACACGTCAGACACGCTTTGCTTTCCCATCTGCAACACGGTACTGCCCTTCCCGAAACCTCCCCATTGGAAGACCGAATCTTAGATGGTCACATCCCAGACAACACTATCTCATTGATATGTAAAAAAATTGATAACATGCCAGACCCACTCCAGTCGCTTCAGAAGTAATGGTCCATAAATAGAATCGAGATGGACGACGAGGAATGGCAGGAATCAGTGTCCTCGCCCAGAGTCGTGGCAATTCCAGCACGCATCCGACTAGTCCAACTCAAAGTACTCCATAGGATTTATGTAACAGGACCTCAGCTGGTACGGATGGGGAGAATGGACGGGGGGGGGGGGGGGGTGAGGGGGACTGTAGACGGATGTGGACAGATGGGTACTTTTATGCATATAATTTGGTATTGTGACGATATTCAACCCTACTGGCGTAAAGTACACGATATTATTAACACAGTCTTGTCCACGCAACTCAGCCTAAATGCACGTAGAGGTCTACTGAATATTTGGGAACCGGCAGATCTGAATGATTGCTTAACACAATGGGTCACTCTGGAGCTCATGCTCGCCAAGAGAAATACTGCGCAGCGGTGGAGAGCATCTCAGCCTCCTGAGGTGGGTGACTGGCAGAAAGATTTAGACTGGTCAATGTTCAGAGAAAAAACGGTCTGTGTGGCCAGAGGTTGCCCTAAGAAGTGGGCCCGTGTGTGGGGCATGTGGAATTCCTATTGTGGGGAAATATGTCAGCCACCCCTCTCCTTTAGCAGTGATGACCCCCCCCCCCCCCCCTTCACCCTAGACTTTCAAAATGACATCTTGTATTGATTGATGTTACCTATTGTCATCTTGAGACATGCCTAATCACTCCTCTGTAATGTACTTGATAAGCTGGTGTTTAATAAAAAGTTTTTTTTTTTTAAAGAATGGACTTAAGACACTGTTGGGGTACAGGCCTCATTCACCTGTACCCTCACCACTGGTATAGTGCACCCAGCTAGAGGGGTGACTGATCTATACCAGGGCAGTGGGTTGTAGGCGTGGCACACAGGGATGTGTGCATGTAGCTCTTCACTTTGTTCTGCACCAAAATACGCAGCCTGCAAAGGCAGTGTGTGACTGTGAAGGTACAGGACCTATAAGGGTGGCACAATAAGTGCTGCAGCCCTTCGAGGTCTTCTCTAGTCACAGTGCCATGGGTACCTGTGGTACCATTTACCAGGGGCTGACCTATGGCCAGAGATGCCAATTGGGTTTAGCCTTCAATGCAGTTTTAGGGAAAGAACATAGGCCCAGAGTACCTAATTAGCAGGAGCCCAGGGTACACTCAAAGCACATCAGCAAAACGTGGGGGCAACCATGCAGAAAGAGGGCACTTTCTCACACCTATAATGCACCTTTAACCTTGGGGGGGGATGTGTGTATATTGAATATGCTACTTACCAGTATGCATCTGTTCTTGGCATGTAGGGCTGCTGAATTCATATCTGTGCATAGATCGCCGCCTAGTGTTGGGTCCGGATGATTGCACATTGTTGTCCTGGAAGAGTCTTTGAAGTATCACGAGATAGGTGACTCCTCCCCTGGACCACAGTGCGCATGGGCATCCTCTCCATCCTTAGATTGTTTTTCGCCATTGTGGCAGTGATGGAGTAGATACAGTAAGTGATGACCATGCTATACAGTAATTGAGAGCTGCAGCTGCTACAGGCGCCGGGGAGGAGGGTGGGCGATATGAACGTCAGCAGCCCTACATGCCAAGAACAGTTGCATACTGGTAAGTAGCATATTCAGTTCGAGGCATGTGGGCTGCTGAATTCATATCTGTGCATAGAATACATAGCAGTACCTCCTATTAGCGGCGGCTACCAGTGCCAGCTGCAGCAGTCTGAAAAAGAGTTTTGAGAACAGCCGGTCCTACAGCTGCCTGCTGTTTTGAGTGTACATCTACACAGTAGTGTTTGGTAAATGTATGTATAGTGGACCATGTGGCTGCTCTACATATTTCCTGTAAAGGAATGTTTCCCAGGAAAGCCATGGACGCCCCTAACTTTCGTGTTGAGTGGGCTCGTGGGGGAATCGTTAATGTGCGTTTAGCCTTTTGATAGCAAATTTGAATACATTTAACGATCCATCTGGCTATACCTGCTTTGGAGATGGTGTTGCCCTTGTGTTGTGGAGAAAAGGCAACGAAAAGTTGTTTTGTCTTCCTAAAGTCTTTAGTTCTGTCTATATAGTACATGAGGGCCCTCTTTACATCTAGTGTATGGAGCATTCTTTCAGCGACATTTTGTGGATTTTGAAAGAAAACAGGCAGTTCAATAGTTTGATTCATGTGGAGCTGCGATATTACTTTGGGCATGAATTTGGGGTTGGTACGTAGTACGACCCTGTTTGCGTGAACCTGTATGAATGGCTCTTGAATGGTTAGTGCCTGGAGTTCACTAACTCTTCTTAACGAAGTGATCGCTACTAGGAAAGCTACTTTCCAGGTGAGGAATTGAATCTCACATGAGTGGAGCGGTTCGAAGGGTGGACCCATCAGTCTGGTGAGGACCAAGTTGAGGTTCCACACCGGTGCTGGTGGGTGTCTTGGGGGAATTACTCGTTTGAGTCCCTCCAAGAAGGCTTTGATGGCAGGCACTCTGAATAAAGAGAGGTGCTGCCTGTTTTGGAGATAGGCTGCTATTGCGGTTAAATGGATACGTATTGAGGTGTATGCCAGATTGCATCGGTATAGGTGTAAGAGGTAACAGATTATGTTTTGAATGGATGCGTCTAGCGGGTTAATGTCATTGTTGTTGCAGTAAATGACAAACCTCTTCCATTTAGCCGCATAGCAAGCTCTGGTAGTGGGTCTCCTGGCCTCTTTGATGATCTCCATACAGTCAGGGGGCAGGTTTAGGTAGCCAAACTCTAAGACTTCAGGAGCCAGATTGCCAGGTTCAGCTGTTGCGGATCTGGGTGCTGAATCTCGCCATGGTTCTGCGTTAAAAGTGTGGGTTTGATCCGCAGCCTTTGATGCGGCACCACGGAAAGTTCCAGAAAGGTGGTGTACCATGGTTGGCGCGCCCATGTGGGAGCAACTAGGATGAGTGTCAGTGACTGCTGTCGCAGTTTGCGTGCCACCAGCGGTATTAATGGCGCTGGGGGAAAAGCGTACGCAAATCTGCCGGACCAGTTCATCCATATCGCATTGCCCTGCGACTGTGGATGTGGGAACCTGGAGGCACAGCTTTGGCATTTTGCGTTTTCCCTTGTGGCGAATAGGTCTATCTCTGGATGACCCCACTGTTGGAAGTACGGTTGGAGTACTGATGGGTGTAGCTCCCACTCGTGCATCTGGTGGCTGTGTCTGCTGAGCAGATCCGCCATCTGGTTGTCCTTGCCGGGGAGGTGTTCCGCCATGAGGAATATGTTCCTCTGAATGGCCCACTTCCACATGCTCTGAGCCAGATGAGACAACTGTGGAGAGTGTGTTCCTCCCTGCTTCTGTATGTAGTACATGGCAGTCATGTTGTCCGTCCGGATCAACACGACTTTGTTGCACAGGTGTACTTTGAATGCCTTCATGGCTAGGAAGATTGCCATCAGTTCCAGAAGGTTGATGTGCATCGTCCATAGTCCCTGCACTATGTAATTGAGTACATGAGCTCCCCATCCCTGGAGAGACGCGTCCGCTGTCAGTATTATTTGTGGAACAGGCTCTTGGAACGGTCGGCCCTTGCAAAGGTTTTGTGGATTCCACCAATGCAGAGAGTTGTATGCCCGACCGCTCACCAACACTAGGTCTTTTAATTGCCCGTGAGCCTGACTCCATTGACGTGCCAAGCACTCCTGAAGCGGGCGCATATGTAGTCTCGCTTGCGGGACTATGAAAATGCAGGAGGCCATCATGCCTATCAACTGCATGAACACTCGCGCAGGAAGGGAGTGTTGAGGTTTGAACTTTGAGATCAGCAGTTGCATGCGGTTGATCCTCACTAAATTTGGCTGAGCTGTGGCTGCCAGAGTGTTTATGGTCGCGCCCAGGTACTGTTGTACGTGTGCGGGTTGGAGATGTGATTTTGGGTAATTTAGTGAGAATCCCAGACTGTGAAGAAGGTGGATGGTGAGGGACATGTGGCTGGCGCATTGCTGGGCTGACTTTGCTTGAACAAGCCAGTCGTCCAGGTAAGGGTAGACGTGAATGTGTTGTCTCCGTAGATGTGCAGCCACTGTAGCTAGGCACTTAGTGAAAACCCTGGGTGCTGTTGTCACGCCGAAGGGGAGGACTTTGAATTGATAGCGCTGTCCCTGAATAGTGAACCTGAGATATTTCCTGTGTGATGGGTGTATGGGTATGTGGAAGTACGCATCTTTGAGGTCCAGTGTGGCTAGGAAGTCTCCCTGGCTGAGCAGCGGGAGAACCTGCTGTAGGGTGAGCATATGGAAATGCTCTGAGAGAATGTAGTGGTTGAGGGGTCTCAGGTCTAGTATAGGTCTGAGCGACCCGTCCTTTTTTGGGATTAGAAGTACAGAGAGTACACCCCTGTCCCCTGCTGGTTGACGGGCACGACCTCTATTGCACCCTTTTGCAGCATACTTAGCACTTCCTGCTGCAATAATGCTAAGTGCTCTACGGACATAGGACGGTGCTTTGGCGGTATGTTGGGTGGAGTGGAGGTTAGTTCGAGACAGTAACCGTGCTGGATAATGTCCCTGACCCACCTGTCTGTGGTGATGTTTTTCCACGTGGACAGTGTGAGAAAGTGCCATCTTTCTTGCATGGTATGCCCCCACTTTTTGCTAAATTGCTGAATGTACTTCGATTGAGTGTACCCTGGGTTCCTGCCAATCAGGTGCCCAGGGCCTATGTTCCTTCCTTAAACCACACAAACCCCAAATTGGCAAACCCTAGCCACATGTCAGCCCCTAGTAAATGGTACCCTAGGTACCCAGGGCCTTGTGACCAGGGAAGGCCTCTAAGGGCTGCAGCACTCATTGTGCCACCCTCAGAGGCCCTGTACCCTTACACACACACACTGCCCTTGCAGGCTGAGTGTCTGGTTGCAGGACAAAACAGAGAGTCGACATGGCACACATCACTGTGTACCATGCCCATCACCTACACTGCCAAGGCATATGTCAGCCACCCCTCTAGCTGGGTGCATTACGCCTATGGTGTGGGCACAGGAGCAGGAGCCCTGTGCCCCTACAGTACCCAGGTCCATTCCTGGGCACTGTAAGTGCAGTGCTGTCATTTAAGAATACATGGTGCTGAGAGCTTGTCAAACACGAGCTCCACAGCACCATAGTGGCAACACTGAAGCCTGGGAAGTTTGGTATCAAACTTCTCAGCACATTGAACCCACACTGATGCCAGTGTAGGATTTAATGTACTAAGCACCCCAGAGGGCATCTTAGAAGATGCCCCCTTACAGCTAACTTGCAATCCACGTCTGCTCTGAGGCTGCCCAGGCTGCCACACAGCAGACACGTTGCTGGACCCCTGGGTGGGAGAGCCCCTGCTCTCCCGGGCCTGCAACAATGCACATCCTGGGTGAGGTGAGAAATCTCCTCCCCCAGGATGAGCAAAGGGAAGCTTCAAAGGCATGCCGCCAGTTGGAGTTTCCCCAGGCCACTGCAACCCCCCACTCTGGCGGGAAGCTTGGCCGGAAACCCCATACAAGGACAGGGGATGTGCCAGCCTGCCCACCCCACCCCTCAGGTGGGGGAGGCGAGGTGCAGCACATCTCCGGGCTCTCGCCATCTTGAAGATGGGAGGCCCTACCCTATCAGGATTAGGCTACTGCCCCCCTCCCACCGGAGAGAGGCAGGATATGGGGTGTACCCACCCCAGGACAAGGACCCATTGGTCCCTGGCCTTCACCTACCTGTAACGCCCCTAAATCTAGTATTTAGGGGCCCCCTGAACCTTCCTTCCTCAGATTCCAGATAGAAAAACGACAAGAAGAGCAAGAAGAACAAAGACCTGCCCTGCAGCTGCTAAAAAGAGAAGACACCAACTGCTTTGGCCCCAGCCCTACCGGCCTGTCGACTCTCGAACCTGCACCAGCGCGGCATCCCACGTGGCCAGCAACCTCACCAACCCCGGAGGACCTGGCTACCTTTTAGCTCTAAGCCCCTGGGACTCCCACGAGTAGAGGCTCTACTCAAGAAACCTACTTGCTATCCCTGGCACCAGCCCGGGACCGCGGACCCAACACACTCTGCACCAGCCAAGCCTGGCCAGTGCCGGAGTGGACAAAGACCCAGAGGACGACCCCACGGCAACTGTGACCCAGAGTCCGGCACCCAAGGACCCCGATCGCCATCCCGGAAGAAGCCTGCAGCCTCAGAACCAAGTGCCACCCCAGCCGCGATCAACCAGAGGGTAAGATTCCCGACGTCAAAAGGCACCCCTGCACCCGGCGCCCTGCGACCCCCTGTGCCCAATCCCGGGGTACCCACCTAACCTACAACTACCCAACTTACCTCTCGAAGTGGTGGTGGCACCTGAAACATCCTCGTCCCCGAGCCTGCAGCCTCTTTCCAAACCGGAACATTCCCATTGATTTCCATTGAGCGCCCTAAGGCTCAAAAGCACCCTGCACCCAGCCGCCCGAGTGGCCCTGGCAGTGCCCTCTCTACACTAACCTACTTCCCCACTTGCCCTGAGTAAGTGACCAGGAGCCCAGCTCCCACAGCCGCGTGGCTTGCCAGACAGCAGCCACCAACCAAGGCCCCCCTATCCCTCATAGGATAACATTGGGCCCAACTCTCTCTGCACCCGGCCGTCCTGAAACCGCTGAGGGTGAACCAACTGTACCTACCTGACACTGGGGGACCCCTGAGTCCATGCCCGGAATTTCAACACTACCAGTCGAGTACTTACCCTTAAACCGCTAACTTCATTTTCCTCATAGGGTAACATTGACTGGCTTTTTCTTCAAAAATCTTCTAAGTGTGAACTTTTCAAAACTGCAAAAATTCACCAAAAATCAGCCAAGTGACAAAAACGAATTTACTCACCTGCTCCTAGGTGAGCTCCCAGTGCTGGATCTTGGTGCCCAGCCCTGACTCTGAAAAGTGTTCACAACTATACTTACTTCTAACTCATTTTTCTCCCATAGGAAACCATTGTCTGCTTTTCTGTGAAATTTCTTCTAAGTGTCTACTTTTGCAAATTTGAAATATTCTTTTAAAATCGTACCATTTCTGCAAACGAAATTACTTACCTGCTTTTGATAAGGACCCCAGTCCTGGGTCTAGGCACCCAGTCCTGGATTACTAAAGTAACGATAAAGTACTCTACCTGCAATTTGAATTTCTTGCCATAGAGATCCATTGAATGGTTTCTGTGAAATATTTTCTAAGTGCTAACTTTTGAAATAGCTAAATATTATTTAAAAATCATTACAGTTATTAAGTCGACTTTCATCACTTGATTCTGAATACTGACCCCAGGCTGGTTCTAGGATCCAGACCTGGAATTCCAAAAGTAATCTGAAAAGTAATTTATTACAAATAACCTGAATTTACCATTGAGCTCAATGCATTGTTATGTTTAGGAAATAGGATTGTTTATTGCAACCAACTGTGACTGTTTACACAAATTTATTGCTTGAAACAAAAGTATTTATATTCAACCTCTCATTCTGAGAAAGTATATTTTTACCCCCTTGTGGTTCTAAAAATAAAACAAGCATATATTTTATATATACAAATCATTGGCCTAGAGTTCAGTTATTGAGTGTGTGAAACCATTTGCTGACTGAGAGTGTACAATAAATGCTTTACACTGTCCTCTGGTACTGCCTTACTGCTCGACCAAGCTACCACTTTTGAGAGTAAGGTCATACCTAACTTTGACCTCTATCAGCCTCTGGGGGACTGTGGACTCTGTACACCCTGTACCTATTAGGGAACAGTATATACAGAGCCACTTTCTCACAGACAGGAACCGCTGGAGTCTCCCCCCCGACAGGTGTTATGTGGTCGGGGGGGAAGGGTCACTGTTTGTTTTTGGGTGAGGACCTGGTGTTGCCGTAACCACGTCCTCTGCCCTTGGTGCTGGAGCCACGATATCCACCTCTGTTGGTTTTATCGTAGGTACTCTGTGTGCCCCCTTTAGTGTATTGCTGCTGTGACCCCTGGCCTCTAGCTGCTCCCCTATTCCCGGGGCGACGAAAGGAGCCACTACGAAATTGCTGTGTTTGCAGAGCCCCCCCATCGACTTCGCAGTGTCAGTGTCTTTCTTTATTTTTTCTAAGGTGGTGTCAACTTCTGGGCCGAATAAGTAGTCGGGTTGACCGGCTGATTCAGGATGTTGTTTTGAATCTCTGGTTTGAATCCGGAGATCCTTAACCAAGCGTGTCGGCGTAACATGACGCTGGTGTTAATTGCCCTTGCTGCTGTGTCGGCAGCATCCAGTGCGCACTTAATGGATGCGTTGGTAAGAAGTTGTCCCTCTCTGATGAGGAGCTCCGCTGCCTCTTTGTATTCATCTGGCAGATGCTGGAGTAGCGATTCGAGCATGTCGTAGTGTGAACGATCATAGCGGGCCAGGAGGGCCTGTGTATTGGCAATGCGCCAGATGTTTGCTGCTTGAGCTGCAATTCTCTCGCCTGAGGTCTCCAGCACCTTGGACTCCTTGTCTGGGGGAGGAGCATTACCTGTTTGCGAGTGGGCCCGTTTGCGAGCGTTAGCAACCACCATGGAGTCCAGAGGTAACTGACCTCTAATGTACATAGGGACTCCGGGCGCAGGCTTGTATTTTTTTTCCAATCCTGGAGTTTAGCACCCGTGCCCTGGTTGTTTCTTTGAAAATGTCCTTTGCGGGTTTGAGAACACCTTTCAACATGGGCAAAGTCTTGACAGTTCTCTCGGAGGAGGCGAAAGTGTCCACTAAGAAGTCTTCCTCAACCGTGTCAAAGTGGAGTTGTACTCCATGATTGGCGGCAGCACGTTCTATGAGGGCATTGAAGGCAGCAGTGTCCTCTGTGGGAGATGTTTTGGCGCTGTAAAGCTGCGTGTCCTGGGTATCTGGCGCGGTACCCTGGTCTGTAGGGTCATCCCATACTTGATCTGGGTCTTGCTGCTCTTCAGGATCGATATCCCTAGGGTAGGTGGTATCATCACCCATGCAGTCCTCCATTGCGTCTGTTTCGGAGGGCGTAGGAGAAAAGGACTGGGGATCCTGATAGGAGGGTTGCAAGCGTTCATACAGAACCGGTTCCGACTCTGCTGGCAATTTGTGCTTCAGAGGTATTCTGTAGGTTTCCAAGGCATTCTCTGGCATGATCTTCCGTTTGCGGAGCATCAGTCTGCCAGTGTCGGCGTCGATGAATTGTGGCTGTGAAGGCTCAAAAGGTGAGTGTCCAGTAGATGGGGACTGTGTCTGGCGGACACGTGTTCGGATCTCGAACATTTTCGGCGCCGTGGATGGCGGCAAACCAAAACTGATGTTGGTTGGCGCCGAGGGTGCTTTTGGAGCCTTGTTCGTGTCGGGGCCCGACGTGGATCGGAGGGCTGCCCGTTCCCCGATACGTTGCAACGACGCCGCGACTTGTCGCACCGAGAACGCCGAAGGTTCTTTGGTGCCGGTCGGTACCGTGGAGGTAGGCGTCGACTGCTTTGGAGCCACAGGGTCATTGATCCGAAGAGAGGTATCAGCGGTCATCGGAGTCGATGACTTGGCGTGTGCCGCCGTCTTCGAAGTGGACTCAGATGGAGCGGCCATTTTGACTTTGGTGGTCGGGGCCGACTGCTTCGGTGCCAGGGGCCGAGGCGCTTTTGTGGGACCGAGGGCCTTCCTTTTCGGGTCGGTACCGATATCCGCTGCAGCGAGTTCGGCGCTGAAATCCCTCTTAGTGCGTTCGAAGCCGACGGTCTGTGTTGGTGTCGAAGGAGTGGAGGTCTTCGAGGCCTTCAAGCCGATTACGACCAGTTTCACTTTTGGTTTCGGTGGAACTGGTGCGACGATTGGTTTCGGTTTCGTAGAAGGGAATCCAGTCGTCTTTGGTAATAATGGCTCGTGCTGGATGTTCGAGGCCGGGCCCGAAGGCGGGGCCGAAGAACTTTGGGATTGATCTCGGGTAAGGCCCAGAGGCTATCCCTGGACCTGAGCCGTAGAATGACGCACTTTGACAGCCTCCGTATCGACGGGTAGGCCTGGCTCTTCGCTAGAGCTATCTTCTTCGGCCCCAAAGGCCTCATCGTAGTCTCCTACCTCGTCGACGGCTTCTTCCCTGTGAAAAAGCACTTCATCGGCGTCTTCCGATCGGTAATCGTGTTCGGAAGCGGGGCTGGAGTTTACTTCTTCCACGCTCTCAACATCCTCGTCCTCGGTGCTGAAGATGTTGGCCGGGGCAGGCGCAGATTGCTGCGCCTCTAATCTCGCTGCCCGTCGATTCCTGAGAGTCTTCTTCGATCGGAACCGAGCACAGGCCATACATTTCGATTCGTCGTGATCCGGTGAAAGACATTTGTTGCATACCGGGTGGACGTCGATGTGTGGGTATTTGGCGTGGCATACAGGACACCGTTTGAATGGGGTCCTCGATTCCATAGTCGATATAAGGTCGATGTTCGGACCAAACGGATCCGAAAGGATGGAAGAAGTTTCTAAACTAATTAAGAAAGCAGTCGATACCGAACAGGAACAGTACCGACGAAAACTAAAGGCCTTTTGGCCTTAAACTAAATTTTCCTAACTTGAGCTAAGATAAGCACATCCAAACCCAATGGCGGAAAAAAACAATCTGAGGATGGAGAGGATGCCCATGCGCACTGTGGTCCAGGGGAGGAGTCACCTATCTCGTGATACTTCGAAGACTCTTCCAGGACAACAACGTGCAAACATCCGGACCCAACACTAGGCGGCGATCTATGCACAGAAAAGAATTCAGCAGCCCACATGCCTCGAACATATATATAAATAAATTAAACATCAAAGATGCGGTATGGCATTCTAATGATTTGTTAGTGGTTATGGACAGTGAATCGCTTTATACAAGTATTAATCATGTGAATGGGTTGAATGCAACCAAACGTTTTTTTAGAGAATAGAGAGATCAATATGAAAGATCATAACTGTATGCTATCGGAAATGATTGAATTGTGTTTACTTAACAACTACTTTTTATTACAACATGAAATGTATCAACAGGTGAGAGGTGTAGCGATGGGGGCATGTGTCTCCACCAGCTATTCAGGTTTACATGTTGGCTGGTGGGAGAAGCATGTCCTCATGACTGAGCACCAACAATGGTATAAACACAATCCATTATTGGCGTTACATTGATGACATCTGTCTGATTTGGAATGGAACAAAAGAGGCAGCTATAGAATTTGTAGAAGCTATTAACTCCAATGAACTTAATCTAAAATTCACTGCCACCGTAGACAACTCCAGTGTTGTTTCTAGACGTTCTATTATACATCAATGAAGACAAATATACACACAAAGCTTCATAGAAAATCCACTGCTGGAAACTATTACATGCAGACAGCTCACATCCACGCCACCCGATTAAAAGCATACTGTATGGCGAATTCATTCGGATTCGCTGAATTTGCAGGTCTGAGGCAGTCTCTATTGAATGCCAACAGGAAGCATTATGTAGGTTTTTGGATCGAGGGTACAAAAAATCTAACCTGGTCCAAGCTTTAACCAAAGCCAACACTTTAATCGAGAGAATCATTATTGATGCCCAAAGGAAACAACATTATGGATTTAGGTCATAGCTCTAACAATGAGATGCACACAAATCGACTGATTACCACCTTCAGACAACAGGAAGAAAAAAATACGTAGGATTATATACTCAGAATGGTAGGTTCCATCTTACCTACCTTGCCTGCAATCACCTTTAGAAGGGCGCCCTCGATGAGGGATGCCCTAGTTAAGCCTATGCCAGATGTTAGATCTAAAAGTACTTGGCTTACAAAAACAGGTTTCTATAAGTGCACTTCTTGCCGTGCTTGCACGTTTGCTAAAAATGCAACTCATAAGACAGCTTTTAGTGAGAAGGAGACAGAAATTAAGGAACACCTCACATGCCTTACTGAGTATGCCATATATAAACTAAAGTGCACCTGCGGCCTAGAGTACATCGGCAGCACTAAGCTCCCAGTACATAAACACATCCTTCAACATGTAAGGGCACTTGTAAATTCCGACCCAAACTACCTGGTCGCCAGGCATTTTAAATTAGTGCATAACAACAAAATGAAGGACCTGGAATATACAGTATTAGGAGCTGTTGCCATACCCGTACGGGGAGGGAATCGAGATGTTACTCAGGCAACGTGAATCTCATTTTATTTTAGCCCTCGACACTACAATGCCCAATGGCCTAAACATGAGTGAGGATTTGCATAACTTTCTCCAGACTGACCTGCACTTTGTACAATTACTTATTCAGTCAGCCACGAATATTGCTCAATTTTTTGTTAAATTATAGTATTATAGACCGTTCCTGTAAAGTTAGTTTCTTCAAGCTGCTAATGAATTTGTAAGTTGCACAGCACTATTTAGCACTTTTTGGCTACACCTTGCAGTTTAATTTAGTATTTTATCAGTACAGACATGAAGGTTTTATAGGCACTCTTATAGGCAGAATTTCTGGGGTTTAGGATGTTTTTAAGCAGCTGGGATCGCCGATTTTGACTTGGAGTCTAACTATAGTTGCACTTGCACTCTATATTTTAATAACTACTCTGTTTATGGCTCATTATTTATTAATGTTTTAGAACTTTTGATATTAGTCACTTTCAGCTTTCAAACCGATGAACACAATTTATTGTTTAATTATGCTGTCTTATGCTGCTAACATTAACTTATTTAGGGTTTGTATTATGCCCATTCTGATTTTGATAAGCCGAGCAACCTAGTAATAGGTTATTACTCTTTGCCTATTTTTTGCACAGTCAGTATAGTATTCATATGTGCCTTTGCTTAATTGAAGTACTGATTTGTTTACTACTGTTTCAATCTCAAGATGCACTTGCACCTTTTGCTTTGCTCCATTACGTAAATGAATTTTATAACGTTCACTAGAATGCAACTATAATTGAACTTGTTTTTTGTACATGATATAAATCGAGCATAGTATATTTCAAATCTGTGTATCCACGTTTTACTAGCACATTAACGTTAAATTGAAAAAAAACTTACTGACCTAGAATCTAGTCTGTCGTTTATGCACATTATCATGGTGAGCTTGTTTTTACAGGCAATTGTGCATGCTTGTGGTTTTATGTGAGTTCCCGGAGAGGAGGCGCATCATGTGACCAAGCTCGCTGTGTCGAGTGAAACGCGTCATGGCAGGCATTATGCCTGTTTGATTTTATGGACTATTGAAGATTAAATTGCACTGCTTTCTCCATCAACATTACGTTGCAAGTCTGTTCGAGGTCCGTGCCTGGTGGTTATGCCCAACAGTGGCAGACAGGAATGAATATATATATATATATATATATATATATATATATATATATATATATATATATATATACACACATACACATACATACACACACACACACACACACAGAAACAAAGGTTAAAGGTGCATTATAGTTGGGTGAGAATGTAAGTTAAAACATAGTTTTAGATAAAACAAAACCACTTAAATTCAACAGTTAGTTGTAAAGTAACTAGAACGTGTGCCCCAAGGTAACTATACCTCGCGCCCCCGCCAGGCACAGTTCTATCAATGTCTTCACTGGAAATGTTGCAGATGTCATAGAACAGGTCATGAGTAACGTAATATGTGGTGTAATTAGCAGTGCATGGGGAGGGCATAAGTTATAGTTATCTTTTAGCTTGAGTTATATTAACTGGTGAATTTCAGTGGGTTTAACTGACATTTTCACCTATTTTTACCCAACTATAATGTCCCTTTAACTTTTTTTTCTGTGAACTTCCAAGGTTATTTTTTTTTTTCTTTTCAAGTGCAAAGTAAGATATTGCCATACCAAACTAGATCATCACTTTAACCTTTGGTTTCTTTCAGTGAAAGTCTATGGTTTGTTTTGTTTCTTAAACAAAGTAATACGTTATTACCATACTTAAACGTCAACCCCATGCTGCGTTTGGCCGTGCGCAGTGTGGTACTGGCCACAGGGCCTGCACCCAACCCCACGGACAGCTAACTCCAGGTTGCCCACGGCCCTTTGGCAGTGAGCAGCAGGGGGTTGGATACAGTGCCTGTATGTCATTTTAAGTAAGGTACACCTACCAACTTTGTCAAAGGGTCCGAACAACAAAATATTATAAAAAAAGCCAGCCAAATGGCTTTATGAAGGAATCAGGATATCAATGTATTTAAATCGCATTTATTGTCTGGAGTCAAAAAGGACCAACAATTAAAAGGCAATGTATTTTTTTAAATCTCACAGAGCGATGTTTACTTGTCATTTAAAAATATTTTATAAAGTTCCACTGTAAAAAGAGAAAAAAAAAACATTTGTGTTTCTTCAAATTTTCCAGGCTACAAGACGCAACCCCATAAAACCCACCACAAGGTGCGTCTACACTCCAGCTGGTCACCACGTTGCTTCAGATAGGAGTGCTTTGTTCATAATAAAAACGAAGAAAAAAACCCAAAAATAGTATGTTCTTCTAGAGTCATGAATTTAACGACTCACAAGAGTTCCTTTTTTCATTTAAATGTGGTGTGCTTGCCAATTATAAGGACAACACAAGTGGTAAAATCTATTCTTTCAAAATGTCTTAAGGCATTACGGCACGCTCTTTACTAAAAGCAGTGTATAATAAATAGGCAGCTCTTGCACTCATTCAATTTTTCTATTTTTATTTTTTATGGTGTTCCAGTCCTACCCTGAGGTTTGTATTTTGTAGGGGGCTGCATGAGGTGGGGGAGGGCTTGGTGGGAGAGGGCTTTGTGTGAGGGGTTAACCACAGGGCCATTGCAGCTCTGCCTGCTGCCATTTCACTGGGCCGCCCAGGAGCTGGCAGTTTTAAAATTATAGGGTGTCCCATGCCCCAGCACTGCATATTTTACGTTAGGGCCTGCAGGGGAGCCCCAAGGCCCCTACAGCTACGCCAGCTCCCTGCAGGCAGCCCCACTTTGAGGCCCACGGAGCAGCCAGCATCTATTATATTTTTTCTAGGATGTCCTGGGAGACACCCGGGGCACCCACAGCATATTTGATGCAGAGTGCTGCAGAGCAATCCCCTAAAGTCACCGCAGGCCCGGCGCTTCTCCTGCTTGCACCTATTCCAGATGCAGTAGCGATTTCTACACCCCCCGAAACCAGACCCTTGAAAACAATGCATATTTGTTAGCACCCCACAGACAAGGCCTGCCCCCTTACTGGTCTTAAACAGTGCACCACAATTGATTCAACATGAAGTTACCCGACCAGATTACACAGTTGCTAAATATTTCACACATTGCTCTCAATTATCTGCCCCATCTGTGAATGCATGATACACAAGTTAAAGATTTTAAGAATACATATATGAAGTGTCAACATAGAAGTACCTGAAATTGCATTCAATCCACTGCTATTTCTTTGCATTCCAGATACTGAAGAGAATCCGGAATACGACAGCTTGGGCCTCTTTGAATCCCTATCTTGTTGTTGGGTAGGCATCCTGGAATGCACTTCATGAGTTCTCTCCAATTCAGCAGGTTGAAAAGGTTCAGGAGCAGGTACCTAAAAACAAGAAGTACACATACACAGAACAACCAATAATGGACTTAATAAACATATGTTGCCAAAAATGATTTCACGCAAAAATATTCTATTTTGTGGCAAAGGAATATCTTAACCCACTAACAGGAGTTAGTGGGTAAATTTGTAGTAGCACTTAACGGTTGCATAGCATCAAATGCACAAGGTTATAAAGACAGTTGTGGAAACAGTTGTGAGGAAAAACCGCATTGATTGAGACCAACAGCTTGGGTGGGGAGATTAAGTACATAATTCGTATTTTTTTAATAGATGAGAAGGGGAAACCAGGAATTACGTAGATAGTAGTATAAAAAGGCAAGAGCATTACATAACCTCATCAAGGGGCATTCTTATTGCCCAGAAAGATTTGGTCTCACCTTAACCCTCATTTATAAACTGCATCTGAAGTGATCCTCCAAAATATTCATCATATTCAGTGCAACGCTAACCGATTATGAGACATATCAAGAGGAGAAATTTCACCCACAGACAGGATAAAAGCAGTAAATGTCCTTAGTATTGCAGGGGCCTTTACATTCCTCATGAACCGGCCCATACCAAGGCACTCTCCTTCCCTGCAAACCACCACATGGCAGGTGTCTCAGACAGGGATTCAACAGAGAGGTCAATTGTGATTGGTAATATGGCCAAAGCAATGAGCCAAATGCAGTAGGGCAAGATTCTGGTCCCAACGGGTTTCATGAGGACTTCAGGTGATTTTTTTGGTCTGTTCACGTGCAAAGGATGAGACGTGATAGGAGGAGGTGGTTAGTCTCAACCAAAAGATCTAAGCAAAACTACAATTGCTACAGCTGTAAATAGCGAGGAGCAGCGTCTAGGTAGGAATCTTAAAAGCCAATTAACCTAAAAAAATAAAAAAGTGATCGTTCAAACAGAACTCCTGTCTTTTCGTGCCTGCATGCGATATTTATTTCCAACACATTTAGGGCTATGCATTGGTGCAATTGCCACATTCATATTTCATTGCACTCTGAAAAAGAAAAAAAATGTTTTACACAAATGTGCTTAATATTCTGTAGCATTTCTCAAATGAGCAAACCTAAAAAAACCTAAGTACCACTTTAGTGTGGGTGTGCAGATTGCATGGGATAGTGATAGTATGAGCTCCACTTGCTCAGTGTTTTAGGCTGACAGTGACATTGCTGATCTTCACAATGCCCCAGTTTTATCCTGTACCTGTCCGTTGCGATATGCACACCTAAACGGGAGGTACTGTTTTTAAATCAGAAAGAATGTGGGAATACTGGGTAATAGAACTGCTATGGTCAGCTGTTCCCTCAAATACAAGAACTTTTTCTCAGAACTTCTGAAAGTTTGGCATTTTGTACAGTATTTTGAATACTAAAATGGGGTTCCATCCACGAGAGCCAGATGCGCTTTGCCCCAGGATATAAGATTTTCAGAAATGTCTGTGGCTGGTAGGTTTCACTGGGTGCTGGTAAAGCCAGGGCCGAAATTCTGCAGATGCCCACACCAAAAAAATGCAACTTAATTACAAGCTTCCTTCTTGAGCTTTCATGGCTAGTCTCGGGTCTTTTCAGTTCTGAACGCTAGGCCCACCCACATTTAAAGGCTCCTTTTTAAATCAGAAGTGCCATATGCCATAATTGATCTATTTTTAGCTTCCCATCGTAAATCTACGTGCAGAAAAAGCACTTTTTGAAAACACCTTATAATGACTTGCCACTATGGATACTCCAGAATTTGGATTGGATTGTTCTGAAGTTCTTGATTAACTTACTTGGTGAATGCGAAGAATGGAAGAATGCAGAGGGGTGAAAATCTGTAGATACAGAAGACGAAAGGTGGGGAGGGGAGTTTCCATCAATAAACGTGCAATGTTCTAAATTAAGACATTTGTAATTTAAAAAATAAAATAAACCAGACGATTTCATATCGAAAATTCAATTGAGGTATGCTGTGTATGTTGCATCATATACCTTGTATTTGTCGGGCTATGCATAAATTGTACTTATAAAAACAAATAAAAAGAATGTTGTTAAAAAAAGAATTATAAAAATAGTGTGGGTTAACACGCATGTTGATGGGTAAAAAAAAGTGTTGTTCTTTTAACTTTAACCACAAGAGCTCCTGCTTGGTACCTTCGACCTGAATAATCTTTTGTCATGGCAAAGTGACAAGTGACGAAGGCACATCGAACAAAAATGCAAGTCTGCAACAGCTGTGTGCTATGCAAAAGCTACACTCAGACATTTGAAGGTCAGAGACTTGCAACAACGCCTAGATCCATGGACGTCATCTAGGGGTTGCCAGGGGAGCAGCTGTGAACCATTGTTTGCCCTAGAGACCAGAGACCCTGCCTTTGGGACCTATGACCTTAACCGTGACAAGAACACAGGGGTGCCTCGCCCTTCTGGACAGCTCAGTCCTGTTTTCTGCTCATTTCCGGTTATACTAGTAGTGAATAAGTCTAATATACTATAGAATTAGAGTAATAAAAATAGAACACCAGGAACTGAAATGGAATATTGAGAGCAAGTGAGATAAAGTAGGATTAAGAGTGTGACTGCGAGTTACTGAGCGAGCATGAGAGCCAAATTCCTGAGTATAAGTGACTGTAGGTGAGTGAAATCAAATGTGAATCAGGGGGCGGAGAGAGGCCTGGCTAGAAGGGGAATGGATTACATATGTTTGTGTGCTCCACTCCTGCCTAGCAGTGAACACTTATCTTCAGCGCCAATTGGGTAGAACATGCGAAGAGAACACAGGAAGACAGAGGATATTCCCAAGGTAGTCTTTGAAGAACTGACGGTGGTAAATGTGGACTCTAGGGGCCAAGCATGGCTGGCATTTTGAATGTACATGCAAGTGGCACTACAGGTCGACAGTAGGGAGGAGCTGAGTAAGGCCAATCACTCTACCAAAACCAGAGACTGAACGAGAGGATTAAGAGTATAGCGGATGAAAGAAGCAGCCACTCGTGCGCGGCACAAACCAGCAGGCTTGGAGTCACGCAGCCGCTTGACTAAAAGGCGGGCAGGACTGGAAAACTACAGCACAAGCAGTGTCAGAAGGAGCTGGAGCGGCTTTGCGTACCCCTGCTTGTGTGGCGCAGGACCGAGGAGCTGCTTCCAAAGCTCCCACCTCTCCATCAGTGCTGCCAAGAAGTTCTACGCGGTGACAGTGAGAAGCGCGCGAGGCCTCGTGGAGGGGGAAGAGGCCCAACAGAATCAAGGGAAAGCATCTTGCGCGCTGTAAAGGCCCTGGAACTCGCACCTCTTTGGTGAGAGCAACTACTGAAGAAATGATGGGCGGAGCAACCGAAGCGGTCTGACCCTGGAAGAGCCCTTGTCGAAATGATCAAGGTCACACAGCTGCATCACACGGACTTCTGGGGTTTTAAAGGATTAGAGTCAGCACAATAAGGATGGTAGTTTTTTAATTATTTTCAGCCAGCAAAGCTTTGGTATACCTCAGACATAATGACTGGGATAAGAAAGTAAACATAATGTCCTGGTTACTTATCAGTAATCTTCATCCTTTAACCATAACGAGCTCGTCCCAGTCATTACTGCCTGCCCTATCTTCCTAGAACTGCTCTTTTCAGTTTTGTAAATTATGGGCGGATTACAGGTATACTACGCTTTTTGCCCCCCCTTTAATGTGGGCGGGCGCATAGCTTATCTACTTAAAGTCCAACTTCCTGGTTTTTACCAGTCATAAGGTTGGACCCACCTCACATATGACTGACAAGGATATGAAGGACAAAGTATAATTAAGATTACTAGTACCCAGTAACACCTAGGGTAGTCTCTTCATTGGTTGATATGAGGTCAGAAGACAGGAGGGAAGTGTGCTACTAAACAGGCAGGGCCATTAAAATGGATCCATGTTACCGAGACACTCAGCCTGGCTATGGAAAATAATTAAAGCATGCAAATACTTGAAAAATGCGAAGAATACCTTTGTATTTTAAAACCATTGTGTCTTGCAAAGCAATATGACAAACATCTATAAAGCCAGGGAAAAATAACTTACCAATCGATTTCCAATCAGGTTTCCAGACCACGGACGTTGATGGGACCCTGAAGGCTCAGGAAGGGTAGCACGCTTCCAGGGCGAATCAGAAATGTCCATTTCACCATACACCCAGTCTCTACGAGGAGCACCCGAAGAAGTGGAACTCTAAAATATGGTGTTCGTTTAAAAAAAGAAATACATAAAAAATATATCTAGAAGTTATATATAAGCATATGAACAAAATCATATGTAAGTAAACAAACACTGCTTGATGTCATTCACAGCAAGAGTAAATATCAGTGAATGAATACATGGAATTATTGACGCACCCACGCATGCTAAACTTAGTCAATCGCTTTAGATAAGCTGTTAAACAATTTTGAAATATATGCCATCAAATATCCTGAGAAAAGTAAGAGTACGCTTGAAAAATGCAGAAACCGGACAATAGCCCTTTTAGGTGGTTCTCGCATGGCTGCCAATCTGCCAAACTGCAGTGTTTGATTTAAAAACTACCTGCATTACATACCCTCCCCTGCATTCATTGACCTAAAGTACACTAGAGGTCAGCCTTAGAGTGCTACATTGCAATGCCTGGGCTCTACGGGGGCTACCTATATGAATACACACCTTTAGTGAGAAGAAAGTCTCCACATATCATGCAGTGGCAGCTTATCATAGGTGCAGGAATACAGGTCTTTTACACTGTACCCACTGGCCAGGCAACAAACTACCAGACTCTACACTACTCAACAAATGCAGGGAAGTTCACAGTAACTATGTAGGAAGCTGGCGCTGTATATACTATACCAAAATGAGATGTAGTGTGCACAGAGTCCAGTGGAATCCCAAAAGTAGGCAGAGGTAAAAGTAGATAGCACCAAACTCTATTTGTGGTAGTGTGGGCGAGCAGTACGGCTTTCAGAGGGTAGTGTTTAGCCTTTATTGTACACACTCAGGCAAGAAATGATGTCACACACTCAGACTGAACTCAGACTAATTTGATTGTATAAAAAATATTTAGTCATTTTATTTCTAGAACTAAGCCAAGCCTGATGCAGGTAAGTGAAATAATACTTCGCAAATTCTTATGCAGTTATTTACTGTTGAATGCAGGTTCGAACGCAGATGGTTAAATTACAGGTAAGTCAACAGTTCAGAATGACTTCTCAGTAACATTACAGATTACTGTGCATGTTACTTTTTAGATCACTTTTTAAGTTACGTTTGCTAATCAGTGTTATATGGCTAGATATCACACAGATCTCCTAGACAAACTAAGTAATTCACTAAGTACATTTGCAGTTTTTTCAAGTTTTCATACAAACCCAATCCACACCGAACAATTTAAGAAAAGCAGTCAATGCAATCCTATGAGAGGAAATTGAGTTATCGGTTTACAGGTAAGTAGTTATTTGTTGGAGTTGGTATTCTGGTGTTAGAACCAGGGTTCCCCCAGGAACGAAGTTGTACTCTCAGAACATACTCATCGGCACTAGGGCGGCCAGGTGCAGAGTGCTGAGGCCCAATGATATTTAATGGGAGTTAGGTGACCTCCGGTTGATGGCTGCTCATGAGCAGGCCACAAGGTTGTGGGAACAAAGCTCCTAGTTTTAGGCACAGGGGAATCAGAGTTAACACCCACAGTGCACCTGCAGCAGGGGCTGGGTGCAGGGTGCCGTTTTGGCGTTGGGTGCCCTGTTGATTTCAATAGGGACTCACTGGTTGCAACAAACACCACAGGCTCGGGGACGAAGATCTTCTGGAGGTGACCACCAGTTTGAGAGGTAAGTTGGGATGCCAGGACACTGTTGGGCCACCCAAGGCCGCGAGACTTCGGGTGCAAGGGTGTCTTTAGGCACTAGGTTTTCTTACCAGCTCCGATTGTGGTCAGGGGTATCTTCCAGAAAGGGGTTGCAGGAGTCAAATGGACATTTAAGGCAGGTCAGAGATCACCAGATCTCAGGTCAGGACCGGCAGGGAGACCTCCTCAAGGTGTTGGGCCACTCGAACTCTGGCCATGGTCGTCTAATGCAGAGTAGCACAGACTCGCAGATTTGGCAATTCTGTTGATAAAATCCGTGCTCACGGGAGACAAACTCTTGATTTTGGAAGGCAGGGCAGGTCCTTCAGGTTCTTGAGGGCTGCTGGCAGTAGGACACACCAGGACTTCTCTGGCGCAGGTTCGAGGTGCAGACAGGCCGGTAGGGCTGGGGCCAAGTCAATGGGCATCCTCCTCTTAGTTCAGCACAGCTTCTTCGGTCTTTCTTCTCCTCTTCTGGTCGGTTCTTGTCTGAAGGGGCAAGATTTAGGGTTGCCTCTAAATGCTAGATTTAGGGGCGTTACAGGTAAGTAAAGGTCAGGACCAATGGGTCCCTTCCTTGGGGTGGGTACACCCCCTATTATGCCACCCTCCAGTGGGCATCCAAAAGCCTCTTGTTGGCTGGGTCTCCTCCATCTGCAAGATAGCAGAAACAGATGTGCTTCACCTTGCCTCCCCCACCTGAGGGGTGGGGTTGAAAAAGGTGGGCACACCTCTCCCCCTAACTTTGTTTTCCTGCAGATTCTCCTGCCCAAAGCAGGGGTCTGAACCGGTAGGAGCCAGTTGCTGGGAGCAGCAAATGGATGGGTCAGCTCACAAAGGCGGCAAGCCTTTGAAGCTTTCCCTTCGTGGAAACTGCCCATCCTTGAGGCAGCGGCTTAGCACTTCTGCCCAGTATGTGCTTTGCTTCAGGACCCTGAAAGCAGGAGGCTCTCTAACCAGGGGTCCAGAAACATGAATGGTGGTGGCAGCTGGTGGGCAGCAACTCATCCAGGACACTAGAGTTAGGTCATTTTTCAGGGGGCATCTCTAAGATGCCCTCAAGTGCATTTTTCATGAAATCCCACACCGGCATCAGTGTAGATATAATGTGCTGGGAATTTGATACCAAACTTTCCCAATTTTCAGTAAAGCCATTATGGTATTGTGAAGTTCGTAACGACAAACTCCCAGTACCATATTCTCTTAATGGCATTACTGCACTTACAATGTCGAAGAATTGGCTTAGACATTGTAGGGGTACAGAGCTCATGAACCTGTACCCTCATCACTGGTATAGTGCACCCAGCTAGAGGGGTGGCTGACCTATGCCAGGGCAGTGAGTTGTAGGCATGGCACAATGTGTGCCATGCCGACTTCACTTTGTTCAGCACCAAAACACGCAGCCTGAAGAACAAGTTACTTACCTTCGGTAACGATGTATCAGTAAGAAACATTAGTTAGTTAGATTCCTCACCTTAGAATATCCCCAGGCGTCAGACTGGATCCGGAAGATTTTTCGTCAGCAATACCCCTTGCGCGTCGCTAGGCGTCGTCTGCGCATCTGCGTCCGGCGTCGGCGTCGTGCGCCGGAATGACGTCTGAGTACTTAGATGCCGCCCTCGCGCGCTGACGTCAGTTCTTGTACATAGTCTTCCGCGCCAGGAACGCAGAGCCATGCAAGATACCGACACTGGTGCCAAATAATTCTAGGGCCCTGAAAGGGATAGCCTTAACCCTAGATGTCAGTTCGCAGAACGGGGAGGATGGGTGGGTCGGTGAGGAATCTAACTAATGTTTTACAGATACATCGTTACCGAAGGTAAGTAACTTGTTCATCTGAAAGAAACACGTTAGTTAGATTCCTCACCTTAGAATAGATACCCAAGCAATACCATCCCCGGTGGTGGGTCTGTGAACCAAGATCACACCAGAAAGTCCTGGAGGACAGAACGGCCAAAGAAGCCATCCCTCCGGACTTGGCTGTCAAGGCAATAATGCCTGGCAAACGTGTGTAGCGAAGCCCACGTTGCCGCCTGACAGATGTCCTGCAAAGGGACACCCCGTCCCAAAGCAGTAGTAGCCGCTGTGGCCAGAGTAGAATGGGCGCGCAGCCCAACAGGAGGGTCCTTTTTTGCCAAGGAATAACAAAGTTTGATGCACAAAACAACCCACTGAGAGATGGTCCGTTTGTGCACAGCTTTCCCCTTCTTAGCACCCACGTATCCAACGAAAAGTTGGTCGTCCACCCGGAACTGCTTTGTGCGGTCCAGATAAAAGGAGAGCGCACGTTTTGGGTCCAGACGGTGGAGCCTCTCTTCCTCTTTGGAAGGAGGCGGAAAGAAGGTGGGCAAGGTGACAGACTGCCCAAGATGAAAGGGGGTCACCACTTTCGGAAGAAAGGAGCGACGAGGCCGAAGGACAACCTTGTCCGGATGAACAGAGAGAAAAGGAGGCTTTGATGATAAGGCCTGGAGCTCACTCACCCGTCTAGCCGAGGTGATGGCTACCAGAAAAGCAGTCTTAAGCGTCAGCAGACGAAGAGGACAATTATGAAGAGGCTCAAAGGGAGCGCACATTAGAAATGTGAGAACAAGATTCAAGTCCCACTGAGGCACCACAAAAGGGACAGGAGGGAACGTGTGAGTAATGCCTTTTAGAAAGCGTGTAACCACAGGGGACTTGAAAAGAGAAGGCTGATCAGGAAGCCGCAAGAAGGCAGAGATGGCAGCAAGATAACCTTTCAAGGTGCCCAGGGCAGAGCCCTGCCGGGCCAAAGAAAGAGGAGAGCCTCAGAAAGAGGGGCGGAGAGGGGATCCACAGCCTTTGCTGTGCACCATGCCACAAATCTGTTCCACCGGCAGGCGTATACCGCCTTTGTGGAGGGACGCCTGGCTGCCAGAATGATATCACAGACTTCAGGAGGCAAGTCAAATGGCATCAACTGCCACCGCTCAATCTCCACGCATGGAGGTGGAGGCTGGACAGGTTCGGGTGGAGGACCGTCCCCTGCTGCTGCGACAGAAGATCCTCCCGAAGGGGCAGACGTATCGGAGGATCGGTCAACATACTGAGTAGCTCGGGATACCAGTACCTTCGTGCCCAATCCGGAGCCACCAAGATGACTTGGGCCCGGTCGTGCCTGATCTTCTTCAGCACTCTGGGCAGAAGTGGTATAGGCGGAAAGGCGTACAACAGACCGCAACTCCACTCGTGCCGAAAATCGTCGCCGAGCGAGTGCCACCTTGGAAATTCCAACGCGCAGAACTGATGACATTGCGCGTTCTCTTCGGTGACGAATAGATCTAACTAAGGCTCTCCCCACTGCTGAAAGAGACCTTGCGCCACTTCGGAGTTCAGACGCCATTCGTGAGCCATCATGCACCGGCGGCCGAGTTCGTCTGCTCTGGCGTTCAGAGAGCCCGTCAGATGTTGAACCACTAGGGTGACGCCCTGGTGTTCCAGCCACGTCCAGAGGCGCAGAGCCTCCTGACAAAGGGTCCACGACCCCACCCCGCCCTGTTTGTTGCAATACCACATGGCGGTGGTGTTGTTCGTGAACACCTGCACGACACTTCCCCTGACAGAGGGAAGGAAGGCTTTCAGTGCAAGTCGGATCGCTCTCAGCTCCAACAAGTTGATGTGGAGGCGAGACTCCGCCGGAGACCAGAGGCCTCTGATCTCCGCCTCTCCCATATGGCCACCCCATCCCAGGAGGGACGCATCCGTCACTACGACATGCTCCGGTTGGGGAAGGGAGAGGCTCTTGCCCGTGACCCAATCGCGGTCCGTGAGCCACCACTGCAACTGCTGTGCAGTGCCCTCCGAGATCAAGACCTGGTCGGACAGGTTGCCGTGATGCTGGGCCCACTGAAACTTCAGGTCCCACTGCAGAGCCCGCATGTGCCGCCTGGCGTGATGCACTAGTAGGATGCAGGAGGCCATCAGCCCCAGGAGCCGCAACACTAGCCTGAACGAAACCCAGGATAGAGGCCGAAAGATGGGAATCAGGGCCTGAATATCCCGGACCCGCTGTTCCGGCGGATAGACCCGGAACTGCGCCGAATCGAGAACCGCTCCGATGAAGAGGAGCTTCTGAGAGGGACTCAGGTGTGACTTCGGCACGTTGATGGAAAACCCCAGCAAATGCAGGAGATCCACCGTAGTCTGGAGGTGGGAGACGACTGCCTGGGGCGAGCCCGCCTTCAACAACCAGTCGTCGAGATAGGGGAAGACTGGAACCCCTGATCTGCGCAGATGAGCTGCGACCACCGCCATCACTTTCGTGAACACCCGAGGGGCACTGGTAAGGCCGAAGGGGAGCACGGTAAACTGAAAGTGCTCCTGACCCACCGTGAACCGCACCGTAGCCCGGGAGTCCTTAAAGCGATTCAGCGCACTGTCCGCTTTCTCACCAAAAAGGCGAGTGCCATCAAAGAGCATGTCCATGAGAGTGCTCTGGACATCCCCCGAAAAGGACGTGGACCGCAGCCAGGCGTGACGTCTAAGCGCCACCGTGGTAGAAATCGCCCTACCCAGCGAGTCCGTAGTGTCAAGCCCACATCGGATTGCATGTCGTGCTGCATCCCTCCCATCGGCCAGAGCCTGGGTAAGTCGTGTTTGGGCCTCCTCCGGGCACAGGGGTAGCACGTCCTCCACCGTATCCCACAGAGTGGGAATAACGGTCCAAAAGACAGGCGGTGTTCAAGGACCACAGACCCAAACTAAGGGAGGAGAACAGCTTATTCCCAAACTGTTCGTCTCTTGGAATCCCGGTCCGGCGGAGCGGTCGGGAAGGAGGATTGGGAGGTAGAAGCCTGGATAACCAGGCTCTCGGGGGTGGGGTGTTGGGACAGAAAACTGGGGTCGCCCGGAGCAGGGCGGTGGCGCCTGGCGACGTTCCTGTCCACAGGAGGAACTGTGGAGGGCTTGGACCAGGTGCCCTGCAGAACGTCAGTGGGGGCCTCATTGAATGGCAGCAGAGGCTCAGTGGAGCTTGCTGCAGACTGAAGCACCTCAGTGAGGACGTTAGTCCTCACAGCCACGGCAAGCAGCTCGAGACCAAGGGCTGCGGCCGCCTTGCGCAGCACCACAGAGAAAGCAGCACCCTCCTCCGAAGCCACAGTCGGAGGAGAGATGAATCCAGTGTCTGGTGAGGTATCCATACCACTGGCCTCCCCCAGTTTATCTGCCCAGTCCTGTGACAGCTGAGCCTGAACGGCCATAGGGTCATCGGACCCCTCCCATTTGCCCCCATCATCCGATTCCTGGTAAACAGGAGGAAGGATCGGAGCCGGACGATAGACATAATGTGTCTAACGGCGCCGTACGCGGCGTCCATAGACGCCGTAACGGCGCCGGATCCGGAGCGGGGCTGAACTGGGGCTCGACGCCGAGCGGAGCCGGCGTCGGAGGTGGAACCGGTGTCGACGCCGGCGGAGGAGGCATGACGAGGTCGACCGGTGTCGCGGGGACGGCTCCCTCGGGAACCTGCAGCGTCCGGGCCGAAGCCGGCGGCGGCGTCCGGGCCGAAGCCGGCGACGACGCCGGGGCCGGAGCCGCCGGCATGCAAGGTTGCCCAGTCGGGTCCGCGGGCCCGAAGGCGCGTCAGCGGGCATCGACGGCGGAGCCAGGCTCCTCATGGCCGAGAGGAAGGCACTGACTTCCGCCGGCGTCGCGTCAGTCCCAGGGACCGGCGGGTATGGGGACTTGCGCGGCGCCTGCGGCTCCGCTGGAGCCGCGGGGGTGGAACCACCCTGACTCTCGGCCGAGTCGCGCGACCGGCGAGGGGAGTCCGAAGAGCGGTGTCGCTTCTTGGAGTGCTTCGACTTACCCGTAGAATTGGAGCCAGACGAGCGATGTCGTCGTCGGCTGCGGCTCCGCGACCGATCCTTGGACCTCCTCCTGGACCGGGATCGAGAGGAGCGCGGAGCCGAGTGGCGAATCTCGAGGAGCTTACGGGACCGCTCCCGTCTAGCCTTCGAGGTCAGGGCCTTGCAGTCCGAACACGACTCCGCGTCGTGGTCGAGGCCCAAACAGTAAAGGCACCGGCGGTGATGATCCGTAACCGACATCAAGCGGTTGCAGTCAGCACAGGCTTTGAAACCAGGCATCCTACCAGCACCGGAGTCGAGACAAGATCAAAAAGGATCAAAATATTTAGTCAAAAAAGACTAAAAGGGGTAGCTCTCCCGGATCTGTGCTTACTGGCGCGGAAAAAAGAAGAACGGACGTCAGCGCGCGAGGGCGGCATCTAAGTACTCCGACGACGTCATTCCGGCGCACGACGCCGACGACGGACGCGGAGCCGCAGACGACGCCTAGCGACGCGCAAGGGGTATTGCTGACGAAAAATCTTCCGGATCCAGTCTGACGCCTGGGGATATTCTAAGGTGAGGAATCTAACTAACGTGTTTCTTTCAGATATGGCAGTGTGTATGTAAAGGTACAGGGTCTCTAAGGGTGGCACAATAATTGCTGAACCCCCTTAGAGGCCCTCCCTGGCCACAGTGCCCTTGGTACCACTTACAAAGGACTGACCTGTGGCCAGAGAGTGCCAATTGGGTTTTGTCTCAATGCAGTTTTAGGGAAATAACATAGGCCCAGGGTACCTGGTTGGCAGGAACCTAGGGCACACTCAGTCAAAGTACATCTACAGTTTGGCAAAAAGTGGGGGCAACCATGCAAAAAGAGGGCACTCTTACACTGTGGTGTTGCAGCAGACAGAAGACACCTTGACAGGCGAGAACCAGCTCTTATTCTAACTACCGGCCTGGGTTTGAAACACCTGGTAAATACACTTCACCCTGAATGGAGGCTCATTTGGATTTTAAATGAAGTTTATACTCATGGGGACACTGGAGGCAAGCCAGAGCCAAATAAAGTAGGAGAAATATTGGCCTTATCACACCAGCAGTTTGTATTTAGTCCAGACTAGATAAGATCACTGCCCAGATATGACATTTTCCAAGGCTAGGACTTGCTGGCAGCAACTTACACCTCCAAGATAGGACCCACCTAGATTCTGGGAAAAAAGCATGTCTGCAGTATCTTTACTTGGAGGAAGAAACTACACAAACCAGTAAAAGGCAATGATCAGGTTGCTCACCAAAAGCAAGGCTGTGTGACAGATGTCAATGGGCTTAGGTCAGATCAGATCTGGGGTCCCTAGGAGTGCTCTGCCCTTTAACATTAGCTCCCATATACTTGGGGGGGGGGGGGGGGGTGGGGGGAACAGGCATAGGATCACTTCAGCACCTTCGGCAAATTAGTCTTTTAAACACCACTACTCTACCTTCCTCAAGCTTCCCCACCATCACCGCTTCAAAACAGAGTTGAAGGCTTCTACTCTTCATACATTGTGGACTTCATTGGGGCATTAGCCACTGGAACTGTTTACTCAAAAGTTTTGAAAATAAGTCACCTGCTGCAACCCTACACCTTCTACCATTACCAGCCTCTACAAGCACTGGTTCATTGTCAAAGGCCACTCTACCAATCTGTCACCTTACATAGTCATGGAATACAGACATGGGTTGGTCCGGTAACCCACCCTTAATGGAGCAAGCACATTTGTACCTTCTGGGATGGATCTACAACCCCACCAGGTTAATGTCTACAACCTTCATGTGTCCCAAAGCCACACTATGTATTTCACGGAGGATGCATTTTACAGGTAGATACTCATCTGTAGCAGTATTTAGAGTGCATGTTACTGCTTCCTGTAGCTTTTGAATGTTTCATGTGAGCACATTTAAGGTGTTTATGTAGATTGTAGAATGAAACACTATTAGTCTATTTTTCACGTCAAATTTAGCCTGCAGTTCGCCTGTTCTTTTCCCCACTTCATAGCAAACATTTCAATAAATGGGGAAAAAATAAGTTAAATAACTTTGTGACCTGCTGAAGAATTCAAACCAATTGTAAAATGCCTAGTTATTAGCAGGTTAAACGCAAACTAAGTAGACTGACATTTATTTTGTAAATGAGGCTACCTGAAACTCCGATTCCAGCTTTGCTGAATTATCTCCCATGGGATATGCATCACTCAAACCAGTTACTGCACTTCCATACAACGAGCTACCATTTAAAGGCAAAGAGCTGGAAGGCTGAACAGATCGCCTTCGTGGGATCCTTGAAGGGCTGGACTTCATCTTAGCTTTCTGTGAAAGAAGAAAACTCCACATTAGGTTTGCTTAATTCAAGTCTTCACAAAGATAGTCAGTAAAACCAGTAGAGATGCAAATACTGCCTACTTTATAAGTAAAGAGATAAGAACCACAGTACATTTTCAGTGGCCTGGGGAGCAAAGATTTCGGTGAGAAGAGCCATGATGGATTGAGTAAAATAGCCTGTCAAGGGGAAGCCACACTGAAAATGTTAAATGGTTCCTAAATTTAACACTGCAATAGTTTATGTAGTGCCCACAAATATTCTAATTTAAATTGCGTAGTTCATTACCCAGACATATACAAGTACTGCATTTAAACACACATCTTAAATTTTTCACATACGAACATATTGGTTGGGACACAAAACATGGATTTACCAGGTTTTTGGAGACAATAAAACTTAACAAAGAAGGTTTAACGGAAAACAAACCACAGATCCTCCTCTAATGACAACTTATGTTGAGGATAGACTACAAAATTCACCTTTGTTTTCACTTAAGTATTATGTACAGTACACACTTTTACACAAAGAAATGTGTAGCAACAAGGTAAGGCATACATATGGAAAAATAACTACATTGCAAGACGGTAATTGATAGGCGTTTGCCCAGTATACGTGATGTAAAACTTAAGCAGAAAGAAATGCGTTAAGCAATCATGGAGCAGCTTTCATCTGAAGATTGATAGGGGAGATGAAATTAGCATCAATTAGGACAAGGACAAAAACCTGCATGTAAGCACCCAAGTAAGGTTGTGCCAATGACAATTCTTCAGCAGTATGCTGGCACAGTGAATTCCTCCCATTTTAGCATCAGCTGTCTGTTGAAAGTGATAATGTGATCAATGTTGGCCCCTTCATTTTGTTGATGGTTACACTGTCACATTGACTTTATATTATGTTATAAGGATTTTATGAAGCACACGTACACCAGCTGGTTTCTTGGCGCTGATTCTAGGAGATACAGAACCCAGTGGGAGTGTATTCATAGGGTTGAATATACAACAATGTTTTGAGGGATTTTCTGAAGCTCAGTAGGCCGGTACATGACCTAATTTCCAGAAGGGAATTCCACAGTCTAGGATCCAGAGTTGCAAACCTGCAGCCCCCTTGTCGCTTCAACTTAAAGGTAGGAGTTCCCAAAAGTTTGAGCTGAGCCGAGCGAAGGTTGCGTGAGGGGGTGTACCTTGAGATGAGGCTATCTATGAATTTGGGGCTCCGGCCATGTAGAGATTTAAACACCAAAAAACCTACTTTGAATGCGCGTTGAGGAATGGCGAGCCAGTGCAGCTTCCTCAGGAGAGGGGTGGCATGTTGCCACCTAGGTTGCTGGTAAATCAGTCTGACCGCTTAATTCTGTACCATCTGTAACCGTTTGGTTAGAAAAAGTGGCAAACCAAGGTAGACTGAGTTGGCGTAGTCTAGGTGTGACAGAACCGTGGCAATCATGACCTGTATCTATGTAGTCTGCTAATCTTTGTAATCTTTCGCAGCTGGAAAAAGCAAGTAGAGATCACAGAGCCAACTTGTGATTTTGGAGACAGGTCATTATTTATTGTAACACCAATGCTTTTGGGAGAGGAGGAAGGGGTTGGGGAGGGTCCTAGTTCCATTGGCCAATAGTGTGGGCCCCAGAAATTGTGGCTGCCCTCCGTCAGGACTTGTTCGGTCTTGCCTGGGTTAAGCTTTAAATGGTTGCAGTCCACCCAGAGGCGGATGAACAGCATGGTAGACTGATATTCAGAGGCTGATTGCGGTGAGTGGTCGATGGTAAACATTAATTGTAAATCATCTGCATAATTAAAGGTGGTCACTTTCCTTTAGGGACCGGATCAGAGGGAGAAGGTAGAGGTTAAACAAGTGAGGGGATAGCGAGGAACCCTGCGGAACCCCACACGTGGTTCTTAACTTAGGTGCCGTAAACTGGGCTATGCGAACTGACTGGGAGCAATCTTCCAGAAAAGAACTGATCCAGCCGAAGGCTAAGCCTTGGATGCCAGACTACCTGACACGAACTGCCAAGATGCCATGGTCGACCGTGTCAAAGTCGGCCGAAAGATCTAACAGCACCAGGGCTTGAGGAATACCTCTGTCAGCCTTCTCTTACAGGGAGTCCAGTACTGCCAGTATTACCATCTCTGTTGAGTGGGCAGAACAGAATCCAGCTTGGTGTGAACCGAGTTAGTTGGTTTGTTCCATAAAATTGGACAGACAGGAGATAGGGCGGTAGTTTGAAAAGATCTGGAGGTCTGCCCCTGGTTTCTTCAAGAGGGGGACCACAAATGCCTCTTTAAAGGCCTTGGGGACACAACCCTGAGCTAGGGAACCATTCAAAAGAGTGAGGGCTGGACCCGGGAGGACGGTGAGGGCATCTTTTAGAACATGTGGTGGGCAGCAGTCCGTAGGAGATCCAGATTTTACTTTGGACAGAAGGACCTGGAAGGCCTGGGTGTTAATGGCCGGAAAAGATTCGAGAGAGCAGGAGTTCCCAGGCATAGGGGAAGATATTTCCTGAGAGGTGCATGTGGGAATACTGGCTTTAATGGTGGAGATCTTTTCAATAAAATAAGTTGTTCAGGGAGTCGCAGAGTGCTTGAGTGGGTGTAGGTTTAATTAGGACTCTGAGTTAGACCGTTCATTTACAAATGTAAAGATTTCCTTAGATCCGTTATTGGAGGTCAGGATTCTGGAGGAGAAGTGGGCGGCTTTATTCATTAAAATAGCCTTTTTATATTCTCTCATTGCAATCATGTAGGTGTATTTTCCTTCTGGTGAGTAATTTGGTCTCCACTTCCTTTCCTGTTGGCGGAGGGCAAGTTTTTGTGATTTTAATTCAGGGGAGAACTATCCCGGAGCCTCTAGACAGCGAGCCAGTTTTATTTTTTTTGAGAGGGGCATGTTTGTTGCTGGCAGCTAGTCACCAAGCCGAAATAGTTTCCTCATGGAGGTTAACATCAGGTTCAGTGTTTGGGGCTGTATTAGCCAGTGTGGTGTAAAAATCATTTTTATCAATGCTGTTCCATTTCCTAGCCAATCCCCCCTCACTCGTGGGGGTTTTACCCGTGGTAGGGGTCATTAAGGTGAACTTTATTAGGTAATGGTCAGACCATATGCACGGTAAAATCGAAAGTGCAGACACTACCAGGTTAAAGGTCCATACTTGGTCCAATATGTGCCCTTTAATGTGTGTGGCTGAGGATACCAGCTGAGCAAAGTTTAAATTGGTTAAAAAAAAAAATTAAAAAAAAAATCGGTCAGCTGGGCAGATTGAAGCCCATGTGTGTCGTTAGCCCAGTAGTTGAAGTCACCCATTACCAGGATTTTAGCCTGATTGGTTACCAAATTGGCAACTTGTTCACCCAATGAGTGGGGGAACAGGTGCTGCAGCCGATTGTAAAGTAACACACATGAGCGGGTGGAATCAGATTACAATTGAATTACAACGTTGTCTACTGCGGGGAGACAGAGTGGAGTAAGAGCTGTGAATTTAACATCCTGGTGAATGATGGCCGCTACTTTATGACTTTAGTAGTGCGTCAAAGTAGCTCCACGCTGCATACACAGCCAGCACAGATCTGTCAGCAGAAGCAGCTTCTTAATTTCTGACGGGCTTTAGCTGCCCATGTCCAGTCCCCTCCTATTGAAGGAGTCGCCATGAGTAACGCTGCTCCGCAGTTCTTCGCAAAGTGCAAGCCAGACATGCTACCTTTGTCAATGCTGGTTCGTTTCACAGCATCTATTCACCATTCTTCCAAACGTAATTCGGTACCTATAAAGCCCACTGCAGTAAGACGACCGACTTGGACACTGCAGTGCACCAAAGATGTGGTCTTGAGAACTGCATGCAGCTTATTAAAACAAGAGACTGGCTAGTCTTGAGCAATCCTGCGTACTTGTGAAACATTAGGCCGTGTTAAAAAGTGGGATGTGTTGGCTAGTAGAAGCACTGTAAATGAGTCAAGGCAATACATGGGAACCTTTGTTTTTCAAGGGGGGGGGGGGGTGTAGTGTAAGACCCAGATTCTTCTGCACAAATTGCACACTCTGTACTGGGAAGAGAGGGACGCATAGCCCAATGCCACAGAGGCACCAATCCCAGTATTTGGCTTTCACTTTACAACAGTATGCTGGGAGATGTAGTCCACATAGTTTAAGTGAACTGCTGGTACAGACCTGCGGAACACTGTTTCAGAAAGGAAATGTGTCCTGGTGACAGTGCCCTGGAAGTTGTAAGGGCTGGTTAATGCAGCCTGTGTGACCCCCCGGAAGAGGAGGATAATGGTGGCAGTGTCTAGTGGCGAACAAATCGTAAGTGAGCAAACAATGGGGTCTTCACTTACTGTGTCCTGAAACCTCAGCTAAAACGGAGAAACGTATGTAGTATCTAAACAGAATTAGTAAGTATGCTGACAGGCATGCTTCTTAGCAGTGTATGGGAGAACAGTGATCTACAATATTAAAATAATGCTCCCTGCACCCCACATACAAAATGTAATAAATTTCAGGTTACATTTGCAAAATGCAGTGGTAGAAAACCCTGTATGCCCACTGAACCGTGAAACAAAGCAATATTTGATGGTTCCCTGTAAAATACGGCTTTTGCAGTCAAGACATGCCTCAAACCACTTTACAAAGCTTTTCCGTTAACTGGGTTCCTAGAATTATGCGGCATAGAGGACCAAATAACCGCCATACAAAAACAAATAAAACCAAAGCAATGTAAAGACTAGATTTGTGTGGTTTAGTGGGCCACAGACACAAGAAAAAGGTTGAAGCTGTGATTTTGATCAAGATTGGTCGGATCAGAAACAAAGTTAATAAAAATATTGCTCATACAAAATACCAGAGAGAAGTAAGAAGTAACGTTGTAAACCTATTATATGTATTTTTCAAACACTGAACGTTAAACTAAACAGCTGTAGTATCAAACGAGCGTGCAACCGTGTGCCTCCTGAAAACGAATTTGGTCCAATCAGTGGTAGCCACATATACCCGAAAAGAAAATGCATATAGACCAACAAGAGCCACAGTGGTACCGGGAAAACCAAAAGAACATGTGCCGAAAATCACATGTGGTGGCAACACAATACAAACCGATTAAAATGTCTTCCATTCAATATTCTGGACAGAACTACTATAACAGGTTCACTGTGTGATGATATCGGGCAAACTGACGGGATAAACTGCCCGTTAAAAAGCACGGATACCTGGTGGATAGGGTTGATGCACTTAGTCTATAATGCAATTTTTTTGGTTTAGGTTAACAAAAGTAAAAACACAAGCGAACGGCAAGGAGAACTCACATGCGCGCCTGGGCTGTGTAGTCCACCCCTACTTCAGGCTTCTCTTCTGCCGCGACCCAAGCCTTTGACAGCTTGGGGCTGGGAAGTGGGTTAGAGTTTTGGCGTTGGCACGAAATCCTGTGATCTTAACCAAATCACTAAATCAACTTGTTCCTACAAACCAAGCAGGTCCTTGTTTTGTAGTTACTGGAGCTCACGTAAAGTGCTCCAATACTACATTCTGGTGCAGTTCGCGCTACATATAAAAAAAATATAAAAAAATAAAAAAATAAAAAAAGAGGACAGAGCAAGTGATCGGAAAAGACTGCCACTGCCTGAACTGCTCAAAGACAACAAAATTAGCCCCCCAAAATGGAATAGGTGGATGTTTACAAGTACTTGCTCCATGCTCTGTGTGGGGGGGGGGGGGGGGGGGGGGGGGGGGAAGAGAGAGAGAAACACAGGAAAGGCAGGACACATTCATGGACAAAGGATTTGAAAACATCCAAGGAAAAAGCAAAACGGAAAGCCTATGGGCGGGCTGAAGCCCACATAAAGAACACTATACGTCTCTTAGAGACAGTGCATTCGCTGTCTAGCTGAGACCGAAAAAAGTGTTTTCTCCAAGCTTAGTTTTGAAAGGACAGTCCGCTGCAGCGATCTGGACAGCTATGTCGCCCTGACTTTGTTTAACAGCCTTGTGTGTTGCAAAGTCTACTTGCAAAAGCTACAGAGCCGCTAGCTGAGGGCTTAAAACGGATAGATGTAATATGGAATGTCCCATTAAATGATGGTATGCATTCAGTCTCTTTACATGTACATGGTTTGCTCATCCTCAATTCAAATTGGAGATAAAAGGAATACTGACCTGGGTAGGCGTGCCAAAGGCCGAGTGGAATACTCTCTAGCTTATTCACATAATATCCACTAGAACGCTTGTTTTAAAGTATTCAATTTATTATCCTTCATAGAGAGTATTTAGCCACCGCTACCCTGATACAAGATATAGCAGACGGTAACACCTAGGTGTCAAGAAGTCCAAAGTAAAGGGGAGGTGCACTCAATTGTTTAGCAGAGCCAATTCAGTCTATAAATATTTATTCAAAAATAGTATAAATAACTTGATGCACAGCCAACACGTTTCGTTCCTGTATGCCAAAGACCTAGGTGTCTGATGTTCATGTAAAGGGGCTGGGCACCAGCATATGTTTTGGCAATGCACCATTATTGTTGAATGCTGGACGCAAATAAGCATATTTTCTGTAATTACGGGGCATATTAATAAAATAATATTTGCATATTAGAAATAGTCGGATTGTTGCGGCACTAGAGTAAAATCCCGCCCAATTCCTATAAAAGAAGAATGGAAATCTCATCTTGTAGAACTTCATTCTGCAAATCCAATTCATCTGGCTCTGCCTCTATTTTAACTCATTCCCCTAAAATCCTTAAATCCAGCTATGCGCCCTCAAAGGGTGAAGTTGTAGGAATAATTTTTTTTTAAATGAGAGCTTCAGGAGCAATGGGTTCTGACGAAATCCCTATGACAATTATCAAAAAAGAGCCTCTGCTGTGGGCTACGTACCTTACTCTGTTTTATTGCTGCTACCAGCAAGGGAAGTCTCTCCGTCATGGTCCGTTAGTATCCCAATTCCATTATACAACAAGCATTTGCTATGCAATAGGTCTCGCATTTACAAGAGTTTAAGCTATTGGCATTGTAAATGACAATGCCTTTTATTTAGGTTTCTAAAAATGAAAACAATAATAAAAGGCATTGTTATTTGCAATGTCAATATCTCAGACTCACGTAAATGCGAGACCTAGTGCATTGTTAATGCTTGTTTATATAGTAGTTGCCTCATCCGTTTTAATATATTGTAGCACTATAACCCTTGGTTTATTTATTCATTTAGTAATTTAGAATTTTTGCAAAGCACTGGGTTGTTGCTTTGAGGTCACTAAAGATCATAAAAAAGAAGATAACTCCACAAGGGCTTAGGACGGGCAGGTAGAGTCTAACCCAGAGTTCTTCAATCTGTGGAGCGCGACACCATCTCAGGGGGGCGCGCACTCCACCCTAAAATCTTAACTGTGTTGGTCTTTAACTGTCCAGCGTTGCAAGTCTACAAACCTTTACAAATGGAAATTTTTCTTGGGTGAACTCCTGTAACGGAGGGTTGGAAGGGGGAGATAGATGGGGCACGTTGTGCCCTTTCTTTGTCATGTTAAGAGCTAACAGTTATTTTTAAAACTGTTTAATCGTCCCCGGAGGAGGTTAATTCCTAGAGTTGAAATACTCCAGCTGCAGTGGAAGGCAGGAAGTCTCTGCTAAAACCGAAAGCAAATGAACAGACAGCCTGTTCCTTTGCGTTAGATTTCCTAGCAGAGGAGACATCCTGCCTTCCACTGCAGCTGAAGCATTTCAGCTCTATGAAGTTAACCCTATCTTGGGAGGGTTAGCTCTTAGCAGGAGGGAAACAAATATTCTTTTAAAATTACACAGGCAGGCGCACAATGCCCCACAGGGCTAAAAGGGCTTAGAGTTGCCAAAAGCAAAATGCCAGCCAGCCCTGTGCTGTTTAAACAGCCTGCAAATTACTTGTCTTGACATTAAATATACTTATAAATAAAGAAATATGTATTTCTTTGTAATGTGACTTTATTGTCTTTGTTCCCTTTTATTATCAGTCATGGATCATTCAGGCAGCCCTAGAACACAATTAAAAGTGCTCTCTATGTATGTCCTGTTCCAAGTATGCACAGACAAGTGCTGACAATACAGCTTTAGGTGACTGCTTATTTTTGTATCGCCTTTGACATCAAAATAATGATCTGGCAACCCTAATTATAAAACTGGAAGGGGCATATTATCAAGTGGCAGCGATAATTATCGCTGGCCGCGCTTAGCGCGAGACTTGTTATCACCGGCTAATCGCTGGAAATTGCCATGCTAGCGCTGTATTAACAACGCATAGCACAATGGCGAGAATTATTCCAGCGATAGCGGTGTTTTCCATAGAACATCGCTGGTTTTCCAGCGATGTTCCATGGAAAACGGCGATAACCTTGCGGATACGACCCTGTGGTCATATCAGCATAATCGACCCCCATTGTAAAGTATAGGTAAGTCAGCATTTTAGCAGACGTTAGTTTTTGGCACAAACCGCAGTTTTCGCCAAAAACGAACTTCTGCTAAAATGCGTGGGCCTCCTTGTAAATATCGCGATGTGCACATCAGCAATATTTTACAAGCAGTACTGCCCAGTGACGCCCACTCTGCATCTCAGAGATGCGAGGCGTCGGGAAAACAGGCGCTAACATGCGCTAATGCATGTTAGCAGCCACTTGTAAATAGGGCGATAGTTTTATCTTTTAAAGCCAAAAAAGCAGAGAAGGCCCTTGTTGATATGCCCCCAAGTTTGTTACAAGATAAGCACATTTATTTCCTCCACCCTGATCCCTGGTTAATGCCATAATAGCAATAGTTTTAGCTTATATCTGAAACCCTACGCTGCAGTCAATAACATGCTGAGTTACTTCAAGTGTCAGGGAATGCACCTCAAATTCAGACAAATCGCTCCTCATTCTCGCCCTTCACTTTCACGCTTACCCTGCACTCATAGCGATCACAATGCACTCACGCCGATTACCATGCACTCCCACCATTCACCTGCTTATCCTGCACACTCAGTGATCACTGTGCACTCACAATGCACTGGCGCTGTTCACCCTGTACCTCACCCTGCAGTCACACGTGCACACTACTCAACCTGCAACTCATGTGACACTTCACTCACCTGCCCCCCTCACTGCTCAATCTGGCAATCTGGAATTTCACTCAAATAAGCCCATCACTAACCATACATTCATTCGTCCCACTATGCACTTACACCCTCACCCAAATTCATATGGTCACCTCACTCACCCTGCAGTCACTCCTCTTACCCTACTCTCACACTGTTGCATGGGTCACCGTGCACTCACGTGGGTACTCTTGCCACCCACACCACAGAAGGTTAATGTGCCTGCTACAAAGAATGTGTACCATGCAGATCAAAGAACTGAGTGTGAGTAAATAATGAGAAGTGCTATATAAAAAAACATGAAATGTTTGCGAGAAAGGTGCTATAGAGAGATGAGGTGCATTGTTGGTGAGTGGCAGTGAGAGAATTCATGGAGAAGGAGGAAATGGAGGAGGGGGCTGCCAAAACAGACTGTTGCACTGTGTGCGACCAGTGCTAGGGCCAGCCATGGCTGGGAGTGAAAGCCCCCACCTGAAGTTCGGGTCTAGTTGTGCCCCTGTACACAAGTATGGCCTGTCGTGTCCAATTAAGATTTTCATCCTTAATTACAAAAGGACACATTTACATGCACTGCAATACAGCCTTTCAGGGGGCCCCTTGATAGAGGCAGCTCTGTTTTTGCCCTGATGGCCTGGAATAATTCTTAAACAGATTGTTGTAAATACCGTTTTGTTTAATTTCTTTTTAATGTGATTGATGTACGAGAGTCTATTACTATTTGCAGGGAAATGTGTTTGTTTCATGTAACAACCATAAAAAAAGCTTATTTTAGATCACAAACCTGCAGTTTACTAAACACTTATTGTGTTGGACATTACTTGCCAGATATGGCCCATGATATGCACGTGGCGGTTGATTTTATAGTGTACCAGATTCCCGAAATTTCTGTTGGGTGGTGAGGGGGCCCAACATCTAAATAAAAAAGTTTGGAGGGGGGGGGGCTCAACCTACAAAAGTTTGAAGACCTCTGGTCTAACCTAATGCGCAGTGAACACCCCCACCCCTCCCACCCCTCCTGATTGGTTATTTTCTTACATTTGTGCTTATTTAGTGAGATAAGATTTCAAACAGAAATATTTTACAAAAGAACGGTGATGGCATCTCTTGCGGATGAATGATTTATCGAGTGCCTGGTTTCAGTACTTGGCGCCGTGTAATAATTTCTGCAGAATACAGAGTTATTACATGATTGCAAACAAAGAACAGATGCAAGACCTAAACATACAGTGAAAAGAAGCAGCATGTATACATGAAGGTAAAGTAACAGATGTACTTACCATGTGTGAGGTCTGACAGGCTGACCTTTACCCCTTCACTTCCAGGGCCTAGAGATGACTTCTGAGGTGGTTTTTACTTCCTGGATGGAGCGGCTGTTCTTGATGGTTTGGGACAGCGCCTTCCAGGGGATGGGGTCAGGTATGGGTTAATGGCCAGAATCACGATTACGGGGTGGGTTGCGTGATACCAGAAAAGTCTGCTAGGCAGAGTTGGGTTCAGAAAGGGTTACAGCAGGTGATCATGGAAGGAAGGTACTGGTGTGCTAAGCCATGACCAGCTTTACATACAAGTGTTAGAACCATGTAACACAGGTAGAAAGAGGCGGACGTGCGCCCAGGGAGGTCAAAGACTGTTCTCATGGCAAAGTTAGAACTTTTCCATTGGGGCAAAGGAATGATGGAGACCCACAACATACTGTGAACAAGCCAGCCACAAAGGGAACAAAACAGGGAGGGTCTGCTCCACAAAGCGGGTCTTAATTTAAAGTAAGCGTGCCTCTTCGCACCGTTTGCAGCCGGAACAGCGAGCGCACCTCCGGCCAGCATGCGCATCTGGCCACCGATGGGGGAAACAGTGCCGCTGCTGAGCAGTGTGCGCCTGAAACAAAATAGTGCTCATCCCCTACATATCGAGGACCATGTAACGCCGCAAGTAAACAGTCTGGATGGGCCTTCCAAAAAGGAGACAGGGCGGTAACAAAGAAGTCTAATTTTCAATCGGAGGCCAGCGTTTACCATACACGATGACGCCAGCCAATAAGGAATGATGGGTGGGGCTTAAATTCCACTTCTGAAATCTCCTCAATTACAAGATGCCTCACAGAGCGAGTAGCGCATGCGCGCTGCAGCGCTAGGCAACACCAAAAAAAGGGTTATAGACATCACCAGGGTAATTACAGGCTAACAGCTTTATTAGACGCAGTGGGGACTAGGTGGTGGAGAAATTCTCCCCATGAAACAAGCAGGATTCAGAAATTAAAAAAACTCTCCACCCTGGATAGCATCAGTATGTTGGAATTAAGGGTAAGTACACTTTTTGGAAGGTCAAATGTATATGTGGCATTTCTAGACTTCAACAGCCTTTGATAAGGTAGACTGGCCACTACTGATGAAAAGGATTAAAGTGGAAAAAGCTTAAAATGGGGGTGCCTATCCCCCCCGTTATCATTGATTGCCCTGTACTCGCAAACACGTTGTCGGGTGCTAATAGGGGGAAATCAGAGCCTATCAACAGTAATACCCACAAAAAATGGCCTGAAGAAAGGCTGTCTACTAGCCCGCTACTCTTCTTTGTACGTAACAGATTTACCAGAACGCTTTTCTCCCTAAGAAAGAGGTGCACCAAAGATAGGCGCCGCCCTTTTGCATGTCTCATGTACGCAGATGATAGTGCAATTATGGACCTGATCTTCTCACCCCCCAACCCCCCAACCCCCCCCCCCATGGGCTGAATAAAAAGTTGACATTGCATAAATATATGATGGCACAGTTTCTGAAGCTTAATATTGCCTAAAGTAAAGTTCTGATCATGAAACGTGGCAGGAGCAGAAAATTGTGTAGTTTTAATTGGAGAATTGGTTCCATAAAGCGGGAGATTGTAGATTCTTTGCTCAATTGGGAAAAGCAATAATGGGCAATACAAAAACTAAGCCACATATTGTACATAGTTCTTGTAAAGCGGCAACATATGCAAAATGGCTCACGCGTATTTTATAGCGCATTGGGTCGAAGACACTTCATACATTTACTCAGTTATTAAAGAAAAAAATCCCCTCCACTTTGTTTTACGCAATTTAATCTACCCCAGTAAAAGACTGGAGTTTCCTAGATAAGATTGAAGGTCAAGTTATACATAAATTATGTCATTTTAATACTCTGGTCCAGATCGACTATTAGATTGGAATTTGGTTTGGTAATTTTTTTTTTTTATTCAAGGCTTAGCTAGAGTATTACGTTGAGGATATCAGTTAAAGAATAGTGAGTTATACACATTAAGGGGTTGTGTGTCAAGACATTTTTGGAGGAACAAAAATATTTCTCCCCGTGACTTTACCGTGGCACAGAATTATATAAGAGCACAGGAGTCTGATTTCATCCCCGCTTTTAGTATTTAAATCTTTTTTTTTTTTTTTAAAGTTTTATAGTTAGTTACCAGAGAGAGATGTCAAGTATTGAAGACTAAAGGAAAGACTGAAGATAATAGCCGCATCAAGTACCCCAAGAGTTTCCCAGAGATACCCATCATGGAATTCAGATCATGGTTTTCAACATTGGTTTATTCTATGTCACATGAATCTTTTGCCATTAAATGATCTAACAGCAAATTGGTCCACTAGAATGAAAATTGGTAAAAACTAACATACGTAACCTGGAAATTCAGAATCTTGGTCAAATTTGGTTTGTTTTCCCAGTTCTGTCACCGTTTCGTCATCAATGGCTTCGAAAAATGTTTATACAAACCTGCATCAAAAATGTAACATCAGCCTGCAAATTTCTCCTCTATCCAGAGATTGAAATAGTGTGTACATTTTTTTTTATATTTTTAATGAGTTTGTGAATATATTTTAGTCTTTACAATATCCTACTTAACTAGGTCCCTCCCTAGTTGTACATACCTTATTTAATTATATGTATATAGAGGAGGATTAATCGCATGATTTTTGATCATTCAATTGGATACCGGTTATCTCTTGGGCTCTCTGGTATCTCTATGATTCGGCTGGTTGATCACGAGGTACATGGCCCGCCTCACAATTACGCTTTTAAGTTCCAGGCCTTTGTAATGCTTAAGGCTAATGGAATTTAGCACTCATTGGATTGAATTTTGCACATGTTACTGCTGCTACTCAACTGCTCTTTGCACAAAAAATGGGATATATTTTTGCTTTTTAACCATTGCTGCTAAGGGAAAAAGAAGTTAGTTATAAATGTGTTGGTTTCTTCCTTAGAATTTCTATTGGTCTATAACCTTCTGCTGCTACATGATGCACTTGATCTAAAAATTGGATTTATTATGAAGCAGTTATTGCATGGTATTTCAATATTTACAAATTGCATATGTATTTAACTATTTGCGGTAAAGGATTTAACAATGGTACTGTCATTTTTGTCAATTATGAATATTCTTACCTACCTTTTGCTCATTCGGTGCCATTGCGTGCAGTTATCTGTCTGTGGACATTTGATTTTGCTGCCCAAGGGAGAACTCAGAACTGGTTATGAAGGATCTCGATACCTCTATGATGGACTAACTTGTACTTAAACTGCAGCAGCTATATAGTTATAATTTGTTCCACAATGAATTTTTAAATAATTTGAAGTTATTTTACTGTAATTTTTTTTTAATTGTCTGTCTTTGTATTCTATCCTATCTATTGTAGAAATGAACCATGCCTGTATTTTAACATGCTTATTATGCAATAAGTGTGTGTATATATTTTATGTGGACCTCACTGGAGATCCAAATTCTTAATAAATAAATATATTGAATTGATTTGGGCCGTATCAATATACGTAATTCTGAATGCTGCCTGCTGGTATTTCCTCGCACCGCAGCTGGTAAGGCCACTCCAGGTTTATAGACCTTGCTCTTCTATTGGCCAAGTTTATAATTGGTATGAAATAGAAAGCCACAGTTGCCCTTTTAAGGGTTGGCAGATAGAACTACAAAAATGGACTGAGGTTTTTTTTTTTTTTTTTATTACATCGGGATGAAAAAGGGGCCTCAGAAAAATGCCAATATCAGATCAGTGGGGCAAACTGGCTAAACGGAGTGAAATAAATAAAGATGCTGCTGAACATTTTGGGGCCAACTGCACATAGAGTAAGAGGCAATGTTACAGTTTACATAAAGGAGAGGAAAAAGGTCAATAATTTGTGACACGTTTCTTCTGCTTTCTGAGCGAATGGCACGTATTCTTGCTTCCCCCATGCAACCTTGTGGATTGGGCCCACACTTGCATAACATATCCATTATGAGAGTTTATGCGAGTTAATTTGACTGCCTAGTCAACTGGACATGGATGACATCTGTGCATATTGTTTTCATAGTATTGGTTTGGTTGTTTCTCAAAATGTTATTGATACTACACAGTCGGTAAATTAAACCTATTGTAACCATGTTCTAGGCCGAAAACATGTTTGCTGCTCCACTTGTTTTATTAAAATGTTAATAATGATAAAGAAAAACAGACAAAAAAAAAGCACAACCAAGAGAGCCTTCTGGAATCTAGTAATTTCAAGGGGCTATCTAATGGGAGATGTCACAATATGTTGCAAACCCCCAGATGACAAGGCAATAGAATACACAGTTTGTCGGTCACTGAAGGAAAAAAATGAGTAAACATTTCTTCTCACTGGGCAGCCCTTTTATGTTTGTCAATATCAGGGGTTCGGTTCAAGCGCTGTCCAAAAACAATGCTCTCATTTGGGCCTGTCTAGTGAATATCCCACCAAAGAATATTCCGAACGCACATTCATACTTCTGCCCACCCTCCCGAAAAGTTGCAGGAGGGGGGCTAAGTGATTTAGCCTGCCAATTTGTTTTAGATTAGGATTCTTCCTTCCAAGTGAAGCCCTCCCATCCCCGGTTTCATACGTTGTGATTGTCCCTCCTGAAAATGGAGCCTCCAAAAGCAAGAAAGCACACATTATACCTTAACTGGCCCAATCTGATTTCGGTGTGAGCTCTGGTCAGGAAGCCTGCAAAAGAGTCCAGAAACAAACGTACCAAAGGAGGCTTTCAAATGCAGCAGACCAACTAGTTGGTTCTGGCAGTCACCCTTCGCCATGGAGTGGAGGCTGTTATGTGGATGTGGAGAGTGTGGCTAATCACCTGTAAGGGTATCCAGGAGCGGAGCAGGGTAACCCTGATGAGGGGGGAAGATGTCATGCCAGTTTCATCTGGATGAGCCTTGTCTTGAGGTTCCTTCAAAGTCCACAAGGGAGAGGGAGGCTCTGAGGTGTTTCAGATGGTCGTTCCAGGTCTTGGCTGCGAGGTAAGAGACGGAGCATCTTCAGCTTCTGTTCTTGATGCGAGGGACGTGTGCTCTTGCCTGGGACGCAGATTGAAGGAGTATGGTGGGTTGTTAGAAGTTGAGGCGGTGGGTGAGGTAAGCTGGACCAGTGCGGTTGAGAACTTTGTAGGCATGGACGAGTAGCTTGAACTTGCATCTTTCCTGGACTAGGAATCAGTGCAAAATGTTAATGTATGAAGAGATGGGGTTAGTTCACAGGATATTCAGGATGAGTCTAGCAGCATTGTTCTGGGTGGTTTGTAGTCCAAGTAGGACATGGCCTGGGATTCCGATGTACAGGGAGTTTCTTTAATCAAATCTACTTGTGATAAGAGTCTGTGTGACCGTTTATCTGGTGTAAAGTGGGATCCACTTGAAAATCTTGTGTAGCCTTCATAGGATGTGGAACCAGGTTGAGGAGATGGCATTGATCGGTCTGCTCACGGAGCGGTGGGTGTCCAGGATGATCCAGAGGTTCTTGGCAAGGCCCGCATGGGAGGGAGGGAGGGGCGGCAAGTTCAGAAGGCCACCAAGAGGATCCCCAAGGTGAGTGGTTGTTGCCGAAGATTAGGACTTCGGTTTTGTGTGTACTGAGGCAGTTGTTTTTCATACAAGCAGCGAAGTTGGCGAAGTTTGCTTTGGCGGTGCTGGTGGAGTCGGCATGGGAGAGGATGAGCCATGTGTCATCAGCTCACTCTTCCTTTCTCAGATTCCTGATAACTCTGGATTGTTCAGTATTATTCATGCATCTCTCCTACTATTAATGACCTAATCGGATTATGAGTAAAAAGGTTTAATTGGGTTCTGTGAATGCACACTGCCATTTATCTTCAGGGCTCACCAGTAATTTGCAGCTATATTGGTATAGTGTAGGATCCATTCTTTTAATTGCTATGAATATTTATTGCACCACAAAATCTTCGATGCTTGCACTATCTTTGTGACTTCTTGCACATATAAAGCATAGATTCAATTTTTTTTATATGGAAGTGACTACAATAGTATATAATTATGACTTTCCCTTAATGATCTTCATTCATGGTCATCTACACTATCAACATAGCAAAAAGACAAAGACTTGATTCTGATCCTGCTCTATTCTGTACTTAAATTGAGACACGCAGTTCACAAAGTTATCACTGTGGACCAAGTAGTAGACAGCAGTCCAGTCATAATCTGCATAAAAGAGAACTATCTTGCAATTGAAGACCTTATGCTGCTGCCCTTTCTGAATATACGAACTTGAACCTGCCACCAAAGATTTAATAAGTCAAAGCCCCCCCCTACAGAAGCTGCAATAATGAACATTCAAAACATCTGTGGCACACAATCCAGGACTGCAAACAGACCCGTAAACACATTTGAAACTCCTCCAAAGCAAACATACTCGCATCTGCATCATCTAACATTTCAATCCCAATATCATCCAAATGGCTAGTGTAACCCATATGGCACCCTTCTGAGATCCTTAAACCAGTTTGAGGGATATTGCCAGGGATGGATAAGAGAGGATTCAGATGTAGCTTTGGAGTGTGAGAACACCTACTTCAAAAGTTTATCTTCAAGAAAAGTGTATTGTGACAACTTGCAGAAAACTGCAATTATAGGAGTCGCCAAGGTGCTGCATTCCAATTAACTAGGGTTGGTCTCTTGTCCTGCTCCCTTTCTGAGCTCTCAAAAAGAGTACAAGTGGATTTCCACCTGACATTGCATGAAGCTAAGCAGACGCATTCGGCACTAGCTACCTACACAGCATTTCCAGCACTGCAAGGTCGGGAGCCCGACTTCTTACCCATGCCGACTCCAGGGGTAGGAAAGGCGACATGAACAGGAAGAAAAGGGAGTCTGCATATGTACTCAAATGGGGCTGGTACAGTTTTATTTTGGCCAGCATCTCCACGGACGAGTTCCACTAAATGTTCGGCATCATGAAGCAGGAGAGAGCTACCTCCATTGAGAGAGGGAAAAAAAAAAAGAAAAAAAAAAAAAAAAAAAGATGCCAAGTCCCAGACTGCCTTTCTTCTCTTTTCACCAACATAAATCCTACAAGAGGAAAGAACTGATGTCTTTTGCTCTAGCAATCACAAACATGGGGCGGAACCCAAGAGGGCAGGAGGAAGCCCTATATAATGCCACAGAGAAACGTAGCCAATGAAGTTGCCATTCTGGAGCCAGAGACTGAATATCTGTTACTCTTTGTAGAGAAGTGGAATCTTGGTGAAGATGAAGTATACTAGGAAAAGGATCATCATCAAGATGCCTTTCTAAATCGAGGCATGAAGAAAATACCAAATCCCCGTTACCATGTTTCCAGGATCAATGGCAGGATTCGCAGTCTTCAAATATTCTCAGAGAACTGAGCAATGAAACTTCAAGCAGCCAGAAAGAGTGTCATTGTGGAAATACCACATTTGAACCTACAAACTCAAATCCATAACTGAATATCAAACAGAAATCATCCATTACTCTTCTAGGGAGATAAGTGAAATTTCAGGGGAAACAGTGGACATTCTGCACATTTAACATAACAATAAACCAAAGATTAACAAGGACAAATCCCACCAGAATATAAATGTACAATATGAATGTCGAATTCCTGTTTATTATTTATCTATATTTCTGTGTTCAATGACCTCTTTTATGCCTTTAAAGTTAACAGCATTCATGTGGCTCAACTACACAACTTTCTGGGAGTATATTATATCTGTACTTCCCAGGAATGATTTCACATTAGCACAAAGGAGGGGTCAGTTAGCCAAATGGTGTTAACATAGGGAATTCTTAAGGATCACCTGAATACATGCATCCACATCTAAAATTGCAGTTTTCACCCAGAGCAAGAATTCGACTCAAACAACATATGGTCTCGGGAACCCAATATGTTTACAACTCTTCAGGTCCACTCACTGGACTGAGTTCATCCTCCCAACTGAAAACATATTCCTACACCTTAGCATTAGCCCCAAAATTCTATCAGTCAACATAAGCAAAGGAAATCGTTAAACCTTGGTAAATATGCTCCAAATAAGTAAATAAAATAAACTTCGCCTTGAAACCTACTCAGATAAAGTTTAAAATGAACTGGGTCCAAAGCAATGATTTCACCCATGCAAAATATTTATCCTACACCAACATGTACAATATCAACCTCACTGGTGACGATATATGCTCATGCAGACCACGAGACCCACATAAACCCAAACAAACCCAACAGAGTACAAACAGATTATGACACACAGAACAAAATATGCTTATGGCGGACAAAATAAGTCACATATAGAGTTATAATAAAAATGGGGGGGGGGACCTAGAGTATATCGATTGTTTAAAACCATAATTGGCATTTTAAAAAAGCATCACTTTCATTTGCACATTTTGACACCAACTATTAAAATTTGTACTGTACAAACTCTATTTTCTGGATAATTCCTCAACTCTTGAGGCCCAAGTATAGTGTTGAACAAAAGGGTGATGGTACTTTGAGCCTTTTGTCTTCTGCTCCCCATAAGTAAAACGGAGTTATCATGGTTACCAAACACTTTAAATGAGGAACTGTACTGGGTTTCATATGAAATAAGCTTGCCCCCACAAAGTTTGAACAATGTTATTTAAATGTTTCCAGTCAACCTTTGTGGATAAAATTTAGCTTTTTTGGTGTTCAATGACAATTATGGTACGTGCTCTTAAGATGTCAATTAATATTCTCTAGTTTGTGTACCCATTTGATTTGAGGAAACTTATTTACATGTCTTCCCAGAACATAGTGCTTGTGTGCAAAATGGATTAAAAAAAAAAAAAAAAAAAAAAAAGAAATCTTGATGCTTAACAGAAAAAATTAAGCAGATAGTAAACCAAAAGGTAGTAAGTGGAGATGGGGCTCTTCAGGCTCCACATTCTTAATATTTGCCCCTTCTGCAGAGGAACCCGTTAGCAATGGTGACAGTATTTTTTTAATCCTTTTATTGGGTATTTGCATTTCAAATAATATATGACAGATTACAACAGATGGTATACGATGCAAGATGACAAGCATATCAGTACATTTAGGAGAAAGCATTAAGTGCTGGGTTGTGACATGGAATGCTGAACTGCCCATGTTTGGGTGCTTAGTGTCATGGCCTGCCTTTTATGGGGACATCAATTTGTAACTTGGCAGGATCTGGGGGGTGAGAGGGAGACTTTGGGGGAAAGGGGGCGGGTGTATCTCGCTGCTACAGTGGCAGCAGTGTGGGCAGTTCTGGGCACGGGAGAACATGAAGTGATGCCTTAACACATTAGGTACTAGTGGGAGTGATTAGGGGTTCGAGGCATGATGGAAAGTGGTAGACTCTCGAGGGGTGCACCTATCTGAGTGCAGTGGGGCAAATGCATCTACAGGGGCAGGTTATCGGTTGCTTGGTAGAAATGCACGAGTAAAGCAGCTCATTGTGGAGATATGGGTCAACAGCGTATCCAACAATAATCCTCATATCTAAGATCATCTTACTCTGCCGCGCCCCATTGGCTTATTGCCCGTTTCCATGCCTCTGAGGTGGCCCATTGGTGTGTGCCCATTAAAGATAAATGTGCATTTAGCAAGGAGCAGGGCCAAAGCTGCAAAGCGCATTCGTACCTTGTGCGGTTTCTTGCGTTTAATTAAGCCTAGGGAGTTTGGCTTTCAAGTGTAGACGTCCAGGAGTTCTGTAACCTTTCGTAGTGTGGCATAAATGGTTTTCCAGTAGGTGTGGAGGGCTGGACAGGATCACAGCATATGTAGGAGTGTCGCTTCTGAGGTCTGGCAGCAAGGGCATGGAAGGGCACGGAATTGTGTCTCTGGAAAGCAACGGTGGAGTTGTGGATGGGTTAAGTAGGCCCTGTGTAGACTTAATATGACTATGTTCTTGAACTGTGGGTTACCTTTTTGGAATTCAAGTGCCCATTCTTTATCGTGAAGTGCTCTCCCAAAATCATCCTCCTCTTTTTGGAGAAGTGTGGTGTGGCAGTCAATTCTCATTGCTTTGTTCAATCAGGTGATGGTCGGGTCCCTTAGTAGTTGGGGTCCCATCCCCAGGTGGGGAACAGCAGAGATGATGGTCGGGTCCCTTAGTAGTTGGGGTCCCATCCCCAGGTGGGGAACAGCAGAGATGATGGTCGGGTCCCTTAGTAGTTGGGGTCCCATCCCCAGGTGGGGAACAGCAGAGAGAATTGTATCTTACTCTAGAGACGCTGGACCTCCAGGAATGAAGAGTGCTGGCGATATACGGTACAAGTATAGTTGGGAAATTGCTTAATCTTCAACTTGTACACGTCCAGCCTGTCTGGCTGCACGGAGTATTGCAACCCTGTCCTTAAAGGAGGCGGAGGTGTGGGGGGTGGGGGCAGTGGGAAGCCCAGGGAAGGATGCCTCGCAGCACTCTAAGGGCCCCCTCGAGGGAGTAAAAGTGGCTGAGTTCCGGGCTTGGGTTGAAAGTTTGGAACCAGGCCTCCAGGGGCCCCAGTATGTAAAGGGCGCACTTTCCCTGCTTTCGCTGGGCGCAAACAGTTAGTTAAAGTGCACCTCAATACACAGAATGCACAGCCGGCATGGCAACAGCGAACTTGTGCTGACCTGGGGGCAGCGCATTCATGTGAAATACGGAGCGGCTTTAAAGCAGCCACTCTGTTTCCCAGTGCAGGTAGCAACCTCCTTGCACTTTTAAACGGAATTAGAGATCCCCTTGCAGGTGGGCGCAGTCCGTGACTGCAACCACCTGTAATGGGATGTCTGGGGGCCGTCCATAGGACCCCCGCTATCCGCTGCAGAGACCTACTATCAGAGGGCTTACTAACAGTGCGCCTCCTGAGAAGAACTTTGCCTCTGCACCAGCGTCAGTAATACAGCGAAGGAGCAAAGGGATTCCCTCATTTGCATGGGGCCACACCCCCATACAGATGAGGGAACACCCTAATGAGGAAGCACTGGTGCTATGTGCGCGCCAGCGCTTTCAGCATTACAGAAAGGGGCGCACAAGCATCTGCGGCCCCTTTTGTAATACCAAAGTGCCCCGAGGGTGTGCAAAGCAGGAACAAACACACGTTGCGCCCCCAAAGAACCTTGTGTAATACGGTCCCAAGTTGGCAATGGGATCAGTTCCCTCGAGGAACGCTAGGATTAGGAAATTGCTCAGATGGGAGCCCCCTTCTAGGTCACCCCCTCTGTTCTCTAGTTGTGTGACGCAGCACTGCAGGTCGTGGAGCGCAGATGGATGGTGCTTAGTAAGTGGCCCTAAGGCGGATAGGATTTTCTTGCAATTTGGGGGTCTGAAAAGTTCGCAATGACCATCCCAGAGATGGTCTGATTTAGTAAGGGTCGGCGTTCCATCTTCGTCCTGCGAGGCACTGGGAATCGGGGAGGGTGGCCTTGTGGGGGTCAGCAGCTGAGCCCCAGCAGCAGAGGGAAGTTGTCCTATGGTGAGGAGGGCCACCTCAACATGTGTGAATGACACGGGGGGAATTCTCTTGGCGATGTGTGGCGAATCGTGAGGATGAGATGCTATTATCAGGTACCGGGCCGTTAGGGAACTTGTAATGCATCCCAGCAAAGCCGGTGGGAGGTGTGATGTTCAGTATTTCTGCCTGGCGCATGTGCCATCGGGCTCTTCATGCCTGAGCAGTCCAAGCAACAAGGGGGCAGAGCCCAGGAGACCCCACAAAGAAGCTGGGCAGTGTGGCACAGCAGGGGGGGGGGGGGGGGGGGGGGGAGAGAGGCACATTCTGCCCGCACAATGCTATGTGGTGCGTGCATCTAGATTGTGACGCCGAAGCACTCTTCGGTGTTCGGGCTCATAGGGTGATGAGATGCCACGGGGGTCCCCCCACCTCCAGGCACCCCTCTCCCTTCAGCCATGGCAATAACGCTCAGCAGGGTGTAGAGGTCATGTTAAGAGTGCCTACGTCCGGTCTTTAATACTATGCAAGTGCCGCCCTTCATGGCAATTCAGGCTCCCACGTCTGCTCTGGAAATTGTTTGAGGTTGCAGTTTTCACAACAGGGTGATCTCCGCTAAAGGGGGCGCGGGAGGTACCAGGGAGACGCAGGTTTCCCCACCCATGGTGCAGATTTAGGGACCAGGCGGGAAGTGGGCCCCTACCACCAGCCTCCCGTGCAGCTCCTCGCCTGTTAAGGGTCCGATGGGGCTCCGGTGTTCTTCTGCAGTGCACAGTCGAGGAGAACCCTGAATACACCCCACAGCCATGTCCGCACAACTGTGTGATGGCACTGACACGCAGAGCGGGGCACTGATGCATGGCTCTCCAGCAGCAAGTGAAAAAAAAACATCCAAGGTGCAGCTGCCAGGTAGGGGGCTGTAGTCCATCGACACAGTGGTCCCTGCTGTCGTACCCAATCACTCGGTGAAGTGTCCCCTCACGAAAAAATAAGGGCGCTTTGGCAGTTGGAGCCATTAGGTGTGCTGCCTTACAGCATAGCACCGTCTCGGGAGCTCCAGGGCAGTCGACCCCTCTCAGCAGCGAAGCTCCTCACTGTTTGTGTTGCCGGTCACCAGTGATTAATCCCCCGGTTTCTCTCCACACGCAGCTCACTCTAGTAGTAGCTGGCCGTTGCCATGTTGCCGATTGTCATGCAGCCCGTGTGTTTGTCACCGTCGGGCATCACCAATGTCTGTTTCAGGGTGCTGGCGAGGGAGCGGCACGCCGTGGAGAGCCTCCCGCGTAGTTGAGCTAATCGATTCCACTGTTGTGCCACCAGCTGGATGGATATCTAGTGTCGGGCAGGGTATATGAGCTCTTGGGAGCTGTGTCCGATAACTTGGCTGGCTTAGTCACCCCCCACAATTGTGAGTCATGGGTGTGTGAACATCCTCTAAATCAATGCTCTGCTCTCCACTTGGAGGAAAAAACAGAACCAGCTGCTTGGCAAATTCCAATTCCGTTGTTTAACAAATCATTGCTTTCTTTGCAATGAACATCACAGAGCATGAAAAAAAAATACACTGCGCTCTGCAAACTCAATTAACCTTTGGTCTCTTTGGTATAACCATACAAAAGCAACACAACCATATAGTGCATCCATCTGTAAGGCTACCAAGTCCTAGATTGTTCCAAGTACAATACACGTATAAATGTCAATTTGATCAACTGAAAAAACAACAATGCCTCACAAAATGCAGATATCTTTAAAGAGAAAGCAGACACGTTGTATTTAATATACGTTACTCTCTGGCAAATCTTAACATACCAAACACTTCACAGCTGTTTCCTACCAACTCCATTGACTAAAGGGGGAACACAATCATGTCATCAAAACCTTCTACTGTTCTCAGGACAGCAGTTGACACGCAAGAGCTTTTACACCTCCACAGAGGAAATGCTCTTAGCAGGCCTACAAAATCTACAAGTCACTTCTCAAATCCAACCTGCATGGCTGTTCTAAGTGAAAGTGTTAACCTTCACAGCCCTAGCCAAAAGTATCTACACTTACCACTTGAGAGACACACTAGGTTTAAAATAGCCTGCTGCATAAACTGGAAGCCTATCCACTTCAATTCCCCTTCTTTCCAAAATGATTAAATGCAAACCACTTGCTGTTCTTCTCCAGAAAAGTGTTTCGTATTAACTTGGTGTTCTTTTAGCATGCAACAAACAAACATGTGTGTGGGGGGGGTGTTGGTCTCTCCTACAGCCAGCTTTTAGCTGTGTTCTGTGAAAGATCTTTGGTGGACCATACCAAAACTTAGTGGGCTTTCAAGAGCCCATTGCTTGACTTTCTTATAAAACATTTGCTTGATTTCTCATCTATGGCTTTCGTTCCATTTCTTGTGTTGGTTACTCACCGGAAACAACTTTTTATCATCCTGTTGATTGAATGGCTTATATCCCCATTGCCAACATACAAGAAACTACTTTTCCTCTTTAGTAGTCCATGAGGGCATGTGTTTGCTTGCCCCTTTTCCTCTCAAGTAAATTGTTTTAAAAAATAAATGAGAACTAGTTACTTTCCATTCCCCAAGTAGATGATTCTATCCTCCTAAAATTCGCTACGAGTGCAAATGAGAAGGTAACCTATACAGACACCTCAATTTTTGAGGATTTAAAATCCATGCTTAAAATAAAGAATTTGAGTAATGGGGAAGAGTCCGTATAAAGCATTTCAAATGTGTGCCATAAGGCAACATATTAAATGTGTACTGTATTTCATTCAACCGAGTTGGCTACAGCAACTGAAGTTATGGCTAAGTCACACCCTCACTAGGCACCCTGTACCTCAGTGTTGCACAATTCTAAGAAACCACCTTGATCTTGGACATTTTCATGAAGCTACATCGGGGCCGGGTTTGTAGTTAATGGGAGAGCCTCATAAGTGCTAAAACACATGTTCATTTAAATTGTGAAAATATTGATTTCACTGACAGCACACCTAGACCAGTTTTACAAACCTGAAAAAAGTGAAACAAGCACTTCAACTTGCAATCCTTTTTTTGGTCCCATGAAATTCCATAAACCTCTTTTGGAAAAAGAGCCAAAACACTTGTGACAAAATTAAACTCAATGCCTTCATGTCCATACATATCCATACAGAAATTCACAAAAACACCCCAGCCTTGTTTCTAGCTCATATACAGAAATCTGCTGAAATTTGCCAGTTAGGGGTTAGCAACGCACACCATAACATTCACTACTTGCCATGCGGTCTTGATAGCGGTTTTCTTAGCTTTTCTGTATCTTTGGCAAATGGGAGTTTTGAACAAGGCAGGAGGCACAAATTATGGCGTGTGTATCTGCTCTACGGTCACCTATTCAAAGCTTCCCAAACAGGATATGCTATAAATAAAACACTATGGTCAATAACGTCTGGTTTTGTACAGTTGATAACTCAGTAAGTTAGCAGAAAGTGGTTTCAATTTTATATTCTACATTTACATTACGAAGCACTTTCAAAATAAAGGTTTGCATTCAATCACTATATATATATATATATATATATATATATATAGGTCAAGTGTTAAAGGAGGGATTAGAACCAAAGACTCCAGGCCCCAGTATCAACTAGCCCATTAGCAATTTAGATAGTTAAAGACCACAGAGACAACGCTCCAATAGTACACCACCCACAGTTGATGGGCATGTACAGAACTCACTGAAACTCTAAATACCCCATCTTTGGCCAACTTAAACTTCAAAGTTGGACAGCTTGCAACTTCAGCAAGCTACACTCTGAGGTACTGACAATCAGGTTTTCTTGAAGAAGTGCAAGAACAGTCTTGACAAGACCATCAGGACTAACTGAGAGGGATACAACATAGGCGGTCTTCAACAATACAAACAAACTGAACTCCATCTAATAACTGCACGCATAGCCAAGACATTTAAACTGTGACAAATGTATTTCAATTATTCTTTGCTAAAACTAATTCAAGACATCATGACTCTTCAAAACAAGCATTTGCAATGCAATAGGTCTCGCAATTGCGAGATTTTTTAGCTATTGCCATTGTAAATGACAATACCTTGTATCTGTGTTTAAAAACCTGCAAAAATAAAAGGCATTGTTTTACCAATAGGTCAAAGTTTCTAAAATGCGAGACCTATTGGATTGCAAATGCTTGTTGTTTACAAGTGCCCCATGCTTCGCTTTCACATTAATAGAGGCCAAGCCCCTTTCTTTAGACAAGCTATGTCTAAAGATAGGTCCGCTGCCTCTATTAAAGTGAAAGTGCGTTATTGGGTGCTTTTACCCAAAAAAGCATATTAGTTGTCTAAGTTCTCAAAAGAAGGTTATTACCTCATGTAGTGTTACTGTGCACGTTTAGTTGAAAGTTTAAGCTTATGAAATCAGCTATTCCCAAGCATAAATATTGCTTCGTTTCCCATTAAAATTACACACGCAGCAAGCTCTCAACATTGCCAGCATACAACACTTTAAAAAAGTTTTAAACTTTTTTTTTTTTCGGTCGAAGTGAAACAAGACATACTTCACAGAGCAGTGACGCCACTCTACGTTCACAGGAACTGGAGCCTGAGGAGAAATGTAACCCGTGTGTCCATTCGTTTCTTTCCCGGTGTATTCAGCACCACAGACCACTGCGGCCCTTTATCTGCTGAGCGCGAACATGCTGGCAGGGCGCCATGCTGGTGCTGCTCCGAAGGTGTGATCACCAATCAGCGAGGGGGCATGGAGGGGCCTATGATGGCAGGGCGGGGAGAGATGCCAGCGCTGCTCGGAGCTATGATCCTCAGCAGGAAGTCAGCGAGGGGGCATGGAGGGGTCCATGCTGGCAGGGCTGGGGGAGATGCCGGCGCTGCTCCGAGGTGCGATCCTCATCAGGGAGTCAGTCAGGGGGAATAGAGGGGCCCATGATGGCTGGGTTCGTGAAGGGAGCGCTGGCAGCAGCGACGGCGAAGCAGAAGCCCCAGCGCCCGGCCTGCAGCACGACCCCAGACACTTGCAAAGTCAGTCTGGGGGGTTCCCCAAAGGCACCTGAATGTTATTAAAGTAACGCGCCTCTCGCAAGAGCGCACATCCTGGCCAAACAACTACCTGATGAAAGTAAGTACCAACAAAGAGCTACCAGTTCTGTGAACTAAAGTATCCACAGCAGGCATCGGTGTCTGAAAGCACAGTAAAAGGTTTGATTCACGTTGGGGCCACTCGGCTTTTTGCGGTCGATCAAATTAACAAACCAGATACTCTGCACTGTACCATCGAGTACCAGTAAGTTGAGTAATGAGCACCCATTATAGCAAAAAGAGACTACTCGAAGGAGTAAACATTGGCCCTACAAATAAACACTACTTTAGTAGTTACAAAGTACATTTTATCAGACTTCAGGTCATATAAAATGAGGCCAGTAACAGCTGCTTGACTGTGAAAAAACAGAAATTACACTTTTGACAGAACCCACCTTTCACAATCACCTGAAATAAGTATCCAGACAGTTATATGGGAAATGTTTCAGTTGCTCCACATCAAAATAATAGTAGTACAACTCCAAGGAACCCTTCACATCCAGCCAGCAGTAAACAGTTCAGAAAGGTGTCGAGGTTCTTAACAAATTGCAACCGAGCTTTTGACTCCAATTGAAATTTGTTCTATGCTTAATGCAGACTCGTTTGCAGAGCAGCGTATTCACAGATTACTGCATTTTGAGATTGATCTGCTAAAGTGCACGTGCTCCTTGTAAAAGCGATTGTACATAACAATCTAAACATTAACAGCAGTAAATGTAATGTATAAAATACCAGTAAAATATTACAAAAGCACAGCAAAGGCATTGCATTGGGAACTATGGGTGCCCGCAGGGACAACGAACTTAAGTGGTATTAGACAAGTGTATAGTGGGTGAGCCTACTACTACTCGTGCAACCTATGGCCCTGTGAGATATTTGAGACTCCGACTTCACTGAAGTCAGAAGATGGTCGATTTCAATAAATAACCACAAGGGCTGCTGCCCACGTTAGTTAGGACAACTTTAGGCAGAAACAAAATCTTTTTGCGTATGTGGGGGGGCATCGGCTCGCAACGGATGAGACTGCATGCAGAGTATGCATCACTTGCACAGTTACTCTTGGGCAATCTAATTAACAGATGTAATCTGTAAGTGTTGAACAACCCACCACTCCCATGGGTCATAAAGGGCTAGATGGAGCTGGACAGACTATTTGAAGGGACAATCCTCAATCAAAGAGCAGGCAAGAAAAAGGTTACTCACATTAACTGCACAGACCCATCAGCCAAATCTCGGTGCGGTCACGGAGCAGGCGCATCAACAGTTGGTAATCAACGGTAGTCTTATTGCATTAGTGTGTCGCGAATAGTAAGCGAACAAGTGGACATGACAGAGGATAAGGGAACAAACAACCGGATGAGTAAGGCACGGGTGGTTTCACGGTTCTAGGCTGCATTAAAATACCAGTCAAGAGGACGATGCGTCCAATCCTTGTCATGGACAAGGAGTTACTGACATACAGAATGCCCCAGATTCAGGCCAACACACCCTCATTTGGTGGGTGTCACTCCTCTATAATGTTAAACCGTGCGAAAGGAACAAGCATCAATAGACTGGCGTTCTCACACTGTAAATTTGCATCTCCCACCAACATTTTCTTCCCCTCACTTTAATTGGGTGGCACTCTTAAAACACCTACCCTCACTCTCTTATGGAAGAGCCAACTAATTGATAGGTGATGCACACCTCCAAACCAACTGTCGCATACGGGTGGGAGTCGAAAAGAAAGCAGCCCTGCGCACTCGGGGGCCAAGCCAATCTTTACTCCTCTGAACAACAATGTGTCAAGTCGGGATCATCAAATACCCATCACTGGACTAACACTTTGTATGTTCAGGAGGAGCTAAACAACGGTACAAGCGAGGTCAGTGAGCTTCACCTATGAATGCCGCCTCCTCCGGAAAGGTGGGCAGTAGTAGGCAGAGTGCAGGTGGTGCCACTGGGGCCTGTACACGCAGGGATGGGCAGCACCCAGCGGCCTTGCTGGGACCCTGCCACACATGTCCTGCCATCCGGGGGGGCAATACAGTACCAGCGGACTCAAGGCTTGCACTCCCAGAAACTAAGATCGAGAGGATACTTGTTGCACAGTCCTCTGCGTGGACGTGTGAGGACTGCGACTCCTTGAGCAGCTGCAGGATTTGCTGCAGGCCTTGCTCGTCCGGCATCCACTCATACTCCATCTCGACTGTTTATCCTCAGTACTGCGAAGACTTCAGGGGCTGATAATACCCGGAGGGCTGACTTATCCTCTTGTGGGGATATGGCAGTCTCAGGCTGAACATTGCTCCAAAATCACACGCAGTTCCACTCCGATCAGCACGCAGTTGGCAGCCAGGTCTATGTAATTTGGTCCTCATCGGCTTCAGTAGCGCGGGCGGCTCCAGAGACTACGGGTCTCCCAGCGACACGGGATCCGCGATTGACTCACTCACTCGTCGGATGTGAGTGCCGAAAAAACATTCTGGCCAACAAAAAGGGTCCCATCGCCCACCTGCTGTAGGGAACACTTTCCGAGTAAACTACTCTCGGACGGTTGCCCAACACGGAGATACAAGCGGGAGGGAGGGGCGATTAATAACGCGCGGACAACGTGGGGGGGGAGGGGGAGTTAGGGAAGAGGGAGGGGGCGCCGCAAGCTCTCAGAGCCATGCTGGGCGCGAGCCTGGGCTTGAGCCATCTGTATTGAATACGCCAGCCAGAGATATTAGGAGATCGCACTAGGCGTTGCAGTGAACCCGGAGGCATCGCGCTTTCACGCAAAAATAAAAATGCGTGTCTGGAAGAGACGCCGTGCGCGAGGTAATCTCCAGTCCGGGTGGGCAGGGCCTAAGGGAGACAGGGCAGTCACTAACCCCACTTCCAAAGGAACGGGACAGAAAACCAACGACAATAGATATCGCCAAGACGAGCAGCGCATGCGCTGCAACGCAGGCGAGACCTAAAAAGGAATTTTGCTACGACTGCATCCATCACAGATATGACATCTCTCAGTGACCTGCTGAATAGTACACTAAATCACAAGGCTACATACCTCCAGAAACTTCCAATTAACCCCCAAAAGATCCACTCAAATTTACCTGACATTTTATGGTCACAACATACTTTAGCGCAAGTTGAAAATAAAAACTATTTAATACGCAATGCCATGTAAAAGATGAAATTGTCTCCTTATGGAACCAGTTCAACTGGAATTGCAGAAGAATTACAGACAGACCAATGCCTAGAATAAGTCTGCAAAACTGAAGGTTGCCTTTAACATTAGATAGCAGTAAACCACTTTTGGAAAAAAAAAAAAGCCTTTCTGAACCAGCTTCACCCTCTCAACCTCCATACCAAGAGGGTGATTTTCAGGTGGATGTCTGAATTCATTCCCCTCAATGGTGAAGGAAACACTGGAAGAATTCAAGGAGGATAAATGTCCATCTTCTTCAGCAACGGGAACCAAGTTCTGCACGGCCAGAAGTGGAGCACCAAAATCACATTCGCCTTCACTTTCACAATCCGCAACAACTTTGGAATCACAGGGAATGTGGGAAATGCATAAAGGAGTTTTGTTGGCCACTTGTTTACAAAAGCATCCAGTTCCTAGCACCCTCTTCCAGGAACCTGGAAGAAAAGTTTGGAAGTAGAGGATTTCTCTTGGAGGCAAACAGATCCAGATAAAGAACATCGAAGCTTCAAATTTCAAAGGAAGTTTTTTTTTTTTTTTTAATCAATTTTATTGGGTTTTTTAAAACAGGGAAAACCAGCAGTGATCACATGTGGCATATTACAGCAATAGCAGGACGACATCATGTCACCCATATAGAAAAGGCACCTGGGATACACAGTTTGGAAGAGGAAAACAAAATAAAACCTCACATATAGCACAGTCCCTCGAGTGGTGAGGTATTGTCATTTTATTGGCCCCAGCCATTTTCCCCAAACTAAACGATATTTCCCGGGCATCCCCATGCCTCATACATAGGTCTCTTGTGCTATGCACCAGTCCACCCTCTACGCCATTCCGTTATAGTAGGTGGGGTAGGGTTTATCCAGTTGGCAGCAATGTCCTTCTTGGTCACCATCATGGCTGTGACTAGACCCGTCCAACCCATCCGTGATTCCCAGGAGCCTATTTAACGGCTTATGTGGGACCTACCAGCCCAGAACCTCAGTGAGCTTCTTCTCTAGGGAGTCCCAGTATCGTACAATGACGGGGCAGGTCCATACCATGTGAAAGAAATCTGCTTGATCTTGGTTGCAGCGTGTGCAGGGTGCAGTTGGTCTCAGACCTGCGGTATGAAGGCATTTTGGTGTCAGATACGCGTAGTGTAAGTAATACAGTTCCACCAGACGGAGTCTACCTGAAGTGGTGATTGTTTTGTGTGCCATCAGTGCGTCTCTCCAGTCTTCCTCCTCTAGAGGCCCGATCCATCCACTGGTCCCCAAGTCGATCTAACATGTTTGGAGTTTTATTTGTTAAGGATCGGTAGATCCCTCCCTTCCCTAAGTTACCAGTCATGGTTTGCGCCTCAGGTGGACTGTATTCTGGCAGTGAAGTGCCGTTTGATATGTGGCTGTGGAGGGCGTGGAGTAGTTGCAGATACTTATAAAACTGAGAGGAACGTAAGTAGTATCGGGTTTGTAGGTCCTGAAAAGTGCGCATGTGGTAGCCTCCCCATATGTCTCAGAGATGCCAATAAGGTCCCAGGCCCTTTCGAGGCTCAGGCGCATGGCTAGAATTGAAACCGGGTGATGCAGACTATGTTCATTCCGCTAAGAAGCTCGCGATGCTCCGGGAAGAGATCCGTCAGGTCTCCCTAGACTCGGCTAAGACACAGTGGCGCTCTTCTGTGTCCCGCGTTTATGGATGGAGGCGACAAAAACAGAAAGTTGCTCCATAACCTGGTCTCCTATCACAAGGCTAACCGCATTATCCCTGAAGTCTGTGATGCTGCCGGTACCCATCACTGTACCACGCAGGCTATCGCCCAAGCTTTCGCAGGCTACTACGCCCAGCTCTACTCAGCCCGGCCCCCTGGGGCTCCTCTGACGGAATTGCTGGAACAGGCAGAGGTTCAGCTTCCCTGCCTTGCCCAGGAGGAGTCCACGGACCTTGAACTTCCCTTTACCCCTGGGGAGATACATGCAGCTATCTCCCTGTTGCACTCTGGAAAGACACTAGGCCAGATGGCTTTCCACAGGAATACTACGTGATGTACTGGTCCCTCACTTAGTCGACCTCTTCCAACATGTGGTCGAGACTGGTTCCTTTCCCTCAGAGACCGATGTGGCTACTATCGTGGTCATTCCAAAGACCCAGCCGCCCTCACTCTCTTGCGCGGACTACCGCCTGATTTCTCACATCAACACAGAGAAGAAAATCTTTGCCACTGCCTTGGCTCAACGCCTTCGTCCCCTACTGCACGAGTTGGTCCACCTGGATCAGTGTGGCTTATGTCTGCCCGTGGTACCCGGCATTGCATACGACGCCTCCACCTCACCCTTGCCCACCACCACCTTCTCACTGCATATCTGGCACTGCTTCTCATCGACTTTGAGAAGGCCTTCAATACGGTTGATTGGAGCTATTTGGAGGACGTTCTCACCACGATGGGTTTAGGACCCCTTTTTGAGACGTTCTATCCGAGTCCTGTATTCCACCCTCAGAGCACAAGTCCTAACCAACGGGACCCTCTCCGAGGCCTTTTCTCTCCGTAGAGGCACCCGTTAGGGGTGCCCTCTCTCACCACTTTTATTGGTGCTGGAGCCCCTGGCCTGCCTCATACGCAACGACCCCCAAATTCGAGGATGGTCTTGGGATCCCCATCAAATTGATAAAATTGCCCTCTACGCGGACGATGTCCTCCTTTTTCTAGCCGACCCGGACAACTCTGGCCCGCGCTCCTTGGAGGTCCTCCGTGACTTAAGATGTATCGGGTCTACGGCTCAATCCGGCGAAGTCCACTCTGGCTCCCCCCCATCCGTCGAGGGCCTGCTTCGACTGGAAGTCAACCATCCCCCTGCGATGGCAATCGTTCAAATACTTGGGGACCTGGGTGACCTTGCTCCCAGAGCTGGAATGGGCTCTCAACTCAACACCACTAGTCACGAAGACTAAGGCTGATCTCAAACGCTGGCAATCTCTCCCCATTAACCCCCGCGGAAGAGGGGCACTTTTTTAAATGATTCTACTCCCCCGTTTTTTATAAATTCTTGAAATTACCACCTTTCATCTTCCGGGTGGTTGGTTCCGCAAGTTTGATGGGATACTCACCTGGCTCTTGTGGGGAGGTGGGAGGCCACATATGGCCCGACTCGCTGCCGGATCCCTCCCTTAGATGGTGGCATGGGTGTGACCAACCTTCACCTCCATTATCTGGCCACTAGACTTATTGTCGCTCACGACTGGTTCACTGGCAGCTGGTCCGACCCAGCTTATCGTACCGAACTAAGGACTTTGGAACTTCAGCAGCTTCTGGCCTACTTATACGGGGCTCCCATACCACAAAGCATCCCACCTGTCACTAGAGCAGTCCTAACTGCCTGGCGCTCTGCGATACATGCGATGGGACAAGAAACTTACTCAGCACACACCCCTGTGGTACGGCACCTGAATCCACGAGGCATCGGCCCTTAAGGGTTTTCAGCAGTGGAATCAGAATTTCACTCCTTGGGGACATTTGGGTGGTAGATCACATCAAAACCTTCTCAGACCTGCAGCAAAGCACTCCCTCCATACCACCCAATTCTATAAATATTTGCAGCTCCGACACGCCCTTAGTGCGTACATCCCACCAGCCACCTCCCTTCCTGAGTTCAGCCCGTTAGAGGCCCCGGTCATGACGGGGAACTTGGGTAGAGGGGGGGGGGGGGGGTCACAGATCTACCGCTCCCTGGTAAACAATGGCCCTGCAACCCTAGACTCACTGCGCACCCGCTGGGAAGGCTAGTTGGGTCCCTTAGAAGAGGCAGATTGGCGAGACGCGTTCATGGCTCCCAAAACCTGGACAACCTCCTCTAAACTACGTCTCAGCCAACTTTACTATCTCCATAGGGCATACCTCACCCCTGCGCGTCTGTACAGGGCAAACCTATGCTCCTCCCCAGCCTGTACGCGGTGTACCCATGCCCCGGCTGATTTTTTCCTAAGGTCTGGCAATGTCCCCTTCTTGATTTATTTTGGGTGGGTGTTGAATCAGAGCTCACGCAGACGTTGGGATGGTCAGTTCCCCACGACCCCTTGTGTCTTCTCCTGGGAGTATTCAATGGCCTAGACTGCTCCAGAGCCGATAAAAGCTTCTTAGGCACTGCGATTGCGGTGGCTAAAAGAGACAATGCGGAGGCCTGGTCTCAGGCCAAACCCCCTACTGTGCGTAAATGGTGTCGAGGAGTGGATTGGTGCGCGGCCCAAGAAGAACCCCTCTTCCAGGCCAGGGGATGTCCCGAGAAGTTTGAAAAGGTTTGGGGCAAGTGGCTACATTTGTTTTGATTACTGTGCACATTTCTCTTCAGCTGTGCTACATCCATGAGGTGGCCTCTTCAGGGGCCTTGTCTCTAGGTCCAATATCCCACGGTCTACTGTTGATGGACTTCGATATCATGCTGCCTTTGTATGTTTCGTTTATTTTAAATGCTAATAAATTTGATTATCCCCCCCAAAAATTTTTTTTAAAATGGGCCCCCCTTTAAGCTGCTCACCTCCCGGAGCCAGGAGCCCTGCCAGAGCAGCGTGTATTGGGTTTGTTTGTTCGACCATTGGGTATGGCGTAAGGAGGCACGCCAGGAGAAACCCCCCCCTCCCCCATGGGCAGAGATCTGGAGATAGGTCCCCCATACATCATCGCCTGGATCCTGGGTAGGCCCAGGTTATCCAGTTCTACTCTGTATGCCGAGTCAGACCAGCCTCCATTGAACCAGTCGTGTTTCATAAGTAAGTGAGTTGCCAAATTATACAGGTATAGGTTAGTCATGCCCATTCCTCAGTCGAAGGATAGGATCAGACATTGGGACAGGGCCATAAGAGGTCGCTGACCGCCCCAGAGGAATTTAGTGGTCAGGCTATCCATTTCCTTAAACCAGGTCTGTGGGAAATGGAGCATTTTGAATTATGTATAAGAATCTGGGAAGTATCATCATTATAAAGAGAGCAACTCTTCCCAGAGGGTTTAGCGGTAGCATCTGCCATCTGTGGAGGTCAGCTCGGGCTCTCCTCACCAGTGGGGCCACATTAAAAGACCACGCAAGGTCAGCAAGAAGGGCCACCCAGATTGAGGTATTTAAAGGATTGCCTTCCGATAGGTATTGTGGATTGCCAATCGAAGCAGTCTCTAGAGACGTGGTGAGGAACTAGGACGGATTTGGTGGGGTTAAAAGTGCAGGTCGGAGGCTTGCCCAAAAGAGTGCAACGCCTGCAGACAGCGGGCGTCAGATTGGGCCGGCTCGGCTAGAAAGAGAAGGAAGTAATCAGAGTATAGAGCGATTTTGACCTCATCAGAACCTGGCCATTTCCATTCCCTAATTCGTTCGTTGGACCGTATAAGGCATGTCAAAGGTTACATCCCGGAGGCAAATAGAAGCGGTGAGAGGGGACATCCTTGCCTTGTCCTCCTCCTAATAGGAAACGGCTCTGACAGTGCCCCGTTGACAAGTATACGTGCCTGAGGTCAGGCGTATAACAACCTAATCAGATAACTAAGTGCTGCCCCCGGCCCATCTCAATCATTACATCCTCCAGGTATCGCCAGTCTACATAGTCAAAAGGCTTCTCAAAATCACTTGCTAAATAGGGGGTCAGTGACTGGCGATTCGCTAAAGCTAGGTGGAGGCGTCCGAGTCAATGCCTAGTGCCCCGAGATGGCATAAATCCGCATTGGTCACGATGGACTAGTTTGGCAAGATAGGGCCTCAGTCGGTTAGCTAGGACCGATGCTAATATTTTACCTTCCACATTAATGAGGGTGATAGGGCGGTATTCGGAGCAGTACACTGAGGGAAGTTGTGATTTAGGGATCACTATGATGGTGGCAGCATCTGTTTCTGGTAGGAACAAGACAGACAGCCTCTGCGTATACACCCAAAAGACGTGGAACAAGTGTTTCTCGATAGGCTGCATAGGACTCCTGTGGGAGCCCATCAGGGCCTGGAGTTTTGCCAGATGCAGTACGTGATATGGCCTTGTTGATTTCGTCCTGCGTAATGGGAAGGTCAAGGTCAGCCATTTCAGTTTCACTAAGGCGAGGGAGGTAGATGCGTTCTTGGTAGATTAGCTCTGGGAGGGAGAGTCTAGGGCGCTGGCCAGAGTAAAGTTTGGAATAGTAAGCGGCGAAACACCGAGCGATCGCCGCAGGCGTGCAATGGACAGTACCGTCTCTCAAAAGAAGTATATCGCAAGATTTTTTGAAGATCCTGGGAAGAAGAAAACGCCCTGCTCAAGTGAACTGCTTAAATATTGTTTTCGCTGTATAAGAACTGCTGAAATAGGTTACCAGTGCTCCTCTGCCCAACGAGCGAGACTGCATGCCACCTGGTTGAGAAAATGAGAATGTGTGCTCCCCTGGTGATTTATTTACGCAATAATAAATGTATTGTCTGATCTTACCAGGATGTTAAATTCTCAAAAAAAATGGGGTTGAACTTGAGAAGCGCTTGAAAAACGGCTGACAACTCCCTCCAATTCGTAGTCCAACTTGCCTCCACTTGATTCCATCTCTCTTGTACTAAATGTTCTTCCATGGTTGCTCCTCACCCTGTCTTGCTTGCATCTGTAGTCAATATATTTGGTTGTAAGGGATGCATCTGAAGCCCACACATTAGATTCACTAGTTGCAACCACCACTGAAGAAACTTCTCCATCTTCCAAGGAAGAGGAATAATTGCCTTCAAATTCAGACAGCCTTTCTGCCGAAATTTGTTCAGGTGCCATAACAGAGGGTGGAGATGTAACCGTGCCCAAGGAACTGAGAACACGCATGTAGCCATATGTCCTTGAATCTGCATCTAGTTCTCATTGGAGCTTCCTTCTGTTGAAGAAGAGCAATCAACAAATGCTGTAGCATCCTATCTCCCGGAAGAAAAGCTTTGTCCAGGTCTGTTGGGAACCTTGCCCCTATGAATATCAGGTCTCCTTCTGGAATCAAATGACACTTTAGATAATTCAGAAGAAACCCATGGCGATTTAGCGTATGAATGGTCTCTTGCAATGCATGTATGACCAAAGCGTGAGATCAGGAGTGAATCAACCAGTCACAGATAAACCGTTAACCCATTCAAGTGCAGCGATGCCATTAATGCTGTCACTATCTTTGTGAATACTGTTGGGGCTCAGCGGAGACCAAAAAGGCAGAACCTTGAATTGCCAATCGATGTTCTGGAAACAAAATCTGAAATACTTCTGATGAACCTTTGCCAGGGGCAAATGAAGATAAGCATCGGTTGAATCTATTGTCAACAAATAGTCTTTTTGCATCAAGGGAATGGTAAGGTCTCCATTTTGAACAGGACCTTCCTAATGAACTTGTTCAGAAATGTTAGATTGATCACTAGGCGAAAACCTTTGGATAGCATGAAAATGATTGAGTGCCACCCTCCCCCCTTTATCCCTTTGAGGTGGTGCTGGGATAATCGGCCTCTTTTCCTGCAGAGGCAGAATCACTTACAACAAGGTCATCTTCCTTTCTGGAGACTTCGGAACAGGAGTTTGAATTGACCCAGTTTCCTGGGGTGCAGCGATTAACTAGTTGGTGCCCTTGCCTTACACCATTGAGAACCCATGCATCTGTTACTGGAGACCATGCACCCAGGAAATGGTGGATCCTTCCCCCAACTGGCCAATCTTGCCCAACCATCTCCTGGGCCTGGCCTTATCAAGATCGCTGGTCTTTGTTATTCCCACTTTGATACTGCTTCCTGTTACATTTCTGAAATGGCTTTGACCGCTTTCCATCATATGCTGACCCTCTAAATGATTGACGAAGGGAAGTTCTTGCTCTGAGAAATGAAGCAGCCGCAGAAGAACCACTCACTTTAGAATGCGGTCTTCTAAAAGAAGAATGGGTTTTTTTCTTAAAAAGTATATGTAGTTTCTCTTCCAGGGATGAACTAAACAAGCTTTTGCCTTCAAACAGCATTCTTAACGCAGTGGCTTTTTGAGCCACACCCATGTTCCATTCTTTTATAAACAAATTACGAGCTGCTACTGAGGCCCCACAGGCTAAAGCAGAAGCTCAAACAGTATCAAAAGAAATGTCCGACAAGAGCTCAACCTGTCTGCTTCTTCTAATAATTCGGACACATCCTGAATTTCCTGCGTTGCTTTAGAAATTGCCTTAAAGCCAGTAAATAACCATAGGGTGGTATATGCACCATAAATTCCTGCTCTTTAAGTCAAATTAGCTCCCAAATATACTTTTTTCAGAGCTCCATCAACGCTCTTATCGGCTGGATGATTTAGAATATTTTTCTCAGACAGAAGATATCCCCACGAATCTAGCTAAACCAGAGTCAATGTGACTAGAATTTGGGGGATCTTCCTCCATTTTGTCAAAAGGATAAAATTTAGCCATAAACCTTGGTAAATTAATCTTGTTGGGATCCTTCCATTCATTTAAAGTTACATTAATGAAGTAATCATGAATTGACATACCTACATAGGAAGGTTTCTTGAATTGTCCCATAAGTGTCTTCAGATGAGCTGGGAGTTTCTTCTATTTCAAAACCCATATTCTCCTTGGAGAATAAGTCATCGGAACCATGAGAATAAATGCCCTTGTCCAAATATTCTTTGACCTCACCCTTTTTTCTTTCAAAGAAAGAAATTAAGGTCTCCAAAATAAGCTTGTTGATCCTCCTCTTCCAAATCCCTCTTCCTAGACTTATAGGAGATGGAGCACGAGATCTAGATCTACAGAGGAGCCAGGAGCAGAAGAGGTGGATGAAGAAACAGGCCTCCCCTTTTCCGCATGCTGTCCCATCTTGATAACACATCAGACACCCACACCGCAACAGGAACTAGTGCCCTTGAACACATGACACCTTTAAATATCATGCCCTTAAAGAAAGAAACCTCACGCATGCGCCGAGCCTCGCTCGCACAGACTGAAAACAAACACTAAAGCAGGACTAACTGGCAGAAGCCCTGTGCATGTGCCATAGACTAAAACCGCAATCTCCTCTCGCCTGAAACTCCATCAGCAAAGAGAGAGAAATAACTCATATGCGTAGCTTTGCTCACACATTCCCAGACAAAATCAAAACACTTGAGGGAAGCAGCCCCGCTCAGTGCCTTAGACAAAAAGTATATGTGACGTATAGGCTGCTCTCTCTTCGAGACGCGCATCAACAACTACTAGCGCTACAGAAGCGCCACCAACCGGATCGTTGGTTGGAGGCACCAGCAGCGTTGACCCTCAACCAACTTTAACTTATTGGCAGGAAGCAAACAGAAGTGCTGAGGTCATTCTATCCCTTGATTGGATTACACCATGTGTGGTTATAGTTCAGCATTTACTATTTCTGGAATAGGACAAACCTCATTGTATCATGACAAGGGACGTAGAGGTAATCTAGTATTGTGTTGCAGTAAGAGGTTGTAGAGTCACATGTTCAATTTAGATCAGGGATAGTGGTTTTTGCAGTGCCCATTCTTACTGCCAGCAAACCATTCCAGGACAAACATAGCTAATTTAAAGCCATAGTCCTCTTATTCATTACTTACATAGGTCTTTCATCCAGGCACTGTTGTATTAGCTTTCATGCCAAACTGAGTAGTGTTAAGCTTTATATAGATCTGTAACTTGATTTGACGCAATATTCTACTCTTTATTTGCATAGTACTTAGAAGAAAGATAACCAGAGTAAACTCTAGCATGAAAGCTGTTAACTTAGCTCAATTCTGGATGAAGATCGTAGATTAACAGATTAAAAAGAAATGTGGTAAGGCACCAACAGGCACCACAGTCTAACTTATGTAAAAGCTGGAATTAGAGATGCATAACGTACCTGGTCTTTAACATAACTCTGCTTAAGTTCCAATATACAATAGTACAGACGGAATATTTTCTAAAGAACATTCACACGTCCAACATTTACAAACATACATGTCAACTGTGTGAAGTGCAGATTCTAAACCTGCACATGGATAGCAAAATAGAGAGAATTTTAGAAATGCGTTTTTGCCATATTATCAAGTATTAAACAGTTAAAGTAGAATGTTATTTTCTGAAACCGGATTGTTTATTAGGTAAGATGGTGTAGCACAGGGGACTCCAACCTTTTCCGAAATGAGAGCTACTTATGGGCAATTAAAATCCTACCAAGCTACTAATATTAGAGATTTATAAGTTACCAAATCAGACAAGATTACATTAGTGGCCACCAAATGCAAAAATTAATAGCAGAGATCACTTCAGTGCATCAGGCACGATTGCTAGGAGTAAGGTAAAAATGGCATGTCAATGTTTAATGCCTATATATGTGTAATACATAACAGCCTTGGGTGCAATGCCCCTGCCATCAAGTTATTAACAAATCTCCCCAACACTAATTTCTTACTCAAATATCAACTTTAAATATAATGTGGAAACTACAATTTTTCTCCACAGACAAACTTATGATTTTTGAAAATACACATTTTTGTATCAAACACTTGCTTTATTAATTCAAGTAAGCACAAGCTTCTAATTTAGTTGCTCATGCTGCACACAGAAGAGCTACTAATAGGTAGCTGGAGTGCTACCAGTAGCTCACGGGCTACTTGTTAGAGAAGCCTAGTGCAGCACTATATCCCATCTTAGATATTTGGTAACAGTATTTTGACAAAATTACCTTACTCGGTGGAATCAGCATAACCAATAGCCAGTACTTGAGGTGCCCTTCTTTTAAAAATTAGAAAGAAAAAGCTTTTCAACTATCGGATAATAATCTCAAGTATCAATACATAGAGGATCTCAACAGTTAGGATGAATTTGTGAGTATAGTCCCAAATCAATTGTTTTGAGAGGCGTATAGGGCACAAAAGCTGCAGATCTGAGCATGCAGGAAAACAATTACAAAAGCATCTCCAACTTGCCCATCAAAGGGTGCCTCATAGAGGTCCTCTATATTTGTGTTTCCAATGTCTCTTTAACCACACAACCCCTTTGTTTATATTGGTCATGTTTAAATCACTACAGCAACTACTTTCCAAAATGTTCTCCTGTCTCTGTTAAAATAAAATGAAAATCATGTCCCGCTTTTTCTCTCATGACTTGTTTCACCCATTTATCACAAATGAATAGGCCCCTAGGTGTATTTATCCAGGGAATTTCAGACAGCATTATTCTATTTGATAGAACATCTCCATCTACAGCTTTCTGCCTTCAATATGCTTATTCTATATCTGGTCTGGTTTCATACAACGTCTTTCCTTTTTGATCAAAAGTAATCACTTAGGGACGGATATATCAAAGTGTTTTTACCCATTCTGTGTCTATGGTCAAATGTGTTCATACATATGGCCCTCAACTACTGCAAACTGTAGGAAATCGGGTTCATTATTATGGAAAAGAGAACTTGTTGTACACATGTAGTCGCAAATCAGGCTGCTAAAAAACCAGGGACTGACCTATTTCCATATGACTACAGATTAGTGACTCAGATCTTCTTGGTAACGCCTTAGGTCTTACACAACTGATTCCCAAACCTAGACTGACCTTGTGCAGGAATGCGCTCTTGCATCAAACAAATTTTCCCTTAATACCAAGATTCCTTCCTAAAAAATGTTTAATACATTTTCTGGCCAACACCAACTTCGCTGTTACCAGCATTAGTGTGGGAAGCTGACAAACACAACCAAACTCATCTCTGAAACCTACGCCCTATACAAAACATTCAGGCCTGTGGGCATCTTTGTGAGGAAACACTAATTTTTGACTGTGTCTTGCTCAAACAATTGCACGAAAAATCACACCCTTGCTTGAACTGGTTGCATACATCCATTCCACACAAAGAAATGTACAATACAATGCACGTGGCCTCTCTCCAACAACTTCTTGCTCCCCGGGGTCAGTAAACTACAAGCAAAATGACAGCTTTGTAGATACAGAATAAAACAATGCAAAAAACCTACACAAGCCAAGTACCTTTGTTTTGACAAAGAGAAATGTTGGTGTAGGAGAGTATTTGTAAGGCGTAACCCTAATTAAGGAGTATGAATCCTACTGTTGTGGGATGTAGTGCTCTCTGAAGATGGGCACCTTCTGATCCTTCCTTAACGTGAGATACAATCTGTGACTGTTCCTTTTGTGATTATCTAGCAGATGCCAAAGTAGTTAAATTCAGTGGGGTACACCCAATAGTCACGAATATCCAGGTCTCCCATGAAGATTTAGCTTTACATAAATAGTATGGGTCGGGATGGACAGGATAGCAGTGGTTTCAAGGGCCTTATAGAACATTTGCAACCCGCAATCCCTAAGGGCAAGTGTTCATCCAGAAACTAAAACATGTTTCCTTAAAGTCTGTCCAAAACGCAAAAAACAAGTGTAGCCACTGATATTAAGTCACAGGATCCTTCACCCAACACAATGGTTGCCCTGACACCTAGGTGGAAATGGTTTCCAAAAGTACACGGCAAAAGAATTGCTCTGCATAAACTGTTTGATTTTAGAGAATATCACAACTTAACTGAATAAACGAAACCCACTTAAAAGGATTTACAAATAAACCTGTTCATCAGCTCAGCTGGCAAAAGTCGGCAACACGTATTAAAACGGGATACAGATGTCAATATGAAATAAAACCAAAAGGACACGTTTGTAAACAAAACAACTTTATTGGTTATCCGGCTTATACGATGTAATTAAGGCCTTGGCATCAACTTAAACTAGATAATTAATAGCATTCTGGCAGGATGAATGACTTGAGACGGCAGGCTCCGCCATTTCCTACAAATTGTGAAGTACTGACACTTCCGTGTTAAGAGAAGTTCAAGGCTGTGTCCCAGGACAGGCAACTGATCACAAACATTAAAGACGAATGTTTAAATACGCCAACGATGAAGTTAATGTTTGGCTTGTTGACACATTTGCACTTTCCTAGCAGGGCTGTGGTCAGTTCGCCTGCGAGTCTGAGAACTCTCACCGGCTGAGAAGGAACCGGAGAACCCTTACAGCAGAGAAACAGTACGACGGCAGCAGACAATATATGAAACTACAACAGAGTTTGTTTTGTCCCCATAACCGAAAGAAGGGACGAAACGGAGACGTTTCATCTCCCACGTCACATTATCTCGCACACAAAAAACTGTGTGGACACTTTGGACTGGGCGGTCCATAAGTGGTCAGCGGATACCGAACAGTGGGCTTATCTATTTTTTATGACACTTAGTTATTTTAGCAGGAACAAGTATCGAGTAATTAACGGGGAGGGATCAGGTGTCACCGATTTGAGAGGCCACGGAGGCAGTATGGAGCCCCACCTGAGATCCATGAAAGATTGCAAACAAACCACCGTCGCCATAAGATAGCAATCCACGGGCAACATCGGATCCACTTACAAGGAGCCCACATTTTTAAATATCATTGCCATCATTGGAAGTAGTGACAGTAGAATCGGGGGTACCCGCAAAACCTAAATTGAGGGGGAAACGTTCGGAGCTCAACTCAACAATGAGGAGGCGACGAACTGCTCCGCAAATCGGCCAACTCAAACGCAGGTGATAAACAAACCATGCTCACCTTCCAACACCAGATCACTTCGCACCACCATCTAAACAATGGCGTCCGCCTTTTATGTAGGGGGAGGGGTAAAGCGGACGTAGTTGTCACGTGAGGTCGCCCCTACCCTTCCACGCGCAGTATACTTTTTCTCAGGCGGAGCCTCTCTCCGGGCAACCGTCATAGATAACAGAAAACGCAAAAAACAAAAAAAGGACTACACAATCATTTGCTCAGCCTAGCCACGGCTACTCCTTCTCTTGTTTTGGTAGAAACCTTACTTTTATCTATATTGTTTCAAATAAGTAAATCAATCAGAAATAATTTGATGGTCACGTTAGGGCATGCTTTATAATTGCTTTTAATGTAATTAAATATTGAACATTAAAAACGTTCCAATGCATTTCAATTGCCTCCAAGAGGCATTGTTTTCGCATTTATGCAATTACAGCAACTGGAGCTGCTCGCTAAGACAACATTTTTCACATGTTCCCGTACATTGTTGTCAACCCATTCCGCATATGGCCTTTGGATCGCTGATACAGGTAAACATAGAAGTGTTTGAAAATGCAAGACGAAATTTAGGCCGTGTTTAAATAACAGTTGTGAAGGAACAAATCAATCAGATACAGCGGCGAAAGAAGTGTGTTTAGCTGACCTACCCATAAGATGGCTTCCAACCGGTTACATCCTTTTTCCAGTTGCTCAGTCTAGTATGAAAAGTGTTTCTGGAAAAAGGTAATTCTATGTCAGGACCGGAGGCTCCGATTATGCTTCTCTTTTCTTTACTAGGGAAAAAACTCAGCAGCCAATCAGATTACAGTAAGAGAAAAAACACACTACAATACCCATGAATACACCTGACCTATAAAAGGTCCATTAGAGAATCCCACATCCTCTTTCCTTGCTGCTCCGCAGCCAGTTAAGTGCTTTCCCATTCTTACTTGCTTTGATGATGTTTTCATGCATTGTACTATTGCGCTTTCATGCCTGCTGTGCTAATTGCCGTTTAATTTGCTTTGCCACGTGGCGCTGATATCACTTTGTTCTTGTGTGTTTCTGCCGTGCATTTGCTGGGGTTTTCCTTACGTTTGGGAGCGTGTGGAACCTCCCTGGTTTGGGCGCTTTGCTTCAAATTGTGGAGCGGGAGAGCGGGGCTTGAGGACACGCGTCTGTGTATCGCGCTGTCCTCTTTCACTGTTAACTAGGCGGCCGTTACTGCGCATGCGCAGCGGCCATTTTGTTTGTTTACACAGCGTGTTTTGCCGGTTCCCTTTGAATTTGGAGCGCTGGAGCAGCGCTTTCAATGCTCGTTTTGCCCACAGCCTAGTTTATGCCCCTATTGACGCCCAAATTACCGTTTCAGGCTTTGGGCCGTATAATTGTTGCATAGGCTCTGCCTAGAGTGGTTTTCTTGGCAAGCCCTCCCTCCACATTTAATTACATTACTTCACAGTTCCTCTGTATCTGTGTTTATTGGCTTGCCTGGGGTATTTCCACTCCCCCCTTATTTTGCCTCTCGGCATTACGTTTGGTTACTGTTTTTCCTTCCTCCGGTGGGCATTATTTCACTTTCAGTGTTATTATGGCTGATTATTTTGATGAGGAGGAATGTTACTATGAGGAAGGGGCCTCTGGGTCTGTGGAACAAGAGTTCGTCGAGGCACTTGATGTGGGTGTCCAACAGTCTGTTAATAAAGCGCTGGTCCGCACTATTCAGCCTTTGAAGCGCCATTTATGTTCCTATGCTGTCCAACAGGGCTGGTTGCCGGGTCCTTCTGCGAAGGCTGCGAATCCTCATAAATCTGATTTTGCAAAATTGGCCAAGGCTCTCTCCAATGACCATTCTTACGGTCATTCTTCCAAAACTGCGGCGGGTTCTCCTTCTCGCCAGGCGGATGATGGGGATACGTCTTCTGGCACGTCTTCTGACCATGACGATTCACCTCCTCCTGCTAAGAAGGCTCGTAAAGAGCATTTTGTTGATGCACCCTCGCATCCTCACCTTCTGACTTTTGATCCTAAGGACATTGTACATCCTACATGCTTGGCGCCCGTCCGTGGAGGTTGCGGAATATGTTCAGGCTCATATTCGCCAACCTTTTGATAAAGATGTACGGACGCGTCTGCGTTCTGAATGTCCGCGACCTGATCTCACCGATAAATTGGCTGACACGCCAGAAGTAGATTAGTCCATGATGACCTATCTGAAAAAGTATGCTAAGGATCCCAAAAAGGAAATTGATAGAGCATGGCGTTCTTGCCAGGACAAGTTGTTAGACTTGCTGGGCCCCCTTTCAAAAATATTAGATTTGGGATTTCGGGCTAAGGAATCCTCTTCTGCCATCGCCACTGATGACCTGATTGAGTGGGCTCAGAGAGCCGTCTGTATTTTGGGCAACGCCAACTGTGCCATGTCTTGTGAATGTAGACGTTCTATTCTTTTAAAATTGGATCAGAAATTAGCGGAATTGTCATCTTCCAAATATGACCCTTTGGCTCAGGGTTTATTGTTTGGTCAACCTTTTCTAAAAGAACTGACCAAATTTGTTGCCACTTTCAGCGGTCTGGACAAGGCTCAGTCATCCCTTAGGCGAGCTTTCCGTCCGGTTTTTGGTCGGGCCGGACGATATAGAGGACGATCGTTCGGCCGCGGAAATGATCAGGGTGCCCAGCACGGTTCTCAGTCCCACCGTGGAGGGTATCAAGACTCCGGATATAATAACACCTCCAACTTCTATCCCAGTCGCAGAGCCCGTAACAGGTTCAGGAAGGGACGTTATGAAGGCAATCAAGGAGGACATCACGATTCCTCAGCTTCAGGTGAGCTTACTAACAGCTTCGGAGGTTGTGTTGGAGGGCAGGATTACATTTTTTCTTCCCAATTGGCAACAGATCTCGAACGATGCATGGGTGTTGGACACCGTGATGGGTTACAAGATGGAGTTCTTCAGTTTTCCCAATCAGACTCATCCCCCATCGCCACTAGTTTTTTCCCTTCAAGATCAAGCGGTTATTTCCGCGGAAATAGATTCTCTTCTGAACAAAGGAGCCATTGTTCGGACCACCCGTCATCCTCACGGTTTCTCCAGCAATGTCTTTCTGGTTCAGAAAAAAGGGGGCGGATCCAGACTGGTTCTCAACCTCAAAGACTTCAATGGCTGGGTCGTTTATCGTCACTTCAAGATGGAGGGCATCCATCTGATTCGAGATCTTCTTCAGGAAGGGGACTGGATGGTCCGTCTAGACCTGAAGGATGCGTATCTGTCAATCCCCATTTTCGGTCCACATCGTCGGTTTCTACAGTTCCAATGGCAGGGAGCCTGGTTCGAGTACAAGGTTCTCCCTTTCGGCCTCTTGTCAGCATCTTGGTGCTTCACAAAACTTCTGAGGCCCGTCGTGGAGTCTCTCAGAGCCAGGGGTGTTCGTCTGATAATTTACTTGGACGACATTCTCATCATGGCTCATTGCCCTCGTCTTCTAAAGACTCATTTGGAATGGTCAATACATCTTTTGCAATCATTCGGGTTTCTAGTGAATCCTCAGAAGTCAGTGTTCATCCCGTCACAATCGATAGAGTTCCTGGGTTTTCTGGTCAATTCCCTCAGTTGCCAGCTCCTCTTACCCAATCAAAAGATCAGATCTATCAAGAGGGAATTGAGATTGATTTTACACAGATTATGTCATTGAGATCGGTAGCCCGGATAGTTGGTCTTCTAGCTTCCTCAATTCAGGCAATATTCCCGGGTCCTTTCCATTACCGTGCACTTCAACGACTCAAAATCTGCCATATCCAGAAAGGCCTCAGGTATTCAGATCAGATCCCTCATTCGGAAGAGGCGAGGTGGGAGATGTTGTGATGGTTAGAACACATGGAGTCTTGGAATGGTCGAGCCCTATTCAGAGCGACTCCGGAAGTGGTGATCGAGTCCGATGCAAGTCGGTGGAGATGGGGAGCCCGTTACGGTTTGGTGACCACGGGGGGCCGGTGGTCCCAGGACAAATTATCTCTCCATATAAATTGTCTGGAACTTCTGGCAGGGTCATTTGCGATTCGTTGTATTTCACCGCGCATGACGAATTGTTGCATTCTTCTCCGCATGGACAATGTGTCAGCGGTTCGGTATGTCAACAAATTAGGGGGCACGTGGTCAAAGATCCTGGCAGAGATTGCCAAGGATTTCTGGCACTTTTGTCTTCAGTGACAAATCTCGGTGATTGCGGAATATCTTCCTGGGTGCAACAATCTGATTGCCGATTGGAACTCTCGTCATCTCAGAGACTTCAGCGATTGGAGGCTTCATCCTCGTGTCTTCAGGTCTCTCACTTGGGTTTGGGGTCCGTGTCAGATAGATCTTTTTGCCTCGCGACTCAACAGGCAACTTCCAATGTTTTTCAGTTGGCGCCCGGGTCCGGAAGCTCTGGCCACGGATGCATTTCTGTAGGGCTGGCCGTCTCATCTGTGTTATACCTTTCCCCCATTCGTGATGATCCCCAGGGTCTTGGCTCGCACAAAACATTATCAGTCGGAATTGATTCTGATCACTCCTCTTTGGAGGGCTCAGGCTTGGTTCCCGGTTCTTCTGGAGATGATTTGTGCATTGCCGCTCCTTCTTCCCCAGCATTGGAATCAGTTGCTGGACCCTCTCAACAACCCGCATCCACTGATAGAATCGGGTCAACTTCTTCTTGTGGCCTGGTGGGTTTCGGGGATCGCTGGAAAATCCCAGGCCTTTCGCGAGACGCTACCAAATTTATTATCAGCGAGGCTTGGTCTCCCAACACACTCAAACGTTATTCCGCAGCCTGGAAACGATGGTGTAGTTGGTGCGATCAACGGGAGGTGGATCCCGCTTCAGCAGATATCTCTTTAATTGTGAATTTTCTTGCATCTATTGCTTCTTTCGGTCTTGCTTATAGAACCGTTAATAATTTTCGTTCCGCCATTTCGGCTGGACATATTACAATCAATGACAAACCTGCGGGTGAGCATCCCTTAGTTTGCAAATTACTCAGGGGTATTAGGTTGGTAAAACCGCCTTGCTCTAAATATGTTGATTTGTGGGATGTTTCTACTGTTTTACGATTCTTGGAAGCCTGGCCATCCAATTGTAATCTGTCCCGCAAACAGCTTTCAGCAAAATTGACTATGTTGTTATGTTTGGTTTCTTGTAAACGCGTTTCGGATATTCGTGCTCTGGATCTTGCAGGTCGTAGATTTTCACCAGATGGTGTTACTTTTGCCATCTCCAGACGCACTAAGTGTAATACTACCTCTATTACTTACCCGAGTTTTCCTAATAATCCTAAACTTTGTGTAGTTCAATGTATTAAGGATTATGAGGTAAGTACTGCTGAATTTCGACAGGATATGCAGGGTCAGTTGTTGATTGCTTTGCAAAAACCTTTTCACCCGGTCACCCCAGCTACACTGGCAAGATGGGTGAGATGGCTCATGGATGAGGCAGGAATTGATGTTACAAAATTTGGTGCACATTCAGCTCGTGGAGCTATGGCTTCCAAAGCTTTTTCTATGTGAGTTAGTTTAACGGATATTATGAAAGCCGCTGATTGGTCAACTGATTCTATGTTTAAAACTTTTTATTATAAACCAATTGTGGATATTGCATCTGTGGTGGTGGCACAGCTTTGAACAAGCATACCTGTGGAGAGGGAGTCGGGGGGTGAGGGCTGCACGTCGCTCGATCGCGCAGTCCTCTTTCTATCGCTGCGGGTGGCCGTAACCACACATGTGCGGCGGCCATTTTGGGGCATAGTTTTCACCGCAAATCAGTACGGAGAGCGCGTAGCGGGAAAACGGCTCCAAATTCAAATTCCAGCTGCATATTCAAGTGCAAAAGTGCCCGTTTGCAACCCCAGCCTTACACCTGCTGTGGTATAGGTGCAGTGGGCCGTTAAACGTTGCATAGGCTTTGCCTAGAGAGGTGTTTTGTTAAGCCTTCCCTCAACAATTAAAAAGAAAGGTTGTTGCTACAGGCTTGCCTGGGGTCTTACCTCTCCCTCCGTGACTGTCCAGGTCCTGGACTTTTGGTTTTAGGATTACTCCTCCCTTGTTATAACTTTCAGGTTAATTGATTTGTTGGCCTGTGCTCCAATATGGCAGACTATATGTATGAGGAGGAATATTATTATGAGGCTGAGCCTGCGGGCTCATTGGAACACGACCTAGTAGAGGCACTAGATGCTGGGGTCCAGAAATCAGTTAACTCCGCTCTGGTCAGGGCTATTGCCCCCTTGAAGAGACATCTCAACAAGTATGCGCTGCAGCAGGGATGGATTCCCGCTGCGCCTACTCCTCCTAAGTCTAGCGCAGCGCAAGAAGCTAACCCACATAAAGCTGATTTTGCAAGGCTGGCGGATTCCTTGGCCAAAGACCAGGCCTCATCCACACAAGCCGACCCTTCTGACTCTTTCGACGACGAGCCTGGCAATTCATCCCCAGACCAGGAGTCTGATGACCAGGTAGCGGCCGAGCCCGCCAAGAAAAAGAGGAAAGAGCATCATTTGGAGAGCCCATCTCAACCCAAAGTCCTAAATTTTGAGCCGGATGATATCATCCACCCTAATTCGACGGCATGGCTCCCGGCGCAAGAGGTGGCGGACTATGTACAATCACACCTCCGTCGGCCCTACGACAAAGACGTAAGGGCTCGACTGCGGTACGAATGCCCTAGACTGGATCTGGCGGCGAAGGTGGCTGATACCCCCTAGGTAGATCCCACCATGCTAACTTACTTGAAGAAATACTCTAAGGATCCCAAAAAAGGCATCAACCGCGCTTGGCAGTCATGCCAAGACAAGCTTTTGGACTTGTCGGGCCCCATCACGAAGATTCTCAAGATGGGATACAGGGCCGAGGAAACTGTGGCGTCCATCAATCCGGACGAGCTTATCGGATGGGCACAAAGAGTCGTATGTTAGCTAGGCAACGCAAATTGTGCCATGTCTAGCGAAAGAAGACGATCCATCCTGCTCAAGCTAGACCCCAGGCTCGCAGAATTGTCTACTTCAGAAGCAGGACCCATCGCTCAGGGCCTCCTCTTTGGCCAGCCGTTCCTGAAGGAACTCACGAAATTCGTGGCGACCTTCAGTGGTCTTGACAAGGCACAGGAAACGTGCCTTCCGTCCAGTTTTCAGTCGGGCCGGACGAAATAGAGGGCGGTCGTTCGGCCGAGGAAACCAAGGTGCCCCAAGAAGCCAATATGAGCAACAGCGGGGAGGATATCAGGACAACAACTCCTCCTTCTACCCCTCCAGACGGGCACGGAATAAGTTCCGCAGGGGCAGATTCAACGGCAATCAGACCAGCCAGCACAACTCCGGGAATGAAGGTGAGACTGGTTTTACATTCGGAGGTAATATTGGGAGGACGCATTCAGTGTTTTCTTCAGGTTTGGCAAATGATCTCACAGGATGCTTGGATCCTGGAGACCGTTCAGGGCTACAAGCTGGAGTTGTACGGCACCCCTGTTCAGGGCCCGTTACCCCCTCCGATATATTTTTTCCCAACACAATCAGAGTTTTATCACAGATGAGATCCAGTCTCTAGTGCGGAAAGGAGCTGTTGCTCTAACGCAACTCCATCCGCGGGGTTTTGTCAGCAACGTGTTTCTAGTCGGGAAAAAAGGGGGCGGGTCCAGGTTAGTCCTAAATTTGAAGGAGTTCAAAGGTTGGATAGTGTATCGCCACTTCAAGATGGAGGGTATCCATCTTTTACGCAATCTTTTTCAGGAAGGAGATTGGATGGTCTGTCTGGATCTCAAAGACGCGTACCTATCCGTCCCTATTTACGCCCCTCATCTTCGGTTCCTCCAATTTGTCTGGCAAGGCAGGTGCTACGAGTACAAGGTCGGTCCTTCCCTTCAGGCTATCCTCGGCACCGTGGTGCTTCACGAAGCTCCTCCGCCCGGTGGTGGAATCCTTAAGAGCGCGCGGGTTACGGCTGATCGTCTACTTAGACGACATCGTTATCATGGCGAGTTGTCCTCGGCTTGGTCCATATCTCTCCTTCAAAGCTTAGGCTTTGTGGTAAATCCTCAGAAATCCATCATGTCTCCCACGCAATCAATAGAATTTCTCGGGTTCCAGATCGATTTGCAGAGCTGCCAGCTGTTGCTTCCATCTCAGAAGATCAGAACCATCAAGAAAGAGTTGCAGGTCATATTGAACAAGCAAGTTGTGTCGTTGAGGTCGGTTGCGCGGAATGTGGGGCTATTGGCCTTCTTGATACAAGCCATTTTCCCAGGCCCTCTGCACTATCGGGCGCTCCAATGCTTAAAGATCCAACATCTCCGCAAAGGCCTCGGATGTGCAGAAAAGATTCCTCTTTCCGAAGAGGCGAGGTGGGAGATGCGGTGGTGGATCGAGCACATGGAGTCATGGAACGGCAGAGCCATATTCGGGTCCAGTCCCGAGATTGTGATCGAACCGGCGCCAGCCGCTGGGGCTGGGGAGCGCGTTGCGGCTCGCTATCCGCTGGGGGTCGTTGGTCACACCAAGAACTATCCTTGCACATCAATTGCTTGGAGCTGCTGGCAGGCTCTTTCGCGATCCGCAGTCTTTCACCCCAGAAGACGGATTGTTGCATTCTCTTACGAATGGACAATATTTCAGCAGTTTGCTATGTCAACAAGCTGGGGGGAACCAAATCCAAGATTCTGGCAGAAATAGCCAAGGATTTTTGACATTATTGCCTGCTCCACAAAATATCAGTAGTGGCAGAGTATCTCCCAGGGCGAAACAATGAAGTGGCCAATTGGCAATCCCGCTACCTTCAGGACTTCAGCGATTGGAGGCTTCACCCTCGAGTCTTTCGTGCACTGAACCTCGTATGGGGTCCATGTCAAATAGACCTCTTTGCCTCGTGCCTCAACCGGCAACTACCGGAATTCTATAGTTGACGTCCCGATCCGGAGGCGATAGCCTCGGATGCATTTCTCCAAATATGGCCCCAGACTCTGAATTACGCGTTTCCACCATTCATGATGATTCCCAGAGTCTTGGCCCAGACCAAGCATCAGCAAGCGGAATTAGTGCTTATCACCCCGTTGTGGAGGGCTCAGGCTGGTTCCCAACGGTCCTGGATCTCTCCTGTTCTGTACCCTTTCTCCTTCCTCAGAGATGGTATCTGCTGTTAGATCCTCAGAAGGCTCCTCATCCATTGATAGAGTCAGGGCAACTTCCTCTGGTGGCTTGGCGAGTTTCAGGGATCGCTGGGAGATCCCAGGACTTTCGAGCGACGCTCACAAGTTCATTAATTAGGCATGGTCGCCCAGCACACACAAACGATATTCATCTGCATGGAACAGATGATTTAGCTGGTGTTCTCAACGGAACGCCAATCCCACTACAACGACTGTCTCCATGGTAGTGAATTTCCTGGCCTCACTAGCGTCATCGGGTTTAGCTTACAGAACGGTTAACAATTTTCGATCCGCCATCTTGGCAGGACACTTTCAGATAGACGGTAAACCAGTTGGAGAGCACCCTTTAGTCTGCAAACTACTTAGGGGTATTAGGATGGCGAAACCCCCGCACCCTAAATACTCAGCCCTTTGGGACGTTTCTGTGGTATTACGGTTTTTGGAGCGCAGGCCTGCCAATAAATACCTATCTTGAAAGCAACTTTCCGCAAAATTAGCCATGCTATTGTGTCCGGTTTCCTGCAAGAGGGTTTCGGATATCCGCGCCCTCGATCTCGCGGGACGTCGGTTTTCCCCTGAAGGAGTAACCTTTCTTATATCTAGACGGACCAAGGGAAATTCTACCTTGGTATCTTATCCGGCGTTCCCGGATAATTCTAAGCTATTTGTCGTTCAATGTTTGAAAGCGTACGAGGTAAGTACTGCTGAATTCAGCTCTGATATGAATGGCCAATTGTTCATTGCATTACAAAAGCCTTTTAGACCAGTGACCCCGGCCACTTTATCTAGGTGGGTGCGTTGGCTCATGGAAGAAGCAGGCATTGATGTCTCAAAATTTGGCGCCCATTCTGTGCGGGGTGCGATGGCATCCAAATCTTTCTCCATGAGAGTAAGTCTTACTGATATCATGAATGCAGCTGATTGGTCAGCGGAATCTACGTTTAAGATGTTTTATTATAAACCTATCTTGGATGTGGCGTCATTAGTGGTGGCTCAGCTTTGAACAAGCATAATCGGAGCCTCCGGTCCTGACATAGAATTAAAAATTTGCGAACATACGTGACAAGAATTTTCAATTCTATTAAGGACAACGGAGGCGAGGATTATCCCTCCCAGGGTTATGATACTGTTGTCATGCATTGTTGTTGATATTTTCATGCATGTTAGAGTTATTACACTGTATAAGATTCCCCCCCCCCTTGTGTTTGAATGGCATGCTTAAGATCTCCATGGGGTTATTTTCCTATATTACTGAAATTTATCTCTGTTCTTTTCAGGTACTGATGGCAAATGAAGGATTCAACGCTTCGACGTTGGTCGCGTTTACAGGGTTGGTCCCTCTGGATCTTTGTTGTGTTTTGCTCGCCGAATCTTGGAAATTCATGGAATCGTCTTCACGTCCTGAGGCCTCAATGTTCATCTGTCTCATGTCTGGATCGTGAAGGACTCTTCCGCCAGGGGAAAAGTTTCGGACTAATGTTGAGTTCCTGTTCGTTTCAAGTATGCTGAGATCGAGCTAAGAAAGAGGAAGTGGTTACCTCTGTTGAGTCCTTTATATGATACACTCTATGGTTGTTATGTGCACTTAGGATTCATGGGATTTGTCGTTTATTGCGAATAAAGTGTTTTGATTGGCTGCTGTGAATAAAAAGCAAAGAGATGAGAAGCATAATCCTCGCCTCCGTTGTCCTTAATAGAATTGAAAATTCTTGTCACGTATGTTCGCAAATTTTTAATTGTGGGGATGAAAAACTAGTATTTGAAGTCAAAAAGACGACTCAGTACTAAAGTACTAATTCTGAGAGGAACCATTTACTGGTACATTTACTCCAGGCTTCTCCAACAACTAACTCGTGAGCTACAGATAGATCTCCAGCTATCTGTAAGTAGCTCTCATGTGTGCAGCCTCGGCATCTAAATTAAAAACTTGTGCTTGGTTGAATGAATGTAGCATGTGTTTTAGACAAAATGTGTGTATTTTCAGAATTCTTAAGCTCATGTGTGAAGAAAAGTGGTAGAATTTCCCAAATATATTTAAAGTTGATATTTGAGAGAGAAATCAAAAAGTGTTGGGGAATTTATTAATAATATAACTTGATGCCAGGGGCATTGTACCTATGACTGTAATGTTTTACACATGTAGAGGCATTTCACACTGGCATGTCATTTTTACATTAGTGCTAGCAATCGCGCCTGATACACTGAAGTGATCTCTGCTGGTAATTTTTGCATTTGGTGGCCACTAATGTAATCTTGTCTGATGTGGTAACTACTACATCTCTAATAATATTAATTGCTCAGTAGGCTTTTCATTGAACATAAGTAGCTCTTATTAGAGAAAAGGTTGAAGACCCCTGGTCTGCTCTCTAGCTAACTCCCCAACAAATGCCCAGCCGTCACTAATTAGAACCTTAAGCTGACAGCATTAAAAGGGCGAGATGGATAGAACCACTATAAAGAAACAAGAAGAGAAGTGGGGGCAGGGGGATGAAGTCTCACATAATAAGAGATCCGCACAGAGACTTCAAATTTGAACAAAAGCAGTTTATTTATAAAGCACCTTAGCCATGAACTAGTTCCACCTATCCACTAGCAGTTGAAGCTTCTCAGCATTCTAAATGGAACTTTCTATGAGTAGGAAGAGTACAGTGAGATAAAAAAAAGAGGATGCTACACTTCTTCCTTTAGCAAACACTGCAACAGAAACAAACTTAAAGTTATGACAATAACAGATGCACCCCAAATGAAGTTTCTGGATGTGTTTAATGTCTAATGAACTGATAGTGCTTCTTTTTCTATAACCAAATAATTTAATTCAGGTCCATGTAATGATCTTGAGGCGAACGCAATTGTCTGTTCACTGGAGTCATAACCCTGAGTCAAAATTATTATAGCTTTGCACCCAGGGATAACAGCTTTCAATTTTGGTGCATTTTCTGAAGATTTTGTGATATTTGTCAACCTTTTTTACACTCATTATTCCATTAAAAAAACACTTTACTCATCAATAAACTTCTCATATTATATGTTTTAGTAGCCATGTTATTAACACATTTACTGTAGTACTCTACCATCCCAAACAAAGATCTTAGCTCATCTTTAGTACCTCAGGAATTTAACTTTCAATGGAGTCCACCAGTTCTTTTTTTGTTTTGACTCCTTCTGGTGGTATTCGATGACCAAGATAATAAATCTCATTGTGACAAAACCTGAAATTCTGTGCTTTGACAGCTAAGCCGAAATCTAGAAATTGTTTAAGAACCATTCTCACTCTCTCATTATGTTGTTCCTGATCTTTCCCACATATTAGAAAATCATCATGGTAATAGAAAACCCAAGCAAAGTTTGCCAGCATGGATGTCATAACCCTCCGAAAAACTGATGCATCCAACACCAAACCAAAGGCATCCACTTGAACCCCCATGCACCCATGGGTGTGATGAAAGCAGTTGTTGTGCATGAAGACACACTTGATGATATATGCAGATGTTAAATCCAGAGTAGTAACAACATTTTCATCTGCTATTTTTTTTTTCCAAATATTTTTATTGAGATTTTCTGAAACAATCAAAACATCATAGGCATTGCATATCATGAGAGCCAGGTCCTTTACAAGTATATGGTCATTTGATATATGTTGTATCATAACGATGACGGTGATCTAATAGTGTGCCCCGCCCTGCGCCCTACTCCCAGCACCCACGTCCAGAGTCTACAATATCATACATTCCTATCCAATGGTCCCCTCAATCGCCTACATCTGATTCTGGATCCTCCCTCGGGGGTTCGCACAGATTCCCGCGATATTCATTCCATCCACCCCATATCAGAGACCATTTTTTGGGGCACCCTCTATGAATGTATACTGTATTTTCCGTAATCATTGCCTTATCCATGGCCTCGATCCATTAGGGAAGGGTAGGAGCCTGTCGGGACCCCCAATGCAGTGCTATATTCCGCTTTGCTAACATCATACCCAGTGTCACCCAAGTTTGTGCTGCGTGGGTCAGGTCGGTAGACTCCCACACGTTAAGGAGACATCTCCTTGGTTCTGGGAGAATCGTGATTTTAGTAACCTGTGAGAGAGTGCGCAGGACTGCCTACCAATAGCGGACAATTGCAGGACATACCCAGAGGGTGTGGAAGAAGGTCCCCTCCTCCGCACATTGTCTAAGACATAGCGGGGAGTCCGTCCGGTGTAATTTGTGTAGGAATGCTCGGGTGTAATAAGTACGGTGTAGGAACTTGATTTGTATCAACTGTAGTTTCGATGTTATCGCTACTGTCATCGGGGATGAGAGTGCGTCTTGCCAGTCTGTGTCATCTAGTTCTCCTATCTCTGATTCCCATTTGGACTTGAGGGCCTTGAGGGGGTCCGGCTGGTTATTAATTATTTTATGATATGTTTGAGATATGGCTTTTTTGTTTAGATACTCTGTGAGGAGTCTATCCTCCACGGTGTCACCTCTGCTAGTTGTGTGCCTGATGGGATTGCAGCCATAAGGGCGTGTCTGATCTGTGGGTATCGGTATTTTTCAGTGTTTGCTAACCCATATTCAGCCTGTAAATGAGCAAACATGACTACTTCTTTTTTCCTCCAGAGATTCCCGACTCGCGAGATCCCGATCAAGTCCCATTGGCGAAACCCCTTAGCATACCAAGTCGCCTCGTGTCCCACAGCGGCGTTGCCTGAGTAATCTTCCCCTCCCATCCTAATGCACGTTGGGCCTCAAACCAGATTTTTACGTATGTGCCGTTGGACCCGTAAGATTATTCCTTCTAACCTTATTGTATAGTGTACCCATGAGTCCAGCAGTGGCTAGCAAATGTCTATCCATGCGAAAGGCCGGGTCGTCACCGGGGATATGCAGCCACTGGTTAACTACCATGAGATGCGAGGCCCAATAGTAAACCTTGATGTCGGGGAGAGCAATACCCCCATCGTACCAGCTCCGAGTTAGTTTATGGAGTGCTATCCTCGGCGCCTTCCCATCCCAGAGGAGATTGGTCACCTCTGAGTTTACCGCTGTGAGGTATGCCGATGACACCGGGAAGGGCGTGTTCTGCAATTCATAGAGGAATCTGGGGAGGGCCATCATTTTAAAAAGAGCCGCCCGTCCCAGTAGCGTCAGCGGCAGGGCGCGCCAATGTTTGATGTCTCTGCGGAACCGCATCAGGGGCTGTGTGAGATTTTCGGCAATGAATTCTGATCTATCAGGTGTTATGTAGATCCATAGGTATTTAAATCCGTTTTCCGCTATCTGTATTATACATCCCCTCGGGAGTCATGGTGGGGAGCCACGCAGCACATAAAGGTGTGACTTTGCCCAGTTAATGGTATAACCATAGAACCGTCCATATGACATACAGATGTCTAAAAGACTATTAACTGAGCGTGCTGGAGACGCCAAGTACAGCAATATATCGTCCGCGTAGAGGGAGATGCGATCCTCCCATCCCTCTGCCCACCTCAGACCACGGATTACCGGGTCCTGCCGTATCCATGCCGCCAGTGGTTCCAGAACCAGCGCGAACAGGAGTGGCGAAAGAGGGCAGCCCTGTCTTGTTCCCCTCCCCAATGGAAAGTCGGTTGAGACATGGCCATCCACTGCCACCCGCGCCAGTGGTCGCGTGTACAGTAGGCACAGATTTTGGGCCCGAATCCCAGGTGCCGTAGAACTGCAAAGAGGAAGGGCCATTCCACCAAGTCAAACGCCATTCTGGCATCAAGAGACAAAATGACGGTGTCCTCCCCTATAGTGGACCAGCGTGCGACGACCCCGTGGAGTCGCCGTAGATTAAGGGCGGTGTTGCGATTCGGCATGAACCCCGACTGATCCGGGTGCACCACCGTTGCTAGGTGTATCTGAAGTCTTGTTGCCAATACTTTAGCCAATATCTTGGCCTCGGCATTGTTCAAGGATATCGGTCTGTAAGAGGCACATTCATGCGACGGTTTGTTTGGTTTGTGAATGGCCACTATAGTGGCCAGTCTCTGATCTCTGGGGAGGATACCCTTCTTTAGGCTGTCGTTGTACATTTGCAGCAAGTGAGGCACAAGCTGCATTGCTGCTTTTTTGTACCATTCCACCGGGATCCCATTCGGTCCTAGTGCCTTCCCGGTGTGGAGTGCGGCTATCGCATGTGCTAACTCTTCCGATTTCTCTAGGGCTTCAGCCGCGGATGGGGCCAGTATGGGCATTTTTATGTCTTAAAGAAATTCCAGATTATCCTCGACTGTGGCCATGGCCTCTGGGATATATATCTTTCTATAATGTTCCGCAAGGCCCCAGCAATCTGCTTGGGCTCCGCCGTAAAACTGCCATCTTCTAATTGAATTTGCGCCACCCATCTAGTAGTCCGCTCCTTCTGTTCCAACCAAGCCAGTAACCTACCCGCCTTATCGCCTAGTTCATAAATAGTATGTTGTGTTGTGAGGTGCCTGTTTTTCGACATCTCCCACATATATGACTTGTATTCTTGTTGCGCCAAGTGTACCCTGTGCGTCGTGTTTTCGTCTATGTGTAGCACATGTTTGCCTCCGCCAGGGAAACCTGCCGCTCAAGACCCTGTATTTCCTTCTTCTGTGACCGTTTGTGGTTCGTCACTATCGAAGTAGCTTGTCCCCTAAGGACTGTTTTATATGCCTCCCACAATGTCGTGGGGATGACACTGAGTGTTCATTTTCTGTGAAATAGTTCTTAGTGGTCGCCAGTAGGGCTTTACAGATTTTACGTTTTTTTAAATATCCTGGGTAGAGTGGGAATAGTCAATTTTTCTTCGGCGTGCAGGCAGCGTAAGCAATGAGCACTGGAGAGTGGTCCGATATACCCCTGGGCAGGTGCGTTATATCTGTCACCCCCATAAGCCCTGTTGCTGATGTAAAAATATAGTCTAGTCTGGAGAGGCTGTTGTGCGCCCCATAGTGGAATGTATACGCCTGTAGTGTCTGGTGGAATGTTCTCCATACATCGATTAACCCCAGGGCCTCAATAAAGTCGTACAGCTTAGGATCAGTAGTACTGTGTTCCCTGGTGGGTCGTCTGTCTAAAGATGCATCCATCGTCGCGTTGAAGTCACCTCCCATTATTAATTCACCGTGAGGAAGTGACAAGTGGAATGCCCCCAAGTCATGAAATGTCGTCTGATGTAATACCCACTGGCAGGTCATTGCGGCAAATCTCCCCTGTTCGTCTTTTTGAGAGTCAGTAACTATCAGCGGGAAGCATTTGTTGATTAGTATACCCACCCCCGTGATCCTGACGTAAAATCGGAATGTACCACAATTCTGAAGCCCCACCTGCATGTAGACCCCGTCAGGTGGGACTCCTGGAGAAGCGCCACAGCCGGCCCTTTGCGCTTTAAATATTGCAGCACCAGCCCCCGCTTAATTTTGTCTCCCAGACCGTTTACATTTCAGGACAACACTTTGAGGGGGGGATCAGGTGTCCGAGGAGTGGCTGTCGTGAGCCCGAGGACGTCAGTGGGGACGCATACTTGTGGCTTATCCGTCATCTATGCCAGTACGGTGTTGTGCAGCATGTGTATGTCCCATCAAAGCAATGCCATATCTGTCATTTGTCAATATTCTGAGCCTAATAAACCAACCTAAAACTAAACATCTACTGTACTCAATGAACATTACCCCTCCCTGCCTCCCTGCATCGCGGACTCAAAACTACCAACCACCCCAACTCAGCAGAGTGCTTAATCCCCATAACTGTATACTTGCGTAGGGGGGGGGGGAAGTCATTCCCCGTCCTCAGCTCTCTCCCCGAATATCCCATAGTTCAGTGCGAAAAGTCTGTAATGAACAGTGCTGCGGCCCAGTCTTCAAATTTTGTAGCTGATATGCCCGCAGTGTCCCCGATCGAAGCATATGGCTACGTCAGGGCTCGACGTCCCTGAGTCGGGCCGGGCTCTGCTGTGCCTCCTCTGCCGCTTCAAGTCCATCTTCCTCCGTCGGTGTCCGGGAGTGGGGTCCAGGCCGGATTACCAGGCGCCTTGCATCTTTTGCTGGCCGCCAACCCTCCAACCAGTCCGAGGCCTCTGCCGGCATGGTGAAGAACCACGTCTTTCCTTCCGCCTCGATTCTCAACTTTGCCGGGTATAGCATTGCGTACTTGAGGTCACGGTTGCGGAGTTCTCTTTTTACATCCATGAAGTCCTGTCTCTGTTTAGTCACTGCGGCCGCATAATTGGGGTATAGCGCTACAGTTCCGTTGTCTACGCGAAGTGGAGGAGCCACTCTAGCCGCCTGCAGAATTGTGTCCCCGTCTCTGTAGTTGAATATGCGTGCCAGGATCGGTCTGGGGAGGGGGCCCCGGTCGGGCCTTCCTCCGGGAACTCGATGTGCCCTCTCTACCGAGAAGAAGCTGGACAACCCACGCGGCTGTAGCTGGTCCGTTATCAGTGTTTCAACAAAGAGGTCCAGTGCCGGTCCCCTCACACTCTCCGGTACCCCGACTAAGCGTATATTGTTCCTCCTGGATCTCCCATCCTGATCATCGAGCTTGCCAATGAGCTGCTTTTGCACAACTTCCAGTGTCTGTATTTTTGTTTGTAACACTACCGCATCCTTTGCGAGAGTCTCCGTGGTCGTTTCAACCTCCCTTAGCCTTGTACTCATTTTGGACAAGTCTGCACGTACCAGGGTGATGTCGGACGAGATTGTCCCAATGGACGTTTGCATCTGGGTCAGCGCGTGCCATCACATCTTGAAGAGTCACTTCTTTCTGTTTTTCAGGCACCAGGCCCGGGGCATCAGTGTCAGGTGGAGGCTGCAAGTCCGCCTGCCCCCTGCGGTATGCGTACTTATCCAATTTTGTGTGGGGCACCGAACGCTGGCCCTTGCCCCCCATGGTGTTCAGGGCAGGCACCTCCGTGGACAGATGAAATCAGGGGGGGGCACACCGGGAGATAGGGCCGGCAGTCGCCGCCGCCTGCCACTGGGCGACGCCCAGTCGGTTTTACCTGCACCTGCGGCTAGGCACCCCCCCGCAGCCTGGAGTATGCTTCGTGCGGGACTGCCCTCCTCGCCCGAGCCACAATCCGCACCCAGGACACCCAGCCGGGAGTCACTCGCCTCCCGTGTAATCTAGCCAGCCTTTATATGAGGGTCAGCTCCGAGATACTTGTGGGGCCCCGCAGGCAGCGTCCATAAGGGTGGTGTGCCCCTCCGCTGCCCCAGTGGTGTTCTTCTGATCCACTATGTTTCAATCCAGCGCGTGGGGCAGGTTATGGGGCTCAAAGCGCTTCCGCAGTCCGCAGGCCACCCACTCACCTCGATCTCTGTTCACCTCAGGCCGTCAAGTGTAGCGGGGTTTGTCTGTCCCCCTCTCAAGGGCAGCGAGATATCTCGCCTCCTCAGGGCAATCGGGCCTCTCGTGAGGCTCCTGTCCCCATAGTCCGTTCGTACCTTCCGGGCCAGCGCCGGTCCCCCCGGCTCCCTCCTGCAGTAATCGGACAGGGCGCAGGCAAAGGGCATCCGAGCTCCACCCCGAGCAAGCGACGCCGAGCCCCCGCGCTGTTGCCGGCCTTCTACGCTGTACTCGGGGGCAAGCGGCAATGCGCGGGTGCGTGCCGGAGGTCCCGCCTCGCCGTCCTCGGTGCTGGGCGTACTCGAGGCCCCGGTCTCGTCTCACACCACCGGCCGCAGACGCTCCGCACCTTCTCCTCCTCCGATCAGCACCGCCATCGGGCCAAAATCCAAGCCGATCAGCGCCGTGGACTGCCTGGGTCGCAGCGATCGCTCGCACCACAGTTTTGTGCAGGATACATAGCAGGATCAATGCGGGGAGAGGCTTCGGACACGGAGCTGTCCTAGGCTGCCGCCATCTTCGTGGGCTTCATCTGCTATTTTTGATATAATTTCTGTATTATTAGAGTGAACAAACCTTTGCATAATAACAGCTTAGTTTACTCAAACTGGAGATGTGACCACGGTTCCGCAGATCGGAAGCACATGTAACAATGTAAATTTACATGTACATTCATGCAATGTGATTCTCATATGAAAACGTTAATAAATATACTTGGCAAAAAAATACCAGCTTAGTTTAAAGCTCTTAAATTGATGCAGCATTGAACTTTACCATCTGGCTTATGAGCAACCACAATAGGTGCAGCCACTCAGTGGCTTCACCAGGTTCCATGATGTCCAACAAACACAATTTGTTTACTTCTTGTTCCACCTCATCATGTACCGTTATAGGTAAGTTACTAACTTGTGAAACTGCTGGAATGGCTCCTGCTCCCAGTTTTATTTTATCTTTGAACATATGACACCCCAAACCCTATTTGAAAAACCAAGGGACCTCCTTCTCAAATGTCAATCCATCTTGTAATGCCTGAATCTGAACCTGCGGCTGAGCATTAGTATTTAAATACACATTCAAATCTTTTTGTTTAGGCCAGCCTAGAATGTTATCCCCTTTACTGGAAACATACATGTTACTTTACAGCAAGCCTTCCTTTAAATTCTACCTCACTTTGAAAATACCCTCTCATCTTTATCAGCTGACCTCCGTAATCTCCAGGATGAATGTCCATTTTCTTTAATCCTATTCTTCCACCATATAATTCTTTAAATGTTTGTTGTGAAAGTAAATTCAGGTGGGAGCAAGAGTCAAACATCACTTCTACATCATGGCCTTCAATCTTCACCACCTCCTTTGGGTTACTTGAACCTCTGTCCATCATTTGTAGTACTATTTGATCACACACTTTTTCCAATACCTTTTTTCCACTTTTCAATACATTACTAGACCTGCAACACACCACGTAAATAGAGAAAAAGTCCTACCTGGTACCTACATCTCCTTTCTGGCTTCTAATTGGGTAGAAGCTTGTGTGTCTGGCTCTGCTGAGCTGTTCACTCAGATTTAGCAGCCGTAGGAATCGGGACATGTGGGACTGACCTGCAGACAAAAAGTGTGCATGTCGAAGAGGAGAAGGTAAGTTTTGTGTTTAGTAGCCTTTAACTTCCTATTAGTGTATGTTTGTCTCTATGTCAGAGGATGGACGTGAATGTCGGTGGAACTGTCTGTGTATCTATGTTTTTTAGGTCTCGCCTGACCCAGCGCATGCGCTGGTCTGGCGAGACTTATTGACAGGGCTCCAAAAAGTGCTACCAGGCCAGCCTAGAGCTACAGTGCATGTGCGCGGGCGCGCGCGCCGCGCTTTACCGCGAATACTTTCACTTTCGCTGCTGCTTTGATGTTTGATCGGGATTGCAATCGCGATCACTTTAACTTTTACAGCCGCTTTGCATAGCCAATAGGTCTCGCTTTTGGGACCTTATAAGTATTTAGTTATGCAACTGTTGCATGGCTAAACACTTATAAGGTCCCAAAGGCGAGACCTATTGGCTATGCCAATGCTTGTTTTATATGCAAGTGCTTTTAAATATTTGCCGTTTGAAAACCTAGCATAGGAGGTATTGGACAAGAGAGCCTGTTGAGGGGTGCAGCTAAGGCCACTGCTGAGATTTTATTCTTATAGGACTTTATGGAACTAGTTATTGCCCTCTAGCTAAAATGTATATTGGCTTTCAGCTCCCATAATGCCAAGGACCTCTACCTGGAAGCCAGGATTGGCATAATGTGCTACACAAACAATACATGACTTGGATTTCCGCTTCAGGTTCGTCACTGATTTTAAATATGTTCAGAAGGAAGTGTGACCACTGTAGAGATTAATTAGGCCCTGACATGGCAAGATCAGAGCAAGTGTTGTGGACTGTATTAGTGCATCACTTGTTTGCTGTCTGTTCGCGAAAGGCTCAGGCTCCCAAATGTTCCCATTATTGCAACTGACAGAGATGTCTCAAGGAATGATAATGTCTTATTTGTGTTTATTGTTACTTTGGTGCGTTTTGCCCTCTTGTAAACATAGTAAAATGACCAAATAATATCGCACTGTTTAGGAAAAAAACGCTGAAGTGCTAAGAGCAGAGAGAACCAAGAATCACTTGCAGTGACGGAAGAAAACCAACGAAGGCCACTTCTTTTCTGCTCACGCTCCTAATGCTGTGTATTCCTGAACCTACAAATCTGCCTAGTCTCCGGATTTGTCCCGGCTGGACTCGTACTATCCTGTGCTAGCTAATTATACAATGCACCGAAGCACACACAATCCTGCCACTATTATCCAAAGAAATGACTCTTTAGCCAGCAACAATTTCTGTACAGTCATTGATAGAAGTTCGAACAGATGACGGTACAAAAGGTCTTTTTTATTTCAGAAACACTCCTCAATGAACACAAAGACAGCAGCCGACACATGTTTCGTCCTCCTGGACTTTTTCAAGGCTGATTAAAGTAGCACAGAACAATCATCACTGATTTGCTGCAGGTCAGCATGGACATAATGTCTCTAAAATCAATGTCCCGTAGTGCGCCATAACGCCCAGATACGGTTCATTAAATTCTATCAGTAGTATGTGAAAAGTCCGGTGGAGAAAAACTCAATCCTACTTGTTAGCGTCCTCAAAACCAGTTAAATTGTGGGTCGCTGGACCCTGATAAGTTCGCATGTGTCTTCTCCATCCCAAGTCCTGAAAAAGGCCGACCGTCATGTGCCCAGCTGGAGCCTTTTTGAAATCCTGTTTCCTAACGGCCAATTTCCATAGGTTCCCCTGTATGTCTCTATGATATACTGTCAGCAATACATTCACAGCAAACAAAACTCGACATTCCTGACAGCCCCGAAAGCAGACCCGCTTTAGAGGCCACAATAAGAAATGTTAATATATATACCATAAAGCACTGATAAAAGCAATATCCTGGACATGACTTATATTGTCAGCCTGAAAAGGAGAAATGGCTGGATGAGCCCAGCGGGATTGTGTAGGAAGCTGGCTCTGCATATACTATACCAAGGTGATGTATAGTGTGCACAGAGTCCAGTGGATACCCAAAGGTAGGCAGAGGAAAAGTTAGATAGCACCTCACTCTATATTTGTAGTAGTGTAGTCGAGCAGTAAGGCAGTTTCAGAGGACAGTGTTAAGCATTTGTTGTACACAGTCAGCAAATGAATTCCCACACTCAAAGACTGAACTTCAGACCAATTGTTTTTGTATAAAAATATTCTTTTAGTTACTTTCTTTCCTAGAACCAAGCAAGCCTGGCACAGGTAAGTTGATAAATACTTTGCAGTAAATATACAGTTTGCAATGCAATTGTAAATGTACATTGAAATGGTTACAGTTTGTATTACTGGTAATGCAATACTGTGGAATGCCGTACATATACTCTGTATCGATTTTGCAATAAGAATTGCAGGTAAGTTAGTTTTACGTTACTTTTGAGATTACTTTTTAGATTACTTTTTCTACTCAGTGTGAAATGCCTAGATATCACACTGGGACATTTCCTAGAGAAAAGGTCAGTAAAGTCAGTTTTGCACAATTGTCATTTTTCAGGCTTCCATACAAATCAACTCCACACATAACATTTTTCAGAGAAAAACAGTCAATGGATTCATATGGAGAGAAATTAAGTTAACGATTACCAGGTAAGTAATCGGTCTTTTGAGTTGAGCTTCTGGGGTTAGAACAAGGGTTACCCATGGTCAAGGATGCACTCTCGTTACACTCTCAGCGGCACTAGGGCGGCCAGGTGCAGAGTGCTGAGGCCCAATGTTATCCAATGGGGGATAGGGGGCCACCGGATGGTAGTTGCTGGCAAGCAGGCAACTGGATTGTGGGAGCAAAGCTCCTGGACTTTAGCTCAGGGCAAATGGGGAAACAAAGTAGCACCAAAGGTGCACCCTCAGCGGCATTAGGGCGGCTGGGTGCAGGGTGCTGTTTTGACGTCGGGCGACCTGTTGGTTTCAATGGGGAACCTCCGGTATGCAAAGGCACTGCAGTCTCGGGGACGAAGGTCTTCTGGGTGCGACCACCACTGTGAGAGGTAAGTTGGAAAATTAGGGGTTGGTTAGGCACTGTCGGGTGCAGGGGTGCCTTTTGGGGTCAGATCTTCTTACCAGCTCCTGGTCGCGGTTAGGGGGGCCTTCTGGATTTAGGCTGCAGGCGTCGGCTGGAAGCTTGAGGCAGGTCATGGGTCACCTGACCTTCGGTCAGGATCGTCAGGGCGACCTCCTCGTGGTGTTTGCCAGCTTGAGCTCGGGCCGTGGACGGCGGTGCAGAGTGGGGCGGATCCGCAGTGTCCAGCTCGAGCCAGAAGTTGCAGATGAACAAATCCGGTGTTCACTGGAGACGGAGTCTTTGTAGTTGAAGGCAGGCAAGTCCTCTGGGGTTTTCGAGGTTGCTCGCTGCAGGACACACCAGGAATTCGCAGGACCAGGTTTGCATGTCAGCAAATCCTGTTCCTGACTGCGAGAGTCTGTTCTTTTCCATTAGCATCTCTCACACCTGCACTACCTCTGGGATTTTAATTTACCGCCCCCCTAGGCCTCTGGGCCTATTTTGCAAGGATCTTCAGGACATCACAGCCAATTTAGCCAGCCCCCTGTCTAACTTCTCCTTATTAGGTGATTTTAATATGCATTTTGATGATGCCTCAGTGTCAGCAACTCGTGAACTAATAGACGGTTTGGAAGCCCTCCAATTTAGTCAAAAAGTAAGAGGTCATACACTTTCGAAAGGACACCTGCTTGATCCCATTTTTTCCAATGATAATAACCTTCAGGTTGGGAGCCCTAGCCCTGTACCTTGGACAGATCATTATCTGATCCCTTTCTCCTGGACCATTCAATCTAATGAAAGACCGGCGGCAAAGTTCACCAAATTGCTTCGTCCCTGGTCAAAACTCCCACTAGAGCATCGGGTATCAATACTTAATGATACCAGACCGACTTTCGATCTTAACCCTATCACTGCCAATGACATTTTGGATAAATGGCTAGTTTCCTCTTTAGATACTTTGCTCCCAAAAAAGCAGATCAATAACAAGATAGGAGCTAATAGAACAGCGTGGTACACTCCCAAACTTCGCAAACTCAAGCTAGCTTGCAAACGGGCAGAAAGAAAATGGAGGAAAGATTTATCCGCAATTAATAAAACAATTTATAGGGAGAATATAAAATTATATAATGAAGAAATTAAACAGGCCCAGGCCCTCTATTACGAAACGCAAATCCTCTCAGCTTCTAACTCCCCCCGCAAAACTTTTCGCATAATGAAATCCCTCCTTAAACCCCCTCCTCCCCCCCATGGTTTTAGACAATTTATCTGCCCGCTGCAATGAATTTGCAACCTTCTTTTTTAATAAAATACAGGACATTTATACCTCCTTTCCTCAGGGCTTTGTCCAATCAAATAACCCAGATATTAACACCGGAGCTGGTACTAATAACTGTCTTTTAACTGATATCCCTCCTCTGGACCAGTGTTCTCTACAAAGTATTCATAGTCAGTTGAAGTCTAGCTCTCCCAGAGACGTAGTTCCTCCCCCCATTTTAAATCTAGTCTTTGACACTGTGTCCTCTGTTATTCTAGTCACAATCAATGGAACATTTTCAACAGGATTGGTCCCCCCAGTATGGAAGCAAGCAATGGTTAAAGACCTTTTAAAGAAACCAAATTTAGATCCAGAGGTGTTAGGGAATTATCGCCCCATGTCATTATTGCCTGGTATTAGTAAACTTGCTGAAAGGCATGTAAACTCTGAGATCTCTACATTTCTGGAAAGCAACGGATGCCTTTACCCCTCCCAAACTGGTTTCAGGCCCCAACAGGGGACTGAGACTGCCCTTTTGGTAGTAGTTGAGGAAACCAGAAAAATCTTAGATAACGGAGGCTGCGCTGCCATTGTGCTTCTGGAACTTAGCGCAGCCTTCGACACAGTCATTCACCAGTTGCTTACTCAGAGAAGCCAGAGTGATGGGCATGGCCCCTAAGTGGCTCTGCTCCTTCCTGGAGGACAGGTCCTTTCAGGTATTCCAAGATGAAATTACCTCGCAACCTAGGCCGCTAAGATGTGGGGTTCCCCAGGGATCTTCCCTGAACCCCACTCTTTTCAATGTATATATGAGGCCTCTGGCCAGCATTGTCAAACCCTTCGGCATTCAGATGATTACTTATGCCAACGATACACAGCTGATTGTTTCTCTTAATCAGCTCAACAAAACTGGCCCAGATTTAATAGGGTGACTTGAAGAAGTTTCGTCCTGGATGGAAGTATCATTTCTGAAACTTAATGGGTCCAAAACGGAGCTGATGCTACTAGGCAATCCCTCACCCAGTTTTAGGCCACCATGGCCTAGCTACTTTGGCCCTACTCCCTCATCGAAAGAATATATTAAAAGTTTAGAGGTCTGGCTGGATCACAAGCTAGATTTTGGAGAACAAGCTCAGAAGGTGGCAGGAAGCTGTTTTGGGTTGCTGAGAAGGTTACGAAAAGTTCTCCCCCGATTCCTTTCCCCGCCAGGAAAATGGTGGTTCAGGCCCTTATACTCTCTAGGCTCGACTACGCCAACACCCTTTATCTAGGAGCTCCTGCCACCACCATCAGAAAACTTCAAACTGTGCAGAATTGTGCCGCCCGCCTGCTGCTGAATATTCCCAGACGACAGTCAGCTAGGACTGCCCTGGGCATTCTACACTGGCTGCCCATTCAGGAGAGAGTTCAGTTCAAGGCACTATGCATTGCACATAAGGCACTGGTAGGGAATGGCCCGCCTATTCTTCATTCTATCGTCTTCCCGTATCACCCTAACAGAGCCTTGCAGTCAAGCAAAAAACAGATGGCAATTGTCCCTAAAATCAGGAAAGCACAGATTGGTGGCCGCCACTTTTCGTATAATGCAGCTAGGTTGTGGAACACACTTCCCCTGGACATTCGTTGCGAACCAATCATCTGGCCTTTCGAAAACATTTTAAAACTTTTTTGTTTCCATAATGCTGGTACTTGGTCCCTGAGCTGCAGCCTCTAGCGCTGTGATGCCTCCGGGTAACCATGCGCTCTACAAATGCTTATTCAATTCAATTCAATTCAATTATGCCACCCTCCAGTGGGAGGGGGGCATGAGTCTGTCCCTGGTTGGCTCAGTCCCCCCATCTTCAAGATGGGGTGGACTGAGAGTTGTGCTTCACCTCGCCTCCCCCACCTGAGGGGTGGAGGTGGCAGAGGTGGGCACACTTCGCTTCCTTACTTGTTTTTCCGAAGGATTTTCCCAGACAAAGTGGGGGTCAGAACCAGTGGGGACCAGTTGCTGAGAGTAACAAGTGGCCTGGGGAAGCTCACAAAGGTGGCAAGCCTTTGAAGCTTCCCCTTCGTGAACCCTGCCCATCCTGGGGAGGAGGCTTGGCACCTCATCCTAGGATGTGCATTGTTTCAGGCCCCAGAGAGCAGCAGGCTCTCGACCCAGGGGTCCACAATCATGTCTGGTGGTGGCAGCTGAAAGCAGCCACTCAGCCTGGACACTAGTGGTGGGTTAGTTTTCAGGGGGCATCACTGTGTGCATTTTTCATTACAGCCCAAACTGGCATCAGTGTGGGTTTAATATGCTGAGAAGTTTGATACCAAACCTCTAAGTTTGGCACAAGAAGTTCTGCAGCCCTTAGAGGCCTTCTCTGGTCACAGTACCCTGGGTACCTGTGGTACCATTTACCAGGGGCTGACCTGTGGCCAGAGATGCCTATTGGGTTTAGGCCTCAATGCAGTTTTAGGGAAAGAACATAGGCCCTACCTGATTATCAGGAGCCCAGGGCACACTCAGTCAAAGCACATCAGCAATTCAGCAAAAAGTGGGGGCAACCATGCAGAATAAGGGCACTTTCTCTTGAAACCTGTGTTTCATGGGCCCACATTTTTTTTGAGAAGGTACATGATGTGCTCTGCAGTTTTGTAGAGTTGCATATACCCCTTCACCCTGGCTGTAAGCAGTGGCAACGCTAACTCATGAAAACAATGCCATCCTGTAGATGAGGCTTTCAAAAGTTCTTGAAGATTGATTAGCTGTGCCAGCACACGTGCTTTAAACAATACTGAAATATGTAGCGAATTATTAGTACTGACTCACTGAACAGATTAGTATCCTGCAAAGAGTTCCCATGTCCTATTAAACGTTTTTGAATCTTGCTGAGAAGTGCCAATGCTGATCAGTGTGGTAGTGCTGTCACTTTAAAAGTAACAGAATCCTGTAGAGCAGTGTGAATATTGTCCATTAATTCCATTCGATAACTGCCAGTGCTATCACAATTAAAACATGAATCATGTGGAGAAATGCCACCACTGTACAGTGCATTTGATTCCTGGTGAGGGGAGTCTGCACTGTCCCTTAAAACTATTAGACTAATCACTGTAGGCTGTTCCCCTGTTTCAAGCACCAGTACAGCTGTAAGAGTCACCCCTGGCACCAAAGTATCTTAACTTTCCTAAAACTGTGAGCGATCCACAAATGCTGTTTGAATCACCGTAGCCTCAGTTTACAGTAAATATTCTTTAGAAAATGATGTGAAATGAAGGATATAACCGCTCACAGCCACTAGATGTCCCTGTTCCCTGCAATCCACTAAACGAAGGAAAATCCTATATCTGCAGTCACATGATAACAAAACTGTTCCTCTCCTCGATGCGTAGAAATCCACTAGATTATGTGTGTAAACTGTAATCAGTCATCACTCCTGTCAATTTAAACGTGGATTTTCCATCAACTACTTCCCAGAGCACAATACAACCAGGGCTACACTGTCTGATACTCTTGTGCTTGAAAAAATAGCTCCCTTGCCCTCAGAGCAGCGTCTTTCCCATCATACGGGGACTGCCACGTTGTATATTAATAATAAAAAATAACTATCCATTCCCCTCATTAAATTGGTGACAGTAAACAGTACCTTGAAAAAATCTAGAAATTTCACGTCAGTTACCACTTCGTTGCAAGCATTGACGTGTCAAAACCTTCAGCTCCAACAACTCTGAGTGGGTAGCAGTCGAGATATGTTGAGGTGCTTTAGATCCTCGTCGCCAGTGTGAAGTCTCACACCATAAAAAATCCGCACAGACACTTCAAACAAAAGTGGCTTGTAGGAAGGAGAAGTATTATGTAGTGATGGTATTTATGCTTCGCCATGCAATACTCTCACAATACACCAAAGATGGTCCTTGGATTCACATTAATAAATCCTTAGCTCAGTCCTAGTGGCAAAGAGCAGTCAGGCTTTACTAGAGGAACATGTGTTAAGCATTTCAGAGTGCCAACATGGACGATAAGTAATTGACACAACTCGAAGAAATCTGACGCCAATTTATAAAAATAAAGCAGATTCTTATATAATTTTCGACACCATAACAAAGTAAATCAGCATTTGTTCGGTGAAGGTTTTGCGGAGTTCCCTCGAGGTGCAGAATTGAGCAAAGGGATGGTTGCCAGAGTAGCAACCAACAAGCATTGTAAGTTCAGCAGAAAGTTGTTTCGATATCTGGAGGTCCGGGGCAACACGGTAGCCCCCTGAAACTTTGCGGAGGTCAGGACTACGTTTCCCATAATGCACTGGGCCATCTACTTTTGGACGGCCAACTATTCTTTGGTTCTGGTGCATTGTTTTTACCTTCTGTGTGCAGGGGACTAGTGCCACAGTCCTGGGGAGTCTGGTGTTTCCTTTGGCTCTCAAAGGGGTCCCTGTGTCTGGAGAAACCAAGCTTTGTTCCAAGACGATTCACAGTCGTGCAGTTCGAGGAAGGTTGCCTCAGGCGCAGGGTATCACGCCTTTGGTTTGTGCAGCTCCCGCTGATCGCATACTTTGGGTCTCTTCTTGTGTCCTTTGTTTGAAGTCAGATCAGAACTGAGGTTCTGGTGTCAGGGGTGTAGTGTTGTGTGAGTTTGTAATGACAGAACCTTTATGGCTCCTGATGGACTCTGTAGAACTGTGACAAAAGCATTAGAGCGTAGTGAAGTGAATGCAGGTTTGGAATATTGAGTTTGCGGTTACACGCAGAAGAATAAAACCTGTTATACTAAGCTCCGTGTGTGGTGTAGTCATTGGCGAGTACCTGGGCTGGGGAGGACAGTTCAACTGTCAACGAGATAGGGGATAAGTAACCCCAAGTTCGACAGTGGTCTCCCAGAGAATTTGCCGTGGTCCAACAAATTGCTCATGCGTGCCACGTGTGCCTCCGTACAAGTGTGGAATCGAAGTCTGGCATATATGGACTCAAAGTGCAGCCCCAGTTTCATGTAAAACATTTGAAGTTAATGAAAGCTTAACTGAGAATTCTACACATCGGTAGCTGAGAGCCAGCTAGGAAGGCTGCATAAAGGGGTACTGCGCTAGTACGCAATTCAGAACTATACATTTATACAGAGTTACAACGCTATAGGAGGATGCAACTAGGTTTATAAAGAGCAGCAAAGTGCAAAATAACACCGTGAACAGAGGCGCTGCAAGGCAGAGATCAATCAGGTGTCAGTCAGCCCAAAGAGATGCCTAAAGATAAAGTGATACAAGAAATAGTGATTGTAGGAAGCTGGCTCTGTACCAATATAAGGTTTAGTGTGCACATAGTCCAATGGATCCTCAGAGGTATAGCAGGGGCTAAAGTTGATAATACCTTACTCTCCTTTGTGGTAGTGTGGTTGAGCAGTCAGGCTTATCAGAGAGTAGTGTTAAGCATTTGTTGTACACACTCATGCAAATAATATGTCACACACTCAAAGACTGAATCCAGACCAATGGTTTGTATAGAAAGTTGTTACTTTGTTTTTTTTTTATTACTAGAACCAAGAGTTACTCAGTAGCAGGTAAGTGATACTTTAAATCCAATGATACTTTTCAAGATAGATTGTGTACTGGTTTTGTAGGAACAAACAAATTACTTTGCGGCCAAGAAAATAGGTTGTCATCTCTTCAGAATACTGATAATTACTTAAGATAACTTTTTAGTTACTTTTCTACTTTTTAACAAAACAAACTAATCACACAGTTTGGGCATTGTAGTACATTAGCTACCAGGTTAACTCATTTGAAGACTCTAAGTTACTTTTGTTGCAGTACAAGACAGGATTAACAGAACAATTTTCAGAGAAAACCCACCATGTAATCCTATGGAGGAAAAAGTAGTGTTAAGTTTACAGGTAAGTAAACAGTTTTGGTAACTGAGTTTTGGGGGGTACAACCAAGGTTCTGCAAGGTTCAGTACAGCACTCGACGTGCACCACAAGCGGCACTGGGGGCGGCCGGGTGCAGAGTGCAGGGTGCCAATGTTAGCCAATGGGGCTAAGGGGCACTGTTGCTGCTCACGGGCAGGCCACACAGTTTTGGGAGGCAAGCTTCTGGGGTTAAGGTGAGGGCAAACAGGGTCCCAGGTCAGCACCAAGTCCACACCACCAATGGCGCAGGGGCATCCGGGTACAGGGTGCTTAGGCGGTGTCAGTAGCCTAATGCGTTCCTATGGAGATTGCAGGTTGAGGGAAAAGACTGCAGGCTGGGGCCAGAAGACTGGATGAAGGTAAACAACCAGGGTGAAGTTGGAGAGTTGCTGGACACCAGGACAGCTTCGGTCGGGCACTCCACAGCTCAGGGGCTGCAGATGCAGGGGTGTCCTTTTGTGTCGGGCTCTTCTCACCGGTTCTAGTCGCGGTAAGGAGAATCCTTCATTATGAGGCTGCAAGAGTCAAGAAGGAGGTTGTCCAATGCTGGATCCTAGGTCAGGATTGCTGGGGGGACCCCACGTGAGTGTTGGGCCATTCAGACTCGAGCCATGGTCGTCGGGTACAGAGTGGTGAGGACTCGCGGTTCCAGCTGAATCTGGAGTCCTGGCTTGGATTGCTGTTTGACAAATTCGGTGTCCACGGGAGATCAGTCTGTCTGGAGTGCAGGTCCCTGGGGTTTTTGGAGGCTGCTGGCTGCAGGACTCACCGGTTTCAGCTTGCAGGTACTCCGAAGCAGGAGACAGGCTCGTAGGGCTGGTGCCAAAGCAGTTGTCATTGTCCTCTTCTCTGCAGCCTAGCTCTTCGGTCCTTCTTCTTCATGTTGAGTAAAATCTGAATTCTGAGTTCAGAGCTAAATACTGTATTTAGGGGGTGTTTTGGGGACCGAGGTAGTAGCCAATTGCCTACTGTCCTTAGGAAGACTACATCTTTAGGGTGCTCAACCCATGTGATGGGAGTGGGCACCATCCCTAACCCTGATTGGAAGGTGCCTTCCATCTACAAGATGCCGGGCACTGAAGAGTGGGTTTTGCCTTGCCTCCCCCAATTGAGGGGTGAGGTTGGCAGAGGTAGGCACACCTTCTGGGCTGTTCTGATTTTTCCTGTCTGTCTTCCTACCAAAAAGGGGGTGAGACAAGAAGGGGGCCTGCTCCTGATAGCAGGAGAGCCTGGGGGTCGCGTTGCAAAGGCTCCCCTGCCACAGATGGCTCTTCCTGACCTGGGGGAGGTGTGAACACCTCCGTCCTTGAAAGGCTTTGTTTCTGGGCCCAGGGAGCAAGGGCTCCAACCACAGGGGTCCAGACATTTGTCTCGTGGTGGCAAGGTGGTGTTCACCAGTCATAACCCTACCAGTTGTTGGTTTGTTTCAGTGGTCCCTTCTAGAAGGGACCCCTGAGTTCAGGGAATAATACACCTGTAACTGGAATCAGTGCAGGTTTATTATTCTGAGATATTTGATACCAAACATCCCAAGATTCAGTAAAACCATTATGGTCCTGGGAAACTCGTAATGGCCAGTTTCCAGACCATATACTCAGAATGGCTTTACTGGGCACTTATAATATCTACAAATGGCCTTACATAGTATAGGGACCTGTTTGCTCATGCAGATAGGTCCTCACATGAGGTATAGGGCACCCTGCCTTAAGGGTGACTTACCTAGTCCCCATGTAGTGCTGGGCAGGCATGGCACAAAGGGATGTGTGCCATGTTGACTCTTCAGTTTTAGTTGCATCACAACACACAGGCTGCAATGGCAGTGGTGCATGTTTGTGGTGAGAGGTCTCTAAGGGTGGCATAATACATGGTGCTGTCCTCAGAGGCCTTTCCCTAGCTACCATGCCCTTGATACCATAGGTACCCCTTTACAAGTGGCTTACAGGTTGGCCAGAGTTGTGCCAATTGTGGAAACAATGTTACAGTTTAAAGAAAGAACACAGGCCCTGTGAACCTGATTGGCAGGGACCCAGGGCACACTTAGTCAAATTGCATCAGGTACCTGGCAAAAAGTTAGGGGGCAACCATGCAGAAAGGGCACTTTCCTACAGACATTTGCTAACCAGTGCTGAATAAGGAGAGCCATTTTGTCACTGCGCTGGAGGATGGAACCCCAAAGAAAGCACCCGGGTTGTGCTAGCAGAGCTATTCAGACCCAAAGATGCTCACTACCAAAGCTGCCAGGTGGTGGCTCAGAGCAACTCCAAAGGTCTCCTAAAAGCAAAGGGCTCCCATGGAGACCAAGATGGAGGTCAAGGTTCCCCGGGCTGTCCAAGATGACCCAGAGGACAGCGCAGTACAGGGTCATAGAGATGGTATGGATGAAGCAGGTCCTATTGATCCAGCGGAAAGCCAGGGACAAAACACCTCACAAACAACTGAAGATTTCAATGGGCCCATATACTACAATCAGATTTCCTGGCTGTTTCGCTGGGGTCAAGTTTTGTAATTCACTTGATTAGTTAACTTACTGGAAAATCAATTTACTCCTGTTAAAATCTTTAGTCTATGTCCAACTAATCTTCACTGATCAACACTCTTCCTTTGGTCGATGGACCATTGGTTGAATAGTTGATGGTGATTTGAACAAATTATTTAACTAAACTTACAGATCTTAGTGAAATAAATCACAGACTCAGGGTAAGATTCAATAGGTTTATCTAAGTCTCAGTCATGAACGCTCATTAATACAAATTCACAGTGCAAACACCATCAAACTTTCATGGGAGAGAAAATTCATTAAAAAATGTTCACTCATTACACAGACTTATTCAACAAATCAATGCAGTAAGAGAGGATAGATGAAGAGACAGAAGACATAATAAATCAATACATTTGCAAAAAGGTATGCAAATTTGAGACAGAATAATAATTACCCAATGGTGGAAATGGAAAACCAACCCTCTGGCCAAAGGCCTCGTGGAGGTCCCCTGATTAAGAATCAGGTGACAAAGACTAAAGACAGGCTCAGGACAGGGCAATACTTACTAAACCTCTCTACAAACCTGACGCACCAGGGCGCATCCCTCTCTTACACTCTCTTCCTCCTCGATAGTCTTCCAGAATCTTCAATCTAATCAGGTTATCATTCAGTGGTGACTCTTCCCAGTCTGTTCACTCCTTTCCTCATCAACAGCAGCTCTCGCCTCTCTCGAATCTCTCCCCCCTCTCTCCTCTCTCTCTCTGCATTAATGTCTGACCCCTCTTTCTTTTAGTCACCCTAATTATATTCTTTAATTCTGCATGTCCCACCCTCAAAAGTTGCAAATATTGATGGAATAAGGACTTTGATTGCACAGGGGTAGGGGAGTTGATGTCACCTCATGCTGACATATTCTTTTATTAATTCTTCTTTGTCTGATAAACCCTTCCCCTTTTAGCTCATTCACAAATTTCATTTTATTTAATTCCCATACATCTATTTTTGCAAATTAAATAACATTTTTTCAATACAGTTCCGAAGTCGAGGACTTCTTTCACACGACTCTCGTCCTTGAATCTTGGCAGCCATTCAGTCACACGGTCAGCAGGTCACATCATGACTTTACAGCGCATGTGTGGCTTGCCTCCATGTCGCCACCATCTTTCTTTTATTATGCGTAACAATAGGCCCAGACATACTCTATTAATAAAGGAATCATAAACAAATGTTAATTTCTCAAATACATGATTTTCACTGTTCACCACCAACATCTACTTTATCCCATGTTACTTTCTTCTTTGTTAAGCAAAAGCATTAGAAGTGACAGCTCTCTTTCAATTCAGGCAAGCATATGCCAGGCACGCGGTACCTCAAGACCCAATGTTAGTAATTTCTGCGCATGCGTGAGAGTTTTCCTTCTCAAAACCAGTTAGTCATGTTACTATTTACGTAGTTCTAATTGGCACATGCGCAGAAACGTTTTCCCGTTTAAAGCAGGTTTTAGTTGCGTTGCATTTTATTTTCATTAAGCATGTATAAAGCTCTTATTCCCCTATGTAAATGTTGTGTGTGTATATTATTTAGTTCTCTTTATTAATTTTACCAATTAGTACTGTTAATGAGGGAATGCTCCAAGCAAGTTTCGATTTCCTGAATCCTTGCTCCATTAATCCCCCCTTTGATGGCATTTTAGAGCCATCATAAAATACCCATCATTACCAAGTGCCAACTTTATCTATTTTTGACATCTACATTAGATTCCATACACCCTTCATTTTTCTCTTTTATATTCATTTCTTTCATTTTTCCATATAGACTTTCTTTCATTTCTTCTAGTTCAATTTCCTCCCTTTTTCTCTTTCTTCCCATCCTTTTATTCTTTGTTTCATTCAATAATCTTGTTTTCAATCTTCCTTTGCAACACTTATATGTCATTATTATCATAATGGAAGATGGTGATATGTCACACCTTCTAAGACAGAAGTAGGTAATTTCATGCAGCCATAACAGTCACTCACATCCATTGTGTCTACATATTGATAAAGGAGTTTAGTAAATACATTTAATGACGAATCACTATTTGATTTGTCATGATAATACATGCTTTTATCCATTTGTTCTAAATTTGTGGTAATCGTTTTCTTAGTAACTGCATTCATTCTTTCACTAGTATTTGTGTTATTACGATTATTAGTCACCATTAGAACAGGTATCACAACTGTTAATAATAACCACATTAACATAATTATTGTAATGCTACATAATCAACACTTAACACATCTTTGTTTTAAACTAGATTTCGGATGTCCAGTCACTTTTACTTCTGCCATTTTAGTATCTAAATTATTCTAAATTTACTTATTTCCTAAAAAAAAAAAAAAAATGTATTTGTAAAATCTTTGTGTGATCCCACACTTCAAAGCTTTCCGCTTTAGTTAACCCTTTTCCTTCGGACCCTCTCTTTTTGCTTGATAATCTTTTCGATAAAATCCACCCTTTGTGCAAAAGTCTCTTTCTTTAAGGTGGTTTCAATTCCCTTTCATCAGATCCTTCAAGAAGTGTCACTTTTTGGTTCTTCATTTAAATCAAGATTTTCAAAATCTTCAAGGATTATGTAAGTCCACTCTGGAGCCTTTTATTTTCTGTTTGGTACCCTCACTCTTTTTGACAACCCTAATGATCTTCTTGATTGTTCTCATTCAACCTGACTTGACACTTCATTTACTTGCTCTAGTTCTTTCCCTGTTTTTCTTCTTAGAAAGTATCTCAGTCTTTTTACTCCACTCGGCCAGTGATCTGCCTTCCTAACTCTTTTTGTCTGTACTGCCCTTTCACCTTCTTCACCTACTGCAAGTGTCCTTCTATTTTCTCTTTCTTTCGATTGGACTTGTTCTGAATTTTCTTCTTCTTTTTCTTCTGTTATTTGTGTTTGCTCTGGACCCTCTGGTCTTTCTTTTTCTTCTTCTGACTGAGCTTGATCTGGATTTTCTGTGGAAAATTCTTCTGTTCTTTGTTCACTTTGTTCTGGTCTTTCAATCTCTAGCTCCTTTTCAGTCTCTACAGCAGTATCTTCAGTCCCAGTAACTGATGCCCACTCTTCTTGACATGTACTTGGTTGTTCTTCGTCAATGCGTACTTCAAAGTCTGCTTCTTTGATTTTTTTGACTTCACAACTCTCAGCTTCTGGTTCTTTTCTTTGTTCTAGCAGTTGCTGCTCTTGTCGTTCAGGTGGACTTGGGACCTTTTGGGTATGACTGGCATGAATTCAATTTGGTAAGCCAGCGCACTTCACTGCTGTTGTCGTGACCAATATGATTTGATGAGGTCCTTTCCATCTGGGTTCCAAACACGATTTCCTTGTGTGCTTCTTTACCACGACCCAGTCTCCAGGACACAAATCATGAGCTTGATTCGGCTGTGCTGTGGTGCATCTTCTCCAACCTGGTGAGACGCAGAACGTACCATATCAGCTAGTCTTTTACAATAGTCCAACACTAAATCATCAGTTATATTCATCAATTTGTTTCCAGGTACAAATGCTTGTCTCATTGCTCTTCCCATGAGGATCTCATGCGGACTTAATCCTGTTCTTCGGTCAGAAATGCTTCTAAGGCTCAACAAAACAAGGGGCAAAGCATCAGGCCATTTCAGTGAAGTGGATGCACACACCTTTCCTAACCTGGATTTTATTGTACCATTGAGCTGCTCAACCCCTTCAGAGGCTTCTGGTCGATAGGCACAATGTAATTTTTGTTCAATTTTTTTAAATCTGTACAAATTAATTTGATTACCTCATTATTAAAATGAGGTCCTCTATCTGATTCCAAAGTGACTGGAAATCCGAATCTTGGCAACTGTAAGACTGTCATCCCTTCTCGTTGGATAAGCTTCTACCCATCGAGAAAACAGACACACAATGACAAGGACATACTTCAAACCGTTGTATGGTAGCAATTCAATGAAGTCAAGTTGCAATCTGGTGAATGGTCCCTCTGCTTTTCCAATTTTTCCCCAACTGACAACCGTCTTCCTACCTGGGATTGCTGTTGGCAGGTCAAACACCTCTGACAGAGACTTTCTGCAACTACCCTAAACTTTGGATTATACCATGTCTGTCTGAAATGTCTAATCATGGTGTCCCTCCCAAGGTATGTAGTTCCGTGATATACCCTAGCCATTTGTGACAACAAGCTATCCGGCATTATTGGCCTACCATCTGAACACACCCACACTTCATCATCTGTTCTTCTTATGCAACCTGATTTGATCCAGTGTTCCTTCTCTTTTGTGTCTGCCTCATCCTGTAACTGCCTAACTTCGTCCCATATTTCAAAAGCAGAGAAAAACATTAGTTGGCAATTGGTAATTTTTTTTCCAACCTTCTGTTCAAAGACATTGTATGTCGAGCACAAAATTGTGCAGTTTGGTCAGCGTACCGATTACCCAGTGTCACATAATCATTTCCTGACTTATGTGGGGCACATTTGACCACAGCAATTTCTTTTGGCAATTGTAATGCTTCCAATAGTTATTTGACATTTATCCAATTTCTGACGGGAGATCCTGAAGAAGTCAGAAATCTCCTCTCTAGCAACAATTGGCCAAAGTCATGCACAATCCCAAAACCATATTGACTATCCGTAAATATGGTTACTCTCAATTTTCTCCCAATTTTGCAGTCTTTGGTTACAGTGAACAATTCAGCTATTTGTGTAGACTTGACTCCCCTTAAACAGGAAGCTTCTAGAGTACCTGACACAGTACACACAGCTTAGGCAGAACTCAGTTCCCCATTCTCCTTTCTCAAGCATGATCCATCAACAAACATTACATAGTCTGACTCTTCCAGGGGGATGTCAAGGATGTCGGGCCTGGGCTTTGTACACATTTCTGTCACATCCAGACAATCATGGTCAACATCCTCTCTCACTTCTTCACAGTATGAATCAGGTAACAAAGTCGCGGGATTCACCATGGTACATCTTGTCACACTTACATTTTCAGCACCCAATATCACTCTTTCATACTTAGTCAGCCAACTAGGGGTCAAGTGCGGAGTACGAGTCCTTGTTAAAAGGATCTTGGCTGAATGGGGCACATACATTTTGACAGGATGTCCCATTACAATTGATTCACTCTGTCCTAGAGTACCAATTGAACTGTTGCGGAGAGACATATTATTGAGTAAAAACACCGGCTGGTAAAGATAAAAAGAAAAGAGTTGAGAAGATACATGAACCAGTAATAATAACACCTAAGGAGAATAGGAAAAATAAAAAAGAGATTATTGATTAGTATAATTCCTCAAGTAAGGTGAAGCACGACAGATTAAAGATACACACCAACACAGAATCCATTTACACGCCCAGCTGTTTTCCTAATAGGTGAGGAACCTGTAGAGAAAAGATAGTGTAAGAAAGAGAGAAAAACAACGAAGAATTAACACTATTTAAAACTTTAGTTACAGCGCATTGAAGCAAGAAAAAGATACTAATAGAAGAGAGGCAAAGGTCACACTTAGACAGGGTAGGTGCACAAGTAGATTAAGTAATAAAGGAAGAATAGCAGATAGATTATAGGACTAATAGTGTCATATTTTATTACAGTCTCAAAGAACACGTGCTGGCCAGAAGAAGACGAGAAGGTAGAGTCAGAAGCAAGGAACAAGACTAGCAGCAGTGTGACTGTCTCTTCTCTGTCCCATCCCCTTTCCCCCCTTGGGGTTTGTTTGGCATACGCGCTATTACGTGCGTGTGCCGAAGAACCCGGGGTGGGCATTGGGAACTTGCGGCGTTCTGCTCCTGTGCATTGAATCGAGCGTGGTCTGACAAGAAGACATGGGCCACGTAAGCCACCCATTTCCAACAAATATATTAACAAACATACAGATCAACATTTCCAGGTGGTTTAACCACTTTTACTGGCCCCCAGATTCCCGAGAAGGTGAATGGGTTCTGTTGCTCCTCTACCACTTGTCAAGCCGGTGGCAAGACAGGAGGACAATCTAAGGCTCCCCTGATCCCACTAACAGTGGTATGCATACCTTTTGAGAGGGTAAGGATTGACATTGTCGGGCCGCTAGGCCGTAAGACAACCTCAGGCAACAGGTTCATCTTGATGGTGCCGCTGAGGATGGTGACTGTGCCCATGGTGACCAGGGCCCTGCTTGGTATCTTTAGCAGAGTAGGATTTTCCCGAAAAGGTAATCTCGGACTGGAAACACTTTATGTCATGTCAGGGGTACTGGCAAATTGCCACGACTGAGCAGGCCAATGAGAGATCTACATTCTCAACTCTTGAGGGCCACTTCCAATTAAAGGTAATGCCTTTTGGGTTGAAGAATGCCCCTGCAACCTTTCAGAGATTGGTCAGCCGGTTACTATCTGGACTGGAGAACTTTAGTGCCTCATATATGGATAGCACTGCTATCTTTAGTTCCACCTGTCAGGAACAGTAGACTCACCTTGGTGAGGTGTTTCAGGCCCTGCACCAGAGAGGACAAACTATCAAGGCAGCAAGTATTGGATAGAGCATGGGCCTATAGTATAACTGGGCCACCATGTTTGCAACCTCTCCAGCCTATGATCCAAACCATCATAGCTTGGGAGCTATCCAAAACTCAGACTCAGGTCACAGCCTTCCAAGGGCTGACTGGGAACTATAGGAGTTTTGTCAAGGAGTACAGCACATTTGTAACCAACCCTCTGACAGAGCTGATTTGTCCATGAAGTTTGTATGGACCAAGGCGTATCAGATGGCCTTTGACACCGTGAAAGACGTAAAACTGACCTCACCAAAGAAGATGAACTTACCTGGTTCTTCTTCTTAGATTATGAGAACTGACAAGGTAATAGCTAAGATGCTCCTCACTTTTCATATTGGGGGCTGGGTGTGTGAAAAAAGTGCCCTTTTTGCGTGATCAGCCATATTTTTCCTACTCTGATGCTCCTGGTGTTTTTACTCTGTGCACTGGGACCCCCTAAATTCTGATAAAATTAACTAACTCCTAATTGGCATACTTAACTTTCCTATAAGGCCAAAAATAGTATATGGGATGGAAAGTTAATTTGACATATTAATAAATCACCCCTAGATAGGCCTTGTAGCTCACAAGGTAGGTATATCCTATTTAAAAGTGGGACATGTAGACATTTAATTTAAACATGTCACTGCTATAACAAGCCTACAAAAATGTTTTCACTGTGGAAGGCTCTGGCCCTTCGGTCAGAAAACTAGAGTACATATTAAAATATTAATTCTGATATCTCGAGTTTGGGACCAGCATGAAAAATATTTTAACCACTATTTTTAACGTTTATCAAAAATCAAATCTAATGATGACATAGGGGGGTTAATAAATATTTAGGAAAAGTAACTTTCAGAAAGTTACCTTTTCCCTGCCTAACGTTCCTGGGGCTAATTAGCATTAGTCTAACAGCTGCTGCTTTTGAAGTGCTTGATCTTAATATTTGTTGAAAACTGTTCCCAGAGCAGAAACTATGGCTTAAGCCTTGTGAAGGGCACAAACGGGGGGTACAAGGCATCCACCCACTATTTTCACAGGGTGGACGCCTTCCACCCTGCATGGAGTGGACCCCACTGAAATATGCTTAACTTGTCCTGCTGTCATTTTCAGACATTCCCCTGCACCTTGTCTGCTTTCGTTTTGAGCAGCAAAAACATGCAGGCGGCAAGGGGGCTTTCATATTTCAGACTCCAGCTTGGCCCATAACAAAGCTGAATTAAAGGGGCTATAAGGCCTCCTTTTGTTCCACTAGCCTGATGGGGAGCTGTCTAAGCCTCACAACTAGATGCAAATCCAAGGACGTGGAAACAAAGGCCCACAGCTTGTTGTCATCACTTCACAAATACATAAGAGATGCTTGCTTTTACACCTTGTTAAACACCACTATTTTGTTTTATTTCTGTTATTTTGCTACTCATCCTAATGCATGTTGTCAGAGTGCTTTACATCACACATACATATGATGCATTGACAATAAATCTAATAAATGTGTAAATCAATGTGCAAGATGTGTTACATAAGACAGTGGGGGTTACAAGGTGTAGGAGTCACATGTCCTTCATAACTTGCTGTGCTATATTACAAGTTTTTCAACTTACGAATTGAGAGCAACAAAAGGATCTCGGTGTTAAAAGCTGTAACCTACTTACCTTTCGACACAAAATAAAAAGATGTCATCTACATGTTAGATGATGTGCAACTCTGATTCAAAACTGGGATGAGAGAAAACACAGGTCTCTCCAGGAAAAGCGTTACCCTCAAAAATTATCTTACCATTATTATTGTTCCTGAGATGTATTGAGCGCACAGAGATCTATGCAGCAGGTGCCTTAACCCCATAAGATATTTTAAAATGCAGACTTTGCAACCAATGAAGCAGATTAGATTTATGTCTACATTTCTCCTTGTTCACAACTTTTTGTGGCAGAGTTTTAAAAACAATTATAATAAATTATGGCTCACATTTTGCGACAGGGTTGCTTCACATTTTTGGCACAACCCAGATGCAAAATCTCACTTGTTAAATCTCATATTGCGCTCAAATGTGCTCATGCTAGACTTACAAAACATGTGTGTGAAGTGTTAAGATCTGATATCACTTCTTGTGATGTCACTTCCTTTGATCTCTGATATCACTTTTTGTGATGTCACTTCCTGTGAGGTCATGGTTTGTGATTTCACTTCCTGCGATGCCGTGATGTTGCACTGTGATGTCACGCACGATGATGTCACTTACATACTGCCTAACTTGGTTAGTCTCCACAGTACTTTTTTTTTTAGGAATTGTGCCCTGGCCTTGTGGCAGAGTGTAGGAATAGAGAGTGTGAGACGGATCAGTCCAGGAAGAGCAGCTCTGGAGATTTTAGGGACTTCATTAACTTGAACGGGAAAGAGATGAAGCCTGCTCTTTCACAGTGTTTTGTAAGAGGAGACCAAAGAAAGGGGAAGCCTTTGTTCTTTAGGCCCAAAGTAGCCAGTTGGGCACCAGCCCAGTGGAAGGGGAAGCTGGTCTCAGGTACAGTTTGGTGTAGTTTAGGAGAATGAATCTGCTAATTTTCCTAAACATATCCCTAACTGGCACACAAGCTCCCTCCAAGAGCAGAAGGGCTGTGCCTTCTTGGATTTCCCTTAGTGCACTCTGGGATATTTGGCAGTAAGACAAACAAGATGTGCTGTAAAAGTGTGTAGGGTTGGCTCTGGGAACGTTTTCACCATTGGTTAGGGAGTGTCCAGGAGTCAACCCCACCCACCAGCTAGTGATATATCCAAAGCTGGCACCTTACCCACAGTTCCTCCAAACACTTTCTGGACCTATGGAATAACAGAGGAGCGCACCTGCTGTTTTAGAACTGTGTGCAACAAGCTGCTATAGGCATTTTCCCTTAAGTTCCCACCTGACCAGTTAAATTTGACCTGTACTGGGGCCTGCTGGTGGCCTACGTTGGACTAAGTTCTGACACATCAGTGATGTCTGCGATGTCCTGGGACCTTTGGCTGTGTCTAGCTGGACTCCTCCAACAATCTCTGAAAAGGTAGGACTTAGAAAAATGTTGGACTTCAAGGCTTCCGGAGGACCAGTGCCTGCCCAAAGCACAACTTCTCTGGGCAAGAAAATTAAATTGGTCCTTCTCTGAGCTTTTTGCTTCTCAAAAAACCTGATCATGGAAACCTCACAGAAAGCCTATCTGACTTCAGCTAGACCCTCCAGGATACAGTCTGCAGCCTTGCTCCGCTGGAGGATTCTGAGGTACAAAAGTGAGACTGTCCGAATGAAGACATTTTGATCGGGAGATGGTGCAAAAGTATTCAGCACTCTCTGGGTGCAAAATTTGAACTTTTCCCAATCAGAAATATTATTTCCAAAATCAGTGGCTTAAGCGGGTCCTTGTGCCACAGTTATGTGGCTTCAAGAGGTCTTCTCGTATACAGTCTGCGGCCTTGCCCTGCTGAAAGAAATGTACTTCCATTACAGAGTCTAAGGGCCTGATATAGAGTTTGGCGGATGAGTTACTCTGTGACAAACGTTATGGATATCCTTTCCACCTTATTACAAGTGCTTTATATTCTATGGCACTTGTAATAAGGCAGACAGGATATCCGTCATATTTGTGATGGAGTGAACTGTCTGCAAATTCTCAATCAGGCCCTAAGTCCGAAGGTAAACTCTTTTACCGGGAAAGACTTGCTTGGCCATGGGCGTCTGCAGAACTTTTTTTAGGGGGAGTATAATTTCAAAACAAAATTCATGATTGCGCAGCCGGTATTATACCGGCAGCGTGATCTTGACATTGTTTTAAAGGGCAAGTGAAAAATCTACGATCCGTGGGTTGGGCAAAAAAAAACCCTTGTCCCCCATGCAAAAGCCTATGTGCTTGGCATATCTGACCCACGCTCCATCATTGATGGCCTGAATGCATGCCAATGTCCCAGGCACCAGCAATCAGTGATTAGTGATTGGTGCTGTGCTTTTTCTTGGGACTTTATTTCTTAAATCTATAAAAACGTCATATTTTTGACTTCCATTATTGGATTTTTGTTGTTTTGGTGTCATTTTCATTATTAATTTCTATGCTATATTTTATAAATTGAAGTGGGATTTTTATTGTATGATGCCCTGACTTTTTTTACTGCTTTTGGTACTACAGAGACTAAGGGCCTGATTTAGAGTTTGAAGGACGAGTTACTCTGTGACAAACATGACAGATATCCTTTCCGCCTTATTACAAGTGCATTATATTCTATGGCACTTGTAATAAGGCAGACAGGATATTCGTCACGTTTGTCATGGAGTGACCCACCTGCCAATTCTCAATCAGGCCCTAAGTCCGAAGGTAAACTCTTTCTCCGGGAAAACCTTGCTTGGCCATGGTCGTCCTCAGATTTTTATTTCGGGGGGGTATAATTAAAATAAAAATGTCAAGATCGCGCAGCTAATACTATACCAGCAGCATGATGTTGACATTTTTTTAAAGGGCAAGTGAAAAATCTGCGATCATGGGTGGGGGGGCAACCAACTACCCCTTGTTCCCCCTTGCGGACGCCTATGTGCTTGGCATATCTGACCAACGCTCCATCGTTATTGGCCTGAATGCATGCCAATGTCCCAGGCACCAGCAATCAGTGATTAGTAATTGGTGCTGTGCTTTTTCTTGGGACTGGGGGCACATGCATCAAGCTATTTTGCGATTGCAAACGTAGCGAATCGCTAAAAAAGGCCGTTTGCGATCCTTAAATAACTTACTCCAATGCATGAAGCCCATTTGCAGAACATCACACAAATTTGCAAAAAATTGTGATTACCTAAATACCGAATATGTAATTGTGAATCAGTATTAAGTAATGCTAATAAGAATTCGCTAATCCTATGCATCAAAGAAATCGTAACAACCGAATCTTAAATAAGAACAAATCCTATTAGGTGATAACCATTTCAAATTGAACAAATCAGGTGCAAATCATCAGTAAACTACTTAAACAGTCCCAGAAGGCCTCAGAATGCTTCACAATGGCAGCGCTCTACGTCATAGCGCGGAGGATGAGGCTAAGAGTAGGAGCACAGAGAAGAAGGAGGATACAGGGGCGCTTTTTCAGAGTGCGCGTTACTTTGCTAGGGCAGAAAGAGGAAGAGATTTATGATAAATATAGGCTGAATGCAGACACAATCTTTGAGCTCATAGCTGAATTGGATCCAATATTGCAGCGTCAGACTCACAGGACACATGTCATCCCCACTCACGTACAGGTCCTATGTTCACTCCACCTCCTAGCTTCAGGGAGCTTCCAGGGAGTAATTGCTGCAGCTGGAGGAATCTCTCAAAGTGCCCTATCGCGATTTTGTAACTCATTCCTTGATGCCATATTGCAGAGGATACACCACCACATCTGGTTCACCACAACACCACAGAAATTGCCTAAAACTAAATTTGATTTTTATCATGTTGCCCATTTCCCACGTCATTGGTTGCATTGATGGGATGCATGTAGCCATTTGCCCCCCTCAGTGAATGAGTATATTTACCGTAACCGAAAATCTTACCATTCATTGAACATTCAAGTAATCTGCAATTCTGAAAACATAATCATAGACATAGTGGCTAGTTACCCTGGCAGTGCACATGACTCCTATATCTTCCGACATAGTGGCATACACAGACGTCAACTTGCGGGGAAATTTGGAGAAGGATATTTGCTTGGTAAATATATGTGATACTCTCTTGCACACCTGTCCGCCATGGAGACACATAGCAGTGACTAATGTATTTTCTTATTACATCCTGTAGGTGATAGTGCATACGCTGTACGTTCTTTCATCATGACTCCATATTTAAATCCTACTACACAAAGTGAGCAGCGATATAATGAGGCACACATCTCCATGCGCAACGTGATTGAGAGGACATTTGGTTTACTAAAATTTAGATTCTGCTACCTCCACAAAACTGGGGCTGCATTACAGTATAGGCCGGAGACTTGCTGCAAAATAGTCGCCACATGTGCCATGTTGCACAACATAGCCACTAATAGAGGCATTCCCCTGGAAGACTCTGACAACGTGCCTGAGGTAGACATCCAGCCAAGACAACCATCACAAGCAGCATGCTGTTCAAATACAGCAGAGGAGAGACGGAGACGTGCAGAAATCACTGATAATTACTTTTAAGATGGACAATCACGAAACAACACAGTATGTGCTCAAAGGTTTAATGTGACAGTATAGTGGTAGTGTTAATGCACACATACCAGGTGCAGAAAAGTATAGTGTGAATACAATTATTTGACATTGCATTGGCACTTAAACATCAGTGGTAACTATGTACATGCTGCTGGTTACCTCACCAGAATTGTCCGTGTCCAGTATTTACTTTTTCCGGCCACGCACTCCCGTAGCCCTCTCAGTATGCTCAGCCACATCCCTTATTGAGCCTCCTGTGCCAGTGTTGCTCCTGGTACTGCGCCTCCTGGGATTTGTGACAGGTACCAGAGGGCTGCTGAGGCTGGAGGCCTCCTCACTACCTCACTATCCCCCCTGCAAGCATGTTGTTGCCCCCAGCTGCAGTAGTCTGGAGTTGTTCCATTGTATTAGTGACCTGGATGAGGCCCCTGGCCATATCCCCGAAGCAGTGGCTCATCTCCACTTGCATGTTGACAGCACAACGGGAAAGCTGAGCTGTTGTCGTGCTCAGCCTATTGATGGCCCTGGTGTAACCTTCCAGGCGCCCCATCAAATTGTGATGCCTCCTACCATGGGAGGCATGGTCACCCTGGAGGACCCTGCACAAGTCCTGCATAGCTGTTACAACACTAGCAAAGTTTTCTGTGTTTGCCCTTTGCCCTTCTACAACAGCAGTGGTGAGCTCTCTGAGGCAGTCACGGATGTCCCCCATGTGTGTTGCCATTGTCCCCAGTTGGCCCTGCATAATCCTCATGTTTCTGCCTTGCAGGCGCTGGACACTGAGCATCTTGCCCTCCGGCCCACTCCAGGCAGCAGCCCCATTGTCCTCAGCAGCTGTCAGGATTACCCTGGGCCTTTGCCGACAGAAATGGACGGACCTGCGCCGCATTGGTACCTCTGTTGGTGGTGGTGGTGTGTGGACAGCCTGCTGTGTGGGAGTTCCTGTTTGCCTCTCTTCATCACTCTCCGATTCAGGCAGTGGTGCGACTAATGTCTTGCGTCGAGTGGGAGCAGGTATGGGTGTGGATGCTGGGACGTCTAGTTCCTCCTCAGGCTGTGCATATGGTTCCTGTGACTCGTGGACATCATCCACGTCACTCTCCTGCGCAGCTGCATCTGTATTTATAAACAGTGCAAGTTCAGTTATTTTACTTTTTGCACATGTCAGTGATATAGCTCATGCCAATGTTAAAAAAACAAAATTTATGGACAAAGTCTCCTTTAGTCACTTCCTTGCTGTACTCTGCTGCGCTAAAGCTGTTTTGGTCCCTCTTTGCATTGCCCTTACATTTGTCTGTATACTAGTCTCATAATGCATTAGGGTGTTGCAAGTAAAATGTGGGCTGGGCTCAGGTGTGCCACACTATGCAGGACCTTCATTAGGGGCTATTTTAGGTACATTTAACATTGGAAGATATTTAGCAGTGGTCTTATCTTGTGAGGTACCAGCCTGTTCAGAGGTGTCAATCTGTGTTATTCCGACAACTGCCTCAGGCTGCAGTGTGGATTCCACCATGTCCTCCAGGGGTGTTTTTGCACGTCCCGCAGATGGTTCCCCTCCTGTGTTTTTGGCATCTGCCAGCTTTGCAGGCACTCTCTCTTTGGCTCAGCTGCACAGGCCGTACCAGCACTTGCGCAGGTCCACGATTGAGCGCTGTGTGACCCCCACAGCATTTACCTTGGCTTGGATGGCCAGCCATATTTTTCTCTTCACAGACTCTGCAACCTGCAGGGACAGTTTTCCAAACAGCTTATCGTAGCTCAACACTACTTCCTCAATGAGGATTTCCAGTTCCTTCTTGCTGAATTTCAGCTTCCTTTTCCTTCCTTCACCTTTGTTGTCCCCTTTTTCTGTGGCCATGCTGTTGTTTCCAAACAGATTCTGCAGCAAAATCAGCTTGTTCCTGCTCAGCTCCACCAGTCTGCCTCCTCCTCTGACTCTCACTGTGAACAGGTGTGTGCATTCCCTGATTCACTTCCTGGTTGTTATGTCATCCCAATGAAGCAATATGGGGAAATCGCTCTTAGCGATTCTGTAATAGCAGATTCGCTATTACCTATTCGGTAAAAGCGGGATCGCAATTTAAATTAGCGAAATTTACCGAATCGCTAAAATATAGCGATTTTTTTGATGCATATGGTTTTGCGAAACCTTGATAGCGATTCCTTAATATTCACTATTAAGGAATCGCAAAACATATTTTTGATGCATCTGCCCCTTTATTTCTTAAATCTATAAAACTTCGTATTTTTGTCTTCCCTTATTGGATTTTTATTGTTTTGGTCTCATTTTTTTAATTAAATTCTACGCTATATTTTATAACTTGTAATGGGATTTTTATTGTATGTGGCCCTGACTTTTCTACTGCTTTTGGTACTACAGAGTCTAAGGACCTGATTAAGAGTTTGAAGGACGAGTTACTCTATGACAAACGTGACTGATATCCTTTCCACATTATTACAAGTGCATTATATTCTATGGCACTTGTAATAAGACAGACATGATACCTGTCACATTTGTGATGGAGTGACCCGTCTGCCAATTCTCAATCAGGCCCTAAGTCCGAAGGTAAACTCTTTTCCAGGAAAAACTTGCTTGGCCATAGGCGTCTGCAGAATTTTTTTTCAGGGGGTGGGGGGTATAATTTTTAAAATATTCAGATCGTGCAGCCGGTATTATACCGGCAGCATGATGTTGACTTTTTTTAAAAGGCAAGTGAAATATCTACGATCTGGGAGGAGGCAACCAGCTCCCCTTGTTCCCCATTGTAGACGCCCATGTGCTTGGAGCATCTGATCCACGCCTCAATTTATGCCAATGTCCCACACACAAGCTGGCAGTGATTAGTGATTGGTGCTGTACTTTTCTTAGGACTTTATTTCTTAATTTTATAAAACTTCATATTAAATTGTACGCTATATTTTATAAATTTAAGTGAGATTTTTATTGTATGTGGCCCTGATGTTTTTACTGCTTTTGGTACTTCAAAATGTTTTTCTCTAAGTTAAACCTGTCTGCTCTGTGCTGTAGCTGCCAGGGATTGAGCTCAGGTGTAAATTATTGAACCTTTTGCCTGTACCTAACAGGTTAGGGAATTTATTACTTGTGGTGGACTACCATCAGCCCAAAATATTAATTGACTTTCATACAACACATTTGTCACTCAAGATCAGTTTGTCGCATCAAAGAAAAGAGGCTCAGGATATGATGCCAAGAATCATTATAGACTAAGGACTGTCGCTATTGGCTGCAGTATTTTGTTCATGATTACTTCCCTACTCATGTAGGCTGCTTGTTAAAGATGGGTTTTTGTGTTCTTTGCTGATGCTGGGTAGTAACGAAAATGGTAGGGGTAATATACTCACTGCTCTGCATTTAATAGTATCCAGATTTTCCGGGGGGGGCGGCGGCCAAGCAGGCTACGTGTCCTTCTGAGGCTCCGCGATCGGGCCAGCACATTGCCCTTTTTCCTGCGTCGTAACGGAGCGCTGAGCCTGCATCCAGGTGTAGGAACGTCCACAACACCCTGTGCTGCCTCATTCCTCCAACAACTGAGCATATTCCCGACGGAACACCAAAATATCGGGACCCCGAGCCTCGGAGGCAAGATGGCGCCCGCCCGCTCCTGATGGCAGACCGGAGGAGATCGAACCGGAGCCACACACTGGAGACGGGTGCCGCAAACCAACCAGCCCAGGACAAAGGTGGCAGCGAGGGTACAGCCCGGCATCGTGGATTCTCGACACTCGCCCCGAGTATGCACACAGAGACGAGCACAGGTGGCGGCGACTAGAGACAGCCCGACATTTTGGACACGACAGCCCTGCTCAGACAGGTCTCCCGAACCAGCACCGCAACCGAGCAGGATTGGAAGGTACCAGCCCACGAGCCCCTGATTCCAGCGACTCGGAGGAGGGGAACTGATTGCCACCTCCCTGCAATTTACGGGATGATCCTCAGCCGGTGTCGCCTGACTTCAAAATGGCGCCCAGAGACCTTGGCAGGCAGCGGGACTAGTGTCGAGCAACTGAGCCATCAGAGCACAAAGCGCCAACAAGACAGAGGTGAGAGGTGACTCCACCTGAATCGGCAGGCAATGTTAAGGCGACCCCCCTCCCATTACTGCAGGAACTGAGCGCACCTGGAATGGATGATGCCTGACCTCAACATGGCGGCTCAATGATCCAGTGATACACGTCGCGCCTGCAACGGCCTACAGGCTCAGCTCAGGGTGGGGCGCGCCCGCGACCCCCGCTAAGACCCCTGCAAAGAACCTTCTCATGCACAACGCACACTATTCTCACCCCTCCTGGCAGTATCCGCCCTCTACCAAAACCGCAAGGGAGCAGGTCTGTTCAGGGAAGGACTGGCACGCAAGTATCTTCCCGCCTAGATCCTTACAGACCTGCTATAACCATCACGCATCACCTGGTAAGCGCAAGTTACCCGTGGGACTATCAAGCCAGGCACCGAGCCATACCAACAGCGCGCTGCATACTCCGTAGCTACTGGCGACGCTCGCTGTGGGTGGGACCCCCCCAATCACCGCAATGGGGAAGCCGAGAGCATCACAACATACCATAGTACCCGAGACTGCACCGGAGAACATGTCAAACACCCGGACATGGGCCAAAACTACAGCGTCTCAAGTTGACTCGTCAATTTTGGACAAACTGGATCAGGTATTGGCAGCCATCGAACTCTCCAGGGTGTCTATGGAGGAACAACTTGGCCCCCTGATGACGGATATCAGTCTCATCCGGGATGACCATCGAAAATTGGCCGACAAAGTGAAGGACGGGGAGAAGACACTAGCCGACCTACAACCCACCGTCAAGGCGCACCAAACGACGCTCCAAGATGTCCTGCACCGTCTGACCACCATGGAGGAGCGGGCGGACGATTTAGAAGGGCGTTCAAGGCGCTGTAACATCTGCGTGCTGGCTCTCCCAGAGGGAATTGAAGGTTCAAACCCACTGGAGTACCTAGAAACATGGGTGAAATCCTTCACTCCCGCAGCTGACCGGACAGCATTCTTCTCCATAGAACATGCCCACAGGGTCCCAGCCCGCAAACCTCCACCAGGATCTGCCCCCAGACCGATGCTGGCGAAATTCTTACACTTCCGAGACCGGGATGCAGTACTTCGAGCCGCCAGACAAGCAGGCCCCTTGCATGTCGACAACAAACAGATAATGATATTCCCCGATTATGCACGAGCAGTGCGGCAACAAAGATCTTCGTTCCTGGAAGTCAAATGTCGCTTGCGGGCGAACACTATACAATATTTCCTGCTCTTTCCTGCCCGCCTCAAAATTATCCATAATGGCGCTACCATCTTTTTCACAAACACCGAAGAGGCGCACGACTGGGCAGACCAACATTGTACTCAACAATCCAGGGCAGAGTTCACACGTGGCCCAAGCTTCAAACCACCACGCACCAGGAGGCGCAACCCGAAACAGCAACACAGCGGAACAAGTAAGACAACTGGGACGCACACCCAAGACTCTCCGGACCTGGAGCAAATCATGAAGGAACGGCGGGAGGTCCTGCGAGCAGTGACTGAGTTACAGAACTCCCCCCTTGTGGAGGTCACGGATCGAGCCCCACACATCTTCTCGTCGGAGGGAGAGGACGACAGCGATGGGACACTGTCTTGAACAGACTCAATTACGCCTCCCTTAGTCACCCCCCAAACAGCGGATGCCTTGCTGGATGGGCAAACGAACACCCTATCGGCATGAGATAATCCAGCAGATGATTGCATAGATTTACATAACCAAGACTCACTCATTGAGCGCACGCAGTGCGGACAAGACTAAGCGCACTCCAGACGACGCCCAATGATCCTACAAATGCCCGATTGACGAATCGCCTCGCACGCGCGCACTGCCACCCCCACAACATATTGTTATACTCTCAGGACTTATGAGAGCCGGTTTGGACGTATCGCAGCCAGCAATAGGTCCTTGGTATTGGGACTGTTTCCTGACCCCAGTTTACAGTTTACAACCCCCGTTCAGAAAATTCCCATCCCCTCATGGAACTTCACACAAAAGGGTATCTGCAGAGCGTGAATGGGCAACATCGCGCATCACATGTGTTCTTCACGCTACGGGGGATCCGCGGGGCGCTAGGCTCCGGCTGACACAGCCCATCCTGGCACATACCAACAGCAGCACATGGCCATGACTGCACAGAACACTGACATCAGCATTCTAACACTCAACACTAGAAGCCTCCACACACCAAGCAAACGGTACGCTGTATACTCATATTCGAAGCAGAAGAACGCTAGGATCGTGTTTTTAAAGGAGACACATCTCACCACTACCGAGATAGGCAAACTACAGTCAAAATGGCGCGGAACCATATGTGCCACGTCATACTCCGCATATGCACGCGGAGCGCCGATTTGGGTACGACCAGGGACCCCATTTCGTGAACTCCGACGGATGGTGGACAAGGAAGGTAGATACGCCTTACTAGAGGGACTCCTAGATGGGCATTCAGTACTCTTGGGCATTATCTACGCCCCGAACATAGAGCAAGACAGGTGCTCGGATCGCCTCACAGGGGTTTTGGCCCAAATTGCTTCCATACCATGGATATTAAGGGGCGACTATAACTGCACACTAAACCTCACCTTAGATCGCTCTTATCCTCCGCCTACACACTCCTCAGCCCATAAACAAACAGAACGGTTCAATGCCTGGGTTACACAATGGGCGCTCACAGACGCATGGAGGATGCGTCATCCTCAGACTCAACTGTACTCGTTTCACTCCATACCACATAACCTACGAGTCCGACTAGACAGATTTTTATCCTCAACAGCAATATTACCCAAAATTCAACACACAGACTACCTGGGTAGGATCATCTCTGACCACGAAGCCCATATTCTGCGATTAAACTGGAGCCCCCACACCCCCTGGTTCCCACCTGGCGACTACCACGGGACTGCCTGACGGACCAAGTATTCAAACACGAACAGGGACAAAGCATACAGGATTACTTCACTAATAACGCAGGGACAACATCCTCAACATTAGTGGAGTGAGACACTTTCAAACTAGTGGCATGGGGAGAATGTATCAAGCAAATAATAGGGGTAAAACAGACGTTAGAACAGGCACTCACAAAAGCCGAAACACAGCTAGCCACCGCTACCAAACGAAATGACTTCACTGGCGAAGTGGCGGCACAGGTGGCCGATGTAGGAAGGTGGATATCTGACTATGGTTACCCCCAACTTTTTGCCTAGTGTCTAGCTGGTTTTTCGACTTAGTTGGCCTGAGATCCTGCCATTCAGGGTCTCAGGCTGTCTGCTCTCTCTTTAAAATGGACTCCATGTACCCTAGGTACATAACCAATTGGTAAGGATCACCTTATTGGACCCTGTACAGTGTACCCTAGGTACCCAGGGCATAGGTGTACCCTAGGCCTCCCAGGGGCTGCAGCATGTATTATGCCACCCCTGGTCTGGCCTTCCAATCAGACACAACTGGCTGATCACTCAGCTGGGGCAAGGTCGTGTAACCACCCCTTGCTTAGATATAGTATACCTATATCTACCTTATATATAGACACATGTGTACCTATCAGCCACTCCTATGGCAGGCCTTAACAATCCTTGAGGCAGAGTGCTTGGTAACATGTGAGATGGTGCTCTAGCATGAGCTGAGCCTGTCTGCAGCTTTCGGAACCATGTCCTTATAGCTGTTCTATGATATAGCCTACCATATACTCTTAAAGTGCCTTATAATCTTAAACGGTTATGGTAACTATGGTTTGGCTTTATCAAAACATGTCGTGTAAGGTGTCTAACACTTTGGAATAATACCCCCATACCATTTCTGGTGATGAGGATATTATTCCTCCCTTCTAGAGGGAGAGACATGTTAAAATCCTACTTTGCTGTTTAACTCTAACCAAAGCCTCAGCATCACAAAATGGATGCTGCTGCCACAGACACAAGTCTGGCCTCCTGCAGCTGGGAGTGATCCCAGCCAGGGAGGCCTGGACAATAGGTTTCCTGCTTGGGGAGGTGCTAGCACCTCCCCAGACAGCCTTTAGTGTATTGGGGCAGGGTGGGCTGAAAGGAATGAGACATGCCTGGGGCACACAAGGTGTTCCTTGCATAGTCCAGTTCAAACCGGCGCTGGGGCACTCCAGCCCCAGCTCTGGCGCGAAACTGGACAAAGGGAAGTGGGTGTAACCACCCCCTCCCAGGTCCCACCCATAAGGCGTGACCTAGCAGGTATCCCAGCCCCCCAGATTAGTATAAGAGTGGGAGTTGGGCCTCAAGACTTTAGATTATCCTGAACCTGCAACTTGAACAGAAACTCTGGACCTTCGACATTCGACGAAAGAAGAAGACTGAAGAATCTCCCTTGTGGCCAAGGAGTGGCCACCCTGTGCAAACAGGCACCATCAAGAGACTACCCTTTGCTTTGCCCACGTTCTACGAGGAACCGACTGCAGAGCCCGACCAGAGCCTTGACTTCCAGACTTCTCCGACCCTGATCCACATCCACAGCAGAGCTGAGATCCGTGGAGGCGACGAGCGACGTGGGACCGGCTACCTGGGAAAAGTGGCTAGTAACTTCAAGCGCAGCTTCTGAGGCACCCTCGAAGTTGTGCACCGGGGATTGAGAAGCCCCCACCCCAAGCACCATCTGCACCGAAGATCAGCCCCCCACACTCCACGAGTCCTGCGTGGGGCCCTTCTGCATTTTCCTGCTTGCCGCGTCTGTCCGGTTGCTTGCCCGCTGGCTAGTGGCCTTTGTGACGACGCACCCTGAAATCTTCTGCGCTGGTTTGGCTCCTCCAGACTGGCTCCCGCTTCTCTGCAAAGAAGAAGCACCCCAGACCTTCCTGGTCTGCACCAGAAGCAAGTCCTCCGTTCTTCGTGGGTTCCGCTTGCCAAGGCTTGGTGAGTCCTAGTCCAACTTCGACGCCGCCGACAGCAAGAGCCTTCGTGGGACAGCTCGCCTCCTGGTCCTGGTTGTCCTCGACGCTTCCTGGTCCTCCTGGCTGCAGCGACAAGCTTCACCTTCACCTGCAATCTTCACGACATCGCCTGGTTCCTTCCTGGTTCCACGTGGTCACTGGCTAGTGACCTTGACTCTGTCCCTTCTGCTTGCAGGTCTCCTCTCTTCTTGATCCCAGCCTTGGGATCCACCGGACACTCTTCACTGACTGCCTGTCAGCATCTTTCTTCAGGCATCCATAGGAGTCGACGACGAAAACCGACGCAACTTCACCCCTATGCACCCGCAGCCTGTGGGCTAGGTAACTTGGGTACTCCGGTGCTCATCAGGATAGTGACTATCCTAGTGTCTAGTTTTCCAGTCTCGACTTCCTAGTTACTCCGGAAGTGTCCTAAATCTATCGGTTTCTAAACTGTACTATTGCTAGTGACTTTTACGCATTACGCGTGAGTGTTTCCACTCTGCACACGAATCCCGTGGGCCTCCCACTTCCTAACTAACGCTAGTGTAGTGTAGCCCCAGCGATTCCCTAGGCCTAGGCCTATTCTATTTCCGTGACAGTGGTCCTTATACCACTTACTTAGTATATGGTTTGCGTGGCCCCTAGGGCTAACTGTATTACTTACCTGTGTGACTTAATGTATGCTTGAATAAGACTGTGTTGTACTTACCTCTAATCTCAAAAAGAGTGCTGAGGGTTTGACTAGAATAAATACACTTTATTTTATATATATACCTGTTGTGGTGTCCTTTCATTTGGTATTCAAGGGATTATATATGGTATCACAGCTGGCTTCACATGCCATTCAGAGTTTAGCCTAAGACTACTCTTGTCCATGCTACCACTAGGATAGCTGGTCTATAAGGTTGACTTTACAACCAATCACCATAAGGGTATTTGGACTGATATAAGGTGTGCACTAGAACTAGTGACATCATACATCAGGCCAACTTCTCACAGCCGAGGCCAAGACAGAGTACTTGGCTGCCTGCATCGACCTCCGTCGGTACAATTTCAGGGCACTCGGATGCACAAGGAGCAAGATAAAACAGGTTCATTATTGGCATGGCTAGCTAAACAAGACACCGAAGTAAAACCTATAACTGAAATGTTTGACCCCCTCTGTAATCTAGTACGATCCCAGGACGAGATTCTCGCGGCCTTCCATCAATACTACTCAGGGGTTTATCATAGCCCAGCGCCGATCGGACAGGACATACTAGATCATTTTCTAGACTCACTGACGATCCCCAGAATCACGAAGGCTGACAGGACAGCATTAGATACTGAGATACAATCTACCGACATTATTCACGCCCTACACGCTCTAGCTCGCAACAAAGGACCGGGGCTAGACGGGTTCCCCCTAGAATACTACGCAACCTTCTCCCCCCTGCTGGTTCCCCGCCTGGTGACGATGTTTGCAACCGTGTTAGAAAAGGGAGATTAGCGAGATCCCTCTGTGAATCGGTTATTGTGACTTTTCTGAAGCCAAACCGTGACCCCCATCAAATGGCCTCCTACCGCCCCATTACGCTTCTATCCGCTGACTGTAAGATCCTGGGAAAGATATTAGCGGACAGATACACACAAATCCTACGACCCCTGGTTCACCCGGATCAGTGCGGTTTCATCCCGGGCAGAAACACATCCCAAAATATACGCCGACTATTCCATATCCAAGATCAAGTGGCTGACAAGTTCCCCAAGGCAGCCTGCCTTATCCTAGAGCTCGAGAAGGCCTTTGATACCCTCACATGGCAGTATCTTTTTTCAGTCCTACGACAAGCAGGACTCGATCCCATCCTTTTAGCGTACACACAACTTCTATATACCAAACTCACTTTGCGTATTTGCATAGGACGATATATATTGCCAGAATTCACGGTCTATAGAGGCACGAGGCAGGGCTGCCCGCTCTCGCCTCTCCTCTTTGTCCTAGTGGTGGAACCCCTAGCTATACGGCTGCGACGAGAAGGAGAACACTGGGGCATCCCCATAGCGGATACCATACACAGCGTCTCCATGTACGCCGATGATCTTCTCCTCTGTATTCGAGACATTACCAAGGACCTCACACCTATTTGGACAACACTGACTGAATTCGCAGAAGCCTCTGAGCTAAGAGTAAACTGGGACAAATCCACAGTTTACCCGCTGCATCTGAATCTCCCCCCTCGTGATATCTGGTTGGGCGACCAGAAAGTGACTTGGAGTGCGGAGGCCCCCCGATACCTCGGGATCCGTCTCTATCACTCTCCGACTAACATATTTGAAGGCAATCACCGCAAAGCACTGTCTGGCATCAGATCAGCGGTGGGATTCTGAAAGAACCTCCCGTTGGCCCCGATCGGCCAAGAAGGTGTCTAGAAATGCACAGTTTAAAAATATACAATTCTATATCCTACACAGGGCATACTTAACACCAGCACGTCTCCAAATATTTTACCCCGACACCCAGTTCCTTTGTCCTAGATGTAACTCACATCTAGCAGATTTTCATCACATGTTTTGGAGCTGCCCCACATTGCAACCATGTTGGCACAATGTTCACAAATCATTCGGAGATCTTACAGGGCTTACACAACTGAACATGTGGGAGGCCTGTGCGCTAGGTATTTTCCGGAAACGAAAGCAACACAAAGTGCCAACCCGATTTGTCTCCCTAGCAATTTTGTTAGCCAAAAGGAGTATAGCCATGCACTGGCAATCCCCCACAGGACCACCGATCATGGCAAGGACGGGAGCAGTACACAAATGGGCAATGGCAGAGGAGGAAACACTAAGGGAGAAGCAGGTGAAGGGGACACGCAAACACCCCATTTCTGTGGAGTGGGCCATGCTGCTACACCAATTCAAACACCCACCTACTCACGACGACCCAGATGGCCACCCGCACAACCCGACGGACACACACCCAAAAGCCTAAATCGCAAACATGCGCACTAGATCTCCTCCTGCAGTACACACGTAGCGTCGCTCGCGATTCTTAACACGCACCACATGACACTCGAAGGCCAGATGCTGGAGCAAGGCCGACCTGATTTTCCCCCCACTCCCAGAGGCATACAGATACACTACCTAGCGAGACACATATCGCCCCGATACCCCACTTAACATTAGTTCCCAGGATCCCATGAATACTCCCCCCAGTTCCGCATCCCATTCCTCCATAGGAATTGTTTGATGCTAGACCTTAATAATGGTAGGATACATGTCCATTTATTGTGTAATTAACAATGTATAATGCTATAAAATGCAAAGAATGCAAGTAATTCAAATGTATCCTAACACGCCATGTTTTTGTACATTACAAATGCCAATAAAAACAAGTTTAAAAAAAAAGAAATCCAGATTTTCCCAAATGTCCCTTAGACGTCTGCCTCAGAAATGTTTGTATCTGTAGCGCATTCTCTGACGTCCTCAGGACCATTTACTATGCCATATATGTAAGCGTTTCTATGTGTATGTGTATGAATGGATATGTCCCTGCTGATGTCATATGGATATTTCTGTGAGAAATAAACATTCAGTCGCGCTGGTGTTTAGAAATATGATTTGCAGACAGGGAGCGCGAAGATCAGCTAGACGATGTCACAGCAGGATGCTGGGTTAACAAATCTGAAAATGGTTGTTTGTGCTCCTGCCTTCTACGTGAGAAACAACAGCAGTGAATGCTGTGTTGTAAAAGGGGGTAATAAGGTGCCATTCGTATAAAGGAGTAAATGCAGTGAAAACAGTCTCTCTGTCTATGTGGCATTTCACGCAAGCACTGTCGAGGTCTTAAAGCTCTGACACACGTGACTCACTCCACAAAACAGAACGCGGCCATCGATTGCTAGGACTCTGTACCGGCCTGACCCTTGCGCAGATAACAACTGCTGTGTTCAGCAATATGATGGTCTGTAGAATCCTGCCGCGCGTACCACAGCCTAACAAATATTTGAACCGGCAGATGGGCTCACCAGTAATTGAGCACAAGGTCCACAGAAACCGTATCACGACGTAATTAAGTCAAAAGCTGGAAGTGCGCAGCTGCTCAAGTCCTCAGTACCAACAAGAATAAGTGCGCTGCCAAAGACGACACAGACGGAAGTGCGGTGCTTCGGTTCTCATACACGTCCCACGCTTCACACGGGTCCTCTGGGCTCACGGCATTTTATAGAGTAGGTCTTGCGGGTGGCCGGGATGACTGTCATCAGGGCTTTAGTGGGATTAAAAAACGCGAGGGGGCTCTCAAAGGGGCGTGGCCTATATAATTAACGGCGTGGCTTAAAAAAATCTAAGCTAATACTCTGTTCATAGCATGGTGCGCCGCCCCACTGGTATTTTGCTGCTTCTGTCATTGTATCCAGATATATATTATACAACAAGGTTACACATACAACAATCCAGGACTTTTGGCTTTGTCAATGGTTGTTAGTTGCATAAGATATATAAGCATGGCTTTAAGTGGGATGAACAAACTGTGGGGGTCTCTCAAAGGGGAGTGGCCAATGTAATTAAGAACGTGGCTTACAACAGGGAAGTTAAACATCCGTGCTTAGCATAGTGTGTCGCCCGACATGTATTTTGCTGTTTTTGTCATTGCATCCAGATATCTGATACAGCAAGTAACATCATACCTACAACAAGTCAGGACTGTTGGCTTTGTCAATGGTTGTTAGTTGCGTAAGATAAATAAACAACTATGACTTGTATATAATATTGAAAAAGCTTCCACTTAAAGCCCTGGTGATATCTCCACAATGTTGCTGCTCCTGAATTTCAAAAAGAGAAGGGAAATCCAGAGGGAAAATTACTCTCTTTAAAGGATTTCCCTTCCCCTACAACGCTCACCTGGCATGACGTCATGCCGTAACTTCTCCACTAGTGAAAAGTGAGCAGTGTGAGCACGCGCACATCGATGTGCCTGCTGTCACTGCAGTCCGGAAAAAACGGACCACCTGTGCCAGGGCACAAAACAGAGCCCAATAGAGACCCGTTTCGAGGCCCCCTTTAAAAAACTCCAGATGCTCAGCACCGGTGAGACCCGGCCCACTTAAAGCCCTGTAAATAAGCAACAACTATGGCGTCGTTTTGTATAATACTGAAAATGCTTCTATTCTGAAATGATGAGACTGCAAAATAACTATAACGAGTCTCTTTGAAGTTAACTCAAAGTCAGTGAAGGGAGCTACTGCAGAGTTAAGATTTATTTTCACCCTGAGGGCAAAAATGGAGAGCCCATAGGGATCCGTGTCAGCACCTGCTTTTTAGAACTGCCGGTGCTGAGCACCAGCAAGACCCATCCCACTTAAAGCCCTGACTGGCATGGTTTATAATCATGGTGCCTTAATTAGTACAGAAACAGGGTGGGCTGGGGCAGAAAAAAGGTAAGGGCACCAGAATGGAAGTGACTCTCATTAGAAAATCAGATAGCTAAAAAAAAGTAGCCCACGTTTGCAAACTGGTTGTTGTGTTGAACTTTTATAGACATGCTATAGGGATGTTTTGTAAGGTATGTGGTACCAAATGTATTTATGCTTTCTGCAGGCAATGTTTGTGGTAATATCAGGGACATCAACAGTAAAAATCGGCCCATAAAACAATAAAACAGACCCACAAACAGCCAAAGAACCGGCCCCCATGCTGACTTTTCAGACCAGCCCACCTGGCACTGCCTGATTGCATTGCCCTAGAGGCCAGTCCGGGCCTGTACAGTAGCTACAGTAACCATCTTAAAGACGATGTACATGCACAGTTTGTTGTTGGGTGGTGTTACATTCACAGCTCTACAGTGTTGGTTTGTTTTTTTAGGGGAAAAAATATAATTTACTGCCTTTTCCTACCTTGCTCCTTATGCCTGGAATCCATCAGATCCGCCTCCTGAGTTCTCAAATCCTGCAAGAAACTGTAGTCCTGGCTCCTCACCAGTGCTGGACTGAGAACACAAACTAGCCCTGGCAATTAAGTCGGACCGGCCCGCATGGGGTGGCGGGTGGTGGGGGGTGCTGATGGGAAACACTGCTGCTGCTTTTGTTACAGGGAGACAAAATTTCAGCACTGCTGCAAAACCAGCCCCCGGCAACAAAACCGGCCCCCACCGTACTGGCCCATTGGGAAAAAGCCGGGGCCCGCTACAGCCAGTCCGGCCCTGTTACTCACCTAACCTAGACACTGTCTCGCCCATTACACCTCCTGCTTCAGCACCAGGATACCATCCCGAGTGAGTTGTGTGCTATACAAATACATATAGCATACAGCAACACAGCAACACGTACACAAGTCTAAAAAAACAGGTAACACCGATGCTAACATAAGCGACCATACTAATTTTACTACAGGAAAGCAACGGCTTAGAGCAAAATACAGCTATAAACAACTCGATGGCAGATTTAGTGCAATAACATCAGAAGCGTAGGATTAGAATTCACAAGTGGTGCTCATCAAGTGCTTTATGTTATTCCTCCAAAGCTGTGCTCAGCTTGGGAAAACTGAGGATTCAAAGACCTCTCAAGTTCCCACATCCTATTGGATCCCTTCAGGGATCAAACTTCTCTCACCGCTGCTTAATCTTCACATGAAGCTCCTGGAGAGCTAAGAAGAGCTATGAATCTGACCATCTACCACTATACAGATGATACAGGTCTGTACGTCACCTGCACCCAAAGGGCCTGATTGACAGAAGGACCCTGCAGGTGGATCTGCAAAAAGTGCAGGCCCTCTGTCTGCACCTCTGGCGACTTAGTTACCCAGCTTAAAGTATTATACATGGTGTTCGGTCTGCCAAGAAGAAATGCTGAATCCACCAAAAGGCTCAGGTGCCACATCTAGAGTGACAGATCCATCACCCTCTTCAGCAGAATTAGCTAGTAAAAGACAACAGTCAACAGTAGAAAGGATGCAAGACGTTCACTGTATCCCTGATGTAGAGTGTCACCCAGCCTCTACAATACAAAGTATCCACCTTTCACTTCGAGGGCGGGGCTGAGTCTAAGGAGATACATAAAGGGGCAGACGGTTGCTTGTGGCCATTGCAGACACTGTAACTGTGTGTGTGTGTGTTTCATGTCGGCATCCTGCTGCGAGGCCTACTTGCATGCCCAGGCCTGCGCCGCCCGCTACACCTAACATGCTGGAACCCCCTCCCCATGGTATATCAGGGAAGCAAGTGACATGGGCACTGACAATGTACCCACATTTGAAGGTTCATTTTTTAGCACCCAGTTTACGTAGCAGAAATTTTACTACGCAGAACAAGCAATGGTGAACTTACTACTGCTCTCCTACTCCACACTCCTAAAGTAGCTGAGCGAATCCTGGGACAGCAGAAATAGTCACTTTTAAGGAGGAAACTGTGCTGCTAAGGCAATCATCTCAAAATGCAGCAGTACTTCCATCACACAGTTTGGAAGAGCATGAAGATGTACCATACCTGTGGGTGGAAATGTTGGCAGCAATCCTCTAACTCAGCCTAAGAGTTCCTGCTTATTACCTCTATACCCTCCATTCTCTCATTCAGAGCTGTATGTCCGGTCCAAGTATGGAATCTCCCCAACTCTGGCCCTCAGTGCTAAATCATTTGTTTCTAATTCTGTGCTGTAACTGGCCCTACATGCTGGACCACTGGAATTAGGAGAATCTGTGGGCGCAGCATTTTCTGCATAATTGTGGATACACTGCACTTGTCATATAAGCCACCATTTGCCGCATAATATGCAGATTTGAACAACATTTTTTACTTTAGCTCAGACAGATCAAAAGTTCCTAAAGAAGGACCACGTGGTATTGCACAATGGCAAACCCTTTGCAAAGGCTAAGTGATCAATATTATTGGCGTTATTTATGTGTTCAACTAATGCTAATGAAGAAAAACATTTCCTCATACAGTATAGATATATTAAAATGACAAAAAAGTGAAATAATACTGTCACAAAATGTGCTGCATTATGCCACATAATGTGACTTTTCTTGCTGCATAACTCAATCAACCCTGCTGCATAATTTTTTCCTTCACAGCCGCATAATTCTGGTGTCTCTGCCTACGTGTCAAAAATGACCGAGTTCACTTCTGGGCTGGCTTGACCGTCTTTATTGCCTCCGTGAGTGAAGCTCAGAACAGTAATTAGCTCCCCTCTGGTGGCTCCCCTGGCCTGGGCCATTTCTACTGTTCATTTCCTGTGTCTTGTGACAGATGTGCCTGAGGTGTCTTGCCGGCATGCTATTGATTGTTTGGAATTCGCCGCCTGTCATACACAGCGCAGGATTTATAATGGTTCCAGCGTAGTAATTTGGATAGGAATCTATACCTCTGTAACATGGTTTGCTGACTTGTGTCTTAAACTGTAAGTCTTTCTGTTTTTTTCTTCCAAAATTACACAACTCTTAAAAAACACGATCTAAATTCTCTCTTTTTGTATGTATGTACTTGCCGTACGTTCTCTCATGATTGTTTTTACATGTTTGTAAAAACAAGCATTTGCAATGCAATAGGTTGTGCATTTACGAGAGTTTGAGCTATTGGCATTGTAAATGACAATGCCTTTTTTTTTTTGTGTTGTCATTTTTTATTAGCATTTCATAAATACGATACAGGAAAAATATAATAAAATAGCAAGTTCTAAAACATTTTGCAATAGAGATATATTGATGAACTTGAATACAATTATAAACAGAAAATCAAATACATCATAATCCATATAATAGCATAGAAGGGGACATTTAGGGGTAAAACATATTATAGCAAGTAAAATTAATACAATCACAATTAAATATTAAATATGGAATACTAAAGTGTTAAGTCAACACATTGTCAAATATTATTAAAAGCTGAGGATAACAAAATATTAATTAGCTGAAACATTGAACTACACATTTCATTAAATAAATCCAGTTGAATTACTTAAAGGTAATGCACTACTGAGAATACAGGATCACTCCAATGATAAGTAGGAGTGTAGTATAAATATATTGACTGACAAAATAAAATCTATTAAAAGTACCAGACAATGAACTACGAGGATACCATAACTAGGCAATGTAATGAGAGAGGAAAAAGAAAAGAAAAGAATTAATTATCAATTAATTGAAATGGCCACAGTAACTTAAGTAGCGAAAGCGGCGGAACACCTTGCGGAAATATATTTAGCCGGCCTCAGGGTTGTAGGCGAGAAGCACTGTATGTCACTGACCTTACACAGTTAAAAATACAATAAAAAAAAAAAAAAAAAACTTAAGTAGTGAAAGTGGTTGCAGAGACATTTTCTACGTGTAGAAAAGGATCCCACACTTGTAAAACAGTTCCGTTTGGTCTTGAATATTATATATAACTCTCTCATGTGAAGCAGTTTGAATCATTGATGCTAACCAATTCTCTTGGGATGGCGGAGATGAGGATTTCCATTGCTTTGATATAAAAATGTTGGCAGTAGCCAATGCGGTATGTAGAAGACGACATTGCTGTTTGGAAAGGGTAGGGGAGTCTCGCAGATCATGCAGCAAAATAGTTGCTGGGGAGAGTGGTAAATGTAAAGGAACGGTATTATGTAAAACATGACCTATGTAGGACCAATAATGTTTAACCATGGGGCAGTTACATATAATGTGAACGATGTCACAACCAGAGGCATTACATCTCCAATAATTAGTATGTGATCATAAGCCTGCTTAATGTAGTTTTACCGGTGACCAATGCCAGTCATGGAGTATTTTAAATAAACAAAATTTTAAACGAGCCTCCCGGGCACCTTTTTCTAAGTTTTCCAACAAAGCCACCCATTGTTCCTCGTCATAGGAAAGCCCTAGGTGTGATTGCCACTTAGAACGAAGATCATGGGATAGAGGATGAGAAAATAATTGTGTTGGGAGTGTTTTATAGAAACCGGAGATAACCCCTTTATGTCTCTCCCAGGTGTAAATGTAAAATACAATTGGTGAGATTTGTAATGTCCAGGGTTTTGGGCCTAGAGCCTTAATAAGGGAGTTATTGAGCTGTAAATAATTATCTGATTGTAGTAAGGGAAGGTTAAACTCATCCACCAATTGTGAGAAAGGTTTGAGGTCTCCATTATGAAGCATCTGATCTAAGGTAAAGATGCCAGCTGCTTTCCATTGGGGCCAGGAGAGAGTTTTCACTTTAATGTGTATTCCAGAGTAATTCCATATTTGTGCTTTTACATGTAAACATGGATTAAAGCCCAAAATACGGTGGGTCCTATGCCATATTTTACGCATTGCAGATAATATAGGATTGCGGGGATCTAGACGGCTTGTCCCTGACCCATATAGGGCTGAGAGACCCAAATCAGTAGACAACAGGAATCTTTCAATATGTGCCCATTGTGGCGTATTAGAGCTATCTTGAAGCATATATGTGAGTTGGGATAATTGTAATGCAAGTGAGTAATGTTCTATCGAGGGAAGACTTAGACCTCCATTAGAGTGATGGGCATGAAGTTTGCTGATATCGAGGCGTGGTTTTATGAAGCCCCATATAAAAGATTTTATCTTAGAGTCTATGAGACGTAATGTGGATAGTGGAATATGAAAAGGAAGCGTTCCAAGGTTATAAAGAAAACGTGGGAGTGTGACCATTTTTACTGCTTGGACTCTACCCCACAGAGACAGACCCAATATTTTCCATTTATCGAAATCACGTTGCATCTGAGTAAGCAGGGGACTTACATTATCTGCGACCATGAGTTCTGTTCCCTTGTTTACAAGAATACCTAAATATTTTAAACGAGAGGGTTGCCAATTGAAGGGATAATCTTGTATCACAGATTTTGAGGTGCCATCTGATATAGGGAGCGCTTCACTCTTATCCCAATTAATGTTATACCCAGAAAAGGAGGAGAAATTCTCTATAATTTGAAGCAGCGATGGTAATGATCGTGATAGGTCAGTAATGGTGAGTAGAATGTCATCTGCATAAAGATAAAGTTTAGATTCACCCACCGGGAAAGGGATACCAACAACAGTGGTTGACTGGCGAATAGCTGCTGACAAAGGTTCAATAGCCAGTAAAAATAAAAGAGGTGACAGGGGCAACCCTGACGAGTTCCTCTGCGGATTGGAAATGCATCAGAGACGAAACTCCCACAGTTAACTAATGCAGTAGGTTGTTCATATAACAATCGTTCTTTATTTATAAACTGATCTCCCAATCCAAATTGTTCTAAAACTTTGAAGAGATATGCCCATTCTACTCTGTCAAATGTCTTCTCGGCATCAAGTGATAATGCAATGGCATCATCCTGCAGGATTTTGGCAGCATGAAGGGTAAGGGCTAAGGAACGCAAATGGTTTCTAGAAGAACGCCCAGGTATAAATCCCACTTGGGTATGATGAATTAGGAATGAGAGGCAAGAAAACTTGCTAGGATTTTTATGGCACAATTGAGGAGCAAAATAGGGCGATAACTGCTACAGAGCAGTGGATCTTTCCCCGGTTTAGTTAGGACTGCTATTACTGCTTTATTAGAAAGACTTCCTAAAGAAGATGCATGTCCAGCCTCTTGGAATGCAGCATATAAACAATCTATTATGCTGTCACCTGACCAACGATAAAATTCCACAGGGAATCCATCCTCCCCTGGGGCTTTATGATATGGAAGTTTTGCTATAGCTTGTGATATCTCCTCTTTACTAATTTCTTTATTTAAAAGTGCTCTGTCTTCTGCAGAAAGGAGAGGCAGATCAATTCCTGCAAGGAAAGATGACATTTTAGCATGATCTATGTGGGTTCCTGGGGTATATAGAGATTTCTAGTAAGTAGCAAATTTGTTAACTATATCCTGAGGACGAGTCAACATGCTACCTCCAGATGATTTCATGGCTGGAGTATCCATGGCAACTTCTCTTTGTTTCAATTGTGCAGCTAAACTTCTACCCGCCTTTTCTCTCTGTTTATAATGCCTCCCTTTCATTTTTTGTAGAGCGTATTTTGCTTTGGAGGTGAAGAGATTAATCAGTGCAATACGGGCTTGTTCTAAGGAATTACGATTTTGTAAAGTGGGTTTTTTAGTGTATAAGCGGGTGAAATATGCAATATTCTAATTCCTTCTGTTGAGTAGCATTTTTTCCTATTGGCCTGAGCAGCATCCCGCCTAAGTTGTCCCCGAATTGTAGCCTTAGCAATAGCCCACATAATCCGACCAAAGGCCACAGAGCCCTGATTTGAGGAAAGGTAGTTGTGAAGATGATCCTGTAATTGTGCTTTACCCTTAGGTGTTTTGTGACGTTGAATATTCCTCCTCCAAGGTTTGTGGCATGGTCTGGTCATCCCTGTTTGTAAATGTAATAAAACCGGAGAGTGGTCAGACAATGATGCTTCCAGAATATGAGATTCCTGAACTGATTGGACTATACTTTGAGAGATTAAAAGGTAATCCAACCGAGAAAAAGTTCCATGAGTGGGGGATGTAAAGGTGTATGCAGTATCATCTGGGTGTGAAAGACGCTAATGATCTACAAGGCCATTGTCCTCAATTATATCATTCATGAGTGCTCTGTCTGCAGCATTATGTTTATTGAGAGGATCTGTCCTATCCAGAACCGGATCTCGCACCAAATTCCAATCACCTCCTATAAGGTATTGCGAAGCATCAATCTCTGACAACAAGCGATTCAAATGCAAGAGGAAGGATTTTTTAGGGCCTGTCGGGGCGTAGACTGATCCCACACAGATATGAGTATTTCCAATACGTAACTTAGCAAAAACATAGCAACCGTTCGGATCTTCCCATGTTTTGGATACCATAAATTGAAGGGTTTTTCTAATGAGGATTGCCACACCACATTTCCGAGTAGGGCCTGTGTCCAGGGGACTGTCGTCATGTATACTGCTGTGAAAAAACCTTTCCCACCCAATCCCTACACAATGTTTTTGATTCAGGTTCGTCAAGATGTGTCTCCTGAAGAAGAGCCACATCCACTTTTTTGGATTGGAGATAAGAGAGTACTTTTTTCCTCTTAATGTAATGTGTTAAACCATGAACATTCCATGATATTGCACATAGGGCATGAGGAACAACCATGTCTGTACTAGGGGTTTTTGTTTTATTTTTTTTTTAAAAGGTAATGGAGAGTGGTATCCAAAATAGAAGGAAGTTAGGAATAAATATTCCAATGGTCAATATAAAATATGTTAACCTACTGACCAGTGAAAAGAGATGTAGTGTGTAGAAAAAATAGAAATATATTTTCAAAGTACAATAAAATGGTATAGAGAATATTACAATATTAAGCCTTTGACTGCGGGTCTGGGCTCACAAGAGCACCGCTCTGGGCAGGACCCCCACTGGGAGATAAATCAAAGGTGAGGACCCTTTATAAGAAGTATGAGAATCTGGGGAATCCAATTATGATTAGTGGTGATCTATGAAGGGGAAGACCAAATACTATAAAACATATAAACAGCCATGTCTAGGGTATACAGGAAAGAAATCTAAAGAACATTCTAAAGGGACACACATGTCAATAGTCTAGATAAATGAGAACATTTCATTTTAAATATAGCATAAAAGATCTAATATATAATAGATTACATTCACAACTATAAATATCAGTTAATAAACATATTTGTAAAAAGATTACAAGTAAAATAAATACATTTCGGATGGCAATGAATCTAGCAATTGAATAAATATGAGGAGACGAGCAAAAAAGAAAGTATTCTCTAATAAATAACCACAACAATGAATAAATAAGTGGTTAATGCAATATACATTCATCTTAAATAGAAAAGCTAATAATATATGTATAAAAGAGATTGAAAATGTGGTTACAATCAAATTTATAACTAAGAATTTTATCTGTATAAAACCTGTTGTAACCCGTAGGAAATGTTAAATGATCTCCAGAGATTCAATAGACTAGGAAAGTGTGTCCACACAAAACTGTTGAAATGTCATTCATGAGAAATTATGAATCATGACAGTAAATATTACATAGAAAATATATCTCTATAATAATTAACATATTAAGTAAATTTCAGATCGTAAGGCGAATATAAATAAATATATGAACTTTTTATTTTAAACTTGGCAACCATAATAAGGAAGTAAATAGAGAAATAGTGTGTGAATAATACTCATCTGATGCATATTGAGGGATTATCTCCCTGTGAAACACGAAGACGCAAGACGTAAACTAGAATTGTTATTAATCATAAAAGAAATATAGCACTAAGAACTACTCCTCCTCTAAAAGCCAATAATAGGTATGCATAAAAGTTAGTTACAAGCAAATTGATAACTAAAGGACGTAGCTTTACAAAACCTACTTCTAGCTTTGAGAGATGTTAAATGATTTTGAGAATTATAAAAGACTAAAGAAATTTTGTTCAGATGCAGCTTTTGAAAATAACGGTATAAACATCTTAAGTAAGTTTCACATCAAAGGACACATACAAATAGATATTTAAAACTGATGATAATAATGAGTAAATAGATATAGAAATAATGCAAAAAATACTCATCTGAAGTAAGCAAGGTGCTTGTCTCCCTGTAAATCATGAACATGGAAATCACAAGCTAAAATTTTAATTAACAATAGGAGAAACATGGCATTAAGAACTACTCTCCATCTGAAGCGGATTTTAAAGGAGAACGAGATTTGTCTATATGTTGATCCTGGGTGAAATTAGATACTGTCTGCAAAGCTGAGATTTTATCTTCCTGGGTACGATTTGACCTCTCAGACTCTCTGCCACGTTGACGAGCTTCATCCGGGATTCAATGTCTGCTATCTGTGAGGTGGTGAGTAGGTTGAGGACTTTGAGAATTCTGAAGCATAGACGTATGCTGTATGTCCATATCCTGCATCTTCATGTCATCCAAGAAGCGTTGTAGCTCTTCTGAGTTGTAAAAGTCCTTTGAGTCACCATTTTTGGTGACACAGAAACGGGCAGGATCGAACAAACCATTTTTGATGTCCATTTTACGTAGTTGAGGCCTCATAGATAAAAATGCTTTTTGCCGTTCATTAGTTTCTCGAGAAAAATCAGCTGTCATTCGGATTTCATGACCTTTATAGCTGTAGGAGCCTTGTGTGCGTGCCACTGTCTAGCCTGATCATGTCTCAGAAAGCAAGCGATGAGGGGTCTTGGACGAGTATCTAGGCCTTTAAGCAGAGGACCAAGACGGTGTGCACGTTGAATTTCAAGCATTGGATCAAAATTAATACCAACCAGTTTGGGGAGAATATCACACAAAAAAGCTCTAGTATTCTGGCCTACAATTTTCTCTAAAAAAACCAAAGAAACGAATATTATCTCTCCTGCTGCGATGTTCCAAATCAACCAGCTTGCTACGGAGAAACAATAGTTCTTGATCTCTGCTTTGTACTGAATCGAGTTTATTTTCAACCACTGTCATGAGATGTTCCAGTCCCTCTGTTTTAGTATGAAATTGCACTATATCTGCTCTTATTGGTTTAGCCTCTGATGCAAGGGAAGAAATGTTAATGTCCATTTCTGTCAAACGGCAACTAATAGTTGAAATTTCTTGAAAAAGACGGTCCATAGCATCTCCTATTAATGCAGTTGAAGTGGTACAGGGCTGATTAGATGACGGTGAGGCAGAGCTCTTCGCAGACATGGTATTTGGTTGCTTAAGTACATCAACAAAAAGTTATTAGGCATTACCTCAAATATTTGAAGAAATAAAGAGCAATAGTAGTTAAAACTTGCCAGTAGAAATGAAGTACTTTGTAGTTACTTAATGATCTTTGACGGAATGTCAAGCATATAAAATTTTGTTGGCTCTTGTCGGATTTGAACAACTCAGTATATGATCCTTGCCAATTGTTATTGTGAGGTAACAGGGTCAGATTGAGAAGCAGTAATTCTGCGTTGCTGAAGTAAGCGGTAGCAGAATTTTTAGCTGAAGAACTTCATTTTCCAGAGATAGACAGCTGAGGAAATATCATTTACTCAATAGTCATGAATTCATTATGCAAATATCATGACAGAGGCTCAGTCTATAATTGGCAAGTCGCGCAAGATCCAGGGTAGTTAGTGCACAAAATAGCATAGTAGTGCTTTTGTTCCACAGTAAATAAAAGGTACTAACTAAAAAGATGTTATGAAGGCTGTCAACTACTGAGTCTCTGTATACAAGTAACCACTGTAATTTGAGGAAAACCGTGATAAACTGACACTTGTCAAGCGTGAAATATAGCTCAAAATAGATGCCTTTTGCCCTTTTTTACATTCAAAGGCAATTTATATATAAAGTTCAGCAACCTGCATATTATAGAAATGGAAATGTCAGTTCTTATTTTAGTGACCCAAAAGACGTGTTGACAGGAACCAGCGCAAGTTTCACTCAAGAATCAATCACAGAAATAATTGACTGTCGGAGGAGTTAACGAATATCTGGAAATAAGTTGTTGCAATACAAAGGAGCTGAATGCAGTCCCATTTATTTATCTTTATTTTAGAAGCGCTTCACTTCAATAATAGCTTAAAAGGGATGAAAAAATACCTCGTGACTGGAGATCGTTCTGTTTACTCTGTGAATGGCTTTCTTGACAGAGACATTTAGCTGTAACATCCGAACAGCCACTGGTCACGGAGAAGGTGTTTCCACATGTTGAAGGTGAAAACGGGTCAACCGCCTGCCTCACAAATCTCCACACGCCAATTCCAGGAGCTCATCAGAGAGGCAGGCGCGAAGACTACGTGAGGCCCGGGGCTTCAAATACGTCACAAGGCCCGACCGGCGCTCATCTCCTCAGACGTTCCTTGGCGTGAAAAAGCCCCAAAAAGAGGTCGCCGGTCAACAAAAACACACACCATTCATGGCCACGATAATTAGCCTGCTCAGGTGCGTCTCATTAACCCCTTCTGTGCCACGCCCTTTCCCCCTCCTGTGCCGGGCGTTTTATTAGCGGGTGGGGTTCATGACGAGATAGTCTCGTCATGGGCACAGCGCGACCGTGCTCCATGACGAGACTATCTCGTCATGGGCACTGAAGAGGTTAATAGTCCTGAACGCACTGTAAACAACGCTGCCTCGATATGGGTGCCATCCCGGAGCGGAGTTCCTCGTTTAGGCGGCTATCTTCCTTCGTGGCCAGACCACGCCCCTATGCCTTTTATTTATGTGTTGTTTTTAAAACAGATAAATGAAAGGCATTGTCATTTACAATGCCAATAGCTTAAACTCTCGCAAATGTGAGACCTATTGCATTACAAATGCATTTGGTGCCCGTGCTATAAAACATTAAAAAAAGCGTTAGGTTAGAACTTGTCCTGCCTGCAACGGCAGGCAGGACAAAGCTATTTGAGAAAACAGTGCTCGGAGGCTGTAATAAAAGCCTATAGAGCAACAACACACATAACAGGGGGTGTGGCCATGGGAGGTTACAAAATGAGACAAGGCGGTACTAAGGAGGGACTGCTAAGCCTATTGACCAATCAACATCCACAGTTTACAGTGGACAATGACACAAGTCAATAAAAAATATGGGCTGAGAATGGGCGAAGCTTCAAGTCCCTACCTGAATACAGCATGCCTCACAAAGCAGCACATGCGCTGCCCAGGTTCAACCTAAAAAAGACAAAGAAATAATGATCTGTTTTCAAGTTTTCAAGCAGGCACTTTGACAAACTCAAAGTCCTAAATCATGCAGAGCTGTTTAAGGCATGAGCAAAGTAGGCAATTTTCCACCCCTGGTAAAGTAAGTGGGACAGTCAGAAATTCATCTACAACAATAATAATGGGGTGCATAAACCCTTCCCTTGTTTAATTTCAGTGCTGGCTACAAATACCCATACAGAAACCAAGAGGTGTAATTTGAAATTTGTAAATTGTCCATATGCAGAGAATTGAGAAACCACATGCCTAATGAACATTAACCCCTTAACTACTGAGGCTTCCCTCCACCTCCCCTAGCTGAGTTCTTTTTTTCTATTTGGGCTTAGGCCTGCATAACTGTTTTTCCACAAAAAGAATCCACACCAAATTTGCAAACATTTTTTTCAAAATCCTGGGGATTCTAAAGGTGCAGAGGGTTTGTGGATTCCTCTGGAGGAGACCGAGGAAATAGGCAAAATATAGCTATATTTCGAGTTTTCTGTAAAAATAGGAAAAAAGTGATCTGCAAAAAATTGTCTGTTTTTCCCCCTAAAAATAGCAAAAACAAAAGGTCTGTTATGTTAAAGTTACCATCTTCCGAGCTTTCAGGAACACGCAGATATGAATTTAAAAAGCTATTTTTTTAACCATAGTTTTGGCAGTTTTTAAAGACTTAGCCCACGTTTCCTGTTTTTTGTACTTTCAACCTTCCAGTTTGTGGTGGAAACTAGTGTGAAACCCGTTGATGATCCAGGAGATCTACAGTTTTCCAAAAAGTAGAACACGTCTGCATTTAGCAAGGGGTCATATGTGTGGATGCCTCAAAGTTTTCCCAAAGAAACTAACTGTTGAAATAAAGAAATATTGAAAATGAGTAGGAAAAAACTGCAATTTGTGACAACTATTTCATCTGTATATTTTTGTCACAATGGGCACTTTACAAAAGCATTATACCATCACGCCACTAGGCCCTTCTGGTTGCGGGGATATATAGCATTTGTAGGTTGGCCAAAAACCTGAAGCACCCAGAGCCAACAACTGTGCTGCACTTTATAATGGTTTTTCATTGTGTATCGAGTGTAGACCAGTTCATGTGGTAAAATATGTAGCGTGAAAAATGCATATCAAGGAAACTTATTTATTTCTGAAATGGGCACCAGATATGGAGTTTAGGAGCAGTGGTTATTTCTACGTCTTTGAATTTGTGGATACCAATCCTAGCATGTTATTCAGAGGGCCTTTTTTTTAAATGTCTTCTTTCTTACACACAGTCTTACATTTGGAAGGCACAAAAGCAGAGAAATTTAATTGGTAATAACAAATGTTATACTGGGGGGCGTGGCTAGCCAACACCCAAGATGGCTGCATTGAAATAAAGCTCCGATCGCTGTCTAAATAATCTTCCCCCATATCTGCAACAAATATCCATATTGCCCTTCATAATCTGAGGAGCTGAGGCTCCTAAAGTCCTGGAATCGTCCGATCCCTGAATGAAAGAAATCTGACTTCTTAATCCGAGGAAATCAGCTCTGGAGCTGCCGACAGCGACCAGTGGAAGACCCAGCCGTGACATCGCATGGCTCCCTGCTACGCAAGACCGACGCTCCACATGTGGGCCCGCCGATCCTGGAAGGTGACCCCACAGCGAGCACCTATCCTCTGCCGACTTTTGCACTGTCCTTGCTTTGAGTGGAGGCCCGGGCGAGCATAGGCAGAACATAAATGGGAGCCCCCGGCCGTGCACAACTGGGCCGACGTGTCTTGTGGGCTTCGGTGCGTGCGGCCGGTCTTGGAGCTCCTCCCGCGGCCTCAACCCAGTCACAGTGCCGGAGGTGAGAGACAAACGATGTGTCGGATTTCTTCTCCCCCCCCCCGTGGTGCTTCTGAACTTTTATGCGCCTGACGCCAGGGGGAGGGCCATTCAACCACCCTTCACAGCACCCCCCCATGAACAACAGTAGGCCAGAGTTAGGCCTTTGACTTTACTCACCACGGGGGATGACAAACGGTTTAGAGTCCTCCTGAGCCTTGCACATTCCAGGAGGAGGTGAACATATCTTCGACTCTGGAGCTCTTTTGAAGATCAAGGTACCGCACCACAGCTGTGTGCTTGGCTTGACTTTGGGCACTGACACTTTGAGACGCGAGGCTCGGGAGGTGGTTGCTGGGGCGCACAATTGTAGGGAACACGGCACCATCATATAATTCAAATCCCTGAGGCCCTGATTTAATTTACGCACTCTTGGTGTCTGAAGAGGAGATACGACATGGTTCAATTCGGCTGCGCAGTTGCTCGTCTTTGACATCTGGGGCCCCGCTGCCCCCCGTGGCCGGGCCTACCACTCAGTCTCCATACAGGCCGCAATGGCTGCCGCAAAGGGCTCCAGGCAGGCTCACTTGCTAAAGTTGGCGAAATTCGCTCACTCTAAATCTGATGCTGCAGATGGGAAACAGGACGAACTTGAGGCTAAGCAACAAACTGAAGAAGGGACTCCAACACTGGTGGAGTCCACGCGGCATTGCAACGTAAGATTGATACAGTGTCCATAGATGTAAATCTTATATGTACCGACCTGACAAATATTGGAGAAAGGGTCAAGGTGGCCGAGGATTCAGTAGCAACTCTTCAACAGTCCACGACAAAGCTCGAAACGAGGGTCAAACAACTGCAGGCCCAAACATTGGATCTTGAAACAAAACTGGAAAATTACGAAGTTCGGGCGTGCAGCAACAACGTGTGCATCCTGGGAGTCCCCGAACGGGCAGAGGGGCAGGCCGCGGACCTCTTTGTCGAGGACCTAATTCAAAATCAGCTACAGCCCTGCACCCTCTCAAAATATTTTTCAGTTGAACGTGCTCATCAGGTGCCTGGAGGCCCCCCGAAGCCGGGCGCTCCGCCACGTCCCCTCCTGGCGAGGATCTTTAATTTTCGAGATAGGGACATAATCCTCCAAACTACGAGAACCGCCCCACAGCTTAAGTTTGAGAACTCGACGATTACCTTTTTTCCAGACTTCACTTATAAGGTGCAACAGAAACGTAGGTCCTTCCTGGAGGTGAAACGGGCGCTCCGGGGCTACAACTTGAAATATGCAGATCTGGGGTTGCTGGGTGGTGGCAGTCGTGGGACATAAGAACGAAAAACTAAAACAGCTGGATGATATAGAAAGGGAGGTGGCCATCCTTGATGGCAAGTTAGTGGCATCCGCAACACCAGACACCTCATACAAAATAGCCCTAAAACAAAAAAAAATATAGAGAAATCGCGGAAGATGCAGCCAAGACCCAATATCAAGCCACTCAACACCGCATGTATGATATTGGTGATAAGGCCACTAAGTTGTTGGCATGGCTTGATAGGCGAGATATGGCCGATAGGTGGGTGGCTGAAATCGTGGATCGGGGTGGCGTGAAGTTACAGGACAGAGCTGGGATTGCAGTGGCATTTGCCACCTACTTTGAATGAATGTATGCCCCCTCGCCCACATCGACATACGACGCGGCCACAGAGTTGCTTTCCACCCTGCTTCTGCCCGTGTTAGATCCCCAAGATGTGACAGATCTTGACGCCACCTTGAAGGCTGAAGAAGTGTCTAAAGCAGTGGCCTCCCTATTGAACTTTACAAAATTAACACCTCGACGATTGCCCCCTTCCTCGTGCGAATATATGAGGGGAGTGTGGCTCTGGGTACTCTGCCTGATACGCAGCGACTGGCGAACATCGTATTTATACATAAAAAGGGAAAAAAACCCGAGCAGTGTAGCTTATATAGACCTATTTCCCTCCTAGACCCGGAGGTTAAAGTACTTGCCAACATTCTTGTGTTGCACCTCACACCATATCTCCATAAATTGATACACCCGGACCAGTCTAGTTTTATGCCCGCTAGGAATACCGCGCTGAATCTCCGTCATCTATTTGGAGTCCTGGGCAGCGCCTCTACCATACAGGAAGACTCAGTGATTATGTCGCTAGATGCTAAGATGGCTTTCGATATAATAGAATGGCCCTTCTTATTCGTCGCACTTGAACGGTATGCTTTTGGTGATCGGTTTCTATCCTGGGTGCATCTGCTTTATTCCAAACCCTTGGCCCGGATCACGGTCAATGGAGGCCGGTCAGCGATCTTTGAGCTGGGAAACAGAGACGGGGTGCCCCCTGTCACCTCTGTTATTTGCTTTGGCACTTGAACCTCTGGCGCTCTGGATTAGGGGTGACCCCATGATTAGGGGGCTCAATTGGTCGTCGGAGTGGATGGATAAAATTTCCCTCTACTCCGATGACATTTTACTTTATTTAGCCAGACCCCGGTTTTTGATCAACGAGGTATTACGTGTCTTTGCCCTCTTTCAAAAATATTCTGGGTACACCATCAACTGGGACAAATCACTGATCTACGTTAGGAGTGGGGACCGCCCTGCTCTTCCCATCGGCTGTGAGGCAAGGGTAGTTACAGACAGATTCCAATATCTCGGTATCTATATCACAAGGGACCCTGCGAATTTCCATGAACGGAATCTTATTCCCCCTTTACAACGCCTCCGAGCTGACGTGCAGCATTGGAAAACACTACCTCTTACACTACTGGGTAGAGCCGCCCTTTCCAAAATGATGGCACTCCCCCGCTTCCTTTATGCATTACAGAATATGCCACATTTGGTCCCACCTCACTATTTATGTTCCATTGACTCAGAGGTACGCGCTCTGCTATGGAATAATGGTACACCCCGCATCGCCCTCGCCAAGCTCACTAAAAGCTGGTACGATGGTGGCATCGCCTTGCCCGATACTAGATCCTACTTTTGGGCCTCACAATTAGTGGTCCTTAATCATTGGACGCACCGGACCTTTACTGAACCAGCCTATAGGATTGACCGGCATAACATGCTTCCAGGGAACTACTTGAGGGCGCTATACGGCGGGGCAAAACATGCACCCAGACACACACCGACCTCTACCATGATTTCCCTATGGCATACGGTAACAGCAACTCTGGGCTGGAAGGGAAAAATCACACTGGTTACTCCGCTGCTTGAATCCTGTCAACCGGGTATGCTAGCAAAACAGCCCGGGTTCGACAAATGGAATTTAATTGGCCTTTCCAAAGTCGGGGACCTGTGGGCAGAGGGCAGGATCGTCCCATTCTGTTATCTGCAACTACAATACCAATTGCACGAGGGGGAAACCTTTCGATACCTTCAAGCACGCAGTGCATTACACAAGGCAATACCCAGAGGCACAGACTTGCCAGTATCCTCACCCTTAGAGGATATGTTATTAGATGACTACCTCACAGACAAAGCCATCTCCTTGACTTATCGCAAAATCCTCAATAACACACCTGACAACCTTGACAAAATACACGCAAAATGGACAGATGAGATTGGGGACATGACTGATGAGGACTGAAGGGAGGCCCTGGCCTCGCCCCGGGAGTTGGCGATCCGTTCCCGGTTCAAACTCATACAACTTAAACTACTTCACAGAGTCTACTACATCAGTTCAGCACTGGTTAAAATGGGAATACTTGACTCTTCGGCTTGTCCCCGGGGATGTGGCCTCACTGGCACCTATCTACATCAATGGTGGGAATGCCCTATCTTCCAGAAGTATTGGGGACGAGTTGTGGCAACCATGTCTCGGATCTGCCATATACCTGTCGAAGTCTCCCCACGGCTTTGCCTTCTGAATATCTGGGACGCTACAGACCTCTCTAGAACTGACACAATATGGGTCTCGTTGGGCTGCACGGTGGCAAAACCCAATATTGCCAGAACATGGAAAGGAGGGATTAAGCTACGTTACATTGATTGAGAGTCCGACATAAACTGGTGTATGCAGGCAGAGAGGGTTATCTATGAAAGTAGGGGTTGCCCGCGCAAATGGACAAAAATATGGGACCCATGGAATGAGAGTAGAGGCTTGCTATGTACCCCCTTTACCGATCCCCCCCACTAGACTTGGACAATGCAATGCTGTAAACTCTTAATAGAGTAATTGGGACCACGCAGCTTCTGAATATGTTACAAACTCAATGTAATGCTTTAACTTTTATTGTACACTTGTCTACCGGCTTGGCAGCCTCGATGACAGCAGTTCACTGCACTTGTTTTTGTTTGTACCTTTTTTTGTTGTCTTCTCCCAAACAAAAAGATTTTAAAAATAAAAAAGACCTACTTTTCTATGTTTCCTGATATAAAATGGTACCTCACTAGTTTTGGTAGGCCTGGTGCCTAAGCCAGGAAAGGGCACAAAACACAACATAGACACCACATTGTTCCACTGAAAAATTACCCTTTTTTTGCAATGTCTGTAGCTGTAGATTTTGTGCCCTAAATCAGCTGGCTCCTAGGGAAACCTAGCAAACTTGTATGTTTTTTAAACTAGATACCTAGGGAAATCCAGGGTGGGGTGACTTTGTGCCTCTCACCAGGTTTCCTTAACCATAAGCCTTTTACAAACCTCAAATTCTGCCTAAAAGAGCACTTTTTCCTCATATGTCTGTGAGGAATACTTCTGGAATATGTGGGGAGCCACACATTTCCTACCACCCTGCATTTCTGCAAGTCTCTCAATAAAATGGTACCTCACTTGTGTGGGACAGGAAAGGGCCTAATGTACAACATGGATACATCACATTTTTCCACTGAAACTGTCCCTTTTGTTACAATGTCCGTAGCTGTGGATTTTGGGCCCTGGCTTAGACGGCACATAGGGAAACCTAGAAAACATGCAATTTCTGAAAACTGGATACAGAGGGGATTCCAGGGTGGGGTGAATTGCGTGATTCTAACCAGATTTTCTTAACCAGAAGCCCTTGCAAACCTCAAACCTAGGGGGAAAAAACACACATTTTCCTTACATATGTGTGACCTAAAGTTCTGAAATCCTTGGAGCCATAAACGTCACGCCATCTAGCATGCCCCAAGCCTCCCCGTAAAAAAATGGTACGTCACTTGCTTTGGTAGGCCTAGTGCCTGCAACAGGAAAGGGCCCAAAACGAAACATGGACACATCAATTTTTCCACTGAAAACTGACCCTTTTTTGCAAAGTCCATAGCTGTGATTCTTTGGCTCTGGGTTAGTCGGCACCTACGGAAACCTGGCAAACCTCTACATTTTTTAGAACTAGGAACCTAGGGTATTCCAGGTTGGGCTGACTTGCGTGTCTCTCGCCAGGTTTCCTTACCCCTAAGCCTTTACAGACGTCAAACTTTGGATAAAGCAACACATTTTCCCATATTTCTGTGAGTAATACTTCTGGAATCTATGGGGAGCTACAAATTTGTTACCACCCAGCATTCCTGCAAGTCTCTCAATAAAAGGGGCTCCTCACTTGTGTGCACAAGCCTAGTGCCTGTGACGAAACAGCCCAAAACGCAACATGGACACATCACGTTTTTCCACTGAAAACTGACCCTTTACTACAATGCCGGTAGTTGTGGATTTGGGCCGTAGATCAACCGGCACCTAGAGAAACCTAGCAAATCTGCACATTTTTGAAAACTAGACACCTAGGGGATTCCAGGGTGTTGTGACTTGCATGTCTCTCACCAGGTTTTCTTATCCAGAAGCCCATACAAATCTCAAACTTTGACTAAAACACACATTCTACTCACATATCTGTGCAGGAAAGTTCTGGAACCTGTGCGGATCAACAAATATCGTACCAACTTCTCATATGTCTACCGATAGCCACTGGACCCCACTTGTGTGGGTGGGCCGAGGGACCGCTATACAGAAGGCCCTAAAGTGCTACTTGGAGAGATCAGCCATAGGGTGGATGTGGTATTTGGACCTGTGCTGGGCCAACACCTATGGAAACCTACCAACCACAGACGGTTGTGAAAACTAGACACCCAGAGAATTCCACAGTGGTGTGCTTTGCATGAATCCTTAGAGGTTTTCTTACCCACAATGATCAACCATCAGGTAAAATCCTTACATTTCTGTGATGGAAACTTCTGGAATCAGGAGGAATCTACAAAACTCCTACCACCCAGCATTTCCCCCAGCTGTCCCAATGAAAATTGTTCCCCATTTGTGAAGCCAAGGTCAATGGGAGTTGCACTGTTAGACTCCCTTTGACCCTGGTTTGATCTATTCCTGTTGAGGTCATTTGCCCCAGCCACACAAGCAGGGTAGCGTTTTAATCAGGAAAAGTGTGGTAACAACAGGTGGTAGGATTTTTCTGGATTCCTGTGGATTCTGGAAGATTATGTCACCTAAATGCAAGGAAAATGTGTGATTTCATGCAAAATTTGGGCTTTGAAGGGCATTGTGGATAATGAAACATCCTGGGATCCACATTCACCATGGCAAGTGGGACGATATTAGGCTTTAGCCCCACTCTCTCGGCCCATATGTAAAAACAACACCCAAAAGAATCAAATGTCCTCTCACTTGCCATTTGGATGGGATGTTTCAGTCCACAGGGAGCAAAAAGACTGTTGAGGCTTTAGAGGTAATAGTTGAGCCTGATGTCAGGATGGGAAGACCCACCTCATTATTTGACAAAAAAAGTATTCCTACCATCCAGTCAGCTTTCTGCTGGTTTGTCCTGTTTGGGTTAGACTAATTGCCTAATTTCAGAAAGCGACACCCACACTTCTTTCTTTAGCCCCTCATGCAAATTCCCTGGCATATGTTCGTCTTTCTACTAGCATGGGGGCAGATTTGGGAAACCTCTCCAATTGGGACAGGCTTCCTATCTGCCCCCTATGAGGGCAGAAAGGCACAATTGCCAATTCACAATGGCTCGATGCCAGGTTAGGGTGCGCTCTCCTTTTGTTTGTTTTGCCGCTATTTTGAAATCCCTGTTGTCTAGTGGGCTTTCTGCACCCAGGTAGGGGATGAATACCTCTATCCACCCCCAAAGGGGTCAGAAAGCCTATTTGCGCCCGAAGTGGAGGAGAGAATAGGCCCATGCCCGGGGGGGGCTGCTTCTCCTCAATAATATTGCATAAACAATTCCTGGGCTTTCTGCCCGCTGAGGGGCAGATTGGGGTAATTGCCAAAATTCACCCCCGGGGGTCATAAAGACTGTCTGTGCCCCTTTGGGGTGGGGGCATGGCCATACCCATGGCGAGTCCATGGAGGGAGGCCCTCACACCTATGGTTCAGTTTTGATTTTTTTCTCTGCTGTTTTGTGGGCTTTCTGTCCTCCTACGAGCAGATTGGGGGTAATAACCCCCACCCACCCTCCAGTGGAGTCAGATTGGGAGTAATAACCCCAGTCCACCACCAGGGGAGGCAGAAAGACTATCTGTGCCCTTTTGTAATGAGGCCTGGTCATGCCCACCATATGTTTTTTCCCTGGTGTCTAGTGGGTTTACTGCTCCCCCGGGGGAAAATTGCGCGAATTAGCCCATCTGCATCCCGAGGGGCAGAAAGACTGTCTATGCCATTTTGGGGCAGGGCATGGCAATGCCCATGGTGGCCCCCCACCCCTATGTTTTTTTTGTTTTAAATGTACTATTATCTAGTAAGCTTTCTGCTCCAATAGGGAGGGCAGATTGGGGGTAATCTCCCCATCCATAACCAAGGGCGGCAAAAAGACTACTTCTTGAGGAGGTGGAGAGAGCACAAGTCCTTGCTGAAGGGGCCGCTCACTCAAAATCCCTGGTGTTTAGTGAGTAGATCCCTGCCTGGAGAACGCCAAGCAGGCATCCACTGGGCAAAGATACAAAGATACCATTAGAAAGGGGAGATTCTCCCCTTTCCAACAATACCTCTCCAAAGACAATAAGTGCTCAGGGGCTAAGATATGCCCCCCCCCCCCCCACCCAGCACTGATGGAGTGAAAGTAAAACAAGCCATACGGCTTGTTTTACTTTCACTTTTCATGTAATGACATCAGCGCAGCCTGCGCGCTGACTGTCATTACAAAACAAAACAAGCATTGGCATAGCCAATAGGTCTCGCCTGTGGGACCTTATAAGTGTTTAGCCATGCAACAGTTGCATAACTAAACACTTATAAGGTCCCAAAAGCGAGACCTATTGGCTATGCCAATGCTTGCTTTAACTGTTGCAATCTATTGAAGCCTCACGGAGAACATCAAAGCGGCCGTGCGGCCGCGAAAGTGATCGCGATCAAACATCAAAGTGACCGCGCGGCTGCGCGGCCGCGAATGTGAAAGTAATCGCGGTAAAGCGCGACTCGCGCGCCCACGCACATGCACTGTAGCTCTAGGCTGGTCTGGTAGCACTTTTTGGAGCCCTCTCAAAATGTCTCGCCAGACCAGCACATGCGCTGGGTCAGGCGAGACCTAAAAATCGAACTCAGGCTACTTCCGAGCAGAATGAGCTAGAATTTTTCAAACAGGAACCCCTCTGGTTCAAAGTACCAGAGGGTCCTTTGTACCCCTCCGCACTGAGGAGGGACTGCAGCTGTCAGCTATTGGCCGCATTTAAGGGGTTAATAAGGCTGGTTGTTATTTGAAAACCCCCTAATTGGCTGTGAATGCAGAGACAGTGACCTGCAAGGGACAATAGACCCGTGGCCTTCCATATGCATTCCCAATGAACACAATTTTTTAAGCAGTCCATATCCATTAAAGATACTGGGGTTGCTTTAAAAAATGTTTGCTATTTGGAAAGACATCTGAAGGGGCAGAATGCCTCTCTAACTTAGATTTCTAGCACTACCTAATTTCTCTCTACCTCAAATCTATTTCTCGCACATTACCTAACTTCAATTTACCTCACCATTCGTTCATTACCTTATGTCTTTACCTTCGCTCTCTCTTTCTGCCTCTCTTTCCTTCACCTCACTTCTCTCACTATCTTACTTCTTTTTCAGTGGTTCCTTCTAATTTTCTACTACTCTTCCTCTAGTACGACCTCTTCTCTCTCTCTTCTCTCTCTGCCCTCCTTCTCTATTGCAACTCTCCTTCAAGACCTCACCTCTCTATCTGTACCTTTCTACTGTACAACTCTCTCTCTACCTTACTGCGATGATGTTAATGTACTAGGACTCTGCTGAGGTATGGAATGCAATGACATCTGGAACTGTATGAGGCATTAGTGTTCTATACCTGGAACTGACTTTCCGTGCCACCTATTTACAGGGCGCATCTCTGTGTCTCCACAATAAATACTATTACATTCAAACAATCAAAGACCGTGATGAGCATCTTTACACTTACCCTGTCTCTCTTTGTGGCTCTGTCAACCGTATCTCTTTTTTGCTACCTCACTACCTCCACTCTGCCTCTCTACTTCCCCTGTTTTCTCTCCACACTTCATCTTCTACATAACCCCTCTTACTTCTCATGACTCTTTATCTCTTTGTCTTCCCCTGTGTCCCACTCCTCCCATTTCTCTTACTGTCACTGCTGCTGTAATACGCAAGCTGTGTTGCTGACGCTGCCATGACTCTGGCACGTGTGTTAATGCACGGGAGGTGGTGCAGTCTTTGCCCACATCCAGTGCGTCAACTCGCCGCGTTACAAAGCCGCACACGTGGTGGTTATGATTCTCGATGACTAGACTTTAAAATGTGTGTCTAAATAACCGGCTTTTACTTGCTATTGAAACAAGCATTTGCAATGCAATAGGTCTCGCATTTAGGCTCGTTTGAGCTATTGACATTGCAAATAACAATGCCTTTTATTTTTGTTTTCGTTTTTAATACATAAATAACAGGCATTGTCATTTACAATGCCAATAGCTTAAACTCGCATAAATGCGAGACCTATTGCATTGCAAATGCTTGTTACACTTCTACTTCCTTCTTGCTTCCCAGTGGCTGCCATCTGTCACTGGTGATACTGCAGTGGTAGATTATGCAAGTTGTGGTCATAGAAGAGGGCCGATTTTAGCCTCATCCAGGAAGGAGAGGAGTTAAGGAAAAGAAAGAAAGAAAAACAGTGTGGAAACAATGTTCAGGGTTTATTCTTATGTGTGAGTTAGCAACATGCGTTTCTCCAGGAGTTGGTTACCTGCAGAAAAGGTGATGAGAGGAATACTTGCAAATAGTCGAAACCACTGCCAATCGCTCTGAGTAGCTTTCCAACCTTACTGAAGAGACCCATATAGGCCAAAAAAGGTATAGGGTGGTTTGTGCTGTTCAGGGGTTACCTACTCTGGCAGTTTGGGCTGCACTGTTTCTTTTGGAGCAGTAACAAAGTTGATTGGGGTACGGTCTGTGTGTGGTGGCATACTGGGCAAAAACTGATGGATCGGAAGCGGCCTGAGTAATTACAAAGTGGCTGTGATTAATTCAAGCATTCCACTAATCAATTGTTTAGTTTTCTTCAAAATAACCCGTCAGATTCACTGAAGCACACACCAGCATGCAGGATTGTGTACAGCTTCACTTGCTTACTTTCCAGTGCTGCAAAAGTCCATAGCAAAACAAAAGGGGATGATGGACGGAGTGTTGATCATTGCAAGCACCATTGCAGCACTCACCCTCAGTCAACTGATCTGGGTTTAATCCATTATCATTCTTTAGCTCACTCTGCCACCCCAGTTCAGACATGGCCATATGCAAATCAGTCTGATCCTGTGTCTCATGGGAACAGTCCAGCCCGAACTGCCAAGCCATGTCTTCCCTGGACCGGAAACAAGCTTCCTAGGACCGGTTTCCGGCTAATCAGCCGTCATCAGCCAGGCTAGCTTGAATCCAGTGGCAAAGTGAGCAAGGGACCCACGTCTGGGCATACCCTGCCAACTTAGGGCGAACAAAGCAAAGTTGGCAGGGTATCCCAGACGTGGGTTCCTTGCTCACTTTGCCACTGGATTCAAGATAGCCTGGCTGATGAGGGTTAAGAACCTGAAACCGGTCCCAGGATGCATGTTTCCGGTCCAGGGAAGACATGGCTTGGCAGTTCGGGCTGGACTGTTCCCATGAGGCACAGGGTCAGACTGATTTGCATATGGCTATGTCTTAACTGGGGTGGTGGAGTGAGCTAAAGAATGATGATGGATTAAACCCAGATCAGTCGACTGGGGGTGAGTGTTTGATTTGCTCAAACGCTCCGTCCATCATCCCCTTTGGTATCGCAAAAGGCCATAGGACACCCCTATAACACCAAACCACCACTAAAGCCAAAACTAAAAAAAAAAAAGGTTTGAACGTGCAGGCTTTCAGCATTATGGCATCAAGTTCCTATAGTCAATCAATCAGGGGTTACTCCCCCCTCCCCCCCAGCACCATGAGACCCTCACGGGTGAGTAGCATGCTCTACCAACCCCTGATTGATTGATTGATTGATTGATTGACCATGTTCTGTAATGAGTCACTTTCGCTACATAAGATTCAGTGAAGAGTCCATACATAACACTGTGCAGATTAAGAAAATACCCTTTAAGACAACGAAAAGCTAACGCTCAGTTTCAGCATAAACACAAAACCATGCACAAAATAAACATAAACTCATATACTTACAGATATGCAAGCTAACGCGGCAGCAGCAAAAGGTTGAAGACAGTAGTGTGACCCGGTGACTGGTAGAGAGAATGGGCAGGATGCAAACCTGCAATTGCAGTTAAGGGCGGACGTTGCACGCTGTGGTCACTGACGGGCAGAACTCTGGTGATGGCTGCGAATGGACGAACAACAACCTTATTTATTAATTGCGACCAATCTGTCTGTCATGGCAGCATTCCAGGGCGTTTATCATTAGCCCTGAAAACAATTCCTAGGCACATTTTGCCCGGTGGCTGGAAACACGTGTGTCTGGGACTCATTTTCAAAACTGTATATAACCATTAGAAGAAATGTGCATTGTATGCGTGTGCACCCCTTTCTTCGCTTTGCTCCCTATCCTGGCACACCAAGAGTTGCTCAGGGGACATTTGAACTGCATTTGCGTCACAAATCACAAGCGCGTTACACACATTAACAGTGACTTCTGTGAGAGAGATTCCAATCTCCCTGTATGTGCCCGGCTGTGTGTCTGGCTAAATGTCCTTCTGCACTTTCCTTGTGATGCGGCTACTTTAGAATGTTAGGTGGCTGTTAGATCCTGCACATTAAATACCCCCGCTTCTGGGCATCGAACATGCTTTTGGCGTCGGTTGCACGGTTCGCGATGGCTCCGTAGGCGTTGGAATAAACTGGTGAAGAGGATACAGCCGTAGAGGGATTGATATAAACAGCACGCCGCTTTAAGATAATCGGGAGCACAGTCGACTCCTACCAGGAGGAGTAAGGATTTAAACGTGCTTGTGAGACATCCTTTTTCCTGACAAGGATCCTGTAGGACTTATGTTCCACATTTAAAGCCTGGGTTGCGTACTTTCAAGTTGTAGAGAGTGTTGGTCCTGATGAGAATCCCCGGTGAAGGGATTCGAAACGCGTAGACCTATCTTCGCCTTTGGCCAATCATCTGCTAAACAACTAAAAATAAGCTATTAGAAGTACTGCAAGTGTTATTTGCTGATGGCCTTATGTATTTTGTACATACAAATGTAAATCGTTTGGTTTATGGTGTATAGTTAGTATGTTTGTGAACTTTGAGTGTTGTTGTCCGAGTGATTGAGGTACGCTAGTGGTGGTGTCATTTATATGTGTTAATGTAATGTAAATATTAACGTTGTATTGTTTGATTATTTGTGAAATGCTTTAATCACTTCAATGAAACCGTGCAAAATAATAAGAGAATTTATTGCATTAAAATAATTTTGATTAAAATCAACCAAAAAGTGGTCAAAAGTGAACTTGTTTAATTCAGTTCATGGTTAAAACTCTTTTGTAAGTATAGTGCAGCACTGGCACTCTCTCTGTTTTGTTTAGTTTACATGACTTGGCCTTGCTGCCATTGAGTCAAAACCAAAGCTTGTTTTGCTATTTGGCCATGAAAGGCACACTGAAGACGTGAGCTTGGAAAGACTTCCCGAAGAGATCGTATGAGCAAATAAAATGATCAACAAATCAAACTTGCAAGCGGGAAAAAGCTCCATGATGCACACTTGTGAGCAAGGGGGCTGTCTAAAGCGGATATGTGAACAGGGAAAGTCTCCTTAAAGTGGACCTATGTGTAGTGAAGGCTCCCTTAGTGCGTGCGGGTGATGAAAGCTTTCTACAACAGATATTTGCATAGACCAACTAGGAAAAAATATATAGTGCTCGCGGTCCCGAAAATTAAAGCGGACCGCGCATGTAACTTACAAAAAATAATAAATATAGTGCTTACCGAGTAATTGAAGGAGGCCGTGTTCCTCTGCAAGTAAATGATCCAATCCCGGTGGGCGGGGCCAAAAGCGGACAGGGTGGCAACCCTCAGCGTAATGATTGCCTCCGGTGCAATCATTACACTGTGTTTCGCATAATCCATGATGCAAAACGACATGCACCAATCAAAATTGCAGGCGGAGCAGCGACATGACTTCAGGAACTGTATTGATTCCAAGAAGCCCTCGCATGGCGAGAGCAGAGCATGTGCGATTGGGAAGATACATCATCGCACGGGCATTTGCACATTGGTCTCGAACAGTCGTTTAATACAGGGAAACTCGTTGTTCTGTGTATTATGCCTAGTCTGAAATGGGTTAACATCACCTGTGACAATCCTTCTGTATGGTTGCATATAAAAAGTAGTTAAAATAAGATGATGGGTCTGTACAGTTGTTTTTATCATTTCAGTGCTAATTCTCTTTTCATCCATCCAGCGTAAGCAGCTGTTTTTTAGATCTTTTCTATTGATCGCCCTCATCGTTTTCAGATCGTTATAGTACTCTGGATGGCCAAAATTATGAGTAAAAGTTTTTACATACTTTAACCAGGCACTGGCAAGCATATTACAACTTTCCTCATTGCTAGCGGTCTCATGGAGGTTCTTCCTCCGTGAAACTGCTGACAGAGTGGGAAGAAAGGGGGCCCTACAAGGCCCCCTCTTGCCCCTGTGCACTGGGGTGCATGTTGTGTCCCCTGTAGTTTTGCACCCCAGTTCCTGCATGTGTAGGAATGCATGACATAGTGCCTTCTTTCCCGTGCAGGAACGTGCACTGACGGTCCCGCGGCGGTGCAGTTTAAGGCTCTGTATGAGCCTTAAAACTGCATGGCCGCACTATCGACACGCCGCCCGCCAGACCCCAAAAATACTTGTAATGTGGCAGGCGGGTGGCGTTGAGTTTTGACAGTGCAGGAGAGTGGTGGTGCAGTGCTGCCCACTCCCGCACCACCAAAACTCGTGATCAGGCCCTTAAGTCTCTCTGAGTGCATCATTTTTTTTGGGTAAGCCACACATGGCCATCTGGATGACTCCTAAGTCACTATAAATTTCTTGGCGTATGGGAGTGCCCAAAGGAGTGCCTGAAGTTGCAAAGCATTGGGCATAACAGATTATCATGAAGTCAAAACTTTGCTTGGCTAGAGGCCAACAGAGAGCCATCAGTGCAAGGTGGATAAGATTCATGCATTTCAGGCCCAGGATGAGGAGCACTAGGTATTTGGACAAAATATTGATTTAGAAATATCGAGCTACAGAAATTTTGAAATATTGTGACATAAATATCCTGCTGCCTATGCCTTTGTTTCTTAGCTGAACACCAGTGATACTGTAATCCAGGTGATACGAAAGGGAAAGTTTTCTGATGCGTCAAACAGTCCACTACCTCAAGGCAGCATTAAAAATAATAATTACCCATCATTTACCGTGGACCACCGCTAGGGTGAACATCTGGCCCGTTTTATGCCGACATGAGTGGTATTTTCTGCTGGTACAAGAATAAAAAAGAAATTGCCTAAAGTCTATAATATTTCCTCCTTATTAGTAGTAAGAAAAAAATGTATTTTACAGTTGTTCTAGTGATCTCTGACTAATAATTGAGGTAAAGAAAGACTGAAAGGCCATGTTTAAAATGTATAAACGATTTTATGTAAGGTTATACTTAGGAATCATGTCTTGGCCTTTGCAGGTGGCAAACCAAACCTCCTTTCTGATGAAATTGAAGTAAAATGAGACGCAGAAATGGATGAAGAAAGCACTACTTCACTCAACATGAATAAAGCAAAATTAACTGTTTGGAAAACCAACTTTTCTTTCTTTCACCCATTTCCTGTCTAGCCTCTCCCAAAAGGAGTATATACATTTGAAACAAGAGCTCCTATGTGAGCATTTTGATGCTCATTATATAAGGTGAAAAGCATCATTTACATTTGAAGGTCTTGTCTGCAGTTGGTGATGACAGAGCCATCAATCTGAAAGACTGTTATCCGTGCCATTTGTTTTCCCCTGCCCTCATGCTAGGCCTCAGGAGGGTTGGGATAGGCTAGTCTGAGGAACACTTAAAAGAGAAAAACACGATTTAACTAAATTAGATTTGTGTGCACACTCAATAAATTGAAACGGGCCGCACTTGAACAGGAGCTGCGCGGCCACCCAGGCACGCACTTTAGAGGGAACTTAGCACATATCCTTTAGGGCTACTTGTGAAATAAAATAAATCACAATAAATCAGTTTTGCTTGTGTGAGCATATTTGTCTTCACTGGGGAAGGTGTAAGCTTTTTATCCCAACTATTTGCATTCAACAAGAAAGACATGTCAGCTTATAATAAAATGAAATCGGGTCTGAAGGGACATGACCAGAAAAATAAGGGAACTTCTTTAAATATATTTTAGTACTACCCACAGGTGGTGTCAGGCAGTGTTCCCACTGTGCATAATTAAAAACAGCATGTGGAGTACTTGCTCTGTGTAAATAGTAAAGTGCATAATGATGGTACAAAAACATTTCACCATAGTTTGTAGAATTCAAATACAAATCATCATTTTCATATACTGTGTATGATTCTAATTCAGATATCATATTGAAAACAGTCAGAATATCCCCTTCATTAGAAATTGTACCTGGGGTAATAACATTATCCATAGAAATTTTATAAAAATACAAAATTTGCAGTGTTTTCTTAGGACCAAAAATGTTATAGTGGACTTTATCCCAAACAAGACCATCATAGACAGGGAATACAGCAATGTTCACAAGGGCCAAGTCTCTTCGGACCATGTGTGAAGAAGAATGGGGCGTAAGCAACACAGCTATTACTTCTGGAGAAGAGCAATCTTAGAGATAGTGTCCATTCAACAGCAGAAAGAAAACTGTACCAAATCCAATCTGGAGGAAGAGAAAAAATAACAAAGAAAAACAGTAGGACCATGGAGGAATCAGGTAAGTCTGTTTCAGTCAAAAGAACAGTGAAGGTGAACCATGCAAGGAGGTATGTGAAGAGTCAAAAGAAAAATCATCAATGTTGACAAAATAACCAGAGGAGAGTAAAAACAGGGACCTCATCATGCAAAGGAGAGCGGGTAGGCACCTCCAAAGGTGGTTGATAATATATAATTTCTTTGCAAGGTGCAGCAGTAGAAAATGTCACACCCACGTCCAAAACACATCCTGTCTTTTCATCATTAACTGGTATGAGTTCAGCATCTTAAGTCCCCAGCTAGGGAGTAGAAAGACTAGGACTACTTAGTGCATGTAGAGGGATTTCGTGCAGGGTAGGGAGAGGTATTAAGGAACTGTCTAGAACCCCCTGTGGCCTACTATGGAGAACTGGCCACATGGTGTAACCTGATCAAATCAATGGAAGCTTGTTGTTTCTGCTTACAACAAGCAAACGGTGGCAAAATCACAGTTCAAGTACTTTGGACCACAAGGACAGGTACCAGTGCATGGTGGGACAAGCCAAACACTTTTTATGTGCAGTCTTCTCTCAGACTAGATCCTCAACTTTAGGAATCTAGGCAGAAACCACTGGTTGCTCCTTCACTTCATCAGTGGCAGAATGTTTAGAATTTAAATTTGAGGTGTTCATATTGGAAGTCTTGTATTCCTTTAAGACAGTGAAATGTTCATTGATGTCAAAGTGCACATCTGCCGCCACCGTGCCAGAGTTATCAAGATCTGGAACAAACCTTTGTACCCCAAACAGTACCTCATAGGGCGTCTGACCACTCAACAACCATCATAGCAGATTATTTAACACTCTCTGAACTCCATACAGGTGATGGATCCAATTACGAACGGAACCTAGTACTCTTGCTGTTAAAGACTGCTTTAAGTCCTGGTTCTACCGTTCTACTATCAAATTTCACTCAGGATGATAAGGGGTGGTATAATGCACAGCAACCTTAAGTTTGCCCACAGAATCCCAAAAAGTCTTAGAGGCAAAAGCCAGTAGCTGGTCCAAGTGGAATGCTGCCACTGCATCTGTATGGATAAAGACTTGCAAATCTTTAATACAAGTTCAAACGTCAGCTGAACGCTGTGGCCACACCCATAGAATTTGAGAACAAGAAAAACAGCCACTAAAACAAATTTAAAGGCACCATCCGAACGGAGTGGTGCGCAGTGATCTCAATAGATACATTGTAATGGCTTATTTGAAATTAAAAGTGGTGTCTGCAGTGGGTGTGCAACGATGAAACTTTTAATTTGTTGACAAACTTCGCCACAAAGGTCACATTTTTTAGTCTGTTTATAAAGATCCTGCCACCAGTAGCATCTCTGTAATAAAGGAACTGTAGCCGCCACACCAGCTTGGGCAGAAGACAATCCCTCTGAGAGCAGCTATTAATAACTTCAAATTGCTGTCCCGTTTGGGGATCACCCGATCGCCGATGCGGGCAAAGGGAATATTTTGAGGACTAAATAAATTAGAGTTTTTTGCTGGATAGCCTTTATGTAGGGGCTCGCCACTAGCTATGTTGTCATCATCTATCCTTGCATGGGAACAAGTAATCACAGCTACTGAAACTGTCTGAAAAGCAGCCTTGGCGGCTTCATCAGCCAACGAATTCCCTGTAACGTGTACACCAACACGTTGATGACTCAACGGGTGAATTACAGGAGCCCGTGCTAAAGCATCTTTCAGTGTCACCACCTTCCTCCAAAGACGTTTATGCTTAATAGTGTTACCTTTAGAATCTCTGAATCCATTCAAGTGCTAATAAGGTAAATTATCATTAAAGGACTGGACGCAGTAATCAGAATCACACACTACAAGTGTGGGAAATTCTGAATACATATTCTGCAATGCCAGAACAAAAGCTTTTGATTCAGCCAGCTGAGCAGGATAGTAACCGAAAGTTTCTGTATATGTTTTTTGTGCCTGAAATACACCATCATTCATGACACCTTTTACAGCAGCACATGCAGCGGAGTACTTGTACTTAGTACCAACCACCGGCTGGGCAGTACCATCAGTAAAATTATGAGAGCATACTGATCTAGAAGCAACATTTCACTAGACTGGGGTATTCTATTTCATACCGGAGGTATTCCTGTATTTGCTAAGTAGGGACAAAAGCACAATCTACATTAATAGCTGTCAAGGAAGTGACCCTCTGGATCCAATTTGGATGTAAGGCTTTCACGTTAGGAACGCTGGCCTTGGTGACAGCCTTTAAGGCAAGAACAGTGATTCTACAGTTATGCGTTTACCTAAGGCCAATGGATGTTGCTTCAGGACTGCTGTTTGAGCTACGGTCAAAAGAATTTCTGTCTATGCAAAACACATTTCCGCATTGGAATATAAATGCAATTTATAAGCAATCAGCATTTTATCTCCTTCATTGAATAAAACATATGTGTAACCACTGGACCCTCAATTATTATGATCACTAAATTGGTAGTGTTAACACAGTATGGGTTCAGGAAAGGCAGGGGTATGACAGATCAGTGTCTAAATTGACATTTGATAGTGGGGAAGTATATTACCGCTCAGAGGGTGACACTACATCTGGCCTTTATGGATCTGTCCTCTGCTTTTGACCGAGTAAACAGTTCAAAATTATGGGTATTATTGACGAACATAGGAAAATTGTTAACTTTCTGTCTGACCTGCAAGGGGACCTTTCTGCCACGGTGAGAAATGACCAAAGGAGCAATTGTGCACAGTATATTTGTATAACAAGAGGAGTTAGACAGGGATGTATTTAAGCTCCCCTATTGTTTACGTTATACATTAACAATCTAGACTCGTCCCTGTCTACAGCCTGTAAAGATATTCCCAGTGCTTTTATACACGAATGACGCTGTATTACTAGCACGGACAGCGATTGGGCTTCAGTGTCTCCTAGACTATTTTTCTGATTTCATGAGATCGCTAGACCTAAGTGTCAATTTCTCTAAATCACATTCAATGGTTATGGGCTCAAGATCAAAAAGAGCTCAAACTGATTTCTGTGAAGGAAATGAAATCACAAGGGTAACCACTTTTTCTTATCTAGGGGTACTGTTCAATGAAAGGGGTACTTGGGCACCGCAAAAAAAGCAAAAATAAATGCCATGTTGAGAGCGATAGTAGCAGTCCACGATTTTGCACGTATGCTAGGTGCCAAACCCAGTCAAGCGATGTTAAACATATATAGAGCCAAGTGTGCCGCTATTGTTAAATAAGGGTCTGATTTTGGGGCTATAAGGAGGCTGAAGAACTCCAAATAGTGGAGAACAAGTTTTTTAGATTCCCACAATCAACACCTTTTTATATCATTCATCTGGAATTGGGTGTTGGTTTTGTATCAGATCTGAAGGTATGGTCCCACTTTAGCAGTGGATTACGATATGGACCAATCCAGAACTGGAGCTGAATCGTAATATCGCTCAGGATTGCTTATCTTTAGATAAAGCAAGTAGCATCCCCTGGCTAGGTTATATTAAGCGCTTGACTGTGAAATTAGGGCGATCTGCATTATTTGACTCAGTGACAGGTTAGGCTTTATGCAGGCCAAGCCTGCATTAATATATTTACAGATGCTAAATAACCCATGGGAATGTTTTAATATTGCCAGCTTTTTAGTTGCTGCGGCTAGGAAAAGGAAAAAAAGGTGTTTCTGAAGTGGTTTTGAGTTGGTTCATATACAGTAATGATGGCTAATGATTTTATTTTTTAGGTTTTTGGTATATAGGATCATGTTGTAAAAGAAATATGTAGACACACGACCCTTTGTAATGATGGTAGATTATTTTTATTCTGATGTTCTTGGGCCTTAATATTATGTTCCTAATGAAATATGTATATGTTTTTAATGGTTCTCCTACGTTTTTATGAAGTATACTTTTATGGTTTTAAAATTAACTGAATAAAGTGATTTTGACTTACTGACCGATTGACCCACTGAATCCAATTTGGATGTAAGGCTTTCACGTTAGGAACGCTAGCCTTGGTAACAGCCTTTAAAGCAAGAACAGGAGACACCACAGTTATGCGTTTCCCTAAGGCCAATGGATATTTCTTCAAAATAGCTGTTTGAACTACAGTCAAAAGAATTTCTGTTGCTGCAAAATGCATTTCCACATTGGAATATAAATGCAATTTATATGCAATCAGCACTTTTTCCCCTTCATTGAGTAAAACATATGTGTAACCACTGGATCCGCAATTATTAGGATCACTAAATTGATAGTGTTAACACAAGTATGTAAATGTTTAGACTCAAGCATATCTGTTTGTAAGTTTCTGAGTATAGTAGTATGTTCAGCAGTCCAATGTTTATTAGAAAAATCCTGGCAAGTTAAACCTCATAACGGTTTATCCCGTTGTTCATAATCTTGTATGTATGTTCTACCAAAGTTGAGAAATCCTAAAAATGATTATTAAAGTTTTTTCAAAGTGTTTGGTGTTTAAAAAAAGAGCACAGAACTCTAAGAAATGTGGTGCTAAGCTTTTACCTTCATTTGTTAATTTGTATCCCAAAAACAAGACACTGAGAAAGGTAATTTTATATTTTGGACAATTTAATTTATAGCCATGGTCAGTGAATACCAAACTAGTACTGTCCACTCTGGCAAAATGTGTGTTTAAGTCATCATCTGTAAGGTATATGTCATCAATGGAAGACAACATTTCTGAATACATTTCTTGAAAAGTTGATGTCACTCGGGAAGAAACAGACTTGAACTGCCCTTGTGGGAGCCTACAAAATCATTGTTTTCTCCAAGCACTGAGAATGCAGTCAAATTGCAGCTTTCAGATGTTATATATTTTGACAGAAAAAGCCATTGGAAATGTCAATGTAGGTTTGTATTTTTCACGAACAATATTATTTATTAAGCCAGTGTCGTGTGAAATTTGTGCAGCAAAAGCGCAAGTGTGAGTTTTCAATTGGCGATAGTCTAAGACTGTATGATAGGAATGATCAGGTTTAAGCAAAGGGAATAATGGATCATTCATGGGGGAGACACAAGACTCAATAACACCTTTATATTGTAATTGTGATATAATCTCCCTAACTGGGTGTTGTAAGGGGTAGTATAATGTGGTGATGCTGCTTAGGCTTCACCGTGCAATGCTCTCAAAAACCCCACAGATGGTCCTTGGATTCACAATAATAAATCCTTAGATCAGTCCTGCTACGGTGGCAAAGAGCAGTCAGGCTTCACTAGAGGAACATGTGTTAAGCATTTCAGAGTACCAGCATGGATGATAAGTAATTGACATGTCTCAAAAGAAATCGGACACCAAGTTATAAAAATAAAGCAGATTTATATATTAATGTAGACACCAAAACATACGTGGTCAGATACATGTAACTAGAGTTATGGAATCTGGAAGAAAACATAAGTCAAAGCAATTCAATACTGCAGAACTTTAGCATTGCGGTCAATAGGAAAAATTGATAGTGACAATCGGCGACTTGCAGGTCGAGTTGCGTGGAACCCAAGGATAAAGGTGATGCAGGTACTAGGGCCATGCCATGACATTCAGTTCAATTTTACCTGGCCCATAGAGCCTGGGTGCAGAGTTGTCCTGGCTGTCCTTGGTGCTGAAGCCGGAGCTGCGGCAAAGCTGCTTTCACCACTTACACATTGCTGCAGAAGAACAGGGTTCAAAATCTCAATAACGTGGTCACTGCTGACATTGGACGAAAGTTGTATGGAGTTCTCTCTAGATGCAACATCAAGTGAAAGGGTCAGTTGCTGGACTGGCGACCAACAAGCCCTGGCAGCAGTAAGCACAGCAGATGGTTACTTCAACAGTGAACACGGTAGCTGCCTGATACTTCGTGGAGGACAGAAGACTACAGTTCCCAAAATGCTCTAGACCATCTGGATTTGAGCAATCCCTCGGAGGGCACGATGGCCAGTGATTCCTCGGATCTGGTGCGTTGCTTTATCTGCAGTTTGCAGGGGACTCGTGCTGCTAGTCCAGGGGAGTCCGAGGTTGCTTCTGGCTCTCAAAGGGTTCTCTCTGTCTGCGGAATTGGAGCTTTAACCTAGCACAAGTCTTAGTCATGTATTTCCAGGAATGTTGTCACAGGTGAAGAGTATTCCTCTTTTGGTTTGAGCAAGTCTTGTTGTTGGGCCTCCTCTCTGTCATCTTTAATGCAAGTTGGTTCAGAAATGAGGAACTGGTGTATGGGATAGCCCTTAAATCCTAGATTTAGGAGCGTTAGGGATGTGGGTGCAAGTGATCGGTCAGGCTGCCCCTTTATTTCTGAGAGGACCTAGTCTTACATTCTGAGGTGTATGTGGGAGGTCGACTTGGATCCAATTATGATGTTCTTGATAAGGCAATGGTATTTCTAAATATTCATATTCATAAGGTCTATATCCAGCAGAACTGCAGCCTCAGTGCATGTGTGAAATGTGTGTGAATTGCCATCACCAGAAGGATAATCAACCAAGGAATTAAAGAACTTCACATTTATAAGCTCTGTGTGCCTCAAACATGAAGGTAACTTCTCCACCGCCATTGGTGAGCCCATATTTAATGAATGAAATTCAAAGAAAAGAAACGCTATAGGGGGCTATACGTTTGAAAAGATCAAGCTTTATCAACCTACAGATAATAAATAGGTGCTTCCTATTAAGCTGAGAAGGATAAATCCTTACCAACACAGACGTCTTCATATAAGGGTGACAAAGGAGCCTTGGGCACACGCAAGAAAAGTACTTAGGAGACCCATTAAATAGGTACCACACCTAGAACGTTAGTGGTGTTGCAGGGATTCTGCTTATGCACAGAACTATGCACAGGAAACCAGGACCTCAGTGAATTATGGTGTACCAAAAACTCACCTCAGAACCCAGAACCTCTTATCCGACCAGCATCAGTGTCCCATTCGTTTATCCGAGTTTCATCTCGGCGGCCCCAATGTATAGACAACCCAGAACAAGCGACTTAGGGTATTCTCAGGAATGATGGGAATCAGAAATACCTGTTCGTAATTATTCTCATATCAGTCCACAACAGAATAAACAGAGACACGGTATAGTTTAAAGCGTTTATTTTATAAACCTCGTGTCCTAAGATGCAGTACTTTTTTATTAAGATCAAAACCATCAGCATAGTTACAATACCATAGAAAATGAAAGGAGTAATCATAATAAAATGACAGTGGATGTCAGCCACCTTCCTTTCGCTAGTAAACTAATATTATTATTATTAGACTAATAAAAGGTCTCTAGGCTTGAATGGGGAACCCCATACCGTAAAGATCAGCTTAGTGGGATCACATCACAGGATCAGCTAGACTCTGCTCCTGGGAAAGCTCTTCTTCCGAATGTGTTGAAAAACATGCAACACTGCAATATTAAAAGCACCCGACTTTCAGGTATTTGCAGCTGCGTGCGTGTTTTGGCTAAATAGTGGGCCGATTAACCTGAACCCAACAACATGCACCGTCTAGCGACCCAGACTGTTTCTTTACACAATGTTAAGACCAAGGTCGCTGCTCACTGTTTGGGATGTGAACAACAGACAGTTCTCATGTGAAGCAAAGTCGAGCAAGCATTTCTCAATTAATAACATGTAACTACAGTGTCGTGTGCAAAAGCAGCAAAAGCGGCAAGATGGCTTTCTAACATCTAACGCGGTTGTGCTAACTTAGCATTGTACGTATATAGATAGCAATCATCACTACAGTGGCATCATGTTATATGGTTTTTACAAATTTAGTAGGACTGTGCATTAGGACAACAAAACTTCACAATATAAAGACTGAGTCTACTAATACTATCATTAAATGTTGTTGTTTTTTGGGGGGGCGTGACCAAGATGGCGACCGGAGTAATGCAGCTTAAGGAGCTCCGTGATCAACCCGTCTAATTCTCCTGCAATTCTCCTACCCACTTATTGTCATGGATACGGTCGGTGCGGCTGCAGTTGTATGGTCTACTTCCTTGTGGGCAATCTGTGGGGTTACCAGTCTAGCTTCCTTAAACAGGAAGTAGACCTAGAGGTCACCACCAGGGGCACTTCCGGGTGAGACCGCATAAGGACCAGTGGTGCTCAACCCGGGTTGCTTCTGATCCTGAATCTGACCTCGGAGGGAGTCAGAGTCATCTGAACCTCCACCAGGATCCTGCTCGATGAAAAAGACACAGGTATTCCCCTGTCTGCAACAGCGCAGGAGCGCTAGTGCAGAGCTTCTTGGCGTGGCTAGTACAGGAGCGCGTAGCAACGAGACCAGCGTCTCTGTCATGGTAGAAGCGCTGAAGCCCTTTCAGACCTAGTTCTGTGGAGGCACGCTCAGGAGCGTGTTACCTTTCTTTTTTCATTTAACGTTATCAGACCTTGTGTGGAGGCACGCGCAGGAGCACGTTGCCTTTCTATTTCATAAACGTTTTCAGACCTTGTTGTGTGGAGGCATGTGCAGGAGCGCATTGCCTTTCTACTTCATTTAACGCTTTCAGTAATTGTGGTATAACAGCACATGCTGGAGCACGTTGCCTTTCGACACATCAGCTTTTCAAGAAGCGCAGAAACGCTTTCAGTCATCGCTGTGTGACAACAAGTGCAGGAGTACGTTGCCTGTCAGCACCTTTTTGCTCATAGCCCAGGAGCGCTTATTGTTTGCTAAGGAGGACATGCACATGGGTGCTTCTTCACTTGTTTATTCTTTGTTCCAGCGCAGGAGTGCTTATTGTTACATTTCGTCGAAGTGGAATCCACACACTGGATACTTCCTTCTTACGCGCAGGTGCGCCTACATTTCTGTTCTGTTTTCCTTTTGGTGTGTGAGGTCATACACCACAACTAATCAGAGTGCCATATCCCAGTTGACTATAGATGTTTCCCCTGACTGTGTTTTCTTCAGAACCCAGAACCTCTTATCCGACCAGCATCAGTGTCCCATTCGTTTATCCGAGTTTCATCTCGGCGGCCCCAATGTATAGACAACCCAGAACAAGCGACTTAGGGTATTCTCAGGAATGATGGGAATCAGAAATACCTGTTCGTAATTATTCTCATATCAGTCCACAACAGAATAAACAGAGACACGGTATAGTTTAAAGCGTTTATTTTATAAACCTCGTGTCCTAAGATGCAGTACTTTTTTATTAAGATCAAAACCATCAGCATAGTTACAATACCATAGAAAATGAAAGGAGTAATCATAATAAAATGACAGTGGATGTCAGCCACCTTCCTTTCGCTAGTAAACTAATATTATTATTATTAGACTAATAAAAGGTCTCTAGGCTTGAATGGGGAACCCCATACCGTAAAGATCAGCTTAGTGGGATCACATCACAGGATCAGCTAGACTCTGCTCCTGGGAAAGCTCTTCTTCCGAATGTGTTGAAAAACATGCAACACTGCAATATTAAAAGCACCCGACTTTCAGGTATTTGCAGCTGCGTGCGTGTTTTGGCTAAATAGTGGGCCGATTAACCTGAACCCAACAACATGCACCGTCTAGCGACCCAGACTGTTTCTTTACACAATGTTAAGACCAAGGTCGCTGCTCACTGTTTGGGATGTGAACAACAGACAGTTCTCATGTGAAGCAAAGTCGAGCAAGCATTTCTCAATTAATAACATGTAACTACAGTGTCGTGTGCAAAAGCAGCAAAAGCGGCAAGATGGCTTTCTAACATCTAACGCGGTTGTGCTAACTTAGCATTGTACGTATATAGATAGCAATCATCACTACAGTGGCATCATGTTATATGGTTTTTACAAATTTAGTAGGACTGTGCATTAGGACAACAAAACTTCACAATATAAAGACTGAGTCTACTAATACTATCATTAAATGTTGTTGTTTTTTGGGGGGGCGTGACCAAGATGGCGACCGGAGTAATGCAGCTTAAGGAGCTCCGTGATCCACCCGTCTAATTCTCCTGCAATTCTCCTACCCACTTATTGTCATGGATACGGTCGGTGCGGCTGCAGTTGTATGGTCTACTTCCTTGTGGGCAATCTGTGGGGTTACCAGTCTAGCTTCCTTAAACAGGAAGTAGACCTAGAGGTCACCACCAGGGGCACTTCCGGGTGAGACCGCATAAGGACCAGTGGTGCTCAACCCGGGTTGCTTCTGATCCTGAATCTGACCTCGGAGGGAGTCAGAGTCATCTGAACCTCCACCAGGATCCTGCTCGATGAAAAAGACACAGGTATTCCCCTGTCTGCAACAGCGCAGGAGCGCTAGTGCAGAGCTTCTTGGCGTGGCTAGTACAGGAGCGCGTAGCAACGAGACCAGCGTCTCTGTCATGGTAGAAGCGCTGAAGCCCTTTCAGACCTAGTTCTGTGGAGGCACGCTCAGGAGCGTGTTACCTTTCTTTTTTCATTTAACGTTATCAGACCTTGTGTGGAGGCACGCGCAGGAGCACGTTGCCTTTCTATTTCATAAACGTTTTCAGACCTTGTTGTGTGGAGGCATGTGCAGGAGCGCATTGCCTTTCTACTTCATTTAACGCTTTCAGTAATTGTGGTATAACAGCACATGCTGGAGCACGTTGCCTTTCGACACATCAGCTTTTCAAGAAGCGCAGAAACGCTTTCAGTCATCGCTGTGTGACAACAAGTGCAGGAGTACGTTGCCTGTCAGCACCTTTTTGCTCATAGCCCAGGAGCGCTTATTGTTTGCTAAGGAGGACATGCACATGGGTGCTTCTTCACTTGTTTATTCTTTGTTCCAGCGCAGGAGTGCTTATTGTTACATTTCGTCGAAGTGGAATCCACACACTGGATACTTCCTTCTTACGCGCAGGTGCGCCTACATTTCTGTTCTGTTTTCCTTTTGGTGTGTGAGGTCATACACCACAACTAATCAGAGTGCCATATCCCAGTTGACTATAGATGTTTCCCCTGACTGTGTTTTCTAATGGTGTAAATGTATGTGCACTTGTGGTACAGGGGGCAGTATTGATTACCTTATTTTTATTTATAAATCAGTTTATTGAGGTTTTGAAAAGGTGTACATCCCATTATGAAACAGAATAATGTGCAGCAACATTTCAATCATGGCTATGTACTCAGACGGGCATACAATGGACTGTGAGGAATGGGTGTATCTCCTGGTCTCCTGCCACAGTGAAAGCCCTCTCAACAGTGGCACCAACTATAGAGCCGTTTTTTGTCTTGAAGTCCTACCACATAAGGGGCGACCCCAAAGCGAGAGTTTTAATACTTCACCCATTCTCTCCTAGGGTTTCTCCATAAACAAATAGCAAATTTTAAAAAATAACAGGGACCAAACAGCTAAACAGCTAACGCCCCATCAGAACAACAACAGCGGCAACAGCAGCAAAGTCCGGCTATTGTCCAAATATTCCTCACCCAATGTCCCGTAAGTCGTCCTAGTATTGTATTGATTACCTTATGGTTTGTTTGTACAGGCGTTAGTCCCTAGAAGGGTTCGTTGGTTTCCATTGGGCGTACCCAACCTGGTCTGCACACTAAAAGGACAAACCACCACATATTAGGATTCCTTACCCCGGTCTTCACCATCACCCCGGTCAGTATATATGCTGCGACAGGGGGAGGTGGGAGACGGTGGAGGTTGTTCATGTCATCCCTGCGAGAACACTCTACAAGCAGAAGGTAAGACTTGTGGGGCCCTGATAAAATCAGAAGCCCAAGTTGCATATCTCGCCCGGGCGACATGAGCAACCCTGATATCACCTTGCAGAACATAGCAGCTATGTTGATCTGCATACAAGCAGAGAACCAGAGTTTACGGCAAGATGTAACTGCCTTTCAGACGGGGGCTTGGGGTCAGACACCTACGGTTAGGGTCAAACCGAAAGAGATACTATGGCCACCCTTGTTCAACCCCGGGGGTTCCTTGCCACCTTCTCAGGAATCTACCCCTCCCATACAGGTGATAGCCCCTCGCTCAGTCCAATTAGCCACCCGGAACGCTTTTATGGCGACAGCTCTACGTATAGTATATTCCTCGACCAATATCATCTTCATTTCATGGCGCGTGCTTTGGCCTTACCGGATGATGCATCCAAGGTCGCTTTCATCCTTTCCTATCTGGGTGGGGAGGCTGCAAAGTGCTATATATCATCGGTTGAAAAAAACAGGGTAACGCTGATATATTGCATTACATCACCACCTTTAACAGATTAGTGATAGAAGCAAAATTGCTTGAGTCAAAAAAGGTGTCTGTGTTTTACAGAGGGTTACGTGAGGATATGAAGGATCTTATCTTCCAGATGTCAGATCCTCCAGAGGAGATCGGAACGTTCATTTACTTGGTAGTCAAATTGAGCTATAGGGTGCAAGAACAAAGAACGGAGAAAACCAAGGGTATTGATCTAAAGTTCCTCGCATTCAGAGAGAAACCTAGAAATGAGGTAGCCAAAACACAGGATGCCCCCGAACCCATGCAAATAGGTGGAATCCGTGGTCCTTTGTCCAAGGGATAGAAAGAAAAAAGACGAAGATAGAACCAATGCTTATACTGTGGCAAGATTGGACACTATGTCAAGGAATGCCCTGTGAAACCAAGCAAACCATATGCCCTTCCGGTAACCCGAGGTGATCGGGCGGAAAACGATACAACTCAGTAGAAAGAGGGGTCAGTCTGCTGGGTTCTTCATCTACTAAGACCCCGTCCTTAGCCCTTTACGATAGCAACCAACATGTGGGTATAACTGTAACATAAGGGTCACAATCAGGCCAGTCGTGGCTTGTCACAGCTCTCATTGACTTGGGCGCTACTGGGAATTTATTCAATACCCAGTATATGGAAGGCCCTGCAATACCTGTCATCACCAAGGAGAAACCAGAAATGGTAAAAGCAGTGGACGGCACAGATTTGACCTTCGTACTAATCCGTTAACAGACAGACGCCATGATGATGATGTGTGAGAACGCACAAGCGGAGACCATTGCCTTTGATGTCATAAATGCACCTCAGTTCAAACTCATTTTGGGCCTCCCAAGGCTTGTAACCCACAGCCCACACATCGATTGGGTGTCCATGGTTATGACATTGGACTCAGTCCACTGCAACCTCTCCTGCTATCCACAGAAAGGAACCTCTGGTGAATGGGCGATACATGCCCATGCTCTTCCGCTGACTGGAGTGGGTACGGTTATCCAGGGGGCGGTACCGGATGCATACACCGATTTGGCTGCAGTGTTCGATGAACAAAGAGCCAACACGCTGCCTCCCCATCATTGTTTTAATTGCAGGATAGACCTGTTCCCTGGATCCAAGCTACCATGTAGCCATGTCTACTCCCTCACTGAGAAGGAAAACAATCACCTACGCATCTATTTGGACGAAAACCTAAAGAACGGGTTCATTCGTCATTCCAAATCACCTGTCTATTCTTCCCTCTTCTTTGTGGCTAACAAAGAGGGGGACCTAAGAACGTGTATCGATTACAGAGCCATAAGCACCATCACCGTTAAAAATCAATATCCCTTGCCCCTGATTTCCAAACTTTTGGATCAGGTGAGGACGCAGCAGTCTATACCAAACTGGATCTGCTTGGGGCCTACAATCTCGTTAGAGTACGGGAGGGAGATGAGTGGAAGATCGCGTTCTGAACAAAATATGGTCTGTTCGAGTACCAGGTCATACCTTTTGGACTTTGTAACGCGCCTGCTGCCTTACAATTACTTCATCGAGTAAGTGTTAAGAGAATACATCGATCAGTACTGTGTCGTCTAAATCGATGATATTTTGATATATTCCAAGAACATCCCAGAACATATCAGACACATTCGTACCATCCTCCAGCAACTACTACAGCATGGCCTGTAGGTCAAGCTAGAGAAAAGAGTGTTCCAAACTACTGAGGTAGAGTTCCTGGGCCACATCTTGACCCCTACAGGGGTAAAAATAGATATGAAAAAGGTCAAATCAGTGTTGCAATGGCCCTCCCTGTGTTCTCTGAAACAAGTCCAGCGGTTCATGGGATTTGCGAATTACTACAGACACTTTATCTCAGGGTTTTCGAACATCATCACTCCCATGACTTGTTTATTATGTAAAGGCGTGAAGTTTGTGTGGGATTCCAGAGCTGAAAAGGCCTTTCAGGGGCTGAAAACCAGGTTCATTCTGATACACCCCAACCCCTAACAGCCGTTCATTGTGGTGGCCGATGGCTCAGAAAATGCTCTGGTGGGAGTACTATTCCAAAGAGACACCCGGATGGGCCTGTTGCATCCCGTAGCCTACTATTCCCGGAAACTACAGCCAGCAGAACGCAACTACATGATATCTGACCGAGAACTCCTAGCCATTAAAGCAGCATTCGAGGAATGGCGTCATTAACTAAAAGATGCTTGGCACCCAGTAACCATCTACACGTTTCATCGGAACCTGCAATTTCTCCGCTCCCAGGGCCCTTACTTCCAGACAGCTAAGATGGACCTATTCTTCAATTAATACGACTTCTTGATCACATATCAACCCGGAAGGGAAAATGCCAAAGCAGATGCCCTATCCAGAATAGAAGAAACCGAAGAGGAGACAACCAACACAGTGTTGTGTGCAGATTTAGATTCCGTATATAGGTTTCCCGATTTATGCCGTTATATAGGTTCAATTCACAATGCCCTTATTTGGACATAGAAATCCGGCCCTTATTTAGACATTGTCCGTACAAACCAAATACAGGCATGGCCACCTACATCCGTCCATCCACGTCGCAACGAATTCTTGGAAAACTAGACCCTTAAGCCTTTAGGAATTTCCCTCTGCTTGAATATTGATTTCTCCAAGCACTCATTAAGTATGCATGAACATCTATTCCTTAGTGGTTCATTCGTGACGTTCCTCTGCCCGACTTTTACGTCAATACTGGCATTCCTAGACACCTTCAAGGTATAAATATGCTGGCACTTGCCCTGGCAAATTGCGGTTCCCGGAAGATTCGATCTAACCCAGACTACGCGGTTCGCCATGGCAAGTTCGGAAGGAGATCGAGTTCCAGCCTGATGCACTGGCCTGACGCTGCCATCCTCCTTGCAGAGAATTCAGCTCCAGTGCTCTCTGACTTCCCTTGCGGGGGGTTAGACTATCAAGTCCAGAAAAGAGATTCCAACCCCTCTCGTTCTAAGGTATGGAGCTGACTAGAACTTAGAGAAACTTTTGGCAACTCTTGGCTAAACTAAAATATAGCTAGCTATACTTTAAAAATGGCACCTACTTCAAACCTCGTACTGCACTTAGGTTAGGTACACTGGGGTAGAACAATTTAGAAGCATCAGATGAGTATCACATTTTAGCTTATGCTATTTATGTATGTATGATTAATATATGTCATAACTACAAACCATGCTATTGCAGTATTATTTTATCTTACTGCTAACCTCGTACATATTGTACTTCGCAGTCTGTCTTACGATTGTAGCAATTCATATCTCTTGCATGAGAAATAAGACTGTTCAATAAACCCTTTTATTGAAACACCCGTCTCTCTATTTCTGTGCAACTCTGTAGAAACAAAGCATGCACGATTGACTGAGTGAAACTGTTATCTATTGTTTCCACGATTCTGAGACTGTTCCGATTCTAAAAGGAAACAAAGTCGTCATGTTTATGTGGTTGTCAGAGACTAATCCCTTCTTGTATATTCGAGAAGTTTCTAGTGACCTCTGAGTTAGCGGGCACACACAAGTAATTAAGTTAAATATACTTGATAGAGACATGCTAACCTTAGTCCTATGTCAAATCTATAGTGTATGTTATTCCAATGCGTAGAGCCTATCAGAGATATAGGAACTACACTACAACAGAACCAGTATCCATCCTTCCTGACCGCTGTTTTCAAGATGTAGTCCTTTCATCTTCCTTCTTGTCCCAGTTACACGATGACATCGAACCAAAGGAACCGGAGAAATGGATTGGAGACCTCAAGAGAGTTACATCACGAGACGGTTCTTGTACTAAGAAGTAAAAATACTTCTTTCCCTTGGTAGAACATCAGCAACAAGCCCTGTTTATGTGCCACGACCACCTCTTGTCTATGCACCCTTGATACCACAAAACCATGGATCTGTTACGTAGTCACTTCTGGTGGCCATCCATGGATACCAACGTACATAGCCCGTTCTTCCATCTGTGCACAAGAAAGGTCCTGTCCCGACCCACAGTGGGTTTACTGAATCCTATCCCAGTTCTTCCATATCAGTGGCACACCATATCAATGGATTTTGTCGTCGACCTACCCATGACCAGGACAGGATGTACCACAATTCTCACCATTGTGGACCATCTAACTAAAATGGTACACTTCGTGTCATGAAACAGGGTGGGTAGCGCCTTCCTGATCGTTGGCGGCCAGAACTACATCTCCCAGGAGGCCTTGGGCCAAAGGAGAGGCTGCATGTACTGTTCGCCGCGCGCTCACAGGCGTGTACAGTTTTGTTCCGGCATCCGCTCTCTCGGCTGAGAGAGTCCGGCGGCTGCTAGCAGGCAGCTCTGGGAATCGGCTTAGTTCGTCGCACAGAGGGAAGCACAAGTGTTCCAGTGGAATAGGAGGACTCCTGCTTGACGTCCGGAGATGGGGTGAGATCCATTCAATCTGTTGGGCCTTTTGCTAGCTGCATGTTCTGCTGATAACGTTATCAGCGGGTAGACCACGGCGAAGTTTCCTGTGGTTATTCAGAGATACTGGGGCTTTTCTGTGGCGCTTGTTTAGCAGATACATAGCTGTGGAAATACAGAGCGGAATGCGGTGGTGAGCATTAAACCACGCATTGCCGTTCAGTACTGCAGGAGCAGTGCTTTCTTTTGTTTTGTCTTTCTCTGTTCTGCTTCTCAGTGTGGGCCTTATGATTCATTCAGCAATTGCTCCATGGCTATGAAGTAATAGTGCTCAGCTGGAGTTCTTCTTTTCTAATTGTGGTGGAAACTAAAGCAAAACGCCTTTTCTTGATTCTGCTTATAAACCATATTTTTTTAAACAGATTCTTGAGGAATTGAATCTACCCTTTGTTGGATTAAGACTCTGTTCATAGTACTATTAATATTTTTTCCTTTTTGTTGGACATCTTCTCATTGATCATTTGTATGCTCAGAACCAGGTATGTAAGAGTTTGGCATGCATTGGTAATGTCTGGTGAAAGAGGTTTTTTTTATGTTGGTTTAATCTGTTGCTTCATACCTTATAGAAACATGTTGATGACGGAAGAGAGAATTTCTGTTGAGTGAAGAAATATAGAAACTCCCGTCTATGATCAAGGTAGAACAGATTATATAGCGAGACCTTATGAGAGTAGTCCTCAAGTGTTTATGTATTCATGGTGTTGCTCTTTGTTTTACATGTTCTTTTCCCCATTGTTCCTAACCAACCCTTCCCTCACCAGATCGCCCTAACACTCTGTGGTTATATTGAGATTGGGGATGTCAGGAGGTGGACCCATTATTGCAGCACCTGGATTCTGCGGAGTACATATTTCTTAGGAAAGAGATTTCTGACAGAATTACTCACCCACGATAATATACTCCTCCCGATGCAGGTGTGGCAATAATATGGCGTCCATGGAAAATGTTCTTCAGGCCTTAGTATTAGTTCAACCAGAATTGGCCTCTTCCAGATTTGAAACCGCAGCGTTAAGAGAGAAGGTAGACAAATTAACCAGGAACCCTTTTGATGTCACAGCCTCTACCTCACAAATACAGGTCACAGTCCCACCTCCTATACCATTAGCAAACCCAGAGAGGTACGCAGGGGACCCTCAGAAGATACAGGTGTTCCTGACTCAGATAATGCTGCACTTTTCATGCAAACCTGCATCCTTTCCAAACAACCCCTCTAGGGTAGCATTTGCGATTTCATATATGGAAGGTGATGCTGCTAATTGGGCCGTCCCGTTGGTTAGGAATAACGATCCGGTGTTGTCAGGCTGGGTTGCTTCCCGAGCTGAATTTGAAAGAGTGTTCGATAGAAGAGTGACCACTTTCAGCGCGGATCGCGAGTTGTTAGACCTAAAACAAAGGAGAAATGACTTCATAACATACCTTACATCCTTCAATCGGCGAGTGGCAGAAGCCGCATAGCCAGAGGAAAAGAGGATGTCTCTCTTTTATCAGGGTTTGCGTGAGGAAATGAAAGATGTGTTGGCACAAATCGACCCACGGTCTGTCAACTGTACGGATTTGATTAATTTGACATTAAGACTGGATGGGCGGGAATATGACACTTTACAACGCACGCGTTACAACGCGTGTCATTACAACAAATCTTTTACATCGCAAAATCCATTACAACGCATGTCATTATAACGCATAATCCATTACAATGCAATTACTATTCTAACTCCGCCGGGGCGTTACTTTGGAGAATGTGTTGTAATGGATTATGCGATGTAATGACATGCGTTGTAATGGATTTCGTGTTGTAAAACATTTGTTATAATGACACGCATTGTAACGTGTGCGTTGTAAACAATGTTTCCCGAAGGGTGGATATCTGAAAGAGAGGGAGAGAGGAAAAAAGGGGATAGAGCCTTTTATAGGTCTGACAAAAATCCCCGTAGGGCTATGTTAAGCAATGAGGTGTGGGCAAAGCCGATGGAAATTGGAGCTATAAGAGCCCTGTTAACGAAAGAGGAAAGGGAAACTTATGCCCATGCTTACCCTGTACCAACAATGGCAGCACATCAGCCTGGACTTTATCAGATGCTACCCATGGATCAGGGTTATTCAGCCATCCTGGTAGTTATTAATAGCCTCACCAAAATGGGATACTTCATTCCCTGCAAGAACTTGCCTACTGCAGGACAGACCGCACAGTTGTTGCTGAGCAAAGTTATATGAATCCATGGTTTGCCGAAGGTGATCGTGTCTGACAGAGGACCCCCAATTCATTGCTTGGTTCTGGAAAAATGTGGTGCAAGGCGTTACAGATTGATTCCACATTGTCAACAAGTTTCCATCCACAAACAGATGGCCAGACGGAAAGGCTAAACCAGACTCTGAAGATGTATCTTCCGTGCTATGCTAAAGAGGCTCAGGACTCATGGGTGTCACTGCTGTGGATGGCTGAATTGGCTTATAATAATGCCTGGCATTGCTCAACTGGGGTATCTCCTTTTCTGGCTAACTTTGGTTACAATGCAAGAACGCTGCCCATCTGCATTCCTGATGACATAGCGAACCAGCCTACAGTGCGGGAACACATGAAGAAGCTGAAAGCTGTGCACCAGAAAGCAAGGGGGCATCTGTTACACACCAAGCAGGTTTATAAGAAGTGGGAAGACCATCAGAGAACAGAAAGCCCTCAGTACCAGGTGGGTGACCGTGTATGGTTATCCACGAAGAACATCCAGTTCAAACTGCGCAGCGTGTTTCACCCCAGATACATCAGTCCGTACACCATTGTCAAACAGATCAATCCAGTGACCTACAGGTGAAGTTGCTTGGCAGTCTCCAAATACACCCGGTATTTCACTGCAACCTCCTGAAACCGGCGACAACGGCTAGAAGGCGTGCCCCCCCTACCGGTGTCCTGTGATTGGGGTCTGGAATACGTGGTCAGAAGCATTCGAGATTCCAAGTATAGGAGGGGTCGACTATGGTATCTCATCTCTTGGAAAGGGTACTCTGCAGAGAACGACTCTTGGGATCCTTGCCAGAATGTGCATGCTCCCGCTGCTGTCCGCTCATTCCATCGGAGGAATCCCACCAAACCTGGTCCTAGGAGGCGCATGGCAGGGGGGCCTTCTGTCAGGAAACAGGGTGGGTAGTGCCTTCCTGATCGTTAGCGGCCAGATCTACATCTCAACAGGAGGCCTTGGGCCAAAGGAGGGACTACATGTACTGTTTGTCGCACGCTCACAGGCATGCGTAATTTTGTTCAGGCATTCGCTCTCTCGGCTGAGAGAGTCTGGCGGCTGCTAGGAGGCAGCTCTGGGAATCAGCTTTGTTCGTCACGCAGAGGGAAGCGCGGGTATTCCAGTGGAGTAGGAGGACTCCTGCTTGACGTCCGGAGATGGGGTGAGATCCATTCGATCTGTGGGGCCTTCTGCTATCTGCATGTTCTGCCGATAACGTTATCGGCGAGTAGACCACGGCGAAGTTTCCTGTGGTTACTCGGAGATACTGGGGTTTTTCTGTGGCGCTTGTTTAGCGGAATCATAACTGTAGGATTACAGAGCAGAATGCGGTGGTGAGCACTAAACCACGCATTGCCGTTCAGTACTGCAGGAGCAGTGCTTCCTTTTGTTTTCTCTTTCTCTGTTCTGCTTCTCAGTGTGGGCCCTACGATTCATTCAGCAATTGCTCCATCGCTATAGAAATAATAGCGTTCAGCTGGAGTTCTTTTCTAATTGTGGTGGAAACTAAAGCAAAACGACTTTTCTGGATTTTGCTTACAAACCATATTTTTTGGTACAGATTCTTAAGGAATTGAATCTACCCATTGTTGGATTAAGACTCTGTTCCTAGTACTATTAATATTTTTTCCTTTTTGTTGGATGTCTTCTCATTGATCATTTGTATGCTCAGAACTGGGTATGGTAGAGTTTGGCATGCATTGGCAATGTCTGGTGAAACAGGGTATTTTTTGATATTGGTTTAATCTGTTGCTTTATACCTTATAGAAAGATGGTCATGACGGAAGAGAGAATTTCTGTTGAGTGAAGAAATATAGGAACTCCCGTCTATGATCCAGGTAGAACAGATTATGTGGCGAGACCTTATGAGAGTAGTCCTCAACTGTTTATGTATTTTACAGGTTCTTTTCCCCGCTGTTCCTTTCCTTCCCTTCCCTCACCTGATCGTGTGAGATGGACTAAGCCACGCCCTATTTACAACACTAAGTTAGCATAACCGAGATCATAGTTAACAAGCAAGCTTGTTGTTTCTGCTGCGCTGCACACAACACTGTTGTTATGTGTTATTCATTTTGTAAAATGCTGACTCGTCTTTGCCCTACAGAATAACAAACGGTTGTTATACATTCTTAACCGTGAAATGTGCCCTTGGTCTGTACATCATGCAAAGAATGCGTCTGGGTCACTAGAAGGTACAGAGTGTTGTGTTTAGATTGATCGTAGACACTTGTTAGACATATCATGCATACAGCTGCCAATGTTTGAAGGACAAGCGTCTTTAATATTGCAGAACAGTTTGGTTTTACATTCATTCGAACAAGAAGAGCTGGTGTATGCTGTGAGAGCTGATCCTTTGATGTGATTCTACTAAGCTGATCTATACGGTATGGGGTCCCCCCTGTTAGCCTAAGAGACCTTCTAATAGTCTAATAATAATAATGTATTAGATTATAGTAAAAGGAGTGTGGCCGTATACCACTGTCATTAATAGTATGATTGCTCCTTTCATTATATATGGTATTGTAATAATGCTCATGATTCTGATCTGTATTGTTAGTCTGCTAGTGTTAGCCAAAGTACTGCATCTTAGGACGCGAGGTTTATAAAATAAACTCTTTAAACTTTACCGTGTCTGTATTATTCAGTTGTGGACTAATAAATAAGTACGAACAGGTATTTCAGATTCCCACCACTCCTGAGAAATATCTAAGTCGCTTGTTCTGGTTTGTCTATACATTGGGACCACCTAGCTAGATCTACGTTAACGAATGGGGTACTAAGCTAGTCGGATAAGGGGTTCTGGGTTCTGAGGAGGATTTTCTGGTACACCACAATTCTCTGAGGTCCTGGTCTCCTGCGCATAGTTCTGTGCAAAAGCAGAATCCCTGCAACATGGCGCACCTAACGTTTGGTCTTAACGTCTGAGACGCTTTAGTAGTGCTGATTTTAGTCCACAACAACCCTTGCTCTCGTTTCCGGAAAACTAGGGTGACGGTTTAACCTACCTAGGTTTAGACTAAAGGTTCTATCAAGCTTGAAAATTAAAAAGGTTATAATTTTTGAGCCCAAGTGCTACTGAGTAGATCGTTGTTATTCTTTTAGGAGTCCTTATGGCGGTTAATATTCCCGCTCATAGTCGGGTTCCTCTGCGCACTCATCTGAGGGCGTATGGGGTACCTGATGACGGGATGTCCGTAGTCTTTGTGGTCAGTGCTGATAGTATGAGTTGTTTTACTCATGGGTGACCTTTGCGGAGGTAGATGCAGACGATAATTTGTTCCACGAATATACAGCCTCGGCTGTACCTGCGGCTTATGCCCCATATCGGACTCTGGAAATTCCTATTACTGCCTGGCAGCATACAATTTGGTTTAATGGCGCCCTCCCCCATGAGGTCGTACCGGCGAGAATGGGCCCGTTATCAATAGCGGGAGCTACATGGCCGGTACTGGCCGGATATACTCCACACCCACGCTACCTGACGGTGGGAGTGGGTGATTTAAGAACACTACACACAGCCCTGATTACGGTCCATAGGGCTTTAGTGCAGTACGTGTCACGCACAGTTCAGGTGGGAACACCTGCGGTTGCTGGACACGGAGCGGATCACCATCACGCGGTGGTGATAAGCCCTGTTATGGTTAACGCGGTTGTCGGCAAGCGCCCCCTCAGTAAGGATGAATTTCCTTACTGGCTTGCAGAAAAATTTGATCAATTAGAAGCCGTGTTTCCAAACACTACACCTGTGGATAAACACAGGATACTCACCATTACTTTGCCCAAAGACATGGTCCCTGAGCTTGTTGATTGTGACAATTGGGGCAAGATCTTTGCTGCGACATATTCGAAGTGCTACAGCACTCCGTCTATGGCTGTACTACCCTCCGCCATCAAGAAAGTTCAAGAAAGTCATGGTGCGGAGGCAGCTATTGAGTTGGGAATGAGGCTTGTCGACAGTTTCGATGTGATTTGTTCCATGGTAATGGGCAACCTCAAAGGAGATGCCATGCAGTTCCAAGTTGGCAATATGCTGGAGCTTCTGGCTGATGAAGACAAGCCTCGGCAATTCGCAAAAATTATTGTGAAAGCCTACAGGATGGTTGGACGTAGTGCCTTAGGTGTGAAACCCACCATCAAAATTCCAGATGTAGTACAACAAACTAAGGTGAGTTCGTCTACAAAGGACGAAAAGCCCAACTTTCCTAAACAGAGTTGGCGAGCCAAAAAACAAGAGAAGCAGCAACAGAAACAGGTTTCTCGTCCTGCCTCACCGTATAGTGAACGCACTTATGATTTGCGCGATCGTACTCGTATTAAGTCACCTGATAGGTTTCAGGTTTCTGAACAACGCTCTCCTCGTTCTTCACAGGAAACATCGACTTCGCACTCTGGTGGTGGAGAGCGTGGAAGAGGACGGGGCACTCAGGGTCGTGACCAGCCCCGCCAGACTGACGGTAAAGGCAAGCAGGAAGACGCTGCCTCCGGCTTTCATTTTAGACGCCCCTAGGGGAGAGGAAGTTATACTTCCTTCCTTTGAGCACGCAGTGCCCACGGAGGAGTCTACTAGGTTGGCCGGGGAGTGGGCGCAGGTGCTTGCGCCTGCGTTATATCGTAATCAGGTTGGCTGGGATAAATGTTCTCCCAATCACGAGATTCCATTGCGATCCGATCCCCAGCCTCAACCCCAATATCCCATGCGTCGCGAGGCTAGACCTCACGTCGCGTCAATCCTTGAACAATTGGAATATCAAGGAGTAATTGAGTCCTGTGTGTCACCCATGAATAATCCTTTATTCACTGTAACGAAGCCTGACGGATCGTACCGCCTAGTTTTGGATTACCGGCATTTAAACTCACATTGCCGGACGTGTGCGGTACAGAATACTCATAGTTCGGCTCTCGTAGATAGTCTTGTGAGAAAACGTTTCAAAACTACGCTCGACTTATCTAATGGCTTTTATTGCCATAATCTGGCCCCTCTTAGTTATGAGTGGACAGCATTTACCTCGGGTGGTAAACAAAAATTGTTCAAGAGGCTCCCGATGGGCTATAAAAACAGCCCTGGAGTTTTTGCCGCTCGCGTGATCTCTCTCTTAGAGATGGTAGACACGGAAGCGTACTCGTATGTCGACGACATCTATCTGACAGACGACAAGTTGCTTCCACACCTTGCTCGTGTGGATAACATAGTGACTATGTTTGCGGACTTCGGGTACAAGTTTAACTTTAAGAAGTCGCACATTGCTGAATTTACAGTGTTGTTCTTGGGGTACGAACTCAATAATGAAGGTCGAGGCTTGGCACCGCAGTTCCTTGAGAAATGCGCAAACCTTCGTATTCCTACGACACTGAAAAAACTTCAATCCTTGCTGGGTTTTCTGAATTTCGGTCGATCCTACATTCCTGATTATGCCCAGCGTATCAAGACACTTTATGCCTTGATACAACCAACTTATACCAGATCTTGCTGGCTGCCAGAGCACTCGTTGGCATTTGCAAACTGATCTTCTTACAGCTAAATATCTAAAAACTCGTGACAACTACACCAACCTGGTCATTAGAATTGTTCCAGGCGCGGAGGGTTTCACGTACTTAACGTTCAATGAGGGTGACACAGTCCCCATTGCTTACAAATCTCATCTGTACACTTCGGCTGAGCTGCGGTTTTCCACTGTTGGAAAAGTCTTGACAGCAGTTCAGATGGCGATCCTGAAAGAACGAGCGCTATCACAAGGAAAACGCATGCTGGTGGTAACACCGTTTCCTGCTCTTGAAGCAGTCACAAAGGCTAGTGTACCAAATTCTAAGGCTTTGCAACCAAGGTGGATACAATAGGCGACTTCCTTAGCTTCGCCTGACGTCGAATACATCTTTGACGCAGCGTTGCAGACTCAAGAGAGTTTGGAGTATGAATTCGTTCATCCAGCTCCACAGTCATTGCGCCCTATCGAAGAATACCATTGTGTCATATACACTGACGGGTCGGCGCAACCCGCAACTGGATCAAGGCACGCTTATTCAGCGGCTTGCGCAATTGTAGTCGGTACTTTCGTGAATGGAGAGTTCAAATCTGATGCAGTGCATACGCAGTCATTGGGTGATTGTACTGCGCAACTGGCGGAGCTACGTGCTCTGGTGCTTGCACTTGAGTTCGCTGATCACCGAGTCACTACTCTTATAGTGAGTGACTCTTACTACTGTGTTCAATCTTACAACGACAATATACTTTTTGGGATTATGAATGGTTTTCGTGACTCCAAAGGTTGCTCAGTAAAGCATAAGACAATTTGGGCTCGAGTGTCAGAACTCAAAGGGAGTTTGCCACTTGTGGATGTAATTCACACTCTTGGTCACCAACGAGTTGGTGTCCATGCTGTCGGTAACAGTTTGGCTGACGAGGCAGCTAAAACAGCAGTGGCAACATATTTAGTAGCAGCAGTTACAAGATCAAAATCAAAGATAGATGCAGACATCTTAGCAGCTATTGCGGCATCAGAGACAGGGAAAAACTTCCCTAGAGGTTTCCCTTCTCGATACCATTATCATTTAAGTCCTGATAACGTCCCGTTAGTGAGGATTAACGACGTTGGTGATAGATTGATTCCCAACGCGGACTGCAGACCAAATCTGATAACAGCTGCTCACGAAGGTGTTGCGTCTGCGCACGCTGGAGTGTCAGCGACTGTCTCTCTTTTGCAGCAACGTTACTGGTGGTACGGTTTGTATAAACAAACGCGGGCCTATGTACTTGATTGTGACATTTGCCAGCAGATCAAACCTTCTTCTGTTGCGCGTCCACCTCCAACGCAGCTGCATATATCTAATCAACCACTAGCGTGTGTTTATTTAGATCACTGCGGTCCTTTTACCTCTGATACTGCGTACAAGTACATCTTGGTTGCAGTGGATTCGTGCACACGTTTTCTGTGGGTGTGGCCACAAAGGAGTGCTGATGCCAGGACTGTCATCAAAGCATTGCGTGTCTTTATAGGGAGTTTTGCGTGTGGAACCCTTCACTCTGATCAGGGCCCGGCGTTCGCCTCTAAGGCTTACAAAGAGGCTATGAGAAGTTTGGGGGTCCAAGTCAAATTTTCGTCTCCATACCAGCCTGAGGGCAATAGTGTTGTGGAACGGATGAACCGTGACCTAAAGCAATCGTTGACAGCCAAGGTGTTAGGTACAGGTCGGAACTGGCTTGCCCACTTGTATGACGTCCAACGTGCACTTAATAATCTCCCTAGAAGGTCTCTGGGTGGGAGGACCCCGTACATGATGCTCTTTGAAGTGAGAATGTTTGTTCCGGACCTTGATGGTCTAGACATGGCGGCGGCTGCCACCCCTTTTGACCTCGATGACCACTGTGCTGTATTGCAGAATCTACAAGAAGCAAGAGACACTCTGGCAAAAGAACACGTGCCCTCTGCATCAGAAGAAGCGCTCCTGATTCCGGTGGTCGACTGGCTACCTCGAGTTGGTGATCTGGTCCGTGAGAAGGTGGAGAACAAGAAGGAGTTTGGCCCCTCTTATCGTGCACCAGTCCCGGTGCTTGGAGTATTGGGTACACGTACAGTTGTTTTACCACCACTTCCTGGTCGCAAAGAAAAAAGGTACATTTCAATTGAAAATGTCAAGCTACACAGGGTGGCCGATTCTCCATAGTATGACACCTTCGGTTTCCTGCCCTTCAATGCTGAGAAACTCTGTTGTGGTGCCACCCTCTATCATCGTGCCTGAGGTTTCTATTGAGATGATCACAGTTAATGATCCGCCACCTACTGCTGGTGGTTTACCCGCTGATCCTGAGTATGCTTATCCTACAGAAGTCGCTTTGCCCCTTTTAAATACAACAACACTTGCCCGGTCCCAGTCTTCCTTTGAAACTGAATCATTGACTTCCACTGTCCCTTCCAAAATCTCTATATTTTTTGCCTGGTTCAAGAGACATTTTTAGGTTGCACCTTGGACTTACATCTGGTTGGTGCTGATTTGTATTTTTTTATTCATGACAATTGGCTTTGTGGTAGTGTTTTTTAGACTTATCAATGGACACTACCTGAATGAACGTTCTACAATTCAATTAATTGATGGAACTTTGGCCCCCCATTCCTCATCACACATCATGAAAAGAGACCAGACGTTTGTGAACATCACCGCCTGGCCTGTACGTGATGGGATTGCTTGGGATGCAGTGAACTTTCAAATTCATGGTCCCACCGAAGTTATTAATGTGCCAACTGTTTTTCGTGTTTCTATGGGTGATGTCGTTAAACAAAACATCCGCTCAGATGATTGGGATGTACAAGCAATAGAAGCACTGTTTTCTGATTTAAAATATTATGCTGCATTTGATGCTGAAGATCTGTATTTAAATACTGCAAACTGTGAGGAGCAGTTTTGTTTTCAACATTATGGCACACATTTCCTACACAGAGCAAATACTTTCAGAAATTTTGTTAATTTCACACAATGGGAACATTGTCCTGTCCCTATGCCTGGCAGCTCTGCCACTTTATTGAAAAAATTCACATACTTTTCGGATTTTAGTGTGTCAACCCCTGAGTCTTTTTACTTTAAGGTTGCGGTAGAACCCGCTTCTAAGATCAGACTGACACACACAAAATTATTATATTCCAAATCCTTTATAGAGGAATTGGCTATTGGAGGTTATGACGTATGGAAAGCTAGTATCGATCTTAAATCGGTTAGGGGAACTAAACCGTGGCAGGTACAAGGAACAGAAGCTTTACATCGTGCCTGTCTTATCCCTAACCATATTTTATTTTTAAATTCATCTATTTTTCAGACAACCTGTTTTGGATTGGCTATATCTAAAAAATTTATTTCCCCCTCAATCCCTGATCTGGGTGCTTATCCTGGTTGGGAAAATCACTCAGATCTGTCCCTTACTGGGTTGCAGTCGCTTGTTTCCAATGGCACCTTCAATATTTCAACATTGAATCCTGAGGGTTGGTTGGTATGGCAAACAAGCTCAGATTCCTGTCAACGTCGTTTTCTAGATTTGACCCCAGGGTATACACAACTTAGGGTTGACCCTCGTTTCACATCTTCACACACGGTGACTACCTATTCTGTAGGTAAGTTATGTCAGTCATGGCTGCAACATTCCACCTTAACTTCAGTTAAACTTCATTTGTCACGTTTAAATGAAAAAATAGATTTGAATGATTTCCTTAAGGGTCCTGTTAATAGTAGATCTAAACGATGGGCTTATGCTATTTACAATGAAGTTTGGAAGTTGTCGCAAATAGAGGCTGCTTCTAGAATTCGTGCGATTGACCAGGCCAATATGGAAAAGGTATTGGCTGTCATAGATAATAGTATTAATACATTGTCTTCTAGAATTTATACATTAGATAATATTGTTTCTTCTGTCGTAGACATTGTGCAAGATGATGTATCTGTGTTGTATCATGGTCAAAATCAATTGCGTTCAATTATGCAGTTTGCATGGACATTGCAAACGTTAAAGGCAGGGAAAGTCCCTTGGGATTACATGAATATTTCATCGTTGTTCCTTCCGTTTAATTTGACTGACAAACAGCAGTTCATGTCCATGAAAGATGCTACTTATGCATTGCTACACATTGAAAAATTAGAACCTTTACCTTTTTCTGTAGCTGAGTTAAATTCAGCCGTGTGGTTAGTACACAGATTAGTAACTTTACCGTTCAGTTTGTTCAAGTTTAGTTCGTGCATGAAACACTATGCTATCGGCAGATACGAACAACTTGGTGATGCGTTTCTGCATGAAGTTTGGTCACTTCCGTTCACTTACAGATGCGTGAGGGATGGCAAGGAAGTTTACTTAAAAGGTGAAGAATGCACTTCCGCTCCTGATCACTCTGTTGTCTGCAGACATATACAATTACATGGCGCATGCAATAAACACGCTCCTAATTTAGCTTGTGTCCTAAAGGGGATTCCAATGCCAGTTATAACGTCTTCTTTTAAGCTGCTTGCCAACGGTAGTTATTTGCTTTTAAATAGTGAAGCTTGCTGTGGGATGCTAGTGGGTATTCCTTACATAGTGACTGTTTCACAAAAAGTAGTTTTCTGTAATAACGTCCTTTTCCCACCCCCGCAAGGCCGACTTGATATATCCATCTGGCCAGCGATTCTAACCTTGAACGCAGAGTTCAATAGGATGAGCAGAATAAGGGCTCTTTTGTCTAAAAAGGAGGTTGCGTTAACTTCATCCCTTGAAACATTTCTTCATAATGTTGCAAACACACGCACTGAGGTACAAGCTCTTTTAAATACTGACCTCCCCCTCCATTTTGGAACTTTGATTCAAACTATCTTTAATGCTTCGTCTACGACTGGCCTTGTACATTTTTTTAAAATTGTGGGCTCCGGCCTCGTGACATCTTTCCAGACTGTTTTTGGTGTGATCCCCGCATTTTTACATTCTATTTTTCGAGTGTCTTCGGAGGGTTCCCCTTGCTCCTCGCTTTGGTGGCTGGGATCCTCTTGTTGATTTGCGCTCTTCGCTATGGCTGCACACCGGGAGCTGCAAGACAGAATGATGCGCTTGCTACATCTTCGTAGCCGGATGCTTGATTTCTACGGAACATTACCGCTGGCGGTATTAAGCGTCAAGTATGGGTTGTCTTTCCGGTTTCCCTTTTTTACGTGTGTGCAACCTGTTTTTCATTGCCTAGATTGTCCCTTCCAATGGGCTCTGGATTTGTGCCTGTCAAACTTGGCGTCGCCTGACCCAGATTTTGATGAACTAATGTGTCCCTTAGTGGCTCATGAATTCGACTGTTCTGGTGTCGCCTTTATGGCTTTGGGTGCGGCACACGGAGTCCGTGGAAACTGGGATATCGGAGAGGCAGCTATTGATTTCCTTGAAAGGAGCTATATTGAGGAGACTGACAGTTGTCCAATCATGGTGCTGAATGCTCCGATAATTGACGAACATGTATGTTCCTTTCACTTGCTCAACTGGATGGCTGATACTTTTGCGGGACGCTCCAATGATTTCCTCTTAGAAGCAGTCGCAACTTACGGTGCATATACCTTCATGGATTGACTGATTGACATTGTCAATGCAGCTTGCATCCAGAATTGTTAAATTTCTACGAAATTTTTGCTTCCCTTTTATCACATCATTTTTTCATTTTTTAAACGAAAATTTTTTTATTCTCGGACTTTACACTTACCTTATATGCCCTTGAGTCCGTTCTAAATCACTTGAACTCTGCGTTCTTGATAAATGTATCCCTATTGGTTAGTGCTCCGATCATGGGGGGGTGTGAGATGGACTAAGCCACGCCCTATTTACAACACTAAGTTAGCATAACCGAGATCATAGTTAACAATCAAGCTTGTTGTTTCTGCTGCGCTGCACACGACACTGTTGTTATGTGTTATTCATTTTGTAAAATGCTGACTCGTCTTTGCCCTACAGAATAAGAACGGTTGTTATACATTCTTAACCGTGAAATGTGCCCTTGGTCTGTACATCATGCAAAGAACGCGTCTGGGTCACTAGAAGGTACAGAGTGTTGTGTTTAGATTGATCGTAGGCACTTGTTAGACATATCATGCATACAGCTGCCAATGTTTGAAGGACGAGCGTCTTTAATATTGCAGAACAGTTTGGTTTTACATTCATTCGAACAAGAAGAGCTGGTGTATGCTGTGAGAGCTGATCCTTTGATGTGATTCTACTAAGCTGATCTATACGGTATGGGGTCCCCCCTGTTAGCCTAAGAGACCTTCTAATAGTCTAATAATAATAATGTATTAGATTATAGTAAAAGGAGTGTGGCCGTATACCACTGTCATTAATAGTATGATTGCTCCTTTCATTATATATGGTATTGTAATAATGCTCATGATTCTGATCTGTATTGTTAGTCTGCTAGTGTTAGCCAAAGTACTGCATCTTAGGACGTGAGGTTTATAAAATAAACTCTTTAAACTTTACCGTGTCTGTATTATTCAGTTGTGGACTAATAAATAAGTACGAACAGGTATTTCAGATTCCCACCACTCCTGAGAAATATCTAAGTCGCTTGTTCTGGTTTGTCTATACATTGGGACCACCTAGCTAGATCTAGGTTGACGAATGGGATACTAAGCTAGTCGGATAAGGGGTTCTGGGTTCTGAGGAGGATTTTCTGGTACACCACAATTCTCTGAGGTCCTGGTCTCCTGCGCATAGTTCTGTGCAAAAGCAGAATCCCTGCAACAATCGCCCTAACACTCTGTGGTTATATTCAGAGTTGGGGATGTCAGGAGGTGGACCCATTATTGCGGCACCTGGATTCTGCGGAGTACATATCTCTTAGGAAAGAGATTTCTGATACTTTGTATCGTTAAGAAAACTGCCATCCGCTATCAAACTATCTGTGATCTTCATGACCAACGTGCCATCTGTGCTGATCACTGACAGGGGTTCCCAGTTCATATCCCGGTTTTGGGGAGCTGTTTGTGACGCTATAGGGATGGAGGTGCGTCTGTCCTCAGCGTATCACCCGCAAACCGACGGACAGGCAGAAAGGACTAACCAAACCATGGAACAATACCTCAGTTGTTTACTCCTTTCTATAGAGAAAGAATTGTCAGAGGTGCTATGGATGTTGGAGTACGCCTACAATAACAGCAAACACACTTCCATAGGAATGTCACCTTTTTATTGTCTGCAGGGTTGGCATCCATGAGCAATGCCCTGGGAAGAACCATAGACCAGTCATCTACCCGCAGTGCAGGAGTACTGCACCCTACTACACGATGTATGGCAACAAGCCCGATTTGAGTTGGCCAAAGTTAAAGAAACTTACAAACAAAACACAGATAAACACAGACAAGCAGAACCAGAATACAAATCTGGTGATAAGTTGTGGGTATTCATTAGAATCCTTAAAGTGCACGGCCCCAAAAAGCTGCTGCCGCATTACGAAGGCCCTTATACCATTGCTAAATTCATCAACTGGGTATCCATGAGACTAGCCTTGCCTTCGCATAGGAAGATACACCCTGTGTTCCACGTATCCCTCCTGAGGCGGGCTCATCCCGAGGGCCAGGTCACTACGCCTCTGCCTTCTGTGTTCAGGGATGACCATGTGAAATATGAAGTGCGAGCCATACTTGATTCCCGTAGAACCAGGGGGAGGCTTTTCTATCTGGTGGACCTGGAGGAAAGATCCTGGGAGCCCTTATCCCACGTACGTCATGCCCCTCAGTTGGTTCGTGGATTGCACACTCGCCACCCCCTTACACAACATCCTGCCACCCCTGTTTAGGGAGGGAGGTTCTGTCTCGGGAGGGGGGACTGTCATGGATCCGGTCCGTGTGGCTGCGGTTGTATGGTCCACTTCCTTGTGGGCAATCTGTGGGGTTAACAGTCTAGCTTCCTTAAACAAGAAGTAGACCTAGAGGTCACCACCAAGGGCACTTCTGGGAGAGAACGCATAACAACCAGCGGTGCTCAACCTGGGTTGCTTCTGATCCTGAATCTGACCTTGGCGGGAGTCGGAGTCATCTGAGCCTCTGCTTCCACCAAGATCCTGCTTGATGAGGAAGATGCAGGTATTTCCTGGTCCGCACTAGCGCAGGAGCACTAGTGCAGAGTTCTTTGGCGTGGCTAGCACAGGAGCGTGTAGCCACGAGACTGGCTTCTCTTTCATGGTAGAAGCGCCTAAGTGCTTTCAGACCTTGTTGTGTGGAGGCACGCTCAGGAGCGCATTGCCTTTCTATTTTCATTTAACGTTATCAGACCTTGTTGTGTGGAGGCACTGCGCAGGAGCATGTTGCCTTTCTATTTCATTAACGTTTTCAGACCTTGTTGTGTGCAGGCACACGCAAGAGCGCGATGCCTTTCTACTTAATTTAATGTAATTGTGGTAGAACAGCACGCGCAAGAGCGCGTTGCCGTTCGACACATCAGCTTTTCAAGAAGCGCAGAAATGCTTTCAGTCATCACTGTGTGACAGCAAGCGCTGGAGCACATTGCCTTTCAGCACCTTTTTGCTCATAGCCCAGGAGCGCTTATTGTTTGCTAAGGAGGACACGCACAAGGGTGCGTGTATATTATTGGTTCCAGTGCAGGAGCACTTATTGTTTCATTTTGTCTAAGTGGAATCCACACACTGGATACTTCCTTTTAACGCGCAGGTGCGCCTACATTTCTGTTCCGTGTTCCTTTTGGTGTGTGAGGTCATACACCACAACTTATCAGAGTGCCATATCCCAGGTGACTATAGATGTTTTCCCTGACTGTGTTTTCTAATGGTGTAAATGTATGTCTTCTTGTGGTATAGGGGGTAGTATTGATTACCTTATGGTTTGTTCTCAAGGCGGTAGTTCCTAGAGGGGTTCCTTCATCTCCATTGGGCGTACCCAACCTGGTCTGAACACTAAAAGGACAAACCACCACATATTAGGATTCTTCCTCTGGCCTTCACCATCACCCCGGTCAGTATATATATGTTAGGACAGGGGAGAGGTGGGAGACGGTGGAGGTTGCTCATGTCATCCCTGCGAGAACACTCTACAAGCAGAAGGTAAGACTTGTGGGGCCCTGACACTTAGCCGCCACATACCGGCATTAGCACACCCAGCTCGGTAACCATGAAGGCCATGAGTCAGAGTGAAAATATGGAGTTAAAGTTGAAACCACGCAGCGGGTATGCTCCAAGAGTTTGAACCAGATGGAGCGGCCTACTCCACTCCTAGAGAAGACGTCGGGCCCAGAGCATGGGCCAGGAGATACTGTGCAATATGTACAGAGGCTGCCGACTGCCCCACACGCCATGAATGATGGAGTCTCGCTGTTACTGCCGCCTTGTATGGCTCCCCTGCTGGTGCGGTAACGGGTCTGCAGGGGAAGGCCCACCAGGACGAAATAGACGTGGGGCCTCCTGCGCAGTGACCCCTGGGCCTGTGATCGTGTCTGAGTTTCACGGGCGATAAAGAGAACTCTGATCGCCGGCTGGTGGGTCCCACACTGGAGTTGGGGCGAGTCTGAAGGCGTGACGTTGAGAAGTCCCCAGCAGAGGAGATCGGCAGCGATACTCCTGCATGAAGCAGACCCCATGCAGGAGGCTGGGCACAATAGCGAATCTGCCCTGCGCAATCACCGCCCGAGGTGGCCCAGACCTGAAGGGTACAGGAGCCCTACCATAGATAGCCGATGCTGCTGGATTCATAACACTGGCTGCCCCTCGCCTGAGACAATAAGGATTATCCCTGCATTGTGAAACAGGGAGTGCGGTGAGTGCGGTGAGTGACTATTTTCCCAATAAGTGGGCAACAGATCAGTGGGAGGTGCAGGGGGAAGCTGAGCGGTGGCTTCTGGGCCCACCCGTGCTCGCTGATCCAGGGTCTGACATGAGTGGGTGCTGCGCTCGGAGGGATCCCCCGGCAGTCGATGCAGGTGGAGTCCTTGAGGAGAGGTGGACTGTCCTGGGAGGCCCCGTCCACGAGGGACGCTGGAGGCCTCGGCACTACAGGGGCAGAGCAAAGCAGCAGACAGGGGCCGCGGCCGGCGAGCGGGTACCTCCCCCTCTAGCCGGGGGCTCGGAGCGCCCAACACCCGTGACCCCCACAATTGAGAAATTGAAATCACAGCTGCTCACGCCCGCTCCTGCCAATGAAGCTGGATGCCACAATGGATGCGCTGCATGGTCCCACACTTATCTACCTAGTACACACCAGAAGGCCTCCCTGGCGACGCGACGCCCGCTAAGCTGTCATAAGGGGCCCTACACTCTAAGACCCCCCTACTGTGTCTGACTCCAAGTGCCTTTGCCCCCTTCTGGATACCCCAGTACAATAAACATAGGGAAAGAAAGAACACAAAGGAGAGGGCGCAACAAACGAAGATAGACTAATTTGCAGCACAAGGAGGCACATCAAAATGAGACCCTCACGCGGGAAGTACCCCTGGAGAATGAAAATGGGCAATCAGGTCCCCCTGGGGCCCAAATCCGTGGGGCCATAGAGGCCTCGAATATGGCAGTCCAGGCCAAAATAGATGCAATGTCTCTAGATATTGGATTGCTATGGGTGGACCTCCGCACTGTGGCAGAATGGTTCCTAGCCACAGAACGTTGCCAAACTGGAAAGTGAGGTCTCCACACTGAAAACAGCCCTTACCAATCTAGCCTCTTAATCCGCCGCATTGGAACGCAGGGCAGTAGATGCAGAGGGACGGTCACGGAGAAGCAATCTCAGGTTCGCTGGATTCCTGGAGGGGGCAGAAGGTAGCGCCCCGGAACTCTTCCTTGAGCAATGGATTAGAAACACACTTCCCATGGCAAATTATTGGCAATCTTTGTGATTGAGAGGGCCCTCCAACTCTGCTACTGAAACCTCCAGCTGGCACCCAACACAGGACCATTATCGCTAAAGTTCTTAAATACAGAGACCAAGACAATATCCTAAAGACGGCCCGCCAGGAGGGGGATCCTACCTTCGAAAACCATATGATCCGTATCTTTCCGGCCTACTCACACGCCCGGTTCAACAACAAAGGGCATCATTTGGTGGAGTGAAGCAGAACCTCAAGGCAATGAATCTTCAATACATGCTCCTCTACCCCGCCAAACTAAAGGCCCTACATGGCCCATTTCTTTACTTTACCAGAGGCTGCATGGGACTGGCTGGAGATACGAGGTGAGGCTAGGACTGTGTATCAGGGGAAGGAGAGGTCAAAATTGTGAGGTACTGAAACATTGAGGAACACTAGTGGCCAAGGGAGGAGATCCAGACAAGCATTGCGCTCGACTCAGCGGGTGGTGGTCTGTCAGGATGGTTCCTAGACCTAGAACTCACTGATGCTAGTGGGGATGGCAGGCGGACAGTCCGTGTAGATCCACACCTACAGCAGGCCGAACGAGAGGCCGCAAGAGCCCTGGTGGAAGAAGTCGCAGTTTCGAATTCGGATGCCAGCATTGGAGAGGTGGTAGAAGACACAACGCAACTAGATGAGCATTGAAGTGACATTGATTGAGACAACATAAGTAAACTGCCTTGTGGGGGGTTGCGGGGTGGACACTTGGAGAGAGAGGTGAGTGAGCAAACCCAGCACGGAGATTGCGCTTCACGGTCTGAGCTTTACAGTATTGCCCAATGCATGAAGGCAGCTGAGTTGGCCACTACACCATGATGGGCCAGTCCCACTCCCCTTGCATTTCACTCTACTCCCTGCTATTCCTCTCATACAGCTACCACCCTAACCCACTCTTCTTCTTCCCCCTGCTTCCCTTTCCCTACTCACCTGACTTCTGTCTATTCACCCTTTCGGATATATGCACGGTATGAGTGGGATCGATAGATAAGTGCTGAGAGAGAGGTTTTTGGGTGCATGGAGGCTGAGAGTTGTGGAGGGATAGCGGATAGGTCTGTTGTTGCGCCTGGATGCTTGCCGACTCACTCAGGCTTTAGATACATGACTGTGCGACTGAATGTGTGTCACATGAGGACCCAGATAATGGGTAATAGTTGTTGTTGCACATATGATTGGAGGATTCCCAGATTAGTCTTGTCTAGTTTAGTGTTCGTGGTTTATTGGTTATATGATATTAATGTTAATGTTTTATTGATGGCTTTGAGATCTGCTTGGGGCTTAGAAACTAGGGAGGGACGAAGGGGGGTGAAAATAGCTGGGAATGCACAAATTGTTGATATAGTGTTGTAACGGGGAAGAGAACTCACACAAGGAGGACATCAGTCCTTGTGTATCCCGCTTACAAGGCGAACACATTCCACCTTCTCTTCCCCTACAGCAACCAACAGTGCCACATACAACAGATTGGTGGTACCCGTATCCCTCGCAAGACTGGACCGCAGAAACGGAACGAGGTACCTTTAATTCGGCCTTCCAGTGGGACGAAGTCCCGCCCCCTGATGACGCCGCAGAGATAGGCGGGATAAAGAACGCGGAAACCCGGAAGAGGACGGACGGCGTTTCCCTGGAGGTAGACGGAGAGCTGGAGCAGAGGAGTGCGAGGAGTTTGAAGGAAGAGCGGAGAGAACGAGAGAGCAGCGCAGCAGGTCCTGAGCCAAGGAGAGACGACTGCTACACGCCAGGAGGCCAACGACTCCACGAACCGCCCCGCCACGTTCCCACGGGAGGAGCGTGGCTCGAACAGGTACGGGGGAAGGTAGCGGGCTGGGTGGGAAGAAAGACACCGCCTACCCCCTGAGCATCCCGACTCACCGAATTAGCGGTGTATCGCGTACCGAACAATCCCCGTACCCTCACCTTGCACCAAACCCCTGTGCACTGCCCAGAGAACTACGAGCACAAGAGCACTCGGTTTCCTTCACACCCGGCCCCTGACAACAGCCAACCAGGACGATTGTCCTAATCCTTGTTTTGTTTGTTGTTTTCATTTCTCTCCCCTTTCGCCTACCAACTCCTGAGATCCTTCCTGCGGACTGGACCCTTTGGAGAGAAGTCAGCAGAGACACCGCCTTCCTTCAATCTGGAGTCACCCAGAAAGAGCAAGTCGGGGTCCCCTTCTTCCGCAGCGGCAAGACGGGCCGAAAGACACAAGAGAACTTTTTCTAAAATAAAACCCTCTTTACGCCATCCCAGTCTGGTTGTCGACTCTGTCCCTGCTACCCCGCCACAAGTGTCTACCTTGGGGGCGGGAAATTTCAAGTGTTTGATTTGTATGTTTATTGAGGGTTGCGACGGTGACGGAATACAGAACAAGCAGGGCACGGCTATGGCTAAACAAATTGATAGGACAATTTAAATTTAAACCATGGAACAGGAGGGTTTTCAATTCATTTCCAGCCTTATTTACACAGACAGGGTGCATATGTAGTGATGTTGCAAGAAACTCATCTACTAGACCCTGAAATCCAAGAACTACATAAGAAAAGGAGGGGACAATTGTATGCCTCCACATACTCTACATACGCAAGGGGAGTGGCAGTGTGGATAGCGCCACAGGTCCCGTTTTAGATGCATAACTACACAGCAGACATAGAGGGCAAGCACATAGTGATACACAGCACACTAGATGGGACGGAGATATGCCTGGTGAATGTATATGCCCCGAATTTAGATGATGGCGACTTTTTCCCTGAATTAGAGAAGCTGCTCATCCCATTTGTAGGAATGCCACTGATATGGGCAGGGGACTTTAACTGCATACTAGATGGCAATATAGACAGATACCCCAAAGCAACTTACCAAGCCAAACATGACCACTGCCCTGCGATTAGGGAAGCGCTGCTTGCAATGTGTAGATATCTGGCATGAAACGCACCCCGGCAAGCAGGGATACACGTTTCACAGCAGCCTGGGGCATGTCCAGTAGACTAGGCCGGTTTTTCCTCTCAGGGGAGGCCTTAACGAACGTAACACAGACCCACATGCTCAGTCGTTTTTTATCCGACCATGACCCAGTGTTGCTGGGCTGGGGTCCGGCTCGCAACAGACCGAAGCTGTCCATATAGCATCTGAGACCAGACGCTCTTCGAGACACAGTGTTCCGTGAGGAACTCAGAGAGTATACCTTACAGGATTCTTTAACACAAAGTGGTCAACCGCCACCTGAAGAGCAATAGAATGGGACACACTCAAGGTAGTAATCCGGGGTGAGTGTCTCTCAAGAGTTGGGGCAATGAGACGGAGACTGGAACGGGACCTGACCGCGGCTGAAGACAAGCTTTCCCGGCAACAGCACAATGGGCGATTACCAGTACCAAATAACGACTCCATGCTGCGAGCTCAACGCCAAGTTGGGGAGATATGGGACAGATTTGACTGCCTTACCAGGTGGGAATACCACCACCTCTTAAATAGAGAAGGCGATAAATCAGCAGGACTCGTAGCCTGGGGATTGAAGTGGAAATGCCCTCCCCCCCCAACTTATACTATCTGTAACACATCTGGACGGGACCATGGTCAATATGCACGTGAGAATCAGTACATGTTTACACAAACACTTGGCCACAATATACCGAGAGGACCCGGAGTCCACGCATGCTGCACATCTGGGATTTCTAGATGATATACACATTCCCCGAATTACTGAGGAGCAGGCATTAGCTCTAGACGCCGCAATCCAGTTGGATGAACTCCGAGAGGCAGTGCAGAGTATGGCCAGATGTAGGGCCCCGTCAGACTCCCGGTAGAATTCTACTAGATGTATGGAGACCTGATACTCCCTCGGCTACTAGAGACCCTACAAGAGGATAAGAAAATAGGAACCCTGCCACAATCTATGAGGGAGGAGGTACGAATTGTTATGCTTCTGAAGCTGGGTAGACACCCGCAACACCTGGGATCATACAGGCCTCTATCAATGCTAGGCATTGACGCAAAAATCCCAGCCCAGATTCTTGCAACACGTCTAAGCACAGTGGTTACCCAGCTGGTCTATCATGACCAGTGCCGATTCATGCTGGGTAGGTAAACACACATGAATATTTGTCGCCTCTCGTATGTACTGCACTCTGTGGCTAATAGTGATATCAGGGAGGCAGTGGTCAGCCTAGATTTTGAAAAAGCATTTGACACCCTACGGCGGGAATACCTATGGGAGGTCCTCAGGAAAATGGGACTGGGCAGCAGCTTCACGACCTGGGTTTGGGTGCTATATCGGCAGCCGAGCGCTCATATGCGCAAGGGCAACCAAATATCGGAGAGCAGAACCATCAAGAGAGGCACACAACAGAGATACCCTCTCCCACCATTATTATTCGCCTTGGCGATGGAGCCATTGGCAATCCGACTAAGGCGGGATATGAACAGGTGAGGCTTCACTATCAATGCCGGCAACCATGAAGTCTCCCTACATGCAGATGACACACTCCTGTATGTGCACCAACCGGAAGAAGCACTACCAGCTCTATTGGAAGTACTGCAGTCCTTTGGACAAAACTAAGGCCTCCACATCAACCACCGAAAATCGGTCATTTTCCCCTTGGCCGCTCTGGCACTGGCGGACACACACGATTTCCCGGATGTGGAGTTTAGTTGTGAAATGGACCATTTTTGATACCTGGTCATGCAGGTGGAACACCAGCCGGACGCCCAATATACACTGAACATAGGAGCAGTCATCACAAGTTTGAGAGAATCAGTCGTTTTTGGAATAGACTCCTCCTTTCGATCATGGGATGGGTGGCGCTGGTGAGGAGGGTCATGCTTCCTCCTTTGTGTGCTTCAAAATACATTCTGCAATATCCTGAACTCTACATTTGACTCTTTGAACAGCTTATTGGTCTTGTTAGTATAGGCTGGCAGATGCAGTAGGGTAAAACTGGATGTACTTAAACTGGGCCTGGATTCTGTGGGTTAGGACACCCGGACCACAGACTCTGTGACACAAATTTACACTCCTAGGCCTAGTCTTGGTGAAACGACACATTGCCATACACTGGACCCAACCCTCCCCCCGAAATTGGACAAATGGCAATCAGACATGAGAGAGTGGGATGTGGCAGAAGAGGGTAGCTTGTAAGCAGTGTGTACAGATGAGACTGCAGAAAAGGACTTGGAGGACTGGGGACACATGTCAGAAGGGCTACAAAGACCAGACATTCTACATTAGGGAGACCCGAATGAAGCACAGCTGTCACAGCAAGCGCCCCTACTCCAAACATGACACCCGTAGACAGCACTGACACCCACACATAAGAAGGACATTTATGACAGAGCTGCGAGGGCCGCCCCCCTACCAGCCAGTTGCAGTAGAATAGCCGCACAATGCCCTGCCTTAAATGTATAGATACAGGGTAATCATGAGCAAGTAATTCCGTCACTAGTCGCCACCATGCGTTGTTCTTTATTTTTTAACTTTTTTTTCTCCTGTTTCCTCTCTTTTATACTATTATGTAACATTTGCATTGCAACAGTAATGAATTTGCTGCACATATTTGGTGCATTGTGCAACCCAGTTATATCGCGCTGAGACTATACGCCCATTGTTGAATTCAGTAACGAGAGGGGGAAAGCTTCTGTGACATGCCAACAAGTAACTGCTCAAAAAACCTTATGGGCAGATTATGTGACTTGTAAGATGTACATGTCCTGTGACAGCAATGCAGCGTTGCAATAAAAATAAGTTTAAAAAAATGTTTTGGGGCTAGCTCAAAGTACCTCATCTAAACTCCTAATCTTACAGAGTTGTAGATGTTGTTGGTCACCTCAATCATGACCACTCTGATTCCCAAGAAATTAGTGGAAACAGATCTAACTCTTTCATTTGTCACTTTTGCGTGCCCGAGTTGTTGCACAGAATAGATATGATAATGCATTTTCAAATATTTATTGAAAAGTTCTAATCCTTGTAAATAAAATGTGAACTGCGATTATTAGAGAGATGAAACACATGATTTTTATAAGCATTTTTAAAGGTTTGAAAAACACAAACAATTCCACCATTTTATTTGTTCCTAATGTTTCTAAGGTTACTCCTATCTATCACTAAGATCTCTATGTTAAAGAGAGCACGCAAGGAGTACCCATCTGCCAGACCTGTTGGAATGATCTAACCCCATACCTTGGCACTGGGTGTCAGGAAGCCAGCCTCAGTGCATTAACAAATGCACCCCCGTCTGAGTGTACAGGCCGCACACCTCTCTTGAACGGCTATCTTCCTTCTCAGTATGAAGGTCGGGGATAGCAGATCTGCATCTCAGTCACTGCTCACAGCAGCTTCCATGATAGCTGAGGCAGGGAGTGAAGCACCTCTCCCCGAATTCAGCTGTTTAAATAATAAAACACCATCCTTATCTTACTGTGACAGAGGTGCAGAACTGCATTTTTAATTAGTCTGGGGAGAAAGAGTCATCTCCTATAAGCACAAAAAATATAGCAAGGGCATCGCGTTCTATTTGTGTGACCGTGGAACTAATAATGCAGACTACAGGGCGACAATGCCTACCAGGAATAAATGTATGTGTGGCACATTCTCATTTTAGGGAAAACATGTGCCAACCAGCATTAGAAAAAGATGCTAATTTAAACAGATAGCCAAAATGGAGGCTAAATGTAAGCTCTACAACAGCTCCCTTATGAACCTGACTGTCTTACCTACATTGCACTCAATTATGTCCCCAGTGTCATGGTAAATCTTCACTCCTAAATATCAAAATGTTGTGTCTCACAAGTGAGGGTGTGTACCTCTGGTGCCAGTGGCAGCTGCTGTGACAAAAAAGTGGAAGGGCAGGGGAAAGCAGGGGGCAGCAGGGGTAGGGGGGAAATAAAAAATAAAAAAATAAAAAGGCACTTGCCTGCCAGCCGCCGCCTCAGTGATCTTCTGCCCCTCTTCTCTCTAGTCCCCGCACTCCATGCAAGGCTCCCAGTCCCCTTTGCCAATCAAGGTGCTGCCCTCATGCTGGTAATGCATGAGTTTTGAACAATAGAGGGTTCTGACCAATAATCAGCATGGCTAGGCCAATTCTATACTATAAAAACATAACAACTGACAATACTAATGCTTACGGTGCTACTTACTTTTATCAATCACACGTGACACTCTTAGTGATTGAAGAAAAGGGAGAATTTGTATTTTTATTTTTTCTGTTTGTTCCCCAAATTTTTTTAAAGATCAATATGAATGTTCAGATTATTATTGCAATCAACAAATTTGTTTTAACCACATAAAATTTACATATATACAACATTAATCCTGAGTCACATTTATGACAAAACATTGACTTTACATTGACCAACAAACAACTTATTAAATAAACGAGCTCAGGTTCCAAACGATAAAAATAAACAATAGAATTAATGAATGGACAGACAGAAAAGAAAAAGAAGAAAAGCCCCAGGGGGAGGTTGGAAAGTTGTTTAGAAAGAACAGTCTTCAATTCGTTAGAGAACAACACAACCCTAATAGGGGCACTTGCCAAACAGCGTAGTACTCAGGTCACCAGAACTAAACATTTGCCTTTGATCAATTCATCAATAAAACTCAACATGAACCTGGTACTCTAATGTAAAATACACTTGTTTGGTAACTCAGAAAAAGGTTGACGTGTTTCGAACCCCTGATGTGACTTTTGTGGGGTTCTCCTCAGGACTTAGAACAAAAAAGGGAGCTAAAAGAAAATAAACAAAAGAGTGCTTGTGTTACCACATGTTCATACAAATTTTCAAACACTCCAACCAAGTCCTTAAGTTTACCTTGTGTAAGCTTTTTTATACTACACTGTGCATGCCACTTTAGAAATACTGCTGAGAATCCCACTGTCAAGAATAAAGAAAAGAAAGAGGGAAAACGATCAGTCAAATGTAAGTGGTCAGTCAAATTTTGAAACGTGGTGGTGTGAGGGAGGAGGGGAATGTGTGACCCGCAGGATGCTGTTTAGATGTTTTTAAGAAAACTTACGTCGTGCTCCATTTCTTATGCGGGGTAGTGGCTAGCTTGAAACCAGTTTAGGGAACTCTTCGTTGAGGCTGGTAAAGGCGGCGCTTTCAATGTGTCACTTCATTCCTTGGAAGGAAAGACAAACAAGGGTATAAAAAGGCCTGTCCGGGGCCGGTATGCTTGCGGTTGGAAGGCATGATGGAGTATAACATACCTGAAGGAGACGATTAAGTCATAACCTTGCGATTTTCAAACGAACCACAGCAGCGGCTATCAATTGCCATACGTTTGTGTGTCTCTAAAATGAACGAAACAACGACGTAAAAAAAAACGGACCACGTTTTGCCAGTTAATAAGAACGAGTGACGAAGGTCAAGGAAGCTATACTGTTTAACATACCTGGTTCCAGTCTTCAAAGGCCGCAATAGGGCAGATCGCCTAGCCATATATCCCAGCCAGCAGCATTAAAGCATTGTGAACGGTGCCTTTTCATGATGCAGTAATCATGCGCGTGAAGGGGGTCACATGACCACATCCACTTCATCACAAAACTTTATTGTGTCCATATCGGTGACACAAAGTTGTGATACCTAATTCAATTACGACCAAAAATGAAAACGAAAACTGCATTGGTACCTAAACAGTCCACAAAGGGTATTTGATCCGATCTAAGTTGCAGAGAAAAAACCCTTTTTAATATTAATTTCGAACGTGTGTCCGCGATTGGAGCGCTTAACACATTACAATGCATCCTGGCATATATAGGCTTCCAAAGACAAGGAAGACGATTTCTTTTCTCCTATTGCTATTTTGTGGAAAACGTTGCTACTAAAGGAGCATTTAATATGTGATTAAGGTGATGGAAGCTTTTAGTTGGATCCATAGATTGTAAATTCATTCAGCTCATCTGATGTGTAATAATGGTGGCCGAAAAAAAGTTTTTAGATTAGGATCAGAAGGGTCCTTTCATAGATTATACATTTCCAATAATTCATTCAACCCATCCACGGCAGTGTTGAATTTCACAATCAGCATGACTTCTCTTTGTGTCAGTTGTCTCTCCATGTCTCCACCTCGTGGGTCCCTCTCAATTTTTGATAGGACAGTCCATTTTAGATCAGTTACCGTGTGGTTATTCAGTATCCAGTGGTTCACCAAGGGTGTGTTTACTGTTTTTTTGCGAATCCTCGACATGTGCTGAATTATGCGCTGGAGGGCCTCCTGGTTTATTTACCCAATATAAAGTTTGGTGCATGGGCACATAATGCCATGAACAACATTCCTTGTTTTACAGTTAGTAAAAACATCATGTTTCCATTTGGTGTCATTAAAAAGAAAAAAGCAATCCGTCAATTGTTTGAGGGAAGCACACACGAGTACCACACTTGTGGTGACCTGTGATCAGTGGTAAACTCGGTTGTGATCTTAGCGTGCTCTTATTTATTGGTTTTGGTGTTGCTGCGCGGATGATTAGGTTCCCTATGCTTTTGTCTTTTTTGAGGGCAAACAACGGTTTGCTAAACGATGCATGTGCATTTTTTTTTAACAACAAATTTGATTTGGTTATTTTGCAATATGTATGGGTCGCAGCCCCACCAAGGCAAGAGAAGCATAAAATTAGCCTGTGCCAACAACCATATTTCTGACTTATAACAACACCCACAGAACATGAAGGTGACATAAACGGAAAACTCACAGACAGGTTCCAGTCTCCATATTCGAGCAAGCGGTGTATTCGTCATAGTATGCATCATTTAACATGTCCATATACCCATTGTAGAACTTACAGGGGGATATAACAGCACAAAAAGAACTGAGCCATTTTCAGGGGTCCAACTCGGGCAAGGGGAGGAGGTCGATACCACGATAGTCTGCCCATCAAGTCCAGATTTTGTGATGTTTAGCAGGGCACCCTCGGGCCTCAAAAACAGCAATCTCGGCCCCCATACATTTATCTAGCTCAGTTTTCCATTTGCCCAAGGTCGGGGGTGATGTTGCCTTCCACATTTGCACTATGTCCCTCTTGGCCACCGTGAGAGCCAAAAACAAAAGGTGCTGCTTATACCTGTTCCCCCGATATCCTCTGTTGAGTGTAGCAAGAATAGTCGTGGGTCAAGTGGGAGATGCCAGGACAGCACCTGGTGGAGGCATGATCTGATTCGGCGCCAAAACGGCTGTAATGCCGGGCAGCTCCAGACTGTGTGTAGGAATATCCCCTCCTCCCCATCGCACCTCTGACACATGGTGGACTGAATAACGCCCATCCACCACAGGCGTACCCTAGTGAAATATGCACGACGCAGATATTTGAATTGGATAAGCCGAAAACGCATGGAAACCGCAGCACCCCTAGGGCTGGCGATGGCTTGGGCCCAATCATCATCGGTGATTTCGGGTATATTTGCCTGCCATGCAAGGCGTGTCTTGTCCAGTGTGGTGGGTGTATGAGTTGTCCAGTGTCTGGTAGACCTGTTTGACCCTGTGAGGTCCTATGTCTCCCGTAAGCAACCGGCCCTCTAGGGGCTGAAACTCAGGGAGGGATTCTAATGTACGGATCTCAGGGAGAAGTGCGTGTCGGAGTTGAAGAAACATATAAAATTGTGATTTGTGTAAATCGAAATCATCCTGTAGTTGTGGGAATGACTTCATTGTGGTGCCACGCATTATATCCCGAGGGTCGAGATCCAGATGCAGTCCTGCCCTCCAAACCCCATTAGCGTCGTCACGGAGCGGAGGTATGTGCCCTGCCATAAGGGAGTCATTTGAGTAAGTGTCCCCTGCCAGCCCATCTGTCGGGTCTTAGCCCGCCAGAGTTGTATCACCACCCTGCCAGCCGGTGGCAAATGATCGAGACAAATGGAACTGTATAATAAGTGGCGAAGCAGGACCTGATCCATTGCAGCATGTTCAGCCAAATATGCTGGATCCATGGGGGAGCTATACCACCATTCATTTATTACCAGAATATGGGACGCCACATAATAGGCATAAATATCTGCTGCGGCGATCCCTCCGCAATATGTGGATTGTGTACATGCACGGAGCGCCACCCTGACCGCCCCACCGTTCCACATAAATTTATTTTGTATGGCTGCAACTTGTGCGAACCATGAGCATGGAATGGGGTATGGGTAGTTCTGGAGTCGATATAGGATCCGTGGCAGCGACACTATTTTAAAAATGGCGGAGCGCCCATATAGGGAGAGAGGGAGAAAAGACCACACAGCGGTTTCGCTGCTAAGGCCAGCCAATAGTGGGGTAATATTGCGTGCTCAGGAGACTTTCAGACACGGGGAAATATAGATGCTGAGATATTTGAAGCCATCAGTCGCCCAGGAGAGCTGCGATACCCAGGTGTCACGTCCCTGATGCCCGCATACCGGGAATAATGTAGATTTGGTGGTGTTAGCATGGAGGCCCGTAGTTCCCCCGAAAACTCTGAGGATTTCTAATATACGAAGTCCCGAGTACCAAGGATCTGTCATAAAAAAAGGACAGAAAGGACATTGTCTGCCTATAAAGCTATACGGTACGAGCGTGACTGGGACCAGTCGAACCCTTGAAGGACCGGGTCGCTACTAACCCACACCGCCAGAGGCTCAATCGCAAGAGAAAACAATAATGGAGACAGGGGACAGCCCTGCCTAGTGCCCCGTTGGATAGAGAAAGGCTGTGAGTGGTGCCCCGCAACCTGGACTGACGCTGTCAGCTCCGTGTAGAGCAGGCGTACGTAAGTCAAGAAGCGAGGCCCAAAGTTTATCGCCTTGAGGAACTGGAATAAATACACCTGGCGCTGGAAGTCGAACACCTTGTCTATGTCGGCGAGAAGCAGGCCGGCTGGTCGGCCCAACGTCGGGCCGCCAACATGGCATTGTGTACCCTTCGGATATTATGTCGAGTAGCCCTGTGTGGCATAAAGCCAGACTGATCCGGGTGGATCAGTTCACTGATACAGCTCCGCAGACGATCGGTTAACACCTTCCCCAACAGTTTCGGTTAAAAATGTATAAGGGAGATGGGGCGATACAAGGAGGGGTCATCCGGGGGTCGGCTGGGCTTATGGAAAAGTACTATTTCTGCGTGGCGCCAATCCCTTGGCAAAATGGCGGACTCCGCAGCCTCCGGAATGGTCGCCAATAAATGGGCCCCTAGGGTGTGTATGTTCGGCCTTAGGAATTCCATTGGGAACCAGTTAGGTCCGGGAGCGCGAATAGGATGGAGCGCTCGAGGGCCCCAGTAAGCTCATCGGTTGTAAGAGGATCGTCTAATTGTTCAAGGATATGATCAGGGAGTCGGCGGGGAGGAATGTCTACCAAGAATTCAGCAATCAGTTCCGGCAAAATGTGTTCATGTCTGGTATAGAGGGCAATAAAGTGCCTAGCAAATTCCGCAGCGACTCCCTGTGGTGTCGTATGGAGGGACCCATCAGTTCCGCGAATGGCAGGGACAACCGCCGGGGAAGAATCCGCCTGGCAGAGTCTATAGAGCATCTTACTGGACTTATCGCCCCATTGGTAGATTCGGTGCTGTGACGCCTCCCAAATCACCTTTGCTTCGCCCATAAGGTGTTGCCGAAGATCCTGCTGCGCCTGTAGCAGGTTCTGACAAATAGTAGGGTTAGGAGTGATATTGAGCTGGGAGGCCAATGTCGCTTGACGTGACTCTAGAGCCTCCAACTGCTCCCGTCGCGCTAGCTTTTCATTCGTACGACAACTAATCGCAACAACGCGGACAGTCGGTTTTAGGGCTTCCCATAGAATAGTCCGAGAAGGGGCCGTGGGGCAGTTATCTTCTAAATATGTATTGACCGCTGTGTGAAGCATATCCTGGTAATCCGGGTCCCGTAGGTGACACGGTGACATCCGCCACCGGAAAGGGGGGGTTTACGGTAGTGGGTGTGGAACTGTAGACTAATCGGAGAGTGGTAAGAGAGCCCACGGGACAGGTGGGTCACACGGGAGAACCTATGAAGATGTATCAGTGGGGCAAAGAAATAGTCTAATCACGATTGCGACCCATGCACCGTGGAAAGATAAGTAAAGTTAAGTTTGGTGGCATGATATGCGCACCACACGTCAGCCCATCCCAAGGTAGTGACTAAGGTATGCAGCTTAGTTTAGCCCTGTAAAGGTGTGCTGTCTGGGCAACATTGGCGGTCTAGTGGTCCCATGGTGTCGTTCCAGTTGCCCCCTAGTAGGGTCAAGTTCTCGTATATACCGCCCCATGTTGCCACCAGTTTATCAATAAATGCAGTTCCCAGAGGGGGAGGCACATAAATGCTGCCTACGGTGACCCGCTCCCCGCACAATGTGCATGTGACAAAGAGGAACCGGCCTCCCAGATCTGCCTGGTGTGTAATGTATTGAAATTGGACCCTGCGGTGGATGAGAATAGCCACCCCTCTGGAACCCCGAGTAAACCCAACGTGGTACACATGGTGAAAACCAAATCGAGCTAGACAAGGGGCCTTGGTGCCTAATAAGTGGGTTTCCTGTAAGAGTAGGATGTCTGCCCCATATCTTTTTGCTTGGTGCAAGATTGCACCCCGTTTCACCTTGTTGAGAAGACCTCTGACATTCGAAGACACTACGGTTAGATCACCAACCAGAGTAGCATCACCTGACATTATCACCCCATGAAGTTACAGGTATAAGAGCATGGAGATCATGGCCTGCCTGCGAAGAAAAACATATTAACTCAAACACATCAAAACTAAATTTCCATAAAACCCCCCACCCGACACTGCCAAGAAATAGGAGTATCTGTTGCGGTGTGTGACATAGGAGATCCCCAACGGGGAGGGCCCCATATACACACCAAAGGATCCCTACCCACCCCACAACCATACACAACAAGGGGCACAATAAGTCTGTGGCTACGCAGTCCCATGGTTGTGCCCCACGCCCACCCAGAGGAGACTATTGTGAAAAAGGTTCTAGATAGACCAGTCCCAAATAAACTTGCGGTTTGAATGTGAACATGGCTTCTGGACCGTCAAGGTGGCCGCTTGCATTCGCCGATCTCCTGCTTGATCCGGAGACGCGTCGTTTTTGGGATTTGTTTCACCGTGGACGTTGACTACGTGAGCTGCGAGAGGAATCCGAGTCAACCACAGGTGGAGAGTTAGGTCTCAGTTGAGGGCACTCATCTGTCCATGTGAAAACGGACTCAGGGGTGTCAAAGAAAAAGGATTTGGAGTTGTAGATCACCCGCACGCTGGTCGGATACAGCAACATGTATTGCAAGTTCAGCTCACGCAGTCTGCGCTTCGCAGCTGTGAAGGATTGGCGCTGTTGCTGAACCAGGCGCTTGTAATCCAGGAACACCATAATAGAGTGAGAGTCATGTTGGAAGCCGTCCTTATGAGTTCTGGTGAATCTTAAGATCGCATCCCTGTCAGCATAGTTCATGATTTTGACGATGACTGGCCTGGGAGCCACACCCAGTGGAGGTTTTTGTGTCAAGGCTCGGTGGGCCCGTTCCACCACAAAGGATGAGGAGAGAAGATCTTTCAACAGGATGTCCGTGAGCCATTTGGCGATGAAATTGGTCATTGAGCCACCCTTGCATCCCTCCGGCAGGCCCACAAAGCACAAATTGTTGCGCCTTGCACGTCCCTCTGCATCTTCCACCCTGGAGGCCAGCTCCTGCGACACCACAGTGAGCTTGTTCACTTTTTTTTGGAGGGTGGACACTGTGTCCTCCACCGTCGAGACCCTGGTTTCCACCTCAGTAATGCGGTCCACTGCTTTGCGAAGATCCTGGCGTAAAAAGGAGACCTCGGACTCCACTGCAACTATCTTGGCATCTAGGGTGTCCCTCGCATGATTGATTGCCGTCAAGATGGCCGCATTATCTGGAGATGTAGCGCCCCATCCCCACCCGTGTTTCCCCCCAGCGGGCGTCATGAATTGATCGATGGTGCCCTGTTTGGGGCCTGCGCCCCCGGGTCCGCCCTTGCCCATCTCCTGGGGCGGCCCTGGACACGGGGGGAGGGGCACCACGGTATAGGATTCAGCCGAGGTCCCAAGTCAGGCAGCGTCGACGGCGGTGAAGCTCTATGAGTCTTTTAGGTGTGCCCACCTAGGTCGTCAAACCATAACACCAAGGTACGGAGGGCGTCCAGACCCGCAAATGTGGGTCAGCAAGCAGGGATCATGGAAGGGAATCAGCTATCTTCTCAGGGCCTCCTCAAGACCCGGCCAGGCCGCAGATCATTGGATGGGGTCTCGAGAAGGCAACGGCCCCACACCACCCCAGCCCAATCCAAATCCCTGCCAGGGCGGTAGCAGTACTCCGGATCCCAACCTCCAGAGGGCCCAACAGCGGCCAGACAGAAAGGCGATGGGAGAGCGGCTGCAGCAGCGAGGAACAGCACAGGGTCGGTCGCAACGCTTCTCCCACCTTGCGAGTCCGCCAGCGTGATTCGCGATCTCCGATACCCCTTCAGCAGCGGCGCCACTCCACGCCGGATCAATCAACCCAGCCAGCCACAGACACCAGCGCCTCCCAGTCTGCGCCGATCGGGTAGGTACACCACGCCACAAAATGGTGTCTCATGAGGAGGCGGGGCGGCCACCGTGCTCCCAACTAATGCAGGAGCCCTTGGGTGTCTCGCGGCGCCCCCCGGAGAGCATGGGCAAACCTCCCAGCCAAAACTCACACTTAGGCGCCTCTTTCATCAGTGGGAGGGGGGAGATCCAGTCCGCCAGCTGCCGCGGCCCGGATCAATCCAGGCCCCGCAGTAATCTTCCAGGGCCTCACCTGCTGCTCCCACGTCGCCACAGTCGCAGCCAGACCAGCCGGGCCCCGGGGAGCAGACCGCACTTCAAAAGCGGGTCTGACCGGGCCCGAGATTGTTGAGGGCGCCAGCCGGATCCCCGCGACACTGGCAGCCAAGGATGTGGGCCGCGGCGAACGCCGTGTGCCGGCCCCGCCGCTCCCCCAGCCAGGCGGCCAAGTCGCTGGCGGGGCCTCCAAGCCAGGAGGGGGAAGGAGGCAGCGGTACCCCAGCTCTGGATCCGGGACCAGTAACTCACACGGGGTCGCGATGGCAGCCAGCAAGCCTTCTCAGAGCCTCTCCGACACACAGACCTCCGTGCCACAGCTCAGCCGGGCCGCCGGGGGAAGGCCCAGCCCACGTCTCTCCCTCCGGGACTTTGTCGGCCAAGATCTCCACACCAGTGCAGCGATTCCAGGTATGAGCACAGCACTGTGGCCCCGGATGCTCAGGGTATCGGTCGCAGTATTTTAAATATCCTCTAGGCAGGATCTACACAGGATAACGACGGTTTTTTGGCGAGGGTGGACGGAGCCCGATCAGGCTGCGTCCGCCATGATGGCTACCCAAGCCAAGCCCTGCGTGTGCATTTTGGACCAAATGCCAATTCTGATTGATCAACTTTTTGAGAAAATTTGTACGCGAACAATAAGTCGTTACACATACAAGACTGTTGTTTTTTTCTTTTCTCTGTAAGAGAATTTCTCTTGGTGTCCACCAGGCGCATTTCATTGCATGTTTCAACAGTATAGAGGGTTCTGACCCATAATCAGCACGGCTAGGCCAATTCTATACTATAACAACATAACAACTGCCAATACTGATGCTTACTGTGCTACTTACTTTTATCAATCACACGTGACACTCATAGTGATTGAAAAAAAGGAGAATTTTGATTTTGATTTTTTCTGTTTCTTAAAAAAAAATATTAAAGATCAAGATGAATTTTCAGATTATTATTTCAATTAACAAATTCAACACTTTTGTTAAAACCACATAAAATTTACATATATACAACATTAATCCTGAGTTACATTTATGACAAAACATTGACTGTACATGACCAACAAACAACTTATTAAATAAACAAGGTCAGGTTCCAAACGATAAAAATAAACAATAGAATGAATGAATGGACAGACAGACAGAAAAGAAAAAGAAGAAAAGCCCCAGGGGGAGGTTGGGAAGTTGTTTAGAAAGAACAGTCTTCAATTTGTTAGAGAACAAAACAACCCTAATAAGGGCACTTGCCGTTATATTGATGATGTCTTTCAAATATGTGATGGGCCGGTAAGAGACCTATTGCAATTTCATGTGTGGTTAAATGAATGGCTACCGGACATTAAATTCAGCCTAAACTACAGTTCTACTGGAATTACATTCTTGGATGTAGAAATATACGCTTCTCATGGCACACTCATTACAACATTACACAAAAAACCAACAGATAGGAACAAAGCTCTTCATTATACAAGTCATCATCCGCGCAGTTTGCGCGATAACCTCCCCTTCGGACATTTCCTCAGGGTGAAACGTAACTGTAAATTGAAGACAGAATATATGTACCATGCGAACAACTTGTTGGGGAAACTGAAGATGTGTGGTTACCCCAAAATACTGTTAAACATGCAATGAAACACACCTGGTGTACACCAAGAGAAATTTTCTTACAGAGATAAGAAAAAAACAACAGTGAACATCTTGTATGTGTATCGACTTATTGTTCGCGTACGAATAGTCTCAAAATGTTGATCAATCAGAATTGGCATTTGGTCCAAAATGCACACGCATCGTTTAGCAAACCGTTGTTTGCCCTCAAAAAAGACAAAAGCATAGGGAACCTAATCATCAGCGCAGCAACACCAAAACCAACAAATAAGAGCACGCTAAGATCACAACTGAGTTTACCACCGATCACAGGACACCACGACTGTGGTACTTGTGTGTGCTGCCCTCAAACAATTGACGGATCGCTATTTTCTTTTAATAACACCAAATGGAAACATGATGCTTTTACTAACTGTAAAACAAGGAATGTTGTTTATGGCATTATGTGCCCATGCCGCAAACTTTAAATTGGAAAAACAAACCAGGAGGCCGGCCAGCGCATAATTCAGCACATTTCGAGGATTCGCCAGAAAACAGTAAACACACCCTTGGTGAACCACTGGATACTGAACAACCACACTGTAACTGATCTAAAATGGACTGTCTTATCAAAATTGGAGAAGGACCCACGAGGCGGAGACATGGAGAGACTACTGACACAAAGAGAAGCCATGCTGATTGTGAAATTCAACACTGCCGTGTATGGGTAGAATGAATTATCGGAAATTTATAATCTATGAAAGGACCCTTCTGATCCTAATCTAAAAACTTTTTTTCGACTGTCCGCAGATCACCACTTATTGGACTGCGGTCCTACGCACAATGTCCCAAGTTACCAAAGTAGTGATCCCATTGAGCCCGCAACGCTGCTTACTTAACATATGGGAACCCACGGATTTGAATCACGCTGACCAAGACTGGGTAACACTGGGGACGACATTAGCAAAATGAAACATAGCTCAGTGCTGGGGGTCAGCACTCTCCCCAAAACACCAGCAATGGTGTCGAGACATGGACCACGTAATGGTGACGGAGAAATCTGTCTACGTACACAAAGGCTGCCCCAAAAAATGGATGAGAGTGTGGGGAAAATGGAACCACCATCGGGGAGATATCTGCGAACCTCCCCCGCCAGATCAGGAATCAGACGACAGATATACTGACAGGGCAGGCCCAGCTACACTACACGCCACCCGGGGGACATAGAGGAGTAGATAAAGTGCATACTATAACACGTTGCACTATGCCTCGCTTTCATGACTTAAGAATGTTGCTGCTACATGTCATTATAATTAATTTGCTGAACCATATTACTTTTGATGTTATCCAATTTTCAATAAAAAAAAATTCCACCACCATTATTACACATCAGATGGGCTGAATGAATTTACAATCTATGGATCCAACTAAAAGGTTCCGTCACCTTAATCACATATTAAATGCTCCTTCAGTAGCAACTTTTTTCAACAAAATAGCAATCGGAGAAAAGAAATTGTCTTCCTTGTCTTTGGAAGCCTATATATCCCAGGATGCATTGTAATGAGTTAAGCACTCCAAGCGCGGACACGCTTTCACTAACCAAAATTAATATTAAAAAGGGTTTGTTCTCTGCAACTTAGATTGGATCAAATACCCTTTGTGTACTGCTTAGGTACCAATGCAGTTTAGTTTTCATTTTTGGTCATAATTGAATTAGGTATTACCACTTTGTGTCACCTGATATTGACACAATAAAGTTTTGTGATGAAGTGGATGTGGTCATGTGACCCCCCTGCACGCGCATGATTACTGCGGCATAAATAGGCAGCGTTCACAACGCTTTAACGCTGCTGGCTGGGATACATGGCTAGGTGATCGGCACTATTATGGCATTTGAAGACTGGAACCAGGTATGTTAAACAGTATAGCATTGTTAACCTTTGTCACTCGTTCTTATTAACTGGCAAACGCGGCCCGTTTTTTTTTATGCAGTTGTTTCGTTCATTTTAGAGACACACAAACGTATGGCAATTGATAGCCGCTGCTGTGGTTCATTCGAAAATCGCAAGGTTATCACTCTAATCGTCTCCTTCAGGTATGTTACACTCCATCATGCCTTCCAACCGTAAGCATACCCGCCCCAGACAGGCCTTTTTTTTACCCTTGTTTGTCTTTCCTTCCAAGGAATGAAGTGACACATTAAAAGCGCCGCCTTTACCAGCCTCAACGAAGAGTTACCAAAACTGGTTTCAAGCTAGCCACTGCCCCGCATAAGAAATTGAGCACGACGTAAGTTTTCTTGAAAGCATCTAAACAGCATCCTGCGGTCGCACATTCTCCTCCTCCCTCACACCACCACCTTTCAAAATTTGACTGACCACTTACACTTGACTGACCGTTTTTTTCCTCTTTCTTTTCTATATTCTTGACCGTGGGATTCACAGCAGTATTTCTGAAGTGGCATGCACAGTGTAGTATAAAAAAGCTTACAAAGGGTAAACTTAAGAACTTGGTTGGAGTGTTTGAAAATTTGTATGAACATGTGGTAACACGAGCACTCTTTTGTTTATTTTCTGTAAGCTCCCTTTTTTGTTACAGGTCATGAGGAGAGCCCCACAAAAGTCACATCAGGGGTTCGAAACGCGTCAACCTTTTTCTGAGTTACCAAACAAGTGTATTTTACATTAGAGTACCAGGTTCACGTTGAGTTTTATTGATGAATTGATCAAAGGCAAATGTTTAGTTCTGCTGACCTGAGTACTACACTGTTTGGCAAGTGCCCCTATTAGGGTTGGGTTGTTCTCTAACGAATTGAAGACTGTTCTTTCTAAGCAACTTCCCAACCTCCCCCTGGGGCTTTTCTTCTTTTTCTTTTCTGTCTGTTCATTCATATATTCTATTGTTTATGTTTATCGTTTGGAACCTGAGCTTGTTTATTTAATAAGTTGTTTGTTGGTCAATGTACAGTCAATGTTTTGTCATAAATGTGACTAAGGATTAATGTTGTGTATATGTAAATTTTAAGTGGTTAAAACAAAATTGTTGAATGTGTTCATTGAAATAATAATCTGAACATTCATATTGATCTTTAAAACAATTTTGGGGAAGAAACAGAAAAAAGAAAAAGAAAATTCTCCCTTTTTTCGATCACTATGAGTGTCATGTGTGATTGATAAAAGTAAGTAGCACAGTAAGCATCAGTATTGGCAGTTGTTATGTTGTTATGGTAATGCATGAAAGCAGCACAGTGATTGGCCTAAGTGGGCTGGTTTAACGCTCAGTTAGGGCCTTGGAGCCTCTGCTTGTATTCCACCCAGATGTGCAGTACAGCTTGGGTTGGAGAATCTAATTGCGCATGATGGTTTGGCCGTCCTAAGATGGCCGGCCAAACTGTCATGCACACTTTTAGCAGTGCTCACCACTCCTCACCCCTGTTGCAGATGCAGTCTATTAGCATGGCCAGGCCCAGCCATGCCCTTGACTCGGCTCAGCATGGAAAAATTAAATGATAATAACCTGTGTTATTATCATTTTATTTTTCATGTTTTTACTGCTGAGAGAGAAGTGGGGTGACTCTCCTCCGCCTTAACTGAGGAGCTGCTGCTGTCTGCTACACCCATGACAAGATTGAGTCCAGTGGTGGCATCTTGCAGAGTCACTAAAACGTCATTGCCATATAGGAAAAGACATGTACCACACCAGAGATTGTAACTCCGATATATGGTTTCAAATCACTTAGAGAATATACGCATGGGGTACATGGCCAGTGCAAATATTCACAGAGACACTGGGCACTGTTGTTAAGTACATTAAAGAAGCCACCAATTAAAAAGGTAAAGAAACTCTACTTTATTTTAGGACTACAGGATCTACAGGGAGCCAAGTCAGTTCAACTGATCCCATCTTCAAATCTCCACAACTCTCCCTCAACGCTCTGATTCTCTCACCATCCACTCGTGCACATTGTAAGTTCTACACAGAAGACCCAACAAGTATGCCTTCCAATATTGTATGAGTCACATATCATTCAAGCTGTACAAACTCAAGAAGTCACGGAAGATTATAACATCTTAATCATCCCCAGAATTTTTACTCCACACCTATGCTTCACAGCACCTCAAAAACATACCTCCAACTGACCAATCAAAAGTCTTTTCTAGGTCTACTGTGAGTACGTACGGTACGTCAGTTCAAAGCAAAAGTGTCTCACAAATGTCCTTTCATGTTTCCTAAAGGTGGCCATGAAGCAGTGTTACTCCGTTCAAGGATGAACAGTGGACAAATGCAGGTTCCTTGTTTTGACGCTGCTAGCTGCAGTTTACATTTGGTAGGTCCTTTGTTTGTTTCTTGATTTGACCACATTTCAAACCCAATGGTCTAGCGTCTCCATGAAATGAAGAGTGAATTGAATGGACACAAAGGGGGTGCAACATAGACAGCCACCCTTTAAGTTAAAAGCCGGACATAAAGACATTTGTCTCTGAACATTACCATATAAACACAGTCATAATACATTGCTGCCCATACATGGACATTGACTATAAGAACCCAAGCCATGGAACTCGGTGAAGAGCATCCTATGTGCCTGTATATCACAGGGTGGATGCCCTTTTATGAACATACATAAAAAAAATAATGAGCCTTATTGCTTGGAAATAAGCATACTACAGAATGTGTTTTTTCTCTAGTACCTTAGCATTTCCACATTTCATGATTCCGCAGGTCTGAAAAGCGGATAACGTGGTTATAATGCCTATATTCCCTGTTTCCAACAGTAAAACTCAGAAACGTCGTTCTCCCGCTGTACGAATGTTGTCAGCCTTTGTCGAGCAATAATTTTGTAGGAAAAGAAAAGTTGGGTAATTGAAACATTTGAACCCGACTTGCCAGTTCGGAGGAACCCAAGTCGCCATTTAGACAAGACAAGTTTACTTATTTAAGTGTTCGGTCTTTGAAAAAAACCATTACACCAAGCGACATTTTTTGCAACACATGAACGTCCTAATAAAAATCATTAATAGAACTTTAAAACAGTTAGTCCCAGTTCTGCATCTATAAGACAAATAATAAGAATTCTGTTAAAATTGAAACACCGTATCATAGTAAAACAGCTAATTTCTTTACAAGTTTTTTGAAGTAGTCCAATAATTTTAAGAATCTGTTTGGGTCTCCACAGGATTTCGACCAACCTCCTTTAAATACAGATTTAAAGGTTTTACCCCCCTACAAACTAGCGGGATTGAGGACCCGCCCAGCCAGGTGATTACTGCTTCTCTACTCATTTGAATATTCATGTTGATAAATATTTCATTTAATAATGTCTTCCTTTCTTTTAATAGCTTTGGACATGCGCAGAAAATATGTTGAAGACATTCATGTTTATAGCCACACAGTCTGCAGTCTCGGTTTTGCCTTTGGTCTTTCCATGAGGGAATGAGATCCTTTGTTTCCCAGATGCCGAAACGCAGTCTCATGAATTGATGTTTTAAGGTCAATGAAAAGTAGGCTGATAAATATTCCTGAGGCTTCCTTATGCCATATGAGCAGTTCACCGTCTAGGCGTGACGTCTTTGTAGTAAGGTATTCGCATCTGTTGTATGAGACAGAAGTTTTATTATGGAATTGATTGAGTTGTTGAAGGGCTTTTTCCCATTGCTGGAGTTCCAAATGTTTTAAGCACGCAGATCCTCTATCACCTGGTTTAGATAGCAACCCCGGGATCCTTGAATTTTGTTTGCTTTTTGACTATCTATTTCTTTCCAGCACAGATGGTCAATGGAACCAATTTCAGATGCACGCAGCCTCCAACATAATGTAATAAATGACCTTTACTTCGGAATATTTGGTTGGGCAGTTCAAACTCGAGTCGCACTTGAGCCGGTGATGCACTTTGCCGGATGTGGAAAACGTTTTTATAAACTTTTGTTTGTATCTTGTTCAAGGCTGGGATTTCAGAACCCCTCATTATTGCTGTACCGTAGATTACTGTTTGCATTAGCTTAGCGAGCATGACAGATAGTAGGTTACCGTGGGATGGACAACTTAATTTATTTTTTATTTTGGGTTTTGGCCCTCATTGTGGTGAGCTGTGATTTATAACTCAGTTTTTGTTCCACCTTGAATCCAAGATATTTTTATGGGGCAACGGCCTCTACTTTTTTTCCCTCTAGGTGCCATATGTAATTTTTATATTTTGCGTCCACTAGCAGTACTACCTTTGTTTTTGATAAATTACATTCTAGCCCTTGCACTTCCATGTATTTGGCTAATGTGCTCATTCCACGTTGTAAACCGATTGGAGCTTTTGCTTAATAGCACAATGTCGTCGGCGTACTGAAGGCACCTGATTTCCTCGTTAACTGTTAGCTTCCATGAAGGCATCTTCGAGGTCAGATAAATACAAATTAAAAAGGGTGTGGGCTAGCACGCACCCCTGTTTCAATCCGTTGTGGGTGTCTATTTTCTTTGTTATCCTTGTGCCATCCCCCATTTTTACCCGTGTCCCGATGCCTGTGTATAGTTCTCTGATGGCATACCCCAACTGTCAAGATTTTCCCATAATCGTTTTCGCGGCACACTGTCGAAAGTGGACTTGAGGTCCACAAAGCAGGCGAACAGACGGTTATTCTTGTGTTTGGCTTTTTTGGCTAATAGTGTTAATGCCGTTAAGTTTGTTAAGGTGCCTGTTTGTGTCCTTGGAATACAATTGTTGTCGTCTGACCATTTTTTTCAAATAGGTCAGCAAACAGGCCACATATAACTTAGCTTGTACATCTATTAGAACGATTAGTCTGTAATTTGTCAGCTTTGTTGGATTTCCACCTTTGAAGATTGGGTGGAAAATGCTACCCCTCCATGAATCTGGAATTCCATTTGTCGAAAATATCTCGTTGAAGAATGGAGTAAAATAGTGAGCCCAATATGATACTTCTCCCTTAAAGAGTGCATTTGGGATTCCGTTAGGGCCTGCTGCACCCACTGTATTTAGTTTCTTTATGATTTTTGTCAGTTAATCTACTTTTGTTACCTTGTTGTTGTTTTTACTCTGGAGGGCGATATGCTAGTTGTTCACATCGATGACCCCGAAGGGTGTCTGCATTTCTTGCATGTCGATCCGCCTACTGTTAATTCTTGCATTTCGACTAACTGCTTTTGACATGAGCTCTGGTTCTTTGTACATTGTCGTTATGTGGACTGCCCATATATCCTCATTGATCCCTGCGGTTTAGCTGATGCCAAAAAAGTTTTCCATTCCATTGTTTGCTTGCCAGAAGAAGTTTATTCCGCATTGTGATACGGTGTCTTGTTTTTGCTACACGACATCTTTTCTTGTATTGTGTTCTTAATTTTTTAAGCTCGCTTCTATCTCGTCTTTCTCCTTGTTTTAACTGGACTGATCTGATTTCTTTCGATATTAAACGTTTTTGCATGTGTAATTCAGTACTGTACCAAGGGTGATAACTGTTTGTCCGGTTAAGCTTTATACGGTGATTTTGGGGCTGGTGCCTCTTTTTATGGGGAAAGCTTTCCAGTAAGGCATCTGTTACATTTTCCCAGTTTTTTAATCTCTCGCCCTTCCCTGCTTGTCATGACTCTTGGCTTTCCGTTTACTTTATTCTTCCTTCTTACATTCCTGCTTGGAAGTATACTTCGGCCATGACTTTCTCAATCCTTGTTCCTCTCTATTTCAATCTTTTTAAATTGCATGCACGGGGCAAGGAGATTAGTTCTTTAGTCGCTGTCAACCGATATGTGATTTGTTCCAAATACACTATTTGAGGAAAATGGTCGCTCTCCGTGCGTGGCATAATTTGGGATTTTTGCATCTGACGGGCTACGTTTTTACTCACTAGGGTATGGTCAATTGTTGAGCTTTTAATCCCACTTAAAAAGGTGATTGACACCGGTGAATCCTCTTTGGTATTTCAATTTAGGTTTTTTAAGCCTAGTATTTCAAACTGACTTCTGAACTTGTTTCCCTTTTTATGCTAGTTCCCGTGGATTTTACATAGATTTATATTAAAGTCACCTCTGATAATAAACTGTGCTTGACAATATTACACCTGCAAAACCTCTTCCGGCTGCGGTTCCGGCTCCAGATATGCGGCGCACCTGAAGAGGTGAAACGGAGAGTGAGGATCCTCAGTGAAGTCCCAGCCCGATCGAGGAAAGAACCCTGAGACACGACCGAGACGAGACCGCGACCGAGAGCACTACCGGAGTTCCTTGCAGGCAGAGCCTCGTGGAGTGCAACAACGGAGTGGAGCCTCACGCCACCAGAGCCAACCGGTGAGCAAAGACCCCGCAGCGATCATTGGCACCGGGGGTTTAGGGGACAACAGGACCGGGGCTCCCCAGCGGCATCTGAACGAGTTAGAAAGCCCCCAAGCAGCCTGCCCGACTTCAAAATGGCGGCCACTGAGACAAATACAGGCATAATGTGCAGGAGGGAAGAAGCAACCACAAGACTGGGGCCCAGAAGGGACAATAAGGACAGATCAATCCTCTCCCAAGGGGTGAACTGCCCTCCTTTAGACTCTCAGGGCAATGGAAATCAATAGTCTCCATGAGCCTTTTTTTGTGAAATGCATCTGACCCCAAAATGGCATCTGCAGAAGATCGCCGCCAGGGGACAAAAACAATCACCCTAAAGGGAGCCCCTTTAGCATCTACAGCCTAGAGGCCACATAATTGTTTGAAATAGCAGCAACAGCTCAGGCCTCAAAGAAAGTCCTTGTTTAGCACCACAAGCAACCGAGAAGGATACTAGATGCCCCCCGCCTGATCCTATCATGGCGGCTGTCTCTTCCCCTGGCAGCTATATCGCAGAAATACTTAAACAATGACCCAACTCGCATTTCCCCTTCTACAGTGAGGGTCTTTCTCTACCAGTCCGACTGTCCCTAAAATGGCCTTCATAAGTGTGACCTTGTCCAAAGCACTCCAACGCTCCTTGTTGGGGATGGATCCAGCATTTATGCCCTGGAGTCTCAGAGACCCCTCTGCGAGAGTCCACAACGACAAGGGAGTCACACATAGCGGAGGACTGAGAAAGATCCCCTTACCGCTGGGAGCCGTCACCTACCTACCCGGGCGTCAACACTGTGTTTCCGCTGGATTTCTTTCCTACCCCCTCCCCCACCTCTTCCCTCCTTCACTCTTTGTCTACCTCCCCTATTCCTTTCCCCTCTCTTCTGAATTTCTCTCCCCCTGCCTGCTTTGTTTACCCTTATGCCTATGCTATGCTTTTGTAACTCATGTAACTACGCTCCAGCAACTGATGTAACTGTGTAACCATGTTCTGAAACAATGTTCTTCCTCATGTAAAGCGCTCTGATACCTCCGGGTCTAGCCAGCGCTATATAAAACTTATCAAATAAAATAAAATAAATAATGCTTTTATCATTTTAAACAACATGTTCATGTGCTCGTCTTTTGTCTCCCTTCTTGGATGGATGTAGACATTTAATAGGATGAATATTGTCGGTGCCACGTCTGCATTGTGATATTCCAACTTCTTTATGAGAACCCAATTTGTCCCTACAAATTGTTTTTCTGATGACCAGTCTAATTTGGTTGAGAGATACGTGGACAAACCCCCCTTAAGGTGGCCAAATTTTGATGATTTTATGGCTGGTTCGTGATGGTCAATTTAGCCCATGATATGATGTGGTGTTATACTCCAAGTTTCTTGAGCCAAGATAATGTCGTAATCTTGGATGAATTCCAAAACATCAGGGATTTCGAAGAGATTTTCTAGGCCATGGGTATTCCAAGAGCAGATATTAAGGAGTTGTTGATTTTCTTGTATACTCTTGTCAGTACTGTGTGTAGGCTTGGTATTGCAATGACCCCATCCTTTTTTTTTCTTTAATCACCCGCTTGGTCGTGCTGGATTCCTCAGTGCTCCCAAGTCGCCATTTCAGCCAAACTCAAAGAAATTTGCCACCTACCCTATTCCCCTCTAAGTGTATTATTAAGAGATTCACATGACCAAAGAGTTGATTTGTAAGATGTAATGCATATGATTAATGGACAACCATGAGAGCAACAAAGAGAGAACGGGTCATGGGATATGCTGCTAACATGCAGAATGCAGATATGCATGTACCTTTATCATCTTACTCCCGGGGCACAGATGAAATTTGCCTTTTTCATATGAAATAGATTGGTGAATAAAACCATATAGTTAAGGAATTTACCATACCCCAATGCCTGAATATACATGCTTCTCTTTCTCGGTGTGTTTCACTTTACTGTTGCAGGAGACAGAGGGACGAAGTGACACTGACGCTGAATCGCCGCGGCGCGTGGAGCCAGGGGAAGGGGGTCCAGAGTATCGGCCGTAGTGTTGATACCGCACCCCCGCCACTCCTGCAACTCCCTTCCCCCTCCCTCCCTACCCTATTGCCACTGCATTTCTGCGTATATCACTGCCTGCAGTGGTCCTGGTTGAGCAGGCGCACCAGCGGGTGTGCTAGGCTGCTCCAGCCCTCACTAGCAACTTACTAAGGACCCGCGAAGGATCAGTGGTCAGCTATCATTAGATGATCTGGCCCTAGATGCAAGTGGGCGGTAAGGAGTGGGCCCAAGCACAGCAGTAGTAGCTACTGCATGCTGAGTGTGAGCCTGGGCCCCCTCATGGAGGCGGCCCAGTTAGGACTCGGTGCGGCTTGTGGGCGGACCAGTGTGCTCCCGCTTGTGTCAGTCTGCATGTCTCTCGTGCCTAAAGACTTACTATTTTGTAGCACCCTTGTCACGACCCTGGATCACCCTACTGCCTCTCTCTCAGCTGGCCTCCATCTACCAGGCTCACTGCCAGACTTACTATAGGAGCCTACTGTGCCTGGCTATTCCTTGTCGATAACCATCCCACCCCTGATAAATTGAAAAGGGCAAGGACGCTTAGACATAGCGAACAGAGGGGCTCCTCACTGCTCTGGAATCATTCTATTTAAAGTGCTACTCTTGAGACAGAGTACTCTATGTGTGCTCTATTGTGCAAGGGGGCAAGGAGGCAAGTTTAAGTAAAAGGAAAAGTGCAAGAAAGGTCCCTAGCGTTTTTAGTGCTTCCTGTTCCAGTAATAAAGCGATTGGTATCACCAGCAGCACCACTGTTATCCTAACCAATCAATAAAGATGAGATCTGGGAAAATACGTGGTAAGACACAAGCTACCAACAAAAGAAAGCAGGAGTGGGAGACTGCATCAGGAAAAGTAACAACAAAAAGCAGGACAAAAAAATAAAATAGAGACAGAGTAGGGTCTCCCTTCTGCCTTGGCGAATAGTAGATCCAAACAGGACTCTGACCAGGACCTAGACTACAGCCTTATGCTAGCAACTAGCCCCCTATGCAACGGCAGCTTGAGATTGTGTCAGCCCACAGAGAAGGATAAAGAGGCAATGGACCAGTCCAAAAGATCAAAGATAACTGTTTTTTTTCAGTCAATCAGTAAACAAGGCAGCTCGCTGCAATCAATTGAGACTAGCAAGGACCACGCATCCCTCTAGCACCAACTATTACGATTTTACAAAACTCACATTCACACTGCTGGATAGGCAAGCTTGATGAAGTGGGGCCCGGCAGTATGGCACTAGAGGTTCCTGAGGGGCCGGCAGGGAAGACAGATTTTGAGTGTCAACAAGCAAGGATAGGAGGCGGGTCTAAATGGCGAAGGATTGGCTCAGACCCATTGGCAAACTCCCATTTTTAACACCATTCATTCCCTTAATTTATGTCAAACAATGCCGAACATCCTAGCCTGCTGGACTCTCAGGAGGGGATCCAAGGACCTGGTCTAGAGAAAGAGCCAAAACAGAGAGCACAGACGGATGAACGGATAAGCCCATCACAATCTAGGGGGCGTGGTTTGATTGCCAACAATGGTGGATGTGTGAGCCTAATGCTCCGCATCAGCCCGATAATTATCCTGCTGACCACTGAACTATACTGGCCCACGGCAGACAAAAGAAGCACCCGCAGCCCCTGGCGGGGCTGAGTGCGAAGGGATTGAACTGCCTGATAATGCCCAGGGTGATGGCCAGATCTGCTTTTTGAAAATGGCAGATATGCGCCTGTGAGCCGGGAGGCCGGAGCAGTCTGGATCGGAGCAATACCGGAGGCTAGTGGATGGCCTGCCTGTGGGGTGGTGCTGCTTGTTCCCGTATGTGCAGAGGCTGCGCGGCCTCCCAGAGAGGCCAAAGGACATCCGCTGTGGCTGAGGAGCCTGAGACCGGCGTGGGGCGGGGTGGCGCCCAAAGAAAGAACCTTGGCGATACCAGACCAGTCTACTGAGAACAGGCATCTGAGGTAGGAGGGATAAACCGGGGAGACGACTATGCAGCAGACACAAGGTGCTTAACGGTGATGCGAGGTCCTGCTGGACCTGAAGACGGCGGAGGGAACTCTGGCGGCTCCTTGGTGGAGAAGCTGTGTGCCTGGGGACTGGGCTGGGTCCGGTGCTCAATAGGACCTGCCCAGATTTGACCCTCACATGCAAAGCCCAAGGTCATCCAATTGCTGAGGCCCCTGAAGATGCAAGGCAGTGGAGGCCAGATGCCATGAGGGGCAGGCTGCAAGACAGAGAGTGAGACATGATGGAAAGTGTTGCCCGTCCGGAACCACGAGCCCAGGTTGAGGCCTAGCGAAAGGCAGGAGTGGCCCCCTGTGGCTGGCTCCTTCTCTGCTGACAGGCAACTGGTCTGGTTTGCGCATTGGTCCGGCCCAGAACCAGTGGTGTGGTGGAGGAGGCGCCGCATACCACTGAAGTACAAAGAGCAGGATACAGGCTGACCGGCCCCCGCAGACCCAGACGAGCATTGGACCCCCCCGGGGAGCCAAAAGAAAGGGTTGCCTGGCATTAATGTGACCCTGCAGGCAGGAAGAACTGGGGTGACCCAACTGGGAGGCAACAGTTGCTCAGAGCCTTGACCGGGGCACGGCGATTATAAAATTACTCTCTCACCCAGATAGGGGCTACAGACGTTAACTCTGTGTTGGACGCAAGTGGCCGGCAGTGCCCACTCGGGAACACCAAGACAGATTGGAGACAGCGTGAGCAAGTGGCAAATCATTGACTGAACAGAAGTGGCTAATCCTTGGGGGACTATTAGATCTACTACAGTGAACAACATACCAGTAGGGCTGGCACTTGAAACACTGACAAGGTGGGACACCCGGAAAGTGTAGGGTCACCTTGGAGGAGTGACATCTCCCCTGGCTAGTGGACCCCCGCGATCATTGGGAAACTGCAGTAAGGAGCATCACATAGACACAGTAGGAGTGGCCACGGGGGCCGGGCGCAGAACCAAGCGTGGAAATGGGAAAGGGCAGAGCGAAGTCGGCAGGGATACCCCAAGAAAATGAGGGAAAACCCCTTGGGCCCAACCAGGGAACCTTGAGATCCTCGGCCCAGATAACCCAGTACAACTACATTTGGCTAAAATACTAGAGGCAATCGCCGATACTAAAGCCACACTGCACCAGGAAATTAGTACTATATCAGTAGGGTTGGGACTACTTAGGACAGAACACCAGAAACTAGCTGAACTTGTTAAAACAGCGGAGTCCTCGATAGCTGTAATGAACCCCACGCAAAAAGTGCTGACGCACCAAGTGGCGGACCTCACTGACAGAACTGGGATACTCGAGCACAGAGCTGAAAATGCAGAAGGTCGAAATAGGAGAAACAATATCCGGGTGGTGGGCTTGCCTGAAGGAGTTGAACGTGGAGATATGTTTGCCTACCTTGAATCCTGGCTCCATGAGGTAATCTCAACCGGAGGGATTATCATCCTTCTATACACTGGAAAGAGCCCATCGTGTCCCAACCCGCCCACCGGCACTGGGTCCTGCACTACAAAGACAGGGATGTGTTACTGCGAAAGGCACAAACAGACGGCCCCTTCATGGTAGAGAACTATAGGGTCTCTATCTTCTCAGAGTACAAACTAGAGGTTCAGAGGAAAAGTGAAGAAGGCATGAGGGAGGAAGGATTGCAATACTCCTTAATATTCCCTGCCCGCGTCTGCATAATGTTAGACGGAAAAACACACCTCTGCGAAGACCCCAAGACAGCATGGGAATGGATAGAAAAATATAAAACGGAGGGACGTAATGAGAGCCTGGGACCCATTGTGGCGCCTCGGCGCTATGAACCAAAGAAGAGATCCAAGAGACGCCCCAGGCGGGGCCCACCGAAGAAGCCAAGTCTATCACAGACCGAGAGGGAGAGAACTGCGGCCCTCCAGGCAGTGGCTGAGATTATGCAGGATGCAGGTACCGTTTCAGAGGCCAGTTCTCATTCTGTGAAATGAACTGAGGGGTCAGAGTTGGACTCGTCCCGGGGAAGTAGTCTAACCCTACCAGCGGTCACTCCGAGGACTGCAGAGAATATCATCTGAACCTGACTTACTATCGTATGCTGCTTGGAGATCCCTAAATCAAGCTGTAGTCTGCTGGCATGTTCTGGAATCTGCCTGGGCTGGACTAAGAACTGGCTGATCCGAACAAGGTACTAGACTGATTTTTCTACAATAAGCCACACCACCCAGATGGATCAAACCACTAGTGGGCTCAGGTCTGTTGCGGAGCCTGATAGTTTGGCCATAGTTTGGGCAGCTGGCCAGTGCCAGGCCGGTCTGGGATTGGGAAATTGGAGTTTGCTGGAGTTTATTTTGCAGATTAAATTGTGTTCCTTTTTATTTTTGGTTTCAATGCAGGAATGTGACACTGTGCACTGTTTGGGACTGTTCTCAGCGGGGTGGTGGGACCCGGAGGCACCTTGAAACGCACCACTGGTCATGACACTAACACCCCACACACTAAAGTTCCTAACATGGAACATTAAGGGGTTGGGCTCAATGAGCAAGAGGTATATAGTATATAATTACCTGAAGAGGCAGGGTGTACAGATTTCTCTACTGCAAGAAACCCACCTGCTGCAAGGGGAGGGAGAAAAATTACGTAAAAGATGGGGGGGGCAGATCTATGCAATCTTCTTCTCGGCCTATGCATGAGGCGTGTTAATCTGGATAAGGCCAGGGGTTCCCATAGAGGTAATGAACACCCTGATAGATAAAGAGGGTAGATATGTGTTGAATACCGGGAGACTACATAGTCGGGAGGTTTTGATTGGTAATGTATGTAGCCCCAACCAAGACCAAGTGTCCTTTCTGCAAGGCCTCTAGAACCGATTGGCTGAATTCGTAGTTGGAGCCTTGGTGCTGGGAGGAGATTTCAGCTGTGTGGCTGATACGGCCCTGGACCGTTCATACCCCCCTCTCCCTGGGGCTCAGGCCCACCACACAACAATAGGGTTCTGTGAATGAAGAGAACAATGGGGACTAGAAGATATTTGGAGGGTGCAACATGTAGCAGACAGGAAATACACATTTTTCTCCCCCATGCACCAATCACACAAGAGACTAGACACCTTTCTGTGTTCACCAAACTTTAGTGGTTCTGTCACCCACACTGAGTACCTGGGGCACACTTTTTCAGATCACAGCCCTTTACTGATGATCCATCAACCTGTGTCAATTTAATCCCATGATGCTGAAAGATGTCCCTTTTAGAGAATCCCCGGGCGGGTATTGACACTTTTTTCACCACTAATACACACCAGCTTCTACGTTATTGCTGGAATGGGAGGCCTTTAAGGTGGTGATTCGGGGTCACTGCTTAGGAGAGTGGTTGGGGTGCCGAGGGAGTTCCAGGGGGAGCTGGAAATACTAGAAGTACACATGCGTGGATTAGATAACATTCAGGGTGTTGACACCGCTCCCTCGGCACACCTACAGACGTTGAGATCCCAATGTAACAAAAAACTAGAATGACTGCGTTGTCACGACTACAAGAGACACCTCACCATGGTACAGGAAGAAGAGGGGAGGGCCGGCCAACCTCTTGCCTGGCTGGTCAAACCAGAGTCGGCCGAAACCTCAATCACGCATATCCGCTCTGAGGCAGGCACGTACATCCATGAGTTGGGAGCAATTAATACCTAATTTTGGGAATATTATGAAGTGTTATATAGGACACCCCAAACACACAGGAAGAAACTAGAAATTTCTTAATACTCCTGCGGCTTGTAACATTATACAGACAAATACAGGCGACGCTGGGTGGACCGGTGACAGAACAGGAGATACGCCAGGCCATTAAATCCTCGGCCACCAGTAAAATGCCAGGGCTGGACGGCCTCCCTGCTGAATTTTACTTAGCTTAAACCTCCCTGTTGGCACCTTGTTTGGTGACCCTTTATGCCGAATCTCTGAGACTTGGAGGGCTCCCTGACTCTACGCAGACTGCACTAGTGATTCCACTCCCTAAAACGACAGTCCAAGGAGCCCGAGTAATAGATCATACACCTCTATCTATCCTTAACATGGACTTTAAGATCCTCAGTAAGGTTCTGGTGCTCCAGCTGCTCCCCTACATGCGTATGCTTATCCATGTGGACCAAAATGGGTTTATCCCATCACGGAACACTTCCTACAACCTCCGTAGACTCTATTCAGTGCTGTATCATGGGGAGGTGAACACATTCACGCAAGCAACCTTTCTATCCATAGATCTGGAAAAGGCCTTCGATATAGTGAGCTGGAATTACCTATTTGAGGCCATGAGGTACATGGGACTTGGGGAAGTATGGATCAAATGGGTGAGAATACTATACACACGCCCCACAGCAAGAGTTAAAAGGGGCAAGACAATCTCTGCTCAATATGAAATTTCCCGTGGCACCCGACAGTGCTGCACTCTGTCACCCTCTATTGTTTGCCCTGGCAATTGAGCCTTTTGCTGCATTGTTTCGACAGGGAGGGAAAGGTATGGGACTGACCTTAGACAAAAGAGACTATATCATTTCCTTATACGCCGATGATCTCCTGATATATCTGAAAGATGCTGGGACTGGCTCTGATACCGCCATGGACCTCATGGGACGATTCGCACACTTATCAGGTCTACGAGTTAATAGGAATAACACTTATCTGTTCCCAGTAGCAGGATTACTAAACCGACCCCCAGCATTACCTGTAAATCTTAATTGGGTACCTAATACATTCAAATACCTGGGAATCCATGTTCCACTCCCTATATGATGTAAGAGAGGATAACCTTGGCAGAGCTCTCTGATCCCTCAAGTCCTGAATATCTTTTTGGAGTTCCCTCCAAAAATCCATTATGGCAAAAATCTCACTGACCAAAATGATCATGCTACCTCGCCTACGGTATTTTTTTGTCAACCTCCCAACCATGATGCCAACAGGATGGTTCAGACAACTAGACTCCCTAGTGCGAGATCTCGTTTGGGTGGACAGGCAACGGAGGGTCTCCCTGAAAACATTGAAACGCCCAATAGCAGAGGAGGGCCTGGGAGTACCACATTTTGAATGTTACCAATTGGCCTCACAGTTGCAGTGGTTGGCGCAGTGGCTGGAGGGAGTAAACACAGAGGGAACATTCTTGGCTGAACCTAACACAAATCCCACGCTACTTCTGGCTAAGTTACTTGACCCTGTAGTTGTCATCCCTATCGGTCGCTCCTGCAGACCACTGCTAAAGGATGCTGGAAAAGATGTAGTTTCAAAGTTTCCGCAGCCCCTGATACACACTGGTGCTACCGCTTGTGGGCTTGCCCCATGGGGACCCTCGGTCGACATTCACTCCTGAACAAATATTAACATGGACTGAAGTGGGAATAGAGACAGTGGAAAACTGTTATCAGGAGAAAGTATTAGTCCCTTTCGAAGAACTGATAGAAAACTATGGCCTCCCAATGGAACAATTTCTGCAATAGTTTGTGCCTTTGGGAAGTTATGGGGTAAAGGTCGGGAACAACAAGAGATGCATAAACTACTACATGCACTGCTTGCACTGGGTGCGGCAGGACATCAGGTGAAATGGTTTAATGCAGCCTTGATTGAGGCATCCCTTGCACCTCTGAGCTCACTCAGGGACCGCTGGGAACGAGCCCTAAACAGAGAATTCACAGACCGGGAATGGGGCAAGATACTAGCATTACCCAAAAAGATATCTTGCAACACCAGATTGAAATACATTAAATTTAACTCACACATATGACCTATATGACCCCACAACGCATTAGGATAGCATTTGGTGGAGAACCACGTAGTTGCCCAAGAATTCAACATGAAGATGCAGACTTTCTACACATGACCTGGGCCTGCACATACTGCACCCATTTTGGGACGAGGTAACAGCAAAAACGAATAGCACATCGGGACGTACATTGACCGCCTCTATTGAAGTATGTTTATTAGGACTTTTGCCCCGCCCACCAAAACGGAAAGTTAAGATTAGATTTATTATGGCCCTAGCAAAAAAGGTGGATAGCAATGCCATGGAAATCAACCACAGGACCAAGAATAGACCTATGGAAGCGAGACGTAACTAATTGGGCGGGAGCTGAAGGTAAGGCGCCGCCCCATAGCTGAGCAGTGGAGGGACCTCTTAACTGGCTGGGAATAACCATCGCAGGCACAGAGCAAGGAAGAAGAGAGCAGGGAAGTGGAAACACCAGATCAGACAAATATAGACAGGCTGAGGTCATAATAGGACACAGCACAAAGACAAACTTTTAGGAATCTAATAGGGAATATCTTCGTTTCATCCTAGATAACGTCAACTGAGCTCACCTAATACAACACCCCGCCGGTATATCGAACATACCGTTAATTCCTCTACAGTCACCTAACAAAGCCCTTTTGTTCTGCAGAGATAAAGGTCTCAGTTTGGTATTTCTGACCAGTTTCTAGTTTTCCTAATGGTTAAGAATTTAAGTATGAATAACTGAACATATAAGGCATTCTACAACCTCCCTTAAAAGGCACTGTATTGATTACCCTACACAGAAACATAGCTGGTTACAATATATAACACATAGCAAATGGTTGTACAAACGGTAGAGAGACGACACACCGACAATGGATAAAACACTAACTCAGGAACTTATGAGTTGTGTATTAAGATCTATGTAATGAGAATGTCAAAACTGCAACTGTATAACTGAGGATAATGCCAATAAAATTATGCTTTAAACAAAAGCACATCATAATCTAGCAACATTCCTTCTAGCTTGTGGCCTGCCATATTAAATTCAATGCAAGCAACAGTCTTGGCTCTGAGACATCACTCCAACAAAATGGACATTCAGGTGGAGTTACTCAATACAATGGCAATCTTCATGTCAGGAATTGATGAGATACTTGAAAAACTAAACTCACTAATTACAAGGGTTCAATTAAGCCACATCAATGACTTTGCAATTTGTTCTTGCAAGGAGGTGGTAGATAGACTAGCGCAACTACCCGTAATCATGAAAGAAATTTTGGGAGAAGTTAAAAATAGCTTTGCATCTGAGGTCCGGGCCAGGATACCTCTTTCCACAACACTGGATGAGGAAACAAAAATCACAGCAAAGGTGCTCCATGGGGGACAGAAAGAACCCCCCCAAGGGCTGGCGGGTCAAGAATGTACAGAACTAGGAGAGAAAAATAAGAGACCCCAACTAAGCATCAAAAAGAGCTCACTGAAGATGGAAATATGATGGATAAATCCCTCGTGGCATTCCGACTCACTAAAAGGGAAAGGAAAGGAGCAAGGAAGGGAAGTAACAAACCATATTACGGGCACTAAGGAAATTTATCCACCCTGTCAATAATACAACAGGATGATATAGTCCACTTGGGGAAGGACCCGGCGAAGTTGCTTGCACGAAGGGCGAAGCCGCCCCCAGTGTGTGAAAGTACACTCGATGAAATGGTTACTATATGAGGTCGACCTCCGCCACTACCGGTGCGAATTTAGCAACATGTAGTTCTCTGGATGAGGAAATATCTGTAATACAAGGAAGTGCTCGACAAGATCATAATATGCGGCTCGAGAAACGACAAGCTAAAGAGCTCAAGGAAGAAGCAACGCAAACCCAGTTTTTGAGGGACTAGGGTTCCCAGGAAGTCCAGTTACTTCTGGTAAATGGTGTAGCCGACGATCCAAATCAAATGATATTAAGCGATCATTTTGGATCGGGCGATCAATCTGGACGTCAAATTAATCCTGGCCAGAGGTTACTATGGATTCCTGAATTTAAATCGCGAGGCCGTGTTAAATCGTTCAAGTGTCCTAAAGCTGATTAAAGCCTTACCAGGCCTGGAGCATGTTAAGTCAGAGGATATTGTGGTAATTACGTTTTTGCCGGCAAAAGGGCGACAGCATACGGGTCCCACCCTGGTCACCTTTACTACGCCGGGCCTTCCAGCCCTAGTTTTGAAGAAAAGAAAGTATTTAAAAGCCTGGGGGATTGCAGTAATAGCACATCAGGATGACAGATACCCCCATGTGCTATTAGAGGCCACCTCAAGATGAATTCATAGTGTCCACCTTATCAGTACTAAGAGGAGCAAATGGTGGGCACTACTTTATAGGTTATAATAAAAGTGCTCCGGACTTCACAAAGGTAAAGGTACAAAATTGCACTTACACCTAAATTTGCCTTTTCAGGCATTTTGTTATATCGCCCCCTGGCCCAGCGGGGAAAAGGGCACTCTCCCTTTCAGATTTAGCAGCCCCGTATATTTTAAAAGCGGCTAATTTTACAATTCTGGGTGATTTTGATCTCCACTTAGAGGACTCAGGCTGCCCTCAAAGCACATTACTTATGGCCGACTTGGAGGTGCTGAATTTGTGACTGTGCAATTCTAATACCACACATAAAGCAGGTCATTTATTGGACCCCATTTTTTACAATTTGTCTGACCTTAGTAGTCACCCTGCTCTTCCCTTTCCCTGGTCTGATCACTTTGCAGTGCCGTTCATACTTGAAATTGCGTCCGCCCATACTCTGCCTTGTATAGCTCCAGAACAAAAATCAAGGAGATGGACTAGGCTTGATGTTGCAAATCTAAATAAGACGCTGATCAACCACAGACCCAATCTCGATCCAATTTCTCTAAAAGATCATGATCTTATTCATAACTGGCTTTTGGAAGCAGTAGACTTATGTCTCCCTCTTTCTACTAAACGCGCCAATAAACATCTGCCTGGGGCTCCCTAGTTTACAGAGAAGTTAAAATCTGAAAAAAACAGATGTAAAGCACTGGAAAGGTGCTGGAAGAAGCACTATAGTGAAGACACAAAAATAGCATATAAAAAGGCTTTAAGCACATATCAATGCTTGTGCAAAGCGTCCCGTGCACAGTTTTTCTCACAACAAATCTTACAGTCACAAAACTACCAGAAAACTATTTTTAAAGTGGTAAAAGAACTTTCTGGCACCGAATAACTGACAAAGACTCCTGTTCTTTCTCGTAGTCAATGCAAAGAACTTGATCTCGATTTCATCGATAAAATTGATAACACGTAGAACGTTGTAAAAAAACACACTGCAGCTTCAAAATATAGAGTCAATTTCAAACGTACGCCGATACTTGTAATTCTCTTCCTCTCCTCTAAACAACAAAGGATGAGCTTGCATCATCACAATAAGGGATAAGCCCGCATCGATATTGGCACCTCCCAACCCCAACTGATAATGGAAAGGGCGAGCATGCGGCGAAGCTCCCAATCCCAAAACAAGTTTGTTTTTTTACATGCTGGTATATACTCAAAGCCACAAAGGATGAGCCCGCATTGACATTAGTACCTCCCAACCCCAACTGTTATCAATAAGGGGCAAGTATGCGGCAAAGCTCCCAATCCCTGATATTTAGAAAGTAAGACCAAATTCATAAAGGATTTCACTGCCTTATATAATATAAATAAGGACAGACTTGAAGTCTATCAGATATTTAAAGATGGTCCTCTGACTTTGTTATTGAAGTCCACACTATTCCCAGTGTGCGAAGATGTTCATGAATCTTAAAAATTATCTCTTACCAAATTCTTGGGTTGAGATCTTCTTTGCCATCCTGCCGACTACGCCGGTGAAGCATTCCTGATGTAAAAGTCTGGACACAGGAAGGCTGTTTAATATATTATACATAGATTATGATCTTAGGCAAAAGACATGACCTCTGGGGTCCCCAACAATGGCCCCCTGATTTAGGTTCTCTTCCCACACCAGTGAACAGTGTTCATAACCTGGGTTTCTGGATATTTTTGATTCTATTTATTAACTGTACAATTAATTAAAATCATTACAGTGAAAGCAATCTATAACTTCAAAGCATTTGATTAAGAACATATTTAAAATTAATTCATCAAAGTAATTTCACTCAACTATAAAACACGGAACCTCAAGTATCAAAGTTCTCTCAAAAACCCTATATAATAAAATTATTTGTACAAGTTTTGAGTAGATTGACATAGTTTAACTTACACTTATTAATTTTCTTTACAATTAATATAATATTATGAATTAGTAATCAAGTCCAAGGCGTCTTGTTTTACTATGAGTCAATAGACCATTAATGATCATAAGTGATTCCAGCTGGGTATGTACAGCAGTAAATTTAGTCATTGAGCTGACAGACAAGCGGACTAGATTGCGGCAGACATTTATTCTTCAGTGGATTCACCCTCACTTAAAGATTTAAGCTTCAGAGCCTGTTCGTGTTTATACAGAAACTTAACCAGTTTGCAGTTCATCCGGGGGTCTGACGGATCAAGCCCTGTAATAATAGCAGACCCGCAAGATCTTATTCCTCTAATCAGGAAGGCTTCCTTTAACAAACTGACTCGTGCTAGATGGAGTTTCAGACATATACTTATCAGGTGTATGAAATCTTCCTTATGATTACCACACAGGCGGCACTCTTTTGAGGTAATATTTTTCCACCTTGGGGCGTCTGAAAGTGAGAGATTAGTTCCGAAGCGTAGCGCCATTAGCTTTTTTTTCAACTGAACCGAAACCTGGGTTTCATTATTGATGAACATCTATCGATGAAACAGCAAGTGATTAAGATCTCTTCCACCTGCTTCGCAGTCTTGTGCTGGCTAAAGAAGATCTTATAGCCGATTCCTCTCTCAGTCCAGAAAACTGTGGTCCAGGCTCTTGTTATTTCAAGACTGGACTATGGCAATGCCCTCTATCTGGGAGCAGATAAGTCAACCATAAAGGGGATACAATTGATACAAAACGCAGCTACTAGACTATTGTTCCGACTGAATAAGTTTTCTTCTGTGTCAGGGTGTCTTCATGAGTTACACTGGCTATCGGTGTCGAATCGGGTCAAATTTAAAGCAATGTGCTATATGTTCAAAATCAAAACAGGTTTGGCCCCAAAATATTTGCAAGATTTGATGAAGCGGCACAGTCCGCTTCGCACCCTGCGCTCTGCTCAGCAAATTCGCTTTGTTGTTCCCAATACAGACGGGCCCGTATGAGAGGCCGGTCATCAGCCTACTCGGGACCGACCTTATGGAATTCCTTAACTGCTGCTTTGCAAGCTGAGACCTCTCTACTCGCTTTTCATAGGTAGTATTCATAACCTTCTTTACTGTCCTACCTTGCTCGGCGCCGGTAAACCCTTTGGGGTGGCTGTGCGCCCTATAAATATTAAATAAATAATAATTAATGTAACCACTGAAGCAGATACCAGCATGCAGCGAAGAATTGTAACTAACCAAGAGCTCCAAAACACCTGGTGTTGGTTACCCGCAGCCTTGACACGAGGCGGGAGCAGTAATGTCTGAGTGGTGGGGAGGCCACATGCAAGTGAACAGGGTGGCCTGACAATATTCTCCTGGGATATCAGCAGTCTGCAGACAAAAGTTACGGACCCAGCGTTTGTAAGATACCTGGGATTATTCAATATATTAATGTTCCAGGAAACCTGGGCTCAAGGCAGCATTCCGCTGATAGGCTATAAAGAATATACAAAATTGGCCGAAAGAAGTAGAGCCTTTGGAAGGGGGAAAGGCAGCCTGGCAGTGTACATCAATACTAACCGATCTGTCATGATTGTAGAGCTGCATGTGGACGATCAAGGTATGCTGGCATTGAAAATATATTGGGCAAACAATCCTGAAGAATCCATCATTCTCGTTAATTTATACATCAATCCAAAGAAAAAAGAGGCAATTGCTAGAAGAATGGTAGCTCAATTAATTCAACTAAAAGATATCATAAATATATCATAAATATATCATAAATCACACTAGCCAGTCACAGAAGACTTTCATCTCAATTTATTACATCAGACTACTGGGGAACACACTGACGCAACTGGAATCCTTCTGGTGCAAGTAATGCCACCTAAGAACCGGAAGGATAAAACTGGAGAAGAATTAATAAAATACTGTGAGTTAATGGGGCTACTGGTCTTGAATGGCCAGAAGTCAGGTGACACCCAGCCGTCTAGGACAAGAGTTTTGGGCAATGCAGTCTCGATTCTAGATTATACACTCGTGTCACTGTCTCTATTTATTCAGGTACGCAATTTTAGTTGTGTTCATCGTGTGGAGCATGACCACAATCCCCAGGTGATTATGGTAAATACAATCATAGGTAAACACAAAGCGGTATCATCTATGCTACAGGAGGACTTTAGCACAGGAAATTTGAAACGTCTTAAGTGCTTCTCAAGCACAGTTCACAGCTTAGCAGAGGAAGCCTGGCAGATTTTTCCTCTAACCGCCTCTAATCTGACAGTGACATGGGAGATATTTACCGATAATTTGACCAAAATCTATAAAGACAATACTCAGAATAAGGGATCTCTCCTTTCTCATTGTATAGTTATGCCACTCCATATTCGAAAAATAAAAAATAAGGTAGGCAAGCTCTTTCAACAATTACGTCAAAACTTAGGAGACAGAATTACTAAAACATTTCTGCACCGAGAGACGTCACTTAAAAAAAAGAGATCTGGGTGCACAAAAAAGCAAAACAGAAAACAATATGGGCCCAGCTGGTACATGCCACAAAAACAAATGACTCAAAAAGATTCTGGAAGCTCATCAACAATATCGTGAAGGGTTCTGGAGTAGCAAATAATGCGAACATCAGTAGGTCAGCGTGGGTTCAATATCTAAAACTACAATTTAAGGAAAGTTGTCTGGACGTAACAAGCCTTCAAGGGCCCTATAAAGATACCTTGGCACCACATGTATATTCCGTGGCGGAGGAAGAGAAAGTTATCAAAAAGTCGCGGGCTGATTGCGCAGCTGGCCCAAATGGGCTACTACAGGCACTCTTTAAGCATTCCACATCAAGCATTTTTGGCACCAACGTTTAACTACATTTTGGCAAATTACGTTATCCTTAAAAGCTGGAGGAGCTCAATAATTCATCCCATTTTTAAAGGAGGATTGGCATGCTCGCCCAGTAATTACCGTCTAATTGCTCTCATGGATGTAGAGCTTAAATATTTTCTACTTTACTATTACATGATCTGGAATTCTGGGTGTCTGAAAATGGGAAACCCCCTCTAAATCAGACCGGCTTTATAAGGGTTCCAGGCACTATAACCAATCTCATGACTTTGGGCCTCATTTTAAATAGAGCAAAGGCAACCGTCACACTGCTCTACAAGTGTTTCATCGATTGTAAAGCAGCCTTTGACCATGTTCCATGTAACATGTTATGGGCCAAGTTCCAGCAGTGGGGTATCCCACCAAACATCTTGCGAGCAGTCAGGATCATATACCAGAACACGTGGGTCAAGATAAAAGTCGGAGATGGTACCTACATTTCAAAAAAAGCTCAAACAGCAACAGGCCTAAAACAAGGCTGTGTATTAGCCCCCCCTCTGTTTAACTTATATATTGTGGATCTTTCAACAGAGGTAGATAGGCAGACATCTCACGCACCGAGTTTGGGTGGTCAACAACTGTCAAACATTCTCAATGCTGATGATTTACTTCTGCTTAGTAACACTCGAATAGGCCTACAAAGGCTACTTAACCACCTTGGTATATATGCAGATAGGAATGGCTTGGAAGTAAATAACAAAAAAACAAATGTGATGGCTCTTAATTGCCGCATCAACAAAATGTGGAAGTGACATCTCAGTGGAAACAAAATTGATGAGGCAGTCACCGACATATACCTAGCGGTAAAAATAGATGCAAGTGGCACATTGGCATCCCAGGAAAAGGCGATTTAGGGGAAAGAGCAGGCAATCAACTTCGCATTCTCATCACTGGCAAGATCCATCCGAGGCCACGACCTGAAACCCCTGGGAGCGGAAAGAAGGCCAAACTGATACTAACCCTTGCATATGAATTAGAGATAATGTAAGGTACTGAGGCTCAACTACTTGACAAACTAGTGATAAGAATTCATAAACAAACCTTTCGGCTACCCAGATCGGCCTCACCTGCGCAAGTTTGTTTGGAATTTTCATTAACAATACAGTCACTCGCCAGACCCGCGACATTTGTAAAGCTTTGCTACAAACTGCGTGTAGCTGCTGATGATATGCTGGCTAATCGAGTTTGGTCAGAAATCAATTTACGACCTGGGAATGGTGCATGTGAGAAATATCTCGAGAATAGCATTGGGATGCTAGAATTGGGTGATCAAAGGAACTCTAATATATCTGGGCAAGTCTTCAAGAAAATGGTAAATAAGTTGATTAAACTGCAAAGTTGGGCTGTAAATTTACATGGGTAGCTGGTGCTGAAATCATATTCAACCCTGAGAGAATCGCGACCTCTTGCAGCCCCCTGCCACTGGAAGGTCAAACAATTGTTCATGGCCCTCAGGCTCGTTGAGATACCGACACTAAACTTCCTGCCAAAATGGAGGAAAGGCGCCCTAGGCAAAGACAAAAGCTGCCGTCTATGCCATCATGGGATCGAGACTCTGATCCCCACTAACCTTTTGTATACTGGATTTTTACTCTGAAAACTATATAGGCAATCAAATAATGAAATTGTCCTCCAGTTAAGAAGTGACACAGTTGCTTTGGCATATCATTGTTTTTCAGAACTTTTTAGCTACAAACCTTATAATGTATGTGTTGTAATGAAGTAGGAGTCACCAGACATGAGGTAAGTGCAACTCCGTTTATTCTAGTCATCCGCTCTCATAGCATAGAACACCAAAAGTTATCAACATTCTAATGTGAGCTCTCTTCTCGGCCGTACCAACAGGGCTGGCAGGAAGGGAGGCACGGACTGTACCACTAAGAACATTAAGTGTACGAGATTACAACACATCTCCTTCTATGGGGAACTACAAAATAAAATACATTAAGGTTGAGAAGAGACCGCTACTCTCTCCTTGCTCCAAGTCTGTCCATTGTCGAGGCGAACCACATTCCTTCCATACTTTTCCACCCGTTGATGTGCCTGGAACTTGCTTGAACCAGGTTGCACATGTGTGGGCTTCTTATCCACCACGGTGGTACCAACCTTGTAGTCATGTGCTTTGACCCCATGTCTCTGGTCATACCAACCTTTGTATTTACGTTGATGTTGAGAAATCAACTCTTTGCTCTTCACCAGATCAGGAACTACCTTTTTTCCCCCTCCCAACCAGTGTGGGTTCATTTTGGTACAGGGTTCCCTACCTCTCAAGCAAACAAAGGGAGACACTCCTGTGATAAGATAGGGAGCGGTATGGTATGCCCAGATACACTCTCTCAAAGAATCTTCCACATTGAACCCACTGGTGATGGCCAATTGAATGTGTTCTTTGATTAACCGATTTGCTCTCTCCACCAACCCATTAGCTCTTGGGCAGTAGAGAGCGGTTTTCTCGTGCTTTATATTTAGATCCCCCAAGAATGTACTCATAGTCTCAGAGGTAAATTGCACCCCATTGTCTGTCACCAATGTGGCCGGAATACCCTCATACACAAAAACATTCTTCAAAAATGAGATTAGGTTGCTCGTTGTAGTATGTGAAGTGAACTTAAAGTTTACCCAATGTGAGGTGTAATCCACTAGAACAAACATAAACCTTTTTTGAGCACCTAGAACATCCATGGGGCCAATAATGTCAAGTGCTAGTTTGTTCCATGGAACTTCCGGGACTTCAACAGGGGATAGAGGAGCATTGCGTGTAACTTTGCTTTTATCACTGTTTGCTCAACTAATGCATTCCTTGACTTTAAGTTCAATCATGGAGTCCATCCTTGGGAACCAGAAACAGCTCCTGACCTTGTTTTTAGTGAGGCTCCTACCCAAGTGTCCCTCATGGGCCAGGTTGATTATTTTGTCTCTCAAATTCTTGGGAGGAACAGCTCTGTTCCCTCGATGTATCACATCAGACAATATCAACAGTTCGTACCTCACCTCCCAATAGTCCTTGACCTCATCTGGTACTTGTGACCGGTTCTCAGGCCAGCCATTGAGGATGAGCTGTTCGAGGATACCCATCTCTTTATCTTCCTTCATACACTTGTCCCATTCTTCCTTCGTTAATGAAGGGAGATGCAAGTATGAAATGGGAACATCTAGCTGCTCCTCTGTCGAATGCTCCTCGAGAGGAGACCTGGAAAGATAATCCGCAATTACATTCTCAGGCCCTGGGAGGTATTCCACTTTGAAGCAATAGTTTTCTAGGCCCAAAACCCATTTGGAAATGCGTGGAGAATTGTTTTGTATGTTTTTTGACGAGAACATAAAAGTCAATGGCTTGTGGTCAGTATGTATGACAAATTGTGTTCCCCACAAGAAAAATTTAAAATGGTTCACGGCCCAGAAGCACGCCAACGCCTCCCTCTCGATGACCGAATAGTTCTTTTCCGCCGAGTTGAGGGACCGTGATGCAAATGCTATAATAGTATCTTGGCCATGGTTTTTTTGGGAAAGCATCGCACCTAAACCCTTGTTGGATGCATCCGTAGTCAGGATGGTTTTCTTCCGTGGGTCGAGCGATCCTAACGCAGGTGAATCTAGGATGCGCTCCTTTATAGACTTTACCAACATGCTGTGCCTCTCCTCCCACACAAACTCCTTGTCTTTTTTTAAGAGTTCACGCAGACCGTCACACAGGTCTGCAATTTTTTTTACATATTTTGACATGTACTCGACTAGTCCTAAAAATGATTTGAGCTCCTCTTTGTTTGAGGGGTGCTGGGCATCCTTGACGGCTTGAATCAGGCTATACTTAGGTTTGAATCCATCTTTCGATATGGTGTGACCCAGGTAATCAACCGAGGTCACTTTGATCTTGCATTTGTCTAGCCTCACAGTTAATCCTGCTCTGGACAACCGTTGGCACACAGTGTTGAGAATGACATCATGTTCTTCCTCCGTTGCCCCGTACATTAATATGTCGTCCTGAAAACAGAGGGTGTTTTTGATGCCATCCAACACTTGTTGCATAACTTTTTGGAAAATAGAGGCCGCTGATGCAAGGCCAAACGGCATCCTAATGAACATGTAGGCCCCAAACGGTGAAGAAAATGCCGTCAGAGGTCTAGAATCAGGGTGCAACTCGACTTGGTGGTAGGCCATTGACGAGTCAATGACTGAGAAAAAACACCCTTTGCCCATAGTGCTCAACATTTCATTAATATTAGGCAGGGAAAACCTCTCTACCCAGATGTTGTCGTTGAGGCTGCGCAAGTCCACGCGGAGGCGGATACCCTTACCATTGGCTTTGGAAGCAAGAACAAGGGGGGCCAACCATTCTGATGCGTCTATGGGTTGGATGACGCCCATGTCACACAATTTATCCAGTTCACCTTTCAGAATTTCTCTCAATTGCAAAGGAACGGGGCGCGCTCTATGAACAACGGGTTTGGCACCTTTCCTTACTTTAATTTTATGTTGGAAATCTTTTAATTTTCCCAACCTCTCGGTAAAAAGGTCAGGAAAAGCGTCTTGTAGGAAATTGTTGCTGGTTGGAACGTCTACTAAGATGACTTGGTTCTTGTCATTGGGGTCTAGGATGATACCTAGTTCCTTCTGGTGTTGCCATCCCAAAAGGTTTGCGCCCCTCTCTACCACATATACTCTGCCTACAATGGATCTACCTTTGAAATCAATGTGGCTATTCAACATCCCCACCAAGGGAATGGGGTCTCTGGTGTACCCTTCGGAAGCTATATCAGGGGAGACCAGCATACTTTTACTACACCCCAGGAATTTCTCAAAATCTACAAAGTTAATCAACGTGAAAGGTGAACACGAGTCCGCATACACCTCTATGGGATTGTTGTCAATGTTTATGACACATTTGGGATAGTTGGGACTGGATGTTTCTTGGCTGTCTTTCACCTGAAAAATTAATCTTGCTTGTGGTTCCCCACTAGTATTGACAACCCTAGAAGAGCTGCTCGAGCTATCCCTGCATACTCTGGCCAAATGTCCCCTTCTATTGCATTTCTTACACAACACACCACGAGCAGAACAAAAGGGACTGTTAGCCAAGTGGTTATTGCTGCCGCACCTGAAACATTTCAAGCTCTGGCCTTCCTTACTAGTGGGTATACCTTTAAACCCTTCTCTATTGTTCACTTTGAACACTTCGCCTTCAGACCCTTCACACTGAATGGACGCCACTACCTCCTCTTTAACCTTCATCTCTCTGACACACTTAGCGGTATGCTCAATGGATTGCGCAATGGAAATGGCATCCTTCAAGGAAGGGTTTTTAGCCAGTAATTTTTCTTGTACCTTCCCACTATTAGTACACCTTACTAGTTGATCTCTTATCAAGGAGTCGTTGAGGTCACCAAAGTCACACAATTGTGTAAGGCCTCTAAGGGTAGCTATGTAATTATTTATAGATTCCCCTTTTCCTTGCACTCTGCTAAAGAACTTGTGGCGTTCAAGCACCACATTGACCTTGTCTCCAAAGTGTAACTCTAACTTCATCAGGGTGATGTCGTACACATCAGCGTCTTCCTCCTCATCCACCTCAGGCAAAGTTTCGTAGACTTTACGTCCGTGAACCCCCAAATTATGTAACAAGATATGCTGTTTGCGCAATGGGGAGAATCTCTCACCCCCCATAGCAATTAAGTAAGATTCAAACAGCTTTGTCCAGTCTTTCCAATGGATTTCTGGATCACCACAATCGTTTCAGAATGATGGTGGTTGGCTCATGCCAGGTGTACCCATCTTGTAGCTTGTATGTACTATCTGAAGGGAGCCCTTGAAAACTGACTTGCAGTAAACCCCGGCCTATGGACACCCTGAGGAGAAAAGGATAGGCTGGATGAGGACCACTCCTACAAAGCAAATGTGGTGGAGGCAAGCTACGCACCTAAAGAACATGCCCCAGAACAATGGAGATCCTATGAATGAATTGTTATACACGCACAATGTGTGCGTATCACAGACTTGGCCTTAACATCCAAAGGTGAGATGGAACACCCAAAAACGGTGAGCGTTTCCCTATTCCGAGGATCCACTAAACTGTTTAGAGTAGTAATACGCATTCCATGTGTGCGTATCACAGTGTAGAGGGAGAGGCAAAACCAACAGGATAATTCAGGTAAGTAACGCACAATGTGTGCGTATCACAGGGTAGATTTCGTGAAGAGATTCCAGTACAGACATGCAATGAAGGCACGCACCATATGTGCCTATCACAATGTACGTATAAAGATATCGCACAGCAGACAAGGATGGATCTTACTTGTACGTCGCTCTTTCAGGCTCTAGAGGCTGCCGACAGGCTGACTGGAGGCTGGTGCGCCGTTAATTCAATGCCCGAGATGGGGAGTAGGAAGCAGGCTCCGGAAATTATCGCCCGGCTCTACACAGGCTGGAGCGCCGGCAATACGACACCAGAGGCGGGGCTGTGTATCCAGGAAGAGAACGCCTCCACAGAAGCCAGCTGACAGGAACCCGCTCCCGCTGACAGAGATTTTGCACACAATTACAAGGGACTCCCGGTGTGCGCCGTCACTCCAACAAAGATACACAGCACCTCGTGACCCACAGCACAAAGTACAGCACTTGTGGAGATCGAAAGTGGCAGAAGACCCCCAGGGCTGAGGGGAATCTCCAGCGATACAGCAGGCTGACTGGCAGATCCGGAAAACAACACCTCACGCCTGTGAAGCACCGTGAAGGCTGGGCGAAGACACTGGGGCAGGGTCCGCACACCACAGCAGCGTGTAGCAGTCTTCAAGCTTAGACAACTATACAGCAAAGGTAACTGCACAAGATCTGCGCAAGATACAGGAGAGAATAACCAAAGGGGAGATGACTAGCTGCCCCCTCCGCAGATCGTCGCCAGTGTTGTAATGAAGTAGGAGTCACCAGACACGAGGTAAGTGGAACTCCGTTTATTCTAGTCATCCGCTCTCATAGCATAGAACACCAAGAGTTATCAACATTCTAATGTGAGCTCTCTTCTCGGCCGTACCAACAGGGCTGGCAGGAAGGGAGGCACGGACTGTACCACTAAGAACATTAAGTGTACGAGATTACAACAGTATGATTTTTGCAATGTTTATGGTTTTATGTGACTAATAAACTACTTTCAATCATTCATTCAATATACATGCTGTGTGGCAAATGGTTGGCTGCTCTTGAAATGGAGGAAGGGCCCTGCAGGCTTGTATGCTCTAAGAAATTTTCAACAGACCCTATTCCCCTCTAAGTGTATTATTGCAAAATCCACACGACAAAAGAGTTGTTTTGTAAGATGTAACGCATTTAATCAATGGACATCCATGAGAGCAACGAAGAGAGAACAGGACGTGGGATATGTGGCTAACATGCAGAATGCAGATACGCATGTCCCTTCATCATCTCACCCCCAGGGCACAGATTAAATTTGCTTTTTTCACATGAATTAGATTGCCGAAAAACACCCTAATTTGTAAATAGGGAAGGAATTGACCCTATCCATGTGCCTGAATATACATTCTGTGTGGCAAAAGGTTGGCTGCTCTTGCAATGGAGGAGGGCCCAGCAGGTTTGCCTGCACAGCACTGGCTTACTGAAAAGAAGGCATGAATACTAACATTAGAAAAACACAAAGAACAATGACACCGGTTACTCGGGAAACATCAGAAAGTCCGCATGTGCTTCTTGGCCATCTGTCCCTGCAGGGGGGAAAGACATTTGAGTGTGTCTTCAGAAACAAGGTGCAGAGCAATCCACTGTGCTGCTAGACACGCACCTACAAGAAATAACATATATACACGTTTGACGCTTTGTTTCACACTCCTCGCAGCTCGAGAGCAAGGTGGCGGCGTCTCTTCATAACACATTCAGAGAGGGATATCTGTTTTCAGATACACCCCACGGTAAGAGAGAGCAAAACAATCTAATTGCTCAGGTGGGCCAAGGCTGCCAGCAGTCTCTTGTGTCTATCCCCAGCAGCATACGTCATTCGCCTCTTTTGTTTATATTAAAATATAATTGCAGGTGTACTTGTTCATTTTAGTTGCATCTGCCCACTGTATCTAGCTGCAATCAGCCATCCCTTTCACACCTACGACTCACATAAGGTAATGCCACTGTATTACTGCCGCATCCGCACTGCAGTAACTCGCATTTCCGTTCCCAAGGGCCCTACGTGGCCAAATCTGTATCCTTGTATTTGTATTACTACAACCCGAAGTACACACATATTTTAAAGCCAACCTTGTTACCTGCCATTTGACAATAGGGCGGACATTCCCAAAATCATCTTAACGTGAGAAGCAAACATAACCAACACGGAAACAGCCAATAAAGGAAGGGAGAAGACGTTTCCTTTCTGTTTTTTCATTGGGGCGTGTCTGTCCTCACAGCAGGGAAATCTCCCCTATAACAGAGGCACTAAGAGGTGTCAGGTTTCTGCACTTGGCTGTCATCAGCCGAACTGAAGCAGTGATCACGGCAGGCTTCCATTGAACACTTTCCTCACCTTTGACAGCAGAGTCTGCAGCCCCACCCCTCACCCTTGGTGTCCAGCAAATGGCAGTGTGCAGAAAGAGTCATCAGCAACTACTTCGGAGTAACTAAATGAGCCCCGTCTCCTCTACCCTCACTTGTCTAGGTCTTCTACATCCAGTTACAGGAATGCGAGCATTAAAATTCCACTGTCTGGGAGGCAGTCATCACCTTCATCGTGTTAACGATGAGGCCAGTGGTATCCAAAATGGATTATAATGGCCTCCATTGCTCTGGCTCACACGCACCAAAAACACATCATGCATGCACCACACTGGCGACACACATCACCACACTTAACATGCACTCAGGATGTTAGCGCTAACAACTGTGTACGCATATAGAAGTCAAACTTTGCACAAGTGTGCCAGCAGGCCTCCTTGCAGTGACTCAGATGACAAGGTCATATTATTAATTCTCAAAAACACATTATGATGCCTCTAACCACTACTTTACGTGGTAAACAAATGATAGGGGCAGTAGCCTACAGTCAGTAAATGGGCCACGCTTGGTGCACCCCCACAGGTGACAAGACAAGGTCAGGACTGACTCATAATCAGGAGAGGCAAAGATAGGACTATGTGCACAAGCTAGGTTGGCGTGATGCCAGGTCCCAAAAATCTAAATACCAGGATACCAGGTACACACAGTGGGGCACTTAGGGCAGGGGAACACATCTGAAGTCTCTTTCCGGAGCAACAGTTCCACTTTCTTCAGTAGAAAGAAATGATGTCTGGTCTTCATTGATTGCTTGAAAATGTGTTCCTTGAAGGTGAGATTCGTATCCAGGTTGGATACAAATGACCTGGCAAACGGTAAAAGTTGGAGTTTGAAGTATAGAAGATTCAGGTAATTGAGCCAGGTTCGTATAATTTCTTGCTTGTCCTCCTTGGTAAATAAAAGCAATTCTGTCTTGGTGAGGGTTGCATTTCAAGGCAGGTGCTGGAGTACCAGGTCAAAAGAAGTGCAGGCAGCGTTTGAGGTTTTGGATGTCAGGAGCTGCGGAATCTTCCCAGTAGAGTTGTTTTCTGTCAGCCTCTTGGTGAATTTTCATTCTGTTAGCAGTCAAGAGAGCCCCAAGTGGCTCCATGTAGACACTAACCATGACTGGGGACAGTATAGAACGCTGGATGACTCTGCAGGTGATAGGGATCTTATGGGACTTGCAGATGCACATGTAGACGAACTGCCATTGGTTGCAAATATAGGAGGAGAACCTTTGAAGGATGTTACCAGTGAATCCCATTTGAGAACTTAGGGTGTGGATGAGAGTGGTATGGTTGATGGTGTCAAAGGCAGCTGAGAGGTCCAGCAATGTCAGGAGACATTGGGGTTATTTTCATCTGTGGTCAGGAATGCACGATTTCCGATGTGTAAAGTAGCTGACTGTGTCCTGCACTGTGATCTGACACCAGATTGGTAGTTATGAGGAGGTGGTTGGTATTGACATTATCGTGGAGTTGAGCATAAACTGCATGTTCAATGATCTTGCTAATGAAGAGTAGGTGAGTGATGGGCCAGTACTTGGCAAAGTCGTCAGGGTCTAATGTAGGTTTCTTTAGAATTGGGAGGATCGGGCTTGTTTTGAGAGCTTCTGGGAGATGTATTCAGTGAGAGAGCAATTCACAATGGGAAGTAAGAGTGAGAGAGCTTGAATTATGGATGATGATACAATATCATCTTCATAGATGTTGTCTTTGAGTGAGTGCAACAAGATCTGCAAGAGACAGGGCTTTGAATGATGGTCATTGAGGAATACAATGGGAAGTAGTAGGTCTAAGAGGAGCAGGTTTGGTGTTGTTGATGTGCTCTTGATTCTTATGTATTCTCTCATTGAAGAAGATGTCTGTGAGGACAGCAAAGACTTACCTGAATATACATTATGGCCCCCTACGATAAATGTTGTACATCACCTTTACCCACAGAATAGGGAGTACTGCCTCTTTAACTGCTATGGTACAGGAGATGAAGGGGCGGGGTTCCACCTAGGCACCCGAAGAGGAGACAAATAAAATTGGATAAAGCGTGACCCAAAAGGAGTGCTAGGCAGAGACAAGGGGAATCAGCTGAAGACGTCGGAAAGCGAGAAGACAGCTGTACCAGAAACGCTGCTGCAAAGAAATCCACTGGATATAGAGACTCGAGGAAACGTCACCGAACCAAGTAAAACACCAGAGGTGGACACTGCATTCCACCATAAGATGGTAGAGAAACTCCAGAGCAGAGCACCCCGCAGAAGTGCTCCAACTCCGAGCCACGTTCCAGGAGGAGCGTGGTTAGAACAGGTGCAGCTAAAACTTCAGGGTTGGGGGAGGCGGGATCGCAAGGAAACTGCTTTATCACCGGGTGGGGTTAAGGAAAACCTATGCTGAGCTCTCATCAAATTCCATTAATACCGACATACATAAAGGGTGAAAGTGAGTTTACGAGTTTCCATTGAGAGCCACGAGAAGGCTAAAACAACACATAGCTGGGTGTAGTTACTACTATTGTTTGTTTATTTTGTTTTACTCACTTTTTGGCTATTCTGGTGGTGTATATTGTTTATCTCAACCTATTCACCAACACCCGGTGATAACTTGGTAGAGGACTATACGATAAAAGAGAAAGGACAGTGAACTTACCTACATCTGTTTCTCTTGCTTCTAGATCCTCGGCGGGGAGAGCTCCGAACCTTGGACAGAGACCCTTTGGAAATAAAAGACAGAGACATTAAATGCCTGGATCTTTTATTAAAAGAAAAATAAAACTTTTCACCATTCCTTACTTCACTTGTTGTATACAGTCAATTGTTTCCCGCCAATACAAACCCGACAAGGTCGAAAGACATTGCATTTGTCTGTGGAGTGAGGAAGGTGTAAGGAAATGCCTCTTTTTGTATGGTCACCCCTGCGTTTCTGGACTAATGCTGCTGGTTTTTCGACTCTGAGAGTGCACTGATTCCTGCTAACCAGACCTCAGTGCCTGTGCCATTACCATTAAACTGGTATGTTGAATAGGCTTTTACCTACTTGGCTGAACTAACTTCCCTGTACATCCCTAGTAAATGATACCCAGGGCATCTAAGTTAGAGGGTAACCCCAGGAATTGCAGCACTGGTTGTGACACCCTGGGTGGGGCACAAGTAAAATGGGACTCCCAGACCACCATTTGCATCCTGGAAAAGCAGTTTTGCCAACTGGCTTGACTTTGCCATTTAAAGCAATGGCAAGGTTAGGCTTCCAGCTGGTATGTGTGTAAGTCACCCCTATGGCAAGCCTATTGAGTCCTAAGGCAGGGTGCAAAATATTCCACAGGCATAACATGTAATTTCACGTGTTCTGATAGTAAAAATGCAGAACTGTACTTTTTTACTGTGGAAAAGCTTGGTAGCCCAATTGGCGACTGCCTTCAGCTGAACCCTGGAAAAACCGAGAGATCATGCTAATGGGGAAAGCCTCAGATATCTGGTCGGACGAATGGTGGCCCTCACAATTGGGAGTAGCCCCTGTTCCTAAACTAAGTGTTAAAAACCTAGGTCTAAAACTGGACCAGGCGTTAACTATGAAAGACCACATTGCTGCCACTACCAGCTCCTGCTATTTTAGTTTACGTGTACTCCGCAAAATCCTTCCTTACATGCCTATTAACCATCGTAGAACTCTAGTGCAGGCTATGGTAATTAGCCATTTGGACTATGGAAACGCTCTGCTGGCTGAAGTGGAAGAGACCCTGCTTGCTAAATTACAAGTGATTCAGAACACTGCAGCCAGAATGATTCTGAATCGCCCAGCAGGTTCCTCCTCTGCCCCTTTGCTCAGAGAGTCACACTGGTTACCTGTAAGGAAGAGATCATATTTTAAAATCTGCTGTCTCACCTATAATACTTTGAAAGGTAGAGGCCCTCATTATCTGCAAAAGAAACTCATAAAATATGCACAGTGCAGAAATGTCAGATCTAGCCTTCTACAGGTACCCCGTATACGTTTGAGTCGTAAAGGGGGTAAAGCTTTCGCATATCTTGCTCCAAGATACTGGAATAAACAACCCATGGCCCCTGCGTAAAATCTCCATTTACAGCACCATCAGGAAACAACTAAAAGCCTATCTGTTTGAATCTTTTCAGCTGGTTCAATTTCTAGCATCAGGTATCATTTCTAGGCAAGCGCCGAGATGCCCCCTGGTGAGTTGTGCGCTATAGAAATAAAGATAACATACCATAACAGAGTTACAAGCTGACCCCCCAGCTGTGCTAACTCTGGAACGGTGTGACCAACATGGGTCATCCAAGGTATCAAACAACTTGTTACATTATTCCTGACAAAATTAATGTAGCAAGGGACAGTGTGCAACTTTAGTTTAGTTGCCACTTTGTTGCCTTTAGTCCCCTGTGCCCTTAATGGTTGCTCATGGGGTCCTTTCACAAAAAAGCGTTCTGCCCTGCTGGGGAAACATGCTAACTACTCCCAGGAAAGGATACAATAAGGGCCTGCTCTGGAAAGAGGGGTCACCTTCCCCGTGTAGGAAGCCACATGGGTGCTGGCCCAAAAGGCGAGTTGCAAAGACGAAGCCGCATTTAATGGGCGAATGGGTAACACTTGGGAGAGGAGCTGCTCCATTGTTGAGGCAGACAAGTGAGCACTAGGGGCAGAAGAGAGGAAAACAGTTGCCAAACTAGTTTTCCAGGGGCATGTAGCCCCCTTGGTAGCCACACGTCTGGGTTGGGCTATGGAGTTCCACAAGCCTGCAGAGGAGTCCTGACATATTGGAAGTGGACAGAATGGTGCATCCTGGGATGCCCAGATGTCACACTTCACAAGAAGTGGTCATCAGGTAGGAGGAAACCTGGTAGCCCATTGGCTGCCAACCGCATCCTGTCCTGAATGCATTCTCTGATCATAAGTAGGGCATCCCTATTTCCCCAAATTCATATCTTGACTGGACTGGAAGAAGGACCAAAGAAGGACTGCCTTGCTGCATTGTAGAACCATCATCATCATAACTTTATTATCGATCACAAAGAGCTTAAAAAGTGCATCACAGCCAGATACATATATTGCAGACGCCAGGGTGATTATAAAATACCAGAAAATAGAGCAGTCTATAAAAAAGGACAGTTAAAAATACCATATGAAAATTAAAACCATATCAAAATACATATCATGAATATGAAATACATATTAAAAAATAGATATATTACACCAAACACTTTGAGCATCTAATCCATAAAGCCAATAGAAATCTTGCTAAGCCAAAAACCACTACTCTGCTGGTGTCTGTGCTAAGAATTCCAAGCACCTCTAAATAATGTCCAGGTCTGGTAAGCCTGCACAGGGGGATAATCTACTTGGGCCTCAAATTCTCATAGAGTGGGAAAAAAAATAACATGGACTAAGGATTCAGGGCTTCCTTTGCAAGCCAGACATAAAACATCAGAAAGTGCATTGCTACGCCACTTACTTCAAAACAGCTTAGTGGGGAGTGTCTTATATCTAAATTGTAGAAACAATTTCCGTGCAAGTGGGAGTACAATTTCATCAATGGTATCCTCAAAGGACGGGAAAGGTTTGAAATCTACCTACTCACGAGTGAGTGAGCCCTTGGGATTTGACACATCCTTCACCAGGATAAATTCCCAATAAATGGCCTTTACCCTGCTTTTCGAAATCCAGCTCAACTTCTCCGGATTTATCCAATATTCCTCCAACCCCAATTTCCTCAATAATTCCCTAAGGGAACAGAACCAGGGAATTCTACTTATCCTGGGCTGTGTCATAGGGTCCCTAACAACGACTTGATAGGGAGCAAGCTCATCAATCATCCATAGACAATGCCAGAACAATAGGTGCTTATAGCCCATCTTGTGGGCAATTTTTGTTTCGTCCAGTTCCAAAAGGATAAGGGTCAACGAAGTGCTAACTAGTAAGTTAAGGAGTGATCTTATAAAATGATGTTCGGTTGCAGAAAGGCAATCAATGTTCGCACTCCCCCACAATTCTGCTGCATACATAGCCGTTCCTAGTGCTTTTGTGTCATATATTTCTATTGCTGGAGCCACTTTCCTAGACACCTTGCTTCTTTAGATATTAGTTATGTGGGCAGTCTGATGAATTAGGGACAGATATACTTTCTCTATATGGGGAGTCCAACACAGATTTGGGGTTAACTGAATCCATAAATAATCAAATACGGAGACTAGTTCGATAGTGCAGTCGCCTACATACATACATCTCTTGGATGTTTTTGAAGTACCCTTGGAAAACACCATATACTTTGGTTTTGAATCATTGAGCTCCAGACCACGCTCATCACAAAAAAATGTAGCATCATTTAATAGCTGTTGTAGCCCTTGGGGAGACTTTGATATTAGTAGCGTATCATCAGTAAAGAGAAGAGAAGGGCAGGAGCCCTGCTCTCTCCGACTTTTGTGGCATCACTCCCATCTCCATCAAGAAATCCTACTACCTCATTAATAAATAGCGAAAACATGGTGGGTGCTAGAATAAACCCCTGTCTAACTCCACAATATATCATAAAGGGCGCAGTAAGTTGTCCCTCTTGTCCCCTCCTAACTTGGGCTTTATTTGATGAATGACGCTGGATAAGAATATCCAGTACATTTTGTGGAATCCCCATCTATGCCACCACCTTCCAAAGTTTACATTGAAGGACCAAGTCAAAAGCTACTCGCAGATCCACAAAGGCTACGTACAACTTCCCCCCTTTAATGAAAACTTCTTTCCAGTAAATACAAAGGAAACAAAAGACCTGATCCAAGGTACTGATATTGGCACGAAAACCCACCTGGAAGTCAGACAGAATATTTTCTTCCGAGATCCAATCCTGGATACAGGCCAATATCTGCTTGCAGAAACTGTTCTGCACAGAATCGATTAAACTAATGGGCCTATAACTCCTCGGATTGGCCCTACTCTCTTTCTTAAAAAAATTGTATATTCTCAGCTGAGTTCCATGAGAGGGGAATTTCTATGCCCAAGAGGATTGCATTGGATAACGTATTAATATAGGATCTTCTCTATATAGATCATTGGGAATTCGATGAGGGCCGGGAGCTCTGGCTGGGATGCAGGAGCTGATAGCTACCTGAGTTTCTACTAGTGATATTTCAAGAACTTCTACAGTGCCAAATGGGAGATGTTCCCACAAAACTACATTCTCCTCATCCTCCTTACTGCCAAAAGAATACAGGCCCACAAAGTGGGATACCCACTCTTCCGGCTGTACAGTAAACTCTAGGGCAGACTTGGGTCCATTCAGGCAAATGGAGGCATTCTTCTAAAAGGACTTGTTGTCCTTGGTGACCAGGGCACTATGTAGAGGAGACCATAAAGGACATTCCCACTGTTTCTTGGCATGATCTGTTGCCCATCTCTATCTGGCTCTACATTCCACCATATCTTGGCGAAACTTAGATTCCACTGCCTGTAGAAGTTCTCCCTTGGCCTTTCTTCATTCCTTGTTGTACCACTCAGTCACAGGGGTCTGCCTTTTCCATCCTCGTTTAGCGTGACATTCCCTCCTTTTTTTGTTTGACCAAATATTTCCCTGATCTGCATATAAAGTATCACATGTTGGTTGCTCAACTTCTCTATAATATCCACTCTAGTGAGTTCAGACAACACCAACACCTCCTCAAGCACTTTAGACTTAACAGCTTTCAAGGCCTCAGGGTTTTGCCCCACCCAATCCCATTTAATCGTTCTCAGATTATTACTATGGGATAGCCTGCCCAAGTTGCTCGACCCCTTATGTTGAGTTAGCACTCCCCATAATTAATTAAAGAAAGACTCAAAGTATTGTGGTCGCTATCAGATCTTTTGACCACTTTCATATCAGACACAGTGGGCCACAGACTAAGGTCGAACAGGCAATAGTCAATTCTGCTAGCATAGCCAGGTTTATTAAAGGTCATTCCACCATTGGGATCAAATTTGGTCCTGCCGTTTGTGGCCCTCAAATCATGCTGTAGCGTAAGGGCCCGCACTTGTCCTCCTCTCTTGGTCCATCTAACAGTTGGGAGTTCTAGCTGAGGGATTTTCCAAAAGCGATCCCACTCTTCAGTCAAATCTAATGGCACGTCTTTTGCCACACTGCAGCAACAGTACAAATTAGCCGAGTCAGCGCTTCGGTTACACGCAGGTTCGACACGCACTTCGCACACACTTGCAGCCTGGAGCCACGCTGCCGGAATCATCCCCACTGGAGGATAGAGTACTGGATGGTCATCTCACTGACAGCACCATTTCACTGAACTATAAAAAACTGGTCAACAACATCTCGGATCCTCTCCGGGCCCTCCGAGAGAAGTGGACCGGAGATGGCGTAGAGATGGATGATGAGGAGTGGCAGGAGGCTATCTCCTCTCCCAGGGTGGTGGCGATACCAGCTCGTCTCCGACTTGTCCAACTAAAATTTCTCCACAGGGTCTATGTAACGGGGTCTCAATTGGTACGAATTGGGAGGGCAGACAGGGGCGCTTGTAGACGGGGATGCGGCCAGCTGGGAACCTTTTTCCACATAGTCTGGGAATGTGAACTGATCCAACCCTATTGGCTTGACATCCATGACATTATTAATACTGTTTTGTCCGTGCAGCTCCGTGTGGAAGCCCGTAGGTGTCTTTTAAACATCTGGGAACCAACCGATTTAAATGTTTGCTTGACACAATGGGTTACGTTGGGACTAATGCTAGCCAAGAGGAATATTGCCCAGCGATGGGGGGCGCCGCTCCCACCTACAGTTCAGGATTGGGAAAAAGACTTGGATTGGGCAATGTTCAAAGAAAAAACTGTGTATGTGTCCCGTGGATGTCCCAAAAAATGGTCTTGTGTATGGGGCTTGTGGAACTCCTATAGAGGAGAAATATGTCAGCCTCCTTTGACTCCTTCTATCAATGATCCCCCCTCACCCTAGATCTTCCACCCTGTATAAATGTATCCTGTGACTTACCTACTGTACCGGCGATGCCTACTGTATTACTCCCTCTGGAATGTCGATGTATTGCTGATGTCTGTTTCTTAATAAAAATGTTTTTTAAAAAAAAACAATCTAATGGCGCGGAGGCAAGGGGCTCAAATGTACAATTAAAGTCCCTAGCTACCAACAGAGGGGTGTGTTTGCTGTGTATTCAGTGAGGGCATGGTCTAGAATGCCTATGGTATTGGTTTCCACTGTACCCAAGCCCACTCTATTATATACATTTAAAATTCTGATTTTTAGTCCTGGGTGCAAAAGGAGATCTATTGTCAGAATATCCAAGGAATTGACAGGGACTATTTTGACTTTGAACCAAAGTGCAATTTTCACCCAAACCACTAAGCCACCCTTTCCTGATTGCATTGATACCATAAGATGAATTCCCACATCTATAGGGAGTGGTCAAGCTCCAGGTTTCTTGAAATAAGATCACATCGTGAGAATCCACAAAATTGCCCCATTCAGGTTCTATAAGCATCCTAGAGATCCCGGCAACATTCCATACCAACATTGGGTACAATGATGGAATTTGGTTCTGGCCTGTGCTCCAAAGTTGCGCCCCTTTCCTCCTCAAGGTGGGACACTGCTATCAAAACCATCTACTAAACCTACTGAACCAAGAGTTTATAGGGCCCAAACAACCTGATGTTTAGCAGGAGACCATAGCAAAGGAGGCCACATAGAAAATGTTTCCCCCAGAGCAGGGCTAGGAGTCATTTCATCACCCTCTAAGCACCACAATCCTCCTTCCTGAAGTCATCCCTTGTCACCAACCAAAGTGTTGTGGAACCAGCAAAGAGAGGCTGCACCGGCGTGGACTACACCTGCTGAACCTGGTGGCTAGCAAGGGAGACGGGCTGTGCTTGCTGTGTCCTGCTTGAGGAGAAGCCCTCTCCAGAGTTCAACCAAAGCCAAGAGACTCCAAGAGTCAGTGAGCAAGTCTCATGTTCAAAGCACAGGGATACACCAACTGAAAAGCCTGCTGGTACAAGGTGGTAGCCCAAAGTCTTCAACCCGCCACCAACCCCCGCCATGCAGCACCAGGAGCCAGGACCTGATGCACAAAACTGCACCCAAGCTTGCTGTACCTGGAAGTGTCATCAAAATGTAGCTGGGAATCCCAAAGGATTAGTTATTGACCCAGGAAGGGTTGGTCTGTGACCGCAATACTAGATATCCGGAAGTCCAGTGGTGACTGGACTTTTGCCAGCACCGAGAGGACTTTGAGGGACATCGAATCTGTTACCAGGATTACCTCACCCACTTCATGGGCCAAGGAGTAGTCGCAGCAAGATGCTCATCGACCACATTGCACCCACAGCAGCCGTTGATCTGCAGCATCCATCATCCCTTGCATCAGGACCATTTCCATGAGAAATCCCTGCAAAGGATAAAACTGCCTGGAAATGACTGAAGACTGCTTCACCTGCTGAGGTAACTGTTACTGACTGGCTTCCTATTATAGTTGGTCACCTAAAGTGACTCCAGGTGACCACATTACAACTAGCCCAAACTGTGTTTACGGTTGAGTGAAATGCTTTGCTTTACTATACCTTGTCATTTCTATATCTCCAGAACCCTCCCTTCAGTGGATCTTTTTAATTGTGTTGTCTAAAAATACATAAAAATACAGTCTATTTTTATGAGTTGGTGTTGGATTTCTTTGGTGTCCTGTCTATTTCTTCAATTGTTTTGGTGCTGTTAAAATGCTTTAGACCTGTTCCTTTGTGTAAGCCTTGCGGCTCAGAGACACAGCCACCCAGGGTTGAGCTGAAGGTTTGACAAATGAAACCTAAGGGTTCTAAAGGGGTTGGTAAGTGTATTACATGGTGAGGTCGCACAGCCACACCATATAATACACCCCATTTCCTCACAGAAGGATATGCAGACAGCTGATTCAATGCTTGATTGTCTTGAAGAGCATTCTGCTTCTGCTGCGATCTTCAATGACGGTGTTGCTATAGTGCTTTGCATGATGTGATAAGCTGTCTGTGTGTTACGCAGAAAGACTTCAGTAACGTGAGTTCTTTGAGGGTTCTGTTTTCATTACATTTTCTTTCCTGTCTGGAGATGGAACATTTGTTGTTGGCGATGTCTTTGAAGTACGAAGGGGGTTGAAGGTTTCAGCTTGCACTTCCGTGTTTTATTTGGAGCATGGATGTTCACATAGTTTTCCAGAAAAGTATTTAAGTTGTTTAGAAATGTATTGACGTTGGACGTGGAGCTACAGGACCAAGAGATGCATTCAAGCTTTAGGTTGCGGATAGAGAAATCCTAGAAGGATATTAAGGTTTGGCATTCTCTTTTGTCAGAATTGTTTTTAAGATAAACTGAAAACAGTCTACAGTCAACAATGCATAATCCTCAAATTGTACAGGACATTAATGCAAATGTTTCAACTGAAATTATCAACCGATTTGAAATATAGGAGAAGTAATTCTGAAAATGTTACTCTTCCAGATACATTGATTGACCGTCCTATTGTTCAGATGTTCTGGAATGAGGATTGTTAACTCTCTTTTCATGATCTTCTTCGACTACATTCAGAGGCAAAATTGTTAAGCTGTTTTAAAAAAACTTTGGGTGGGAAAAGATTTGATGATATCCAAATCTATGCTTCTCAAAAAATGTAAATCTACAATGAAAATATCTATAAAAAATTGGTTACTGCAAATTTCATCAGCAGCGAATTTGGATAGACTTTTTAATGGTTTTCAAGGAAAGCAAAGCTTGTTCTTAAAAGAGCAGAATACATTTCTGGTCACGTATGATGAATGCTAACATCCCACCATTAAGAAGATGGCTATATCGACACTTTACAGTGTTATGTATTGATTTATTTATTATTTATATACCTTTTTGGTATATGCTATTATATTTTTTGATCTTTTGCTGATACTCTTATGTCTTGATTTACTTTACAAACGTTTAATTTCTAATAAAACATGGTTGAGCTGAAAAACAAAGTGTGCCCGGAAGGCAGGCACCTTCTTGGAATCACTTGTGACTCACTCAATCCTTCTGAGAAACCGTTCCCATGCTAGACAGCATTCTCTTGAAGGATCATGCTCTACCGTGATGCTACTCGCCATATAGAGAACATTGCCTACGAGTGAGGATTTTGCAATCTGTATGCTCTCTACAAAAAAACATACTTGGTATGAGTCAGCCCTTGAAGTTCTTTACAAAGTATCATTCAGTAGACCCCACACACAGTCAAACATGTCTTTGTGAAATGTTCTGCATTGGCTGGTGTCATTGCCTTTAAAATATGACATTATTCCAAGCGTTTGCCGGTAATAATTGTAGCTTAAAAGTACTGCTTTCTCAGTGGGCATGCCCAGACCTACTTAATGGTGGAATGTTAGGCTGAGAATCCTTGCTAAAAGGCTGCCATTTGGGTTGTATGGTAGAACCATGCACGCCTAAACCACACGTGGCTTAACAACGCAGTCACTACCATGACTGTTTTCTTACCACGTGTTCCTTTGGCATGCAAGTCGACTTGCTTTAGGGCAGCGCTGGTCTTTGGAATAATATTAATTACTATTCCAATTCCAATCGGTGCATCAGCAGGGAAGGTGTTGCATTTTAAATCCAGCACTGAGTTCCCTAAAGCAAGTCATTGTAACAACTTGTCTCCTACAGGAGCGCGTGGTACCGTCGCAGTAGTGACTGTATTGTAAAGGCACTGCGTGGTAAAGGATGTTCCCTGCCATTGGTTAATTGGTTTGCAGAGATCATAGGAAATCTTTCTTTTCTACCGCACTGATTTTTTTCACTAGTTTTCCACGTTCCATAACTTTGAAAATGACTTTAGTCACTCTTTGACCTTCCTTACTCTGAAAGCTAGAAACCACAGAATGCTAAAGAGCCCCAAGAAATTTTTATTGGGAATTTTTGCAGTATAGAAATGGGTATGCTCTGTGATAGGTCTGATGGCCCCAGCATTCACGTGGAATTTGTGTTTACACTCAGCCTTTCAATTGTCACAGATGTTTTTGGCTACAATAAACATCCGTTATCTGTCAATTTCGTCAAAAGACCACTTTAAATAGTGAACATGTGCTCTTCAAATTGTCTATTCCGACGACTTTAGCAAGTGCCTTGATTTTATGATGAAAACATGTCATTAAACAATTCTAATTTCAAAGTTAATACGTTGGATTTAAACGAGCACTGCTTCTTTAAAAGTAACCGAATGTTCGCCTTTTATTTTGGTTTCAACATCATGCTTCTCAAATAGTTATTGCTCAGACAGGAAACCAGGAAATGTGTCCGTTAGATGCTTGCATATTACAACTGCGCATCCAACTACAATGTCGGGATTTATGAAGAAATGTTTGCAAATTGCTACCTTTGTATCCTGAAAAATGTGTAAGAAAGGGCCTTATACTCTTGTTTTCAAATTATGCTTAAATATTTGATCTTAAATAAATGTCATTGTCTATAAAAAATCATTGTTTTTGGTGACTTGATTTTCTTCATATCTTGATCTCTGCCCTGACTTCTGCTTTTTGTTTTTTCGGTTGTTATTCTGAAAGGGTCGATTTCCTTTTGTTTCTGCTTTACAGTCACCAGGTCAAATATTTTGCAATAGATATGAAGCATGCGTTCTAGCTGTTTGCTAATTTTCTCCACAATGTTTGCGAAAGTGTTGGTTTCTGACACTTGGAACGAGAGTGTGCCAAATCAAAGGATGGTATTGCTATTTATTGTATTAAATGTACGTTTGACGTCAAAATGCGCACAACTCTTAATGTGTTCACGTTTCTGAGCACTGGTGGGCACGTGACAACCATGCACAAGCAAGGCGAATGTGACTGAACTGGTATGGGACACTGCAAAGAAGAAAGGCGGGGAGTGATGAAGTATGAACAAAACATAGGAAGGAACCCTCCTGGCAGGTTATACTACATTTGCAGTGCCAGAGCATGCTCAGGACACTGGCAGCCATGATCCTGAGAAGTTCAAACTTATAGGTGCAAGATGATGACGGAAGCATGCTCCTCTCGGGTATGTAGCGCGCTTTACAAATGCAGTGATTGATTGATTGATTGATTGATCCCGAAATGGAAGAAGAGGAAATATAACATCAGAAAGGCAAACATAAGTATCCACACTGGAGGAGAGGTGTACTAATCCGAGAGTATGGCCCTCATTGAGTGTTGCCTGCAGAAAGACTTGGCCTGTTGTTTCCCACAGAAGAGGAAAAACACATAGAATAGTGTCTGCCATTCCCAGGTCTCTGTGTTTTTCACCATTAAAGGGAAAACAACTCATAATCCCTGGTAAATTAGGGGGAAATACCAGCTGCGATCCTTATTACTTTCGGCCCCTGTATCTCCCAGCAGAGTAACAGGGATCTTGTAATGTGGGTCTGTAAGGGTAAATCTGACTCATCCAAAATGAACTGGATAGTTAGCACCACTTGGAAGAGAGGGATTAACTAGATCCTAGTGAGCAACATCATTCTGACCATGAGGAAAGGTATACCTGAAGATCCAAAATGGCCTCATCTCTCTGGACATTCAATAGTTTGTGGCCTACTGGGAGTCGTGGTTTACTGCAGCACACTTTAGTCCAGCACGTTCCTCTGCCCACCACACACAGTCTGATTTGCATATGGCTGGGTCTAAACTGGGGTGGCATGGTGAGCAAAAGAATGATGGATTTAACCCAGATCTATTGACTGGGGAGAATGTTTGATTTGCTCTGCATTCCATCCATCATCTGTGTGTCTTTTGCTTTCTTGTGCCAAGTGTGCCAGGAATGCCCAGACGTTGGTCCCTGGCTCACTGTGCCACTGGATTCAAGCTAGCCTGGCTGTTGATTGGTGATGCCCCGGAACCGGTCCCAGGATGCTTGTTTCCGGTCCAGGGTGGACCTGGCTTGGCAGTTCAGTCTGGACTGTTCCCATGAGGCACAGGGTCAAGACTGGTTTGCATATGGCTGGGTCTAAACTGGGGTGGCATGGTGAGCGAAAGAACAATGGATGTAACCCAGATCTATTGACTGGGGGAGAATGTTTGATTTGCTCTGCATTCCATCCATCATCTTTGTGTCTTTTGCTGTAACAGTTATGCCATATAAAAACATCTCCTAAAATTCCAATTCTGTGCGGCAAATACGGGCATGTTATCTTACATTTTTAAATTCAGATCACTACAAGGATGCTCTGCTATTTATTTACAATTTTCTTGTTGTAGAGTCCCGGTCTTTGGGGTCAACTTGTTTTCATTTTATAATATCTGTGCAAGTAGTGTTTACATAAAACTCTTCATATGTTACTTCATTTCCTCAAGTTCCCCATGCACCTCAGGGTTTAACAGATTTCTGTACTGCTTAATACCATTGTTAAGGACTTCTATTTCTGTCTTGGAAAGAGTGGGGCCTAACACATGAAAACTCCTAGTTTTTCTTTTGCATACGGACGTCTTGATTTTGGACCTCTGCTGACGATTGGGATCCCCAAATGGATTTCCACTCACTCTAAGCTGTAGGAAAAATTTGATTTGAGTTGTACCCTCCAGTGCCCACCTTTTTATTTATAATAAGGTCCATTCCTGTGCATCTTTATCAAGAGGCTCTTTGCAGGTTACACATGCACATGTGTGCAGGCTGACCAAGGAAGACTGTTGCCTCACTCAGCCTGGCATCTACGAAAAGGTCGGCCTTTCATAGATGACTGAACTGATTGTGGCCTCTCAAGGGCTAATAATTGAATTGGCCATGGTCGCTGCGAAATCATTGATACTGCACTGTGCTGTTGTAACCTTTGAACAAATGTGCATCCACTCCCATGTGACTTTGGAATCTTGGTGTGTTGTTATGCACCATGTATTGTTTGCAGGAAACGCAAATACAAATATATATATTTTTTAAATAATTCAATCGGCTATCCAAAAAGAAATGTATACGTTCTGATTGGCTGAAATGTAAAGCTGTAGTGTTTGACCTGATTTGCACTTTCATCAAAGTGTGTCTAAAATATAATTTTTGATGGGCATAAGGCACAAAGGTCAATGACATGTCCTTTCCTTGCTGGGTCATGATCCCATATCAAGACTCCACATAGATCTATATAAGTTATTTGATCAACTTGCAACTTAAGTTAGGCTTCTTTCCATAACACAGCCGGAATGGGATTTATACTTTTGGCTGCCTTGCTGGAAAGGTTAATTGCTCTGCTGCCTAGCTGGTAGATCTAAGCCATCCAAGAGACATTAGATATCTTCTGGCAGATGAAGTGGGTAGGGATGAAATCTCCAGATGCTAGTTAGCAGCGACTTGTGCTAAGTAGTTTGTAGAGATTCGTACATGAAACAAAGAGAGGACAGGTAGAAAACTGTCTCCAGGGAGTTCACTGAAGCCTTTCAGAGACTAAACCAGGCCTCCAGTGGCACAGCTTAGCTCAGAGCAAAGGTGTGCTTCGATTTTGTTCTAAGCCACTATCTATGTTTCTTCGCAGAATATTATACCAGGGGGTGCACAGCAGTGGGTAATCATTGGAAGTGCAAGTTAGGTGTGAGGGAGTGGCGTGGCACATTAGATTGGGGCAGTGACTCTCAAGTTCTAGAATTCTCCACCTCAATTTTTAAATCCCATCAAATGGAAGAACAGTTGAGATGAAGCAGAAAGCTTTCTGAGTCTACCATTTCGGGGTCTGTTACACTTTATAAAAACTTCACATTTATATTGAATCAGGAGCAAGAGGACGAACCCTCACTGCTGATGAACCCTAGTGTATGAAGCACTTCAGAGGACTTTTAATTATGGCCTCTTGTGGACTCTGTTTTCCTGGCTAGTGGCATTAGCTCCCTGACTCTCTTATAGGGCTAATAGGAGGTCACCTTTGTGGGTACCCTAAAAAGAAAGGGCTAACTGCCTGGTCCCGCATGTCCCGGATTGGGTTCACCCGGTTCAAGCTGGGTTTTCCCCTAACTTTTTGCCTTCAGACCTCCTCTTTTTGTTGACTTTGTTAATGCTGGCCTTAGAACTCTGCACACTTTACCACACTAACCAGTGCTAAAGTGCTTCTGCTCTTTCACTAAAATATAGTGACATTGGCTTATACCCACTTGGCATATTTAATGTACTTATAAGTCCCTAGTAGAGTAGCACAACATTTGCTCAATGCCTGCAAATCAAATGCTACTAGTGGGCCTGCAGCACTGGTTGTGCCGCCTACTTAAGAAGCACCTTATCCCTTGTGAGTTTTTCCAGAAATATCCCTCGCAACTTCTAAAATCTTACCTGGCGGTGCTTGAGGCTTCCTCGGAGAGTGGCAGTCTCCTGCCGGATTGGCGGCATGCCGAAATTGTTGTGTTCTTGAAGCCGGGTCATCCGCCAGAACAGTACTCATCATCCCACCCGATCTCTTTACTCAACGTGGGAACTAAACTTCTGGCTAAGGTGATCGCCAACTGCCTGGTCCCGCATGTCCCGGATTTGGTTCACCGGTTCAAGCAGGCTTTATGCTGGACCGCGCTATGCGGCATAATATTAGGCATGCACATAATGCCGTAGCCGGGTCGATAAGCTTGGGACTCCAACCACGCTCCTGTTGGCGGACATGAACAAGGCCTTTGATTCCCTCAGTTGGACGTATCTCTTTTCCTTGCTCGGCCGTCTAAATATCGGCCCCGGTTATTGAATTTTATCCACTTGCTGTATACAGACATCACCACCTCGGTCCGAGTGGCCGACTCGGTTTCCAGACGCTTTTCCGTCGGGCGAGGGACGCGTCAGGGCTGCCAACTCTCCCCTTATCTTTTCGCACTCGCCATGTAGCCGCTTGCGGCCTGGATACGAATAGACGCACAGATGTGTGGTTTTGAATGGGCACCCGGGAGTTCCTGATTGTATAGCTCTTTATGCGGACGACATCCTGTTTTTTCTCACGAATCTCAACCGGACTGGTCCGCGTCTTCTTCGCATTATGCAGATCTTTGACGAGACCTCCGGCATTTATATGAATCGGGGAAAATCCTTTTTGTGGCCGCTTTGGGGAGGGGATCGGCTGGGTGACTGGTCGCGAGAAGTGGTAGTAGTCCCGAATGGCTTTAAGTACTTGGGGCGTATTTCTCTCAGCATCTCAGGCATTGGCATGGAACAAGAACCTCGCCCCCCTATGGATACAGGTGATTGACCAGACGCGCGTGTGGTCCCACCTACCCTTATCTCTATTTGGCAGGTCCACTATCTTCAAAATGATTTCCCTACCCCGTCTCCTCTATCAATAACAGAACCACCCCTATCCGATAAAACTAAGGTGGTTTCGGCAATTAAATGCCATTCTAGCCCACTTTCTTTGGGGCGGGGGCGGTGCGTCGCGAGTAGCCCTAAGGACTTGCTTCCAGTCTACATACTACGGCGGAGTGGCCACCCCAGATATCCAAGAGTACTACATGGCCTCACATCTTCTCGTTCTCAATGATTGGTAGTGCGGCAATCACGGAGACCCGGCGTATGCTGTAGAGCGTTGGCTGCTGGGAGACAATGCACTCCACATGGTTCTTTATTCAGTGGCGCTGCTTAAGGGGCTACCGCCCGCTACAGCCATGATCTTTAAGATCTGGAAGTCTGCGCTCCGCCTGATGGGTTGGTGGGAAAGAATCACCAGGGAAACCCCACTGTGGACCAACGAACAGCTGCCACAGCTGGCGCAATTGTCCAGCTTTCGAGGCAGGGGAGCTATCGGGATTGACAAGGTGGCGACAGTTGTACATGGATGCACCCTCAAGTCCATTCTCGACATACAAACGGAATATGATATGCCCCGCACGCAATTCTACCGCTATCTTCAATTCAGGCATGCCTTCACCCCATACATATCACACCTCACAGAGATTCCCAAATGTAACCCCATCGAGGCAAAAGTTTTTATGGGCAACTTGGGGGACCATAAAATAACCAAAATATACCGTACACTTGCAGTATATAACACGCCTACCACACTACACAAAACTAGAGAGGCATGGCAGCAGGATCTAGGTCTCTTAGAGGAAGAAGACTGGGCAGAAGCCCTGGAATTCCCGCGCAGCGCAGTAATCGCAACCCGTCTGCATTTTATCCAGTTTAAGTACCTAAATAGAGCCTATTATACTAGGCACAGACTGTGGCGTGCTGGGCTAATTGCGTCCCCGCATTGCCTATGCTGTGGATCCATGAAGGGTACCTTCCTGCACACCGTGTGGTCCTGCCCAACATTGTCGAAGTTCTGGAGAGGGGTGTTTGCATGTCTATCTGAGGTTTTGGGGTGGGACGTTCCATCCTCGCCAAGGTTGGCCATGCTGCATTTACGGAGGACCTAGGTGGAAATAGGTACAAGCTCCACCTCTTGTTTCTGGGCCTCACGCTGGCAAAAAGAGACATTGCCCGGGCCTGGAATCCCCGCCGTCACTCGGGGTATGGAAGAAGGGTCTAGATTTTTGTATGGGCCTGGAAATCCCGGGGGGAACAACCTTTACAACGCAACTTTTACAACGCACTACACTTACAACGCATTTTTTACAACGCACAATCCATTACAACGCATGACATTACAACGCAAGACACTACAACGCATTTTTAAAAACTACCTTTACAACGCATTCCATTACAACGCATACTACCATTACAACGCATACCATTACAACGCATAATATAGTAATTTTTACCCCTATACTATCCAACACTTACCCTACTATTGCACCCCCTGGAGTTAGAATAGTAATTTTTACCCCTATACTATCCAACACTTACTCTACTGTTGCACCCCCTGGAGTTAGAATAGTAATTTTTACCCCTATACTATCCAACACTTACCCTACTGTTGCACCCCCTGGAGTTAGAATAGTAATTTTTACCCCTATACTATCCAACACTTACTCTACTGTTGCACCCCCTGGAGTTAGAATAGTAATTTTTACCCCTATACTATCCAACACTTACCCTACTATTGCACCCCCTGGAGTTAGAATAGTAATTGTTACCCCTATACTATCCAACACTTACTCTACTGTTGCACCCCCTGGAGTTAGAATAGTAATTTGTACCCCTATACTATCCAACACTTACCCTACTGTTGCACCCCCTGGAGTTAGAATAGTAATTTGTACCCCTATACTATCCAACACTTACCCTACTGTTGCACCCCCTGGAGTTAGAATAGTAATTTTTACCCCTATACTATCCAACACTTACTCTACTGTTGCACCCCCTGGAGTTAGATTAGTAATTTTTACCCCTATACTATCCAACACTTTCCCTACTGTTGCACCCCCTGGAGTTAGAATAGTAATTTTTACCCCTATACTATCCAACACTTACCCTACTGTTGCACCCCCTGGAGTTAGAATAGTAATTTTTACCCCTATACTATCCAACACTTACCCTACTGTTGCACCCCCTGGAGTTAGAATAGTAATTTTTACCCCTATACTATCCAACACTTACCCTACTGTTGCACCCCCTGGAGTTAGAATAGTAATTGTTACCCCTATACTATCCAACACTTACCCTACTGTTGCACCCCATGGAGTTAGAATAGTAATTTTTACCCCTATACTATCCAACACTTTCCCTACTGTTGCACCCCCTGGAGTTAGAATAGTAATTTTTACCCCTATACTATCCAACATTTACCCTACTGTTGCACCCCCTGGAGTTAGAATAGTAATTTTTAACCCTATACTATCCAACACTTACCCTACTGTTGCACCCCCTGGAGTTAGAATAGTAATTTTTACCCCTATACTATCTAATACTTACCTTAAATGCAATTTAATATTATGCGTTGTAATGGTATGCGTTGTAAAGGTAGTAAGCGTTGTAATGGAAATGCGTTGTAAAGGTAGTTTTTAAAAATGCGTTGTAGTGTCCTGCGTTGTAATGTCATGCGTTGTAATGGATTGTGCGTTGTAAAAAATGCGTTGTAAGTGCATGCGTTGTAAAAGTGTGCGTTGTAACAACATACATCCAAATCCCGGTCCTCGAAGCGAGGGGGTGCGCTCTGAAACACTGCAAAATTTGGAAAAGGTGGGCTGATTATAGGGGGACTTTATCTTGAGCCTCCTCCCCCATCAGATACTGAAGAATTATTGCTATGATTCTAGTGGACTGGCATTGGTGTAGTATACATACTGGATGGGTCTACGGGTGGCAGAGACTCTCCCTATATGTGAGACTATTCTACTTGTCAGACAGAGGCAATGTGGCACAGTTGTTTATTCTTTTTTTGTTTTTATTCTTCTTTGCAATTTATCCTTCGTATGATCAATACTATATCATTGTTCAAAATGTGGATAAACATATATGTCATCTTGTATGCATACTTTGGGTTCTCTTTTACCTTGGGCAGCTAAGATTGCAGAGACACATATTAATTCCATTCTAACAGCATTTTTGGACAACCACGGTATCCTGGATCTCTCGCAGAATGTTTTCTGCCCAGGCCACAGCACCGAGACAGCTCTACTTGCTGTGACCAAACATCTGCGGACCGTTCTGGATGCTGGAAACACCGCGGCACTGATACTGTTAGATCTTAGTGCCACGTTCGATACAGTCTCCCACCAGATTCTACTACATCGCCTGGAGGAGGCCGGTATCGTCGGCTCAGCTCTAGAGTTGTTTAGATCCTTCCTCTCTGAGAGAACATTTCAGGTGACCGCTCTGCCTTTTCTCTCTCGTGTCCAGTTTATCGGACAGGGTGTGCCACAGGGCTCTGCTCTGAGTCCTGTACTGTTCAATCTGTATGTTCAACCATTGGCTGTGGTGGCCAGGGACTGGGGTCTCTCCATTGTCCCTTATGCCGATGACACGCAGTTGGTGGTGGTCCTCTCCGATGACATTACACGGGATGCTCCAAAATTCAGGAGCGGTCTGGCGGCAGTCGCGGAGTAGATGACCGCTAACTGTCTCCAGCTCAACGAACAATAAATCTGAGGTGTTGCTGGTGGGGAAAGATACTGAGTTCTGGAGTGAGCATTGGTGGCCAAATATCCTTGGGAGCCCACCCACCCCTAAGTTGTTGGTAAAAAATCTAGGGTGTGGATGGACTCGACCCTCAGCTTTCAGGATCACATCAAGAAAGTGGCAGGCACGTGTTTTGGCTTACTCCGGGGATTGAAACCCCTGTTGGGGTACTTTGATCCGTCCACCCGACAAATGATTGTCCAAGCGGCTATCATGTCAAGGTTGGATTACGCCAGTTTACTCTACCTGTGAGTAAATAAGGCTGAGGTCATACATCTGCAAAGGGTCCAAAATGCGGCAGCCAGTGACCTGCTTGGGCTCCCTAGAAGCTGCCCGACAACCGGTGCCCTTCGACGGTTACATTGGCTACCGATGGCCAAGCGCATCGAATTCAAGGCCCTTTGCCTGGCCTATAAAATTCTGAAGACCTCTTCCCCGGGTATTTTGGCCAATCTGTTAGTGCCTTATACACCCTTGCGCCATCTGCGCTCCTTGGGGCAATGCCTGGTTACCGTCCCTCGGGTGAAACGTGCACGTACCGGGGGACGGTCGTTTCGCAGCTTAGCGGCTAAACTTTGGAATTCCCTTCCCTCCCAGATCCGCTGTCTGGACAACTATCTGATGTTCCGGCTTAGGCTTTAGCCTCTATGCCTTGTTTCTGGCAGCGACGGGACGCCTCTTCGCGGAGACAGGTGTTGCGCTATACAAGTTGGGTTAACATAACATGTGAGGCACTCTTTCCATCTCAGATGTCAACAATATAATTATGTAGTGAAAAACAAAAAAAAGAAGCACCTTAAACAGGCTCAGGGCTGCCATTGCAGAGTCTGTGTGTGCAGCTTAAACTCCCATTTCGACCTGGTGAAGTAAACCTTCTATAAGGCCCAAACGTTCATTTTAAATACATATAAGTCACCCCTAGGGTAGACCCTGGACATCCCAGAGGACAGGGTGCAATGCATTTAAAAAGTAGGACATGTACTTTTAAGTTTCACATGCCCTGGTAGTGATAAACACTTAACTTCGTTTTTTACTGCTGCAAGGCCTATCTCTCCCATAAGATAACTTTAGAGTTGCCTTATTACATTTTATGGGAATAATTTCCAAATGAGAAGAGATGACCAGTTCATGTTTGGTGTCTCTCGAATCTAATTTTTTAATCCTAACTTATGATAAAGTCGGATTTTAAACTGCAATTCTGAAAACTCCACATTTGGAAAGTTGGTATTTTCTTGCCTTAGCCATTTGGTGTCTGCAGCCTGTCTCGGGTCACATGACTGGTTGTAGTTGACAGTTGGGCTTTGTGTATTCCTCCTAGGCAACCACACACAATGAGGAGCTTAGATGCGACTGGATGGACCATCACTGGCAGGATGGGTGGTAGGAGCTGGCCCCAGCCCCACTTACACTCGAATGGTGTCAAGAATTCCTGTCATACAAGGGAAACACGCCCTTATGTAAACAGGAGAGCTGTTACATAACTCAAGGGAAACACGCCCTTATGTAAACAGGAGAGCTGTTACATAACTCAAGGGAAACACGCCCTTATGTAAACAGGAGAGCTGTTACATAACTCAAGGGAAACACGCCCTTATGTAAACAGGAGAGCTGTTACATAACTCAAGGAAAACACGCCCTATAAAGGGAGGAACCGGGAGGTACAAGGCTGTCGGATATTGTGTTTACACCGACGTACCTGCTTCGTGAAGAGCAGTGTTCAGGAGTGGTGCTCCAGTAAGGCAAGAACGGAGGTAGGTCGAGTCGTTACTCCCTGGGCCGTGTCTTGTCCCATCGTCACCTGTGAAGGACCCGGAAGCTCTACCGGTCAACCATTGAGCTTCGCTTTTTGACTCGGCTGAGTCCAAGCGCAGTGGCGCTTTTGCTGGTTGGAGTCGTAACTCCCAGCCCGACCAGAGACACAGGGACTGCCAGCTGTAACGCACACCAGGAGGTGTTTGCCGCGTTACAGACTCGGAAGTCCACAGGATCGATCGAGCGGCTGCTCTCGGTTCAGTCTTCTTGCTTGTGATTGGGGTATCGGTTACGCATCACCAGGAGGTGACTCCGCGTCCCGGTGCAGTCTGAGGAAGAGGTTGAGCGGCTGCTCCCTTCAGGTAGAGACCCCGGCTGGGTGTTTCCCTGACTCCTCGATTCTCCCCAACACTCTTCGTGCCCCTCACAGCCTACCGATTGGCATTGTCGGCCATTTCATTTCTGCCCTCTGTTGGCATACGCCGGGATCGGCGTATATGCAGAGGACGGTTAGGACCATCCGTGCTGTGGGCTGGTAACGTACTTAGCCTGGAGGATTCCAGTGACTATAACTTTTGTTTGTTCTTTGTATTTTATTTGCCTTCATTAAAAGAACTAACCCTTCACAAGTGGTTGCGTCCTCATTGTCGTGTCTGTTAAACGATCCTGAGACGTTCAGGGCGTTACAAAATATCCGACCTTAATAACACTAACTGTCTCCCGGTCGATAACAGACATGGCAACACTTGATGATGTGCTGGCTGCTTTAGCGGCCATGCAAGTTGAAGTGGCTGCCTCTAGGCAAGAAACAGCCGATGTAAAAGCCAGACTGGATGCTATCCAATTGGACCCGCTCACGCCCAGCACCTCCCTCACGAACCAGACCCCTGCGGTAGTAGTGGAAATGCCGGTAGCCATCCCCTTGGCAACACCAGAGAGGTACAGTGGGGATCCTAACACAGTGCAGGTATTCCTCACACAAGTGGCGCTACATTTATCGTGCAAACCAAAGGCGTTCCCCACGAGTCAGGCTCGTGTGGCTTTCCTTATATCCTATTTGGCTGGAAACGCGGCACAATGGGCCGTACCTCTGGTGAGCAGGGACGACCCCCTCTTATGTGATTGGGGTGCTTTTCGCGAGGAATTCCTGAAGGTATTCGACAGAAGGGCTGACTCGTACACGGCGGACCGTGAAATGCTTGAGTTGAGACAGGGATCCAACGACCTGGTGCAGTATCTCAACGCGTTCCGAAGGCCGGTTGCGGAAACCAAGTGGCCTGTTGCTAAACAGACGGCGCTCTTCCATCAAGGGCTGTGCGATGAGCTCAAGGACGCCGTGGCTCATATTGACCCTCAACCCAAGACATGTGAGGGCCTTATCAACCTGGTATTACGGCTGGAACATAGGCTAAGTGAAAGAAAGGGGGATCATGGGAGAAAAGGAAAATCCCTTCCATCCTATGTGACGGTGGGAAGTCCTGAAACTTCCACCGCATCCAAGGGAGAACCCATGGACATCAGCGCAATACGAGCGAGCCTCACAGCCACGGAAAAAGAGTCACGCCGTAAACAAGGATTGTGCCTATATTGTGGCAAAAAAGGCCACTACGTACGTGAATGCCCTGCCAAACCGAAGACGTCACGTTATCGGGCCAACCGGTCGGTAACAGCCGTGGTGGACATACCGGCGGAAAACTAGAGGACTCCAAGACCAGAGAAGGGGCATCTCGGAGTCACTCATCCATCCCTTCACTTTCCAACTCGGTCACTAAGGGACAACGACACCTGTTTATCACGGTGCACGTGGGAGTGCATGACCAGTGGATACCCGTTGTGGCCATGGTGGATTCAGGGGCCACTGGCATGTTTATGGACCACAACGAGGCATGCAGGCTAGGGCTAGTGCTTCTTCCCAAAGCAGTACCCGAAGACGTCTATGCGGTAGACGGAAGGCGATTGGTGACGGGGCCCATCGGACAGCACACGGGGGTCCTTCCGATGAGATATGGGAGGAACCATTTGGAACAAATCGATTTTAACATCATCCGAGCGCCCCAATATGGCGTCATATTGGGATTGCCGTGGCTACAGAAACACAACCCCTTTGTGGATTGGCCAACACATCGCATCGAAATGACGTCACCGTATTGCATCCTGCATTGTGGAATAAGAACGGAATCCCTTGACGCAGATGAGAGCGGGAGTCAGACGGTGGCTACAGCGGCAGACAAAGATGTGGCTCTCCCCCAGGCTTATCACAGTTTTGAGGATGTATTTGATGAGGTGAAGGCGGAAGTGCTACCACCACATAGACAGTTTGACTGCCAGATCGACCTGGTGCCAGGGGCCAGCGTTCCCAGCGGCAGGCTGTATGCCCTGACGGAGCCTGAAAACGTGCATCTCCGGGGGTACCTGGATAAACTCCTCAGGCTAGGATTCATCCGCCCGTCCAAGTCTCCGGCCGCCTCGCCACTCTTCTTCATCCCGAAGGCTAATGGGGAGCTGAGAGCCTGTGTGGACTTTAGGGCATTGAATGCGATAACCATAAAAAATCGGTACCCCTTGCCTCTCATCAGTGTACTTCTGGAACAGGTCAAGAAAGCTTGTATCTACACCAAGTTGGATTTGAAAGGGGCATACCATCTGGTGCGCATGAGGGACGGAGACGAGTGGAAGACCGCCTTTAAGACCAGGTTCGGCCTTTTTGAGTACCTCGTCATGCCGTTCGGTCTGTGCAACGCCCCGGCAGCCTTTCAGTACTTTTTGAATGAGGTATTCAGAGAGGAGTTGGATATCTACGTGGTCGTATATATCGACGACATCCTCATCTATTCGTCCAGTGTGGAGGAGCACGTACACCACGTCAAAGCTGTGCTCCAAAAGCTGAGGGAAAACATGCTGTTTTGTAAACTCAGCAAGTGTGACTTCCACGTCACATCCGTGGAATTCCTCGGAGTGATGCTGAGTCCAGAGGGACAGGAGATGGCAGAACGAAAGATCAAGGCGGTGAAAGAATGGCCGGTGCCCCAAAGCGTGAAGGACGTCCAAAGTTTCATTGGCTTCGCCAACTTTTACAGGCGGTTTATAGATGGATTTTCAGGAGTGGTGGCCCCAATCACACAGCTACTGAGGAAGTCCAAGGAGTTTGTCTGGTCCCCTGAAGCGAACAAAGCCTTTGAGGCCCTGAAAAGCGCCTTTGGTAAGGCGCCGGTGTTGGCTCACGCCGATCCGGATCTCCCCTACGTGGTGGAAGCGGACGCGTCGGATGTGGCGCTGGGGGCTATCTTGTCCCAACGCAACCACGACACAGGGGTGCTTCATCCCGTTGCGTACATGTCCCGCAAACTCAACGACGCCGAACGCAACTACCATATTGCGGAGAAGGAGCTTCTCGCAATCAAGGACGCCTTCACCGAATGGAGGCATTGGTTGATGGGGGCAAGACATGTGGTATCGGTGTACACGGACCATCGGAACCTACAGTTCATGACGGCCACTAGACACCTTTCTCCCAGGCAGCTGCGGTGGATGATCTTCTTTGCGGGGTTCAACTTCCGCATCACATATCGGCCGGGGACGGAAAACCGGAAGGCGGACGCCCTGTCCCGTCAATCTGCAGTTAAGGAACCATTGCCTGCAACCGAGCGTTCCATCATTTCCCCGAGGATGGTATTGGGGGTTATCCAACCGGATACTTTCCTGAGGGGAATAAAGAGAGGGATCAGGTCATTCGCATGGCGGAGGTGGCTCCTCAGTCACAGAGAATGGCAGCTGAAGGACGGGATACCCCTGAAGGGCAGGTGCCTGTTGATACCCACGCCTAGGCTAAGGAAACAATCATTCATCTGGTGCCATGACTCTCCATGCGCAGGTCATTTGGGCTTTGAAAAAACGGTGGCTAGCATGGGACGGCATTTCTGGTGGCCAACCATGAGAGTGGATGTCAGGAGGTGGGGACAGGAGTGTCCTACGTGTGCTACCATGAAGGCCGACCATGGCCGAACCCAAGGGCTCTTACATCCACTTCCGACCCCGGATAGACCATGGGATAGCATATCACTGGACTTCGTGGTGGGCCTACCGGTAGACCAGGGGATGACGGCAATACTGGTGGTGGTGGATTACTTGACGAAAATGGGGCACTTCATCCCCTGCAAGAGAGTCCCTACGGCCGGGGAATTGGCGTCACTACTCCTAAAGAATGTGGTACGACTGCATGGATTACCTGGGGTGATCGTGTCGGACCGGGGGTCGCAGTTTACTGCGCAATTCTGGAAGACTTGGTGCACTGCGCTGCATGTTAAGACCGCCCTGTCCACCAGCTACCACCCTCAAACGGACGGCCAAACCGAGCGCCTGAACCAAACGCTCAAACAGTATCTGCGATGTTTTGTGGACCAGGGCAGGGAAGAATGGGTCGACTTGCTATGGGTTGCAGAGATAGCCTATAACAACGCCACTCACAGCTCCACACAGTCATCTCCGTTCTATAGCAACTATGGCCAACATCCCAGGTTCTTGCCATTTCTACATCCGTTCAGAGAGGACAGGATTCCCGCCACAGCGGACAGGGTGGCACACATAAAAGACACGTTGATGCGCTCAAGGGCTGTCCTAATAGAGGCCAAGAGAAGATACAAGGCTGCGGCAGATAGGAAGAGAAGGCCCGGGCCACTGTACCGCACTGGAGACTACGTCTGGATATCCACAAGAAACATGAGGTTTCGAAAGAACAGTGTGTTCCATCCCAAGTACATGGGCCCCTATCGAATTACCAAGTGTATGGGTCCCGTGAACGTGAAGGTGTGCTTGCCCCAGTCATTGCGGATACACCCTGTCTTTCATGTATCATTGCTCAAACCAGCACCCTCCAAGCCGTCTGGGACACCTAGGCCGGTATGCGTGGAGTCGGAGGTGGAGTATGAAGTGTCGGGCATACGGGCGTCCAAATGGCGCAGGGGGAAGCTGTGGTACCTGGTTGCGTGGAAAGGCTATGGCCCGGAGGAGCATTCATGGGAACCGGCTGAAGGGGTTCATGCTCCGCGCTTGGTCTCCTTGTTCCATCGGCGTTTTCCTGCCAGCGCTGGACCCGTGGGGAGCCGCTGAGAGGGAGGATGTACTGTCAAGAATTCCTGTCATACAAGGGAAACACGCCCTTATGTAAACAGGAGAGCTGTTACATAACTCAAGGGAAACACGCCCTTATGTAAACAGGAGAGCTGTTACATAACTCAAGGGAAACACGCCCTTATGTAAACAGGAGAGCTGTTACATAACTCAAGGGAAACACGCCCTTATGTAAACAGGAGAGCTGTTACATAACTCAAGGAAAACACGCCCTATAAAGGGAGGAACCGGGAGGTACAAGGCTGTCGGATATTGTGTTTACACCGACGTACCTGCTTCGTGAAGAGCAGTGTTCAGGAGTGGTGCTCCAGTAAGGCAAGAACGGAGGTAGGTCGAGTCGTTACTCCCTGGGCCGTGTCTTGTCCCATCGTCACCTGTGAAGGACCCGGAAGCTCTACCGGTCAACCATTGAGCTTCGCTTTTTGACTCGGCTGAGTCCAAGCGCAGTGGCGCTTTTGCTGGTTGGAGTCGTAACTCCCAGCCCGACCAGAGACACAGGGACTGCCAGCTGTAACGCACACCAGGAGGTGTTTGCCGCGTTACAGACTCGGAAGTCCACAGGATCGATCGAGCGGCTGCTCTCGGTTCAGTCTTCTTGCTTGTGATTGGGGTATCGGTTACGCATCACCAGGAGGTGACTCCGCGTCCCGGTGCAGTCTGAGGAAGAGGTTGAGCGGCTGCTCCCTTCAGGTAGAGACCCCGGCTGGGTGTTTCCCTGACTCCTCGATTCTCCCCAACACTCTTCGTGCCCCTCACAGCCTACCGATTGGCATTGTCGGCCATTTCATTTCTGCCCTCTGTTGGCATACGCCGGGATCGGCGTATATGCAGAGGACGGTTAGGACCATCCGTGCTGTGGGCTGGTAACGTACTTAGCCTGGAGGATTCCAGTGACTATAACTTTTGTTTGTTCTTTGTATTTTATTTGCCTTCATTAAAAGAACTAACCCTTCACAAGTGGTTGCGTCCTCATTGTCGTGTCTGTTAAACGATCCTGAGACGTTCAGGGCGTTACAAATGGGCTGCATCCTGCCTCCACACAAAGGGCTGCATACTCCCTCTACTTAGTCTGGAGCCGCTGCCAGGAAGGTAGGGCTTCTGTGCACTTCAAAGGCATGCCTCTAGAAGCTTCAAAGGCACAACGGTGTATCAATACTGCACCTCAGACCCTAACCCTTTAGTGCATTTCAGGACCTGTGGATACTCTTCCAGGAAAAAAGACTGCTGCATTGCTGCAAGGACTGCCACTTTGCTGGACTACAGCTCTAAAGGAACTGCTGCCCTTTGGTGCTGACCTGCTGCCTATTGCCCTTTTGCCTGGGGAAGAACTGGACCTGCAACTTCATCTTGAACCCAGGACCCCCAAGTGGTTCAAAGTGCTAGTCTGCTGGCCTCCTGATCTGAGCCTCTGGGACATAAAAGGCTCCCCAAACAGCTCCTGAACCCAGCTGCAACAGGTTCCTGATCCCCCAAGTGGTGCCTTTCAGGTCGTGGACGCTTGGCTGTGGCTCACAGGCTCTTAAATTAGGCTTGTGGGTACTTTGTGACTTCCAAATGGCCTGTTCACACAGAGACCGCGCCACTCACACCAAAAATCAGCGCAAGCGCCAGCTCGTCTCACTACAGCATCGACCACCTATGGGGAACCGCCAATAAAAAACACCAGCTCTGCCTGTCTGCGACGACTGGTCTGCTCTTCACGTCACGCCGTCAGCCTCCCGCAACGCTCTCCTTGCTCCTCATGGCCCTCTCCAACATGACTCTTGGCACAATACTTGAGTAGGTAAACCTTCAGCAGGACTAATCTGGGACTGTATCCAACCCGGTCTCCGTCTCCGTCGGCCTGAACTTTTGACTTTAACCCGGTCCAGTACGACTAGATAGCTGCGGTTAGAGCTTTGCGCTTTTAGGTGCTATTTTACACTATATTCTTTAAAAATGCATAACTCGGGTTCTACTGATTGGGCGTTTGTTATTTTGCTCTTGTTTTATTTATTAAATTCTGCTCTATGTTTCTAACCTGGTGTGGGATCTTTTTTGTATGGTGTTGTCACTGTTTTACTGTTTAAAGTGTTGTACAAATACATTACATATTGTCCCTAAGTTATACTCGACTGCTCTGTGCCAAGCTACTAGGGGTTCAGCACAGGTTCATTTGGGGTTTGCTTGTGCCTTACCCTGACAAGTATTGTGGTTACTGCTTGACCAGGGCTCATACCCAGTCAACCAGTAACTCAGTATCTCACACTGAGCTTGTATGTTGCCTTGGAGTTGTGCCCTTTGTGGTTTGGGTTTTGAGAGATTGTTAGACTACCTAGCATAAGGACAGAAACATGGATTTCCACTGAAGTATTTATACTGAAATATTGTTTAAGCCAATAAGGTTGTTTTTGTGAGAGCAGAAGTCCTGAGGCATTCCACTGAATTGCTCACTGTGTTAAAATTTAAATGTTTCGCTACAATTAGCATTATGTTGAGATGTTGAAGATAGCAGGTTTTACTTTTTTCATACTGAAAGGCAAATGTAATCATGATTGTGGTAAAACACATTGCATTTTTTGCTATAACTGCTTTGTAATATTGGTCAGTAGGTCTGACGTTTTATAATTGCATACCTTTGCATGATTTGCTAAAGGCACACAGGAGTACTGTGGTTTAGTTGCCCACTGGGATCGTTTTTGCCAGGCTGTTTAAGAGGGGTTCCAATTGGTTTCCACCTGCCATTTTGTAAACATTTGTAACTAGTGTGTGTAATACCGTGCATTCCTTTTCAAAGTAAAAGCACAGACTGGATAATGATATACTGGGAGATGCATTGCCGAGTTCTTCAGCCCACATCACATTTCTTAGTCAGCCTTGCAATGTTGTCTTAACTATCCTGAAAGACAAGTGAAAAAAGAGGTACTTGCTCCCTCATTTGAGGGTTTACATTGTGGGATACCACAAGGAGGAATGAAAAAGACTCCAGTTGACAACATTTAGGCTCAGTAACCTGACTGGCCTGGGAGCTCCCGACCCACATTTCTTTCTTCTAAATTATGACTGTTAACATAATTCATTTCGGGCAGGAATTCTCTAAATGGTTTATAACAGTTGCGGGCTATATGAGGTCCGTTTTTGATCAAAATCCTAATCATACATATTGCTGTAAACTCTGGTATTCATTTTTAATCTCTCCTGTCCCAGGGCTTGATCTCTTTTACCGATACTGTGGCTTATTCTTCTAAGTCTCTGTTTCCTGTAACATACAATTCGCGCAGACTGGCTCCCCAGGAGCTGGTATGCAAAGATATGCTGCAACCACGTTGTTCAAATGACATCCATCTCACTTGGATAACTGGATTTGAACACTCCCATCCCGGCCTTTTCCATTAATTGCTGGTAGCTTTTAGGGGTGAGGCATGTTCTTGTTCTTATTTATCATGCTGGATAGCTCCATTGTATTGAGCACCTGGCTGTGCCTGACCTAAGCCTCTCAATACTTACGCCATCTTTATCCAGGCCCACAATGGAGCGAAATTGACGTTATCCTTGTTCGGACTACATCCGGGGGCAGTTTATATAATTGTCTCCTTACTAGCTAACAACCAAACTCTTATTCTACTGTCTGGCCACCTCTCCTGCCTGACACAAGTACTCTCTTTCAGAATAAACAGTAACCCAGCTGTGTGTCCTAAGCTCTTGTGAACTGGAATCACGCCTCATCTGACTGAAGAGCCCCGATCAGGGCGAACCTGGTCTTGGGGTTGTTGTGTTCCGGTTCAGGGAGGACCTGGCCCTAGTTCGGGCTGGACTGTTCCTATTGGAGCAGGGTCAAGACTGATTTGCATATGGCTGGATCCAAACTGACATGATATGGTGGGCAGAGTAACTATGGGTTGAAATACTACCCTGAGCTATTACCAGTGGTTAGACTTATGGCAAGCATTCCAACCATCACCTTTTGTGTGTTTACTAGTCTTCAAGCATTTACTGTACGTTCACGTACAAACACTCACATGATAGGTAACTTTGTGTGACAAACTATTGCTAATCCTCCAAGATGGAGAGTTGTGTTTACTATTCCTTTCTCTGACTGCATCATGGGGGTATCTCGTAATTTAACTAGTGACCGTCTTGCAGGAGTACAGGTGAAAGAAGAAGGCCAAAGTGTTCCAGAGGGTTTGCTAATACATATATAAATAAAGACAAAGTAAAACACACATAACTTAATACCTTTATTGGCAGCATGGAAAGTACAATCAAAGCAATTAAGTCAGGTGATGTCGATGGCCAGCACCCCTCTCTGAAAATTGTTCCAGCACCACTGGTCTGAGCTGGAATAAAAAAAATGTTTTTGCTTAGCTTCACACGAAATGATTAGGAATTATCTAAATGATCAAAGCTTACCACTTGAAAGGTGTTAAGCCTGTCGCTCAAAAAAGAAGGAGCAGTCTACAAAAAGGGCAGTTGATCAATACAGACGGCTTCAATGTGGGTCCGGAAGTCAGTGCAACACAGGACAGGCTTAAATGTCATTACCTATTTCCTGAGACCTGGTACTAGAGAAACAGATGCACCCCACACAGGTTGCTGATTATTCCATATGCCTAATAGCTAGTCAAATAATAGTCATTGACATAATTGATCATAGTTTAGGTAGGTGTATTTGTAAACCGAACATAAGAATCGGCCAGAATCAGCACAAAACTCTTCCATAACCAAAAGCACAGAGTTAATCCAAAGCTGGATGGTGTTTGCAATGTTTTTTAATAACTACATTTTATTAGTTTGAACAGTTAGCAGCATCCACCAATAATCAATTAACATCAGTCTCATCGAACCGGATTCTCCTGGCGTGCACACCAGTCTACTTCGTTCCTCCAGGCTGCCAATGAGGGGGGTTCTGGCAGCTTCCAAGCACGGGCAATACGCTGTTTGGCCACCAAGGAGGGCACAGCTATGAAAGCCCTTTCTGATCTCGGTCCCCCAGCTTCCTCCAGGAGACCCAGTAGAGCCTTCAGAGGACCCAGATGAATATGGCAGCCCAGCACCTCAGAGATCTCCCGCTACACCCCTCTCCATAAGTTAGACAAAACTGAACAAGGTCAGACCATATGAAAAATAGCAATAGGGAGGGAGCAAGGCCCATCCGCTGTAATTATAGGGGGGGGCAAGTATGTCACATGGTGAAAGTTGATCTGTACCATCAAGGGTGAGAAAATCACCAATTCTCTTGGAGCCAAGCATGCCTTCCTCCAGTCATCATCATCCAACTCACCACCCAGGCCTCCCACCTGTATGGTAGAAGGAGGAAGTGATCGGATACATTATATATACCCACATGACCTACATGACACCACATGGGTTTAATGTGACATATGGAGGGGAAGTACGACCATACCCCAGGTGTACGCATCCTGACGCTGACTTTGTCCATATGACTTGGGATTGCCAGAGATTGTGCCCTTACTGGGAGGTGGTGTTGGTTAAGATCAAAGGCGTGCTTGGTAGGGAGTTGTCCTTAACAATTCAGATGTGCCTGTTAGGTCTCTTCCCCAGACCGCCTAAACGCAAAGTCGGGAATCGCTTGATTGATCTTACGCTGGGCTTAGCTAAACGCAGGATCGCAATGGAGTGGAAATCTGCGAGAGGACCGCAGATCTCGGCTTGGGATAGGGATGTCATTGAGTGGGCGGGAGCGGAGGGCAGAGCATTGTGGTGGGAGGAAGCTAGAGGGGTGAGGAAACTCCGGATAGCCCAACAATGGTGGGAAGTAGTAGCTGCATGGGAGAGGCCGGCGGAGTCGGGCAGTGACGAGGGAGGATCGGATGGTTTGCCACAACCAGATGGTGAGACACAAACGCTTGAGCTAGGACAGTTGGGGGCTGCTGCGGTTTGATGTTTAGTGTGGGAGTGGGTGGACTTAGATCACGATCAAATTTGGTCAGACGTACGGAGGTGGCAGAGCACCGATGGGGGGAATTCCCCCGCATCAGCCCAGTTTGCTTTTCTTGGTGGGTTGGGATAGTCCTCAGCCCAGCTACATGTTAGCATACTGCTGTGTCCACACCATCCCTCTGCATCAGTTAGCCGGTGTTGGGTTATGCTTTTGTTTTTAGTTTTTTTCTTAATTATTATTAATGTGGCTTTATATATTGTCAATGGCAAAGGTACGATCCAAATTATGAACAGACATGTATGAGATGGATGAATGTTGAACAACTGTCTATAACATTGGTGACATACTTCTGTTTGGGTGGGACTAGCACCCTTGATTGTAGTCTGAGATCGTAGTTGCATTATATTGTGTCTACCTCTTCTTTTTTGTTTTAGGTTTCTTCCTTTTCTCCCGATTATATTTTAATGATCAGTTTCTACAAAATGCCAATAAAAAAATATTTGTCTGATCACAAAACTTGCATTATACTTACTCTAGTACTTACATAGAGTTCTCAAACAGAAAAATTGTGCTTTGAAAAACACAGACTTAAAAGTAACCACAATGATCATATTACATTAGAAGAGACATTTGAGGCTTCAAGTAGGGTTTCTTTTAACCATATGCACAGTGTCAAGGTCTACATTGACAAGAAACAACCAAGCAGCAATTGGACGTTACACAGAGCGATGGCAACATATGGGTTCAATATGGACTAAATATAACTTTGCAAACTAGATTTGTGTCACATATAAGATAAGCCCTCTAATTACACCTTGTGAACGAAAAGCATAGCCAATTTAAATGCCTCACTTGACCTTTCTATATGTAGTGTACTTGCTAGTCCTATGTTACTATAAGCGTAGTGCACTCTCCCTGATATGGAATTAGACACAATAGCCTTACCCAAGTCAAAATAGCATGCATATATTGAGACTAAGCGACCGACTTAGAGTTTGGCTGATGGGTTACTACGTCACAAACGTGGTGGATATCCTGTCCACCTTATTACAGGTGCAACAGGATATAATGCACTTGTAATAAGGTAGATGGGATATCTGTCAAGTATTGTGATGGAACAACCCATGCACCAAACTCTAATTCAGGCTCTTAGACAGGTAGAGGAGTACATTAGCAATGTTCTAATGGTAAATGGTCCTTGATCATCCCATGGCACCTGAGTCCTGAGCAGTGGGTGCAAGTTATGTATCAAGAAATGGTCGACCTCCCCAACTGTCCGCCTACCAAAGGAAGTTTGGAAGTACACATTGATCCTGTGATAATGAATTTAATCATCTTGAAGAATGGTGTTGGTGGGGTGGCACTGGAATGTTGCATATCGGTTGTGCCCTGGTATTGTTCATACATTGCTTGGTTCTTAGGAGCCTTGCAAAGCGAAGCATCACATGTGCACATAACTTTACATGCAAATTAAAATTACGTTTTAAGGCTGCTTTCTGTTATGACCATTGTACTCCTACCATAAGCAGAAAGGTGCATACATTGTGTAGCGTCTTAAGACTATGAGCACCAGGACCGCACGGTTCTGGGCGGACTCAATAAAGGAATCATGTAGTCATTTGGGGAGGTGTTAAGGTATGGTCATTAATGGTTAGGAGATAATGAGAAGTCAGTTGAATGTGGTATGGTGTTGAGTAAAGAAGTCAGTTATGAACTCCGTGTGTGCCCGAATAAACGAGACTGCTCTCCCTGAGAGTTTGCAACACTACAGCAAACTGCTTGTGTGTGCCACATGCGCTTCTTTGATGAGAAGCAGTTCGAAGTTGAAGTGTGTGGAATTGAAGCCACGCTCCAGCCCATATATGGCCCTCGAAGAAGTTGAAAGTTCTGCAGAGGAGTATCCTCCAACACCCACTAGAAACCTACTGGTAAGGCCAAAAGAGGAGATACTGCCCCACAGCCTAACACAGAGCCATCATTGATACAAGGCGGGAAGGTAAAGGCAGTCACCACTAGGTACAACACAAAGGAAAATGATACTAAAGGCAGCCAACACCAGGTACAATGCAAAAAGTTGAAAGCAGTAATGAACAATTGTGAGAGACGCAACTGTCACTTACCGGAAAAAAAGATGACGCCTTAAGACCTTCAATCAGGCGTGACGACCCAAGTACAAGAACACGGCCAGTACTTGAAAGGGGTACCGGCCCAGAAGGACAGCTGCCATCACCTGAGCAGCATAAACTCTCCACAGCAGTTAAAAAGAGCACAAAGTACAATGCAGCTTTGTTTCTGAAACCCCCACCACCTTTCGACACGGCAAAGACGCAGAATATTTGCACCAGATGGACTGCATGGATCGAGTCGGTCGATGATTTCATAGATGCCCTAGAAGAAGTAGATGACAAAAAAATCATTAAGTACCTAAAGAATCTTGCTGGTGATGGATTAAAAGAAGTGATGAAGAAAATCTCACAGACTGAGACAATCTTGTACCCTCAAATCAAAGAAGATTTGGAGCCAAGTTCAATCTGAAGCCAAACATCAACTATGAAAGGTAAATTTTCAATGAAGCAGGACAAGTTGGTGAAACAATGGATGAGTTTGTTGAGAGACGTGCTTACACATTGTAAGTTTAGTAAATTTAATGATGTATAAACGATACGCCTCAGAGTCATTGATGGCTGTCTTTCGGACTTGTTCAGACGATGCATGAGGAGAGAGACTCTCAGTTTAGAAAAAGTGATAAAAGCGGTTAGGGCCGAGGAAAGAGCAGATCAGCAGCTTGCTGATAGGGAAGCTACAACAGCAAAGAGTGAATTGCCACTAGTCATGAAGAGCAAACACAAACAGAAAGTAGATACACGTAAGGTGCCGTCCTCAAAGAAAGGAAAGCTGTGTTTCTAATGCAGATTTTCATTTCCACATGAGGGAAAATGTCCAGCCGTGCAAAGGTTGCAGAAAGGAAAACCACTTCATAATGGTTTGCAACGCAGTAGAGAAATCACGTGCATCATGGCGAGATGAGAAAATGTACGCCAGAAATTTCCAGAAACATCCTCGCCATGCCTACAAAGACGAAAATCAACATCAATGGCCAAAGGTGGACTAAACGAAGTCAATCATCATCAAGTTCTACCCACTCAAAAAAATTCGATGTCACAGTCAAGCGACAGTGAAGAGGATGAATGTGCGAAAATCGTATCTGCCAAAAAGAAACATGCACACATGGGTCTTGCTGCTTGCAACAAAACAAAGAAACGACAAAAACAAGCGAGTCAATGAAATAAAAGGACATTGCCCCAAGATCACACTAAAAGTCAACTGTTGCCCCATAACCTTTGTAATTGACAGTGGTACATCAATCAACATCATGCCAGCTGAACAGTTTAAAAATGTCTCACCTGTACCGCGACTCAATGCGTCAAATATGAAAGTGTACACATGGGCTGTTTCAAAACTGTTGCAGAGTCAAGAATCATTCTCAGAGACCTTACAACATAAAAAGATGTCTGAGCAAGCCCCAATTCATGTTCTTCAAGGTACTTCATCCAGTGCATGTCTACTCAGTTTCGTAACTGCTGCTGACATGGGACTAATATCTATCAATTATAACCTATTCAATTCAATTTTATTTTATTATGTTTTGGCTCTCAAAAGAGGGCCACATAGAAGTTTACAATGATAAAAGCAGAAGACAAGTACATATCAAGATTATGACATTTAAGAAACATATTTAAGTACAAAAATAACATACAATGACAGATCTACAGCAGGAAGCAATGTCAAACATCTCCAGAGGCATGTTAATAAATAGCTAAAAAAACCTTTAAAAAAGTTAAAAATATAGAAACAGAACATTTCATTAGGAGGCCAATAAAGTGCTTGGAGAAAGCCGTTCAAAGTGGAAATGCCCAGACGGATACAAATAGGTTTTAACCATCTGAGACGCAATATACGGAGCGCAGGGCAGATCAATAAAACATGCATACAATCCTGGGTACTCAATTTACATAAATTGCACATAGGAGAAGAACCGTACCATTTGGATAAAAGTAGATTTAAAGGTACTAGGTCGTAACGTAAAAGAAACCAGAATCTACGAATACCATGCGGCAAGTTCCATGTGACATAGGGTTGGGCCAACTTCATCACATAAGAATTAAGGAGAAGGTCTACATCCCTTTTTTCACAGATTAACTTCTTATCAGACTGAAAACATAGTTCCCACGAGGCCTGTTTTAATACGAGTTTTAACTGTAAGGGAGAATACAAAAACAAGGTGTTTTCATCTAATTTTAGAAGGGTTATGGCTTTTCTAAAATTCCTTACAAGTTGTGAAAACTCTTTAAAATTACCCAGTAATTCACTTCTGAGGAGAGCTCTCATCGTCCCTAGTTCAGCTCTAGCCAGGCAGGCCACCCATTTTACTAGGGCACATAGTCCCTGTACCCAACTGCTCCTGAGACCGAAATCGAGCCTACAAGCGGCCAAAGAGCACGCAGTATTTAGAGAAGATAGGGATCTTAAGAGTTTCCCCTCAATCTTATGGCAAAAGTCCCAATATTTCACCTCTATAAGTTCTATACCATACAGTATCGTTGCGGGGATTTTAGACCTGTACACCTCCAGTAAACACGAAAAGTGCCTTTTCCCCGTAGCCTGATAGAGGGAGTTTAAACCTTTGCCATGGGCGAGGGCTTTGCGTGAACTATGCTCAATATGGGGCCTCTCACTCAAGTTAGCCGTGATAATTTTCCCCAGGAAGGTATAGGAGTTAACAACCTCCAGTTTTTGGCCGCCGATATACCATCCAAAATTTACAGATCGGCACTTCTTCTTACCGGCTATGCACATAACTTTACTTTTAGATATATTAATCTTCATGCAATGGGCAGCAGCAAAAACATGAAGGGCATGTAGCCGATTTGTAAGTCCTTTAGGAGTCAAGTCTAGAATAAGGACGTCATCGGCATACATCAAGCAGGATATTGGGGTCCCCCCCATCACCGGAGCAATACCCTCACTGGCAGACAAGGCAGCGGGTAGGTCTACAGTATATAAGGAGAACAAAAGGGGAGCCAATAAACAGCCTTGTTTAAGGCCATTCAAGGACGGAATTTGGTGGGAGAGCCCCCTTTCGCCCCCTTGCAAGACACTACACCAAGTCTCTGTATGGAGAGTCCGAACAAGCTCCAATAGATAAGCTGGAACACCAAGAGCTGCCAATTTTCTCCACAGCGTTCTACGATCTACTTTATCGAACGCTGTGGAGAAATCAATAAAAGCCGCATACACCACCACCCCTCTCACCTGCACGTATTTATCAGTAACCACATGGAGAGCGGTGAGGTTATCTAAAGTACCATGCCCCCTACGGAAGCCAGTTTGTTCAAGAGGCAAGATATTATTCTCCTCGACCCAGTCGGAGAGGAAATTTAAAAGACATTTCGCAAAGACCTTTCCGATAGAGTCGAGGAGGGCTATCAAACGATAATTGCTGGGGCTATCCCTGGTTCCCTTCTTAAAAATAGGGACCAAGATACTTCCCCTCCAGGAGGCAGGTACCGTTTTAGACAAGAAACAGGCTTTAAACAATGGATACAGGATTTTACTCCACCTTAAAGGATCCTGCTTCAGGAATGTCATAGGGAGTTCGTCAGGACCCATTGCCCCAGAGGCACGCATATTTTTTATAGCCATCTCAATTGCTTCCTCTGTAGGATAATTAATGAGACCTTCGGGCGTTGCATCTAGGACAATATCTTCACCTGTAATACCATTCCCTGCATAGAGGTCCCGAATATAAGTGATCCATACCTCTTCAGCTATAGGGATGGGGCAAGGGCTTATTCTAGTACCACATCCCTTCCCAATTATTGCCCAAAATTCTCTAATCCTACCATGAACAACTGATTCCCTCAAGTTGATCCAAACTGTATCTTCCTTCTCCTTTTTTATTTTCGCCTTTAGTCTGCATCTCTTTCTTTTTAGTCTAGAAATTTCTTTTTCTCGTTCCATAACTCTATCTAGATATTGCTCACGGACTAGTTTATTTATTTCCTTGTTCAGGATGCGTAGTATACTAGGCACCACTACCCCTTTTCTAGGGCGGGAAGTCTTTTTTACATGTAAAATAATGTTTCGCATGAGTTTTTCAAAATTAACTATTTCTAGACCACGCCACTCATTTAATTCTATTAAAGTTTCACATAATATATCCTGGACCCCATTAATGGCAGAAGGATTCCAAAAGCACCTTCCCGTGGAAGCGTGGAAAGCAGCGTCACTGCCGTTAAGGGACCATGGCGCAGTGGGCATGGGATTTAAAGAAATAGTTATGAGCATTACACTATGGTCGCTCAGAGATGTAGGAATAATCTTAAAATCCTGAATACACGGAAACAAGCCATAATCCGAGATTGCATAATCCAAGATAGAAGACCCAAAAGGAGACTTATGTGTAAATTTGGCAGGCACATCGGACGGGAATCTCCCATTTAATATAAGTCCCTCAACGGCCGCTAGTTCTTTTAGCAGAATCTTCCCTCTTTTGTTAGTCACTAACTTATCTGGGAAGAGGGGTTGGGGAACAAAATGCGCCTCTTCTTTAGATTTATTTCTAAAAAGTTTCAGACTAGCATTGGAAATTTTGCAGTTCAGATCTCCTACGAGAATGATTTCCGGAGGGGATGGAACATTTTTAATTTGATCAATATATCGAAATACCTGCTTCAATATGAGATTAAAACGCTCTTCTGGAGGAATATACACATTAAGAATAACAATGGGTGACTTTTTAAAATTACTAAACAGATTTGCTATTGTTATAGCGTGAAAAAATTTACTTGGGTCGGTGTAATGGGAAAATCTCCACTGCAATTTATTTGATAATAGACAAGCGATTCCCCCCCTAGCGTGACCTTTCTTGGAAGGGGCAGCTGGCACTTCCAAAACATAGAAATCCTTCGAAACGTCCAGCATATTAATACACCAGGTTTCCTGTATACAAATCACATTTGCTCCTAAAGAGAATAAAAAGTCAAATTTCTCTGGGCTACTATGAATCCCTGCCGCATTCCAAGAAATAATTTTCAATGGGGTGTTAAAGATGGTGAAACAATTTGGGGTTATCTGTGGTCTTAGTAGATAAAGCACTGTGCAGCCAATTCCACCGATTATTATCCTCTATGAAGGAGGAATTCTGAGGCAGAGGGAGTGGCTTTACCTGAGAGACCGAACGTTTCCCCTTAGAGACCCAAATCTTCAGGTCTCTAAGAGGGGAGGCTACCCCATTTTGTTTATCGCCCTTTAGTGCCATCCCAAGGGAAGGGTTGGTATTACCAAAGTTAAAAATAGGGAGAACATCAATACCTGTGCGTTGAAAATTCTCAGCTTGCTGTAATATCAAATTTACAATGATAGGTGAATAAAATTTAACCCTTATACTCAAAACCCTGTCTCCACCAGACAAAGAGACTAGCTCAATGTCCCTAGATTGAATAGGGTGAAGACTTTCAATCTGGCTAAAACGCTTAAGTAGCCATGCTCTGTTTAGGGGTATATCTGCATCGAATAAAGGTAAAAAGTCTAACACAAGAGTGTCCACATGAGCCTTTGAGTTTTTTGGATGGCGAGCAGGAAGAGAGCGGTCTCCAATCTCTGGGGCAGGAGAGAAAGAAGAGGCCAAAGGGTTAAGGGGCCCAAGTTGATATAGGATTGGGGCTCTTGTCGCAGTCGATGGAGAGGAACTCGGAAGAGGACCCTCCATTTGCGGCAAAACTTCCAAAGACATTGGTGGGCAAAATTCACTTTCCACCTTTAAAGACGTAGAAGTTGGATCCAAGTCTATTTCTTCGTTCTCCGATGCAACTAGAGAGTTTTGGAAGATTATCCGTCGTTGTCTTTTCTTCCTGTATTTTCGGATTGGTTTCCTTTTATTCCCTTTATTCTTTCTATGTTTACCGTTTTTTACCTTTACCTCTTGTTTATCTTCAGAAAGTTCTTTTTTATTTTCAGACATGAAGATTGGGAATAAATCTTGAACCACTTTAGAACCGGAAATAGATTTGTTTTCTTCCTCAATCTCTAGAACAGAGTTCTTAACACAATTGGGCACTGCGGTTAAAGGCTGAACTGTAGTATGAATTTCATGAACTATTGCTGCAGCCTTTATGCCAGTATCCACTATGGGCGCATTTATTTTCCCCTTTGGAGAACTGGGTTCAGCCTTGGAGGGGGAAACACTCCTCGTATCTGGTGATTTTTGTAACAATGTCTTCAGTATTTGGGTAACTGAATCCAGGATACAATCCGAGCTGCCTACAAATTTCCCCAGGAGAAATAGAATGGAGGCTAATAATTGTTCCAAAGCAATCATGGATTCTGATATCGGTTTATCACTAGCTTCAGCTGGACGACAAATACCAGAAAGATTGAGACCCGAGCTCCTGGAAACATTTAACAGATCAGACATGTCCTGTCCGTTTAACGAAGGGGTACTACTATATAACATTAGCCCAGAGGGAGTAGCACCCCCAGAAGGCTTAATAGGATCCAGAGTCTCCAAATTAGCTGTATTTACATAGCGGCCGCAAAGTTCAAGATCAATGGATAACGGTGAGGAATCCCCACCTAACCTGTCATTCAAAGTAAGAGCTTGAGGCATAGGTGGTTGATTCTCTAGTTTTCCTTCAGATACAAGAACTCCGAGATTACTCTCCCCCTCCCCTTCAGGATGTACAGGGCAGGCATTCACCACTGCTGCTGTTTGCGGTGGCGCGGTCAGCAAGGATGAGGACAAAGAGTTTGTAACAGCTTGAGTAAGATCCTCCTGAACTGCGGAGCGGAGAGCTTCCTTTACAGCAAAATTAGACTTCTTATCCATAGGAATGTCCCATAGCTCAAAGAGTTGGCATTGACCCTTCAACGGGGGATTATTCACAGATTTATTTCTTGTGCGGATGGTATCTATTTTAGCACCAGGTTTTCCTCCCACTAACCTTCCTGAACGGAGTTTTTTAGACATCTTCTGCAGACTTTTCCCACAAATCGATGTTATACAAGTAATTTACCTCCAGAAGAAAAAGTCACAAAATAGTACAATGTTCATAGGAGAATAAATATAGTTCTGGAGATGCAGCAGTAACTAACCGGTAGTAGATAGCAAGGAAGCGACTTAATAATTTCACAGAATGTTCCTTCCTCTATCTGCCAGACGTATATAATATGAATAGCGACAAGGACAATGAAAGTAACAGGGCCCAGCCCAGCCTACCTCAGCCACTGAGGGCCACAGAGGGCCCGCCCTTTGCCCGGGCTTAGCCCCGGGCGCTCCCGCAACGTGGATGTCAGACTGGATTTATGGCGCCTCCGGGCGCGTAATGCGACGTGCGCGCCGCTAAGCCCCCTGGGAGTAGTAGTCCTCCCCTCGGCAGCCGGTCCGATGGTAGTGCGGCAGCGGGAGGACTACGGGGCTTTAGGAGCAAGTGGCAAGCAGGTAGGGCTTACAGGCAGCAACAGCAGGTCCTCGGGGTCCGCAAACAGTCACACCCGCTCCACCCTCGGGGTCCGCAAACAGTCACACCCGCTCCACCGATGTCAGACTGGATTAATGGCGCCTCCGAGCGCGTAATGCGACGTGCGCGCCGCTAAGCCCCCTGGGAGTAGTAGTCCTCCCCTCGGCTGCCGGTCCGATGGTAGTGCGGCAGCGGGAGGACTACGGGGCTTAAGGAGCAAGTGGCAAGCAGGTAGGGCTTACAGGCAGCAACAGCAGGTCCTCGGGGTCCGCAAACTTTACACCATTACACTCTTGTGTGCTGTGCGCTTTCCGGCGCCTTCTCCGAGAACGAAGCTCCGATCTTTATAAGTTAGTACAGGAGTTGATCACACAAGTAATCGGAAAGGAAAAAGACCTGCTATGTAATAATCTGTCAAGGTGTTCTGTCCTCAGGATCAGTTTGTTGCTCAGAATGGCCCACCTCTGGATAGCCCAAGCCTTAATAGCCGTAATGGCACAGGTCATTGGGAGGATCAAGTGAGGGAAGGAAAGGACTGGAACAGCAGGGAGGGAGACCAATTTAGTCGGGAAAGGAATTCCATGCACAAAAGCAAGGCACAAGAGTGAAAGAGATTCAGCGCAGTGCACCTTTAGCAGACCTCTTCTGGGAATATGGACGTCGAATGCACGGTTGGGACGAACAATTTCCGACCACTTCTTACTATTGACAACAAATATCCAGGTGTAAACCCTAGCTCCGAAACCATCTGCAAACTAAATCGAAATCTGACCAATAATATTGGTCTAGTGTGATTTAATATATACAGACGCTCTAAAATAGCTCAGACTTTTGTCCTGAAAAGCGGACGGGTAGGAGGACACAAGGTTACTCAAAATTACAAGCTTGTGGCATGCACAGGCCGTACATACGAAAACACCACAATGAACCTATATCAGGCATCCGAAAAAGTGAATGCCGAGATTGCGGAAATGTTTAATTCTGCGCTAAATAGGATGTCGGTCGGTAGACTCTGCCTCCCCTCATAAACTCATATCATATCAATTATAACCTACATATGCAATCTTAAATCGTGAGTCAGTTACCGTCGTTATTTTATGGCCTGGGAAAGGTCAAGACAATGAAGATGCAACCTTGCATCAACGAAGACACCCGGCGTGTTGCACAGCGAAACCACAAAATAGCATTTCACGTGCATGAAGCAGTTAAAAAGTAAGTAGAAACGCTGTTGAAGCACGACATCATCGAGCACTCTAATGGTCCCACAACATGGTTATCGGCCATAGTGGTAGTGCCTAAAAAGGACAGTGGAGCTCCAGTGCACATTTGCATGGATATGTGCCAAGCCAACAAAGCCATCAAGAGAGAAAGAAATCCGGATCCGCACATTGACATGTGCTCACATGGGACTAATATCTATCAATTATAACCTACATATGCAATCTAGAATTGTGAGTCAGTTACCGTCATTATTTTATGGCCTAGGAAAGCTCAAGACAATGAAGGTGCAACCTCGCATCAACGAAGACACCCGGCGTTTTGCACAGCGACACCACAAAATAGCATTTCACCTTCAAGAAGCGGTCGAAAAGGAACTAGAAATGCTGTTGAAGCACAACATCATTGAGCACTCTACTGGTCCCACACCATGGTTATCGCCCATAGTGGTAGTGCCAAAAAAGGACAGTGGAGGTGCAGTGCGCATTTGCATGGATATGTGCCAAGCCAACAAAGCAATCAGGAGAGAAGGACATCCGAATCCGCACATTGCAGACATGATCATGCAGCTGAAAGAAGTCAACGTTTTCTCCCGTCTTGACCTGAACACGGGATACCATCAACTCGAATTGGAAGAAAACTATTCATACATTACCACTTTTTTCAACTCATGTTGGTTTGTTCATACAAAAGGTTGCGTTTTGGAGTGTCATCTGCTGCAGAAATATCCCAAGATTTCATATGTAGAATAATTCAACCTGTTACACTTGTTTTCAGTTACAGTCATGACATACAGGTATTTAGGACAACACGTAAGGAGCATGATAAGGCTCTCAAACTAGTGTACCAGTTACTTACAAATGCAGGTATCACTAAATGCAGAAAACTGAGAATTTCACAAGATCAAACTCAAAGTCTTTGTGCACATATTCTCTGATGGGGGAATGACTCCTGACCCAGATAAAGTACAAGCAAGCACAGTCAGACACCCAACCCCCATAAGATGTTACCATGCTACAATCCTTCTTGGGCATGGCCAGCTATTATTTAAGATACATTCATGAATTTGCCACAGTGAGTGCCCCATTGAGAGACCCAACTAAATGAAATGCTCAGCTCCAATGGTCCTCTGAAGAGTGACCAAAGCTTCAAAAGAATAAAGCATGCTATTAAAAATGTCACTGAGATGGCTTACTTTGATCCTAAATTGCACACTGAGATTACTTTGATGTGAGCCTGGTAGGGCTGGAAGCAATCCTTACTCAGCAAAATGGACATCCAAATGCTCAGAGACACGTTGTGGCATATGCTAGCCAAAGTCTTTATGACACAGATCATGCCTATTCTCAGCCAGAAAAGGAGAGTATGGCTGTGGTGTAGACCTGCAAACACTTTCATGTGTTTCTTTACGAAAAGCATTTAATGATTGTGACAGACCACCAAGCACTGCTCACCATATTCGGGAACCCAAAGCTAAGATGGCCCCTCACATTCAGATGTGGGTTTTGCATTTACAGGAGTACAACCTTACAGCTATGCATAAGCCAGGCAAGAACCAAAACCCTGCAAATGACTTCTCATGAGTACCCTTACATCAGCACGGCTCGACATCGAAAACAGCTGAAGAGTATATCAACTTCATTGTAAGGTCCAGCACACTAGCGGCCTTATCCGCTGAACAGATTGTTGCTGCTACAAATGCCTTTAAAGAAATGCTTGCCCTTAAAGACATTATTTCAGCGCAGTCACAGAGACAAAGAGTGCGACCTCTAAGTGATGATGTTGAATTTCAAAAGATCAAGAATGTACAGAATGAACTGTCTGTCACTAAAGAAGGCATTCTGTTGAGAGGCTCATGGATCATCATACCCAAGAGACTCCAACAGCAATTCATTGAACTCGCTTACGAGGGACTTTGTGGCATTTTTATTACGAAGACAGCCCTGAGAGATCAAGTTTGGTTCTTGCGCTTGGACGAGCGAGTTGAAAGGGACTAAAGGTGTGCCACCTATGCAATTGCCTTTCCCCTAAAGTGATCCAGCATCTGAGCTTACTGCACATGCACGGGAAAGAGTTGCAATTGATTTATTTGGGCCCCTAGCGAATGGACATCATCTCATGGTTGTATTGACGAGCATTCCCATTTTCCTCTGGTGGAGGAAATGTCATCAACAACACATGAAAAGGTTATTGAGCAGCCAGACGACATATTTGCAGCATGGGTCATCCCAGACATCCTTAAATCTAACAGTGGCACACCGTTCAATAGCAAGGAGTTCAAGGAGTTTCTAGCTAAACTCAATGTCAAGCACCAACAGAGTAAACCCTTGTGGCTCCAAGCCAACGGTGTCATGGAACAATTTATGGGCACCCTAAAGAGAGTGATGCAACCTGCATTGATGGAGGGAATTGAGCCGAGTTAGGCCTATGTCAAGCCCTCCTGGCCTATTGTTCGACACCTCACTACACCACTGGTGAGAGTCCTGCCACTTTGCTGTTTGGGAGAGCTGTAAGAAACAAGCTACCACAGTGGACCACTGAACGAAGTCGGAGTGCTGATAAAGTTCGTGCCACGAACACTCCTCGAAAATGTCAAATAGAGACATATGCAGATAAACACCAGAGAACTCAGAAACACATCTTTGACGAAGGTGAATTGGTTTTTGTCAAACAAAAACAGAAGTGGAAAACAGATCCTCCATTTGCTGCTGAACCTCTGAGAATTTTGACATGCAAATGACATAAGATAATGGCGCAAAGTCCCTGAAAATCAATCACAGGGATCTGTCACATTTCAGACATCTATCTCGACATTCATCAGCCACTATAATCCCAGATGGGGCTTCCCCACCTGACAACCCAGATTAGACATCGTCTCCTGTAACCTCGGTGTCCACTAAGGGTGCATCTCAACGACCTCAGACCACGCGATCTGGCAGAACAGGGCGAGCACCTCAACTACTGAACAAAGAAATATAAAATGTTGTGGTTGTTTACATCTTTTTATTTAACAAGGGGGGAGATGCAGTGTTTTAAGACTATGTGCTCCAGGACCCCATGGCTCTGGGTGGATTCAATTAAAGAATTACATAACCCTTTGGGAAGGTGTCACGGTGTGGTCATTAATGGTTAGGAGATAATGAGAAGTTCCGTTAAATGTTGAACGCTGGTGAATAAAGATGTCAGTTACCATGGACTTCAATTCACCAGATTGCCAGGGATAGCAGAAGTGAAATTGCACGTCATTTGATCTTTATTTTGACTCACACACACATGCTTACACATACTGACACATTAACCCACTCTCATGCACATAAACACACTCTTACCCACAAGCATGCATGCAACATACATTTAACAGCATCTTGTACTTACCTTAGCTAATGTACTTCGTTTTTTATTACACTAATAGTTAATAATATTAGTCACTTTTTGTATAACAAAAAAATTGACAGAAACCAGGCAAGTGGAGCTCCAACTAGCGTCCAATAGGAAGAGTTGCCTATGTGTTCCTGGGCACTGATGTTGACACCTCTGAGGCTAGGTGGTCACAAAAGCAGTGCCAGGAGTAGCAAGGGGCAAGCCAGCGGTCTAAATGATGTCCATGTCGGTTACGAGTTCTGTGTGGGGTGTGTTCATTTCGCATGCTACCGTGCAGGGAAGTACGCTACACATTGTACCACTGCTGCTGCACTTTATTTTCAGTTATTCTAATAAAAGGTATCAACACCTGGGGCATTTAGAGAAAAAACATTGACAGTGTTCAATATAAAAGGGTCTTAACTAATCCGGTGCTCCTTCCTGGACCCTGGCACAAGTGGAGGGAAGCCGTGTGACCATGATGACATTATCCACGTATCAAATGCCACCAACACGTCTAAAATGACCAACCCTGCAACTTCGTCTGCAATCATTGGAAGATAGGCCAAAACAGCTACCAGTACAGATTATGCCCTCCTGGCTGGTATAAACCCAGTTTATGTTTGATTTGTCTATAATGTATGCGTAGACATGCAATCTGCACTCACATATATTTACACATTGATATAAGTAATACTTTTTTATATAGTGCATACCACACTACAATTATGTCTAATTGCAGTAAAGACTTGTTTTTAATGGAACTCAATTCACTGACCTCGGAATCATGGTGGGTTGAATGTGCATTGCTTGGATTTAAACACATGGCCTGCAGATGATGGCAAATGTCAGTGGCAAATGTTTAACTTACTAAGCTATTCTGATGCTATGAGGCAGATGTGCAAATATACAGATAGCAATGTGTACATACAGACATCTGTGAGCACACATAGACCAACACACATACAGCTACCTGTAAATGCAGACAAAGCGACAACTGAGCACACAGATCTACAGGCACCTATAGACACAGACCACCAGACATGCAGTCACCCTGAAGCACAGACACACATTATTTAAGGCCGGTTGCTTGTATATGGCTTTATCCTTCTCTAAGGCCATCTCAGAGTGCTAGACGTGACACTAAATCAGAATAGTAAGCAAGGCAGACAAAACAAGGAAGGAGTCTTGCAAATACAATGCTCTTTTCATAAATTGAGTGGCAGTGCTAGCCAACTTTAGGTGTTGGTTTGGTGAGAAAAACATAGGAAAAGAAAATAGACTGCAGGAGAAGAGAGGAGGGGGTAGGAGAGCTAAGGAAGCATAAAGAGGGCCAAACAATGTGATGAAACAAAGCATTATAGGGAGGATTCGATTTTGCTGTTATAGAGATGCCAAGGAGAGCCAGGTACTGATGTTCACAAACCAACATATAGAAGCTGACACTCACAGAGAGCAAAAATACATGCACACCTACAATTAATCTTAACACAGATTGCCAGCACACAAACCGGCACACATACAGGGATGGAGGGGGGGGCTGGGTCAGTCTACTGAAAGAGTAACTGTCAGATGTATGGATATAGGCTGACCTCTCTAAACCCTTTACTGACAAAATCAAATTTGAGGAAGAGGAAAGACGGATGTCGATCCCCATTCAGTCCTTGGAGAAATCAGTTCTGCCGGGAGATGAAATACTTTATGCTCAATCACTGCCTTCCTTGAAATGATCACCCGCAGTTACAGCTCTACCCTTGGTATTCCACTCCTGGTCTCTTGACTATATTCAGACATATGCAGCGCTGCAATTCAGTACCTTCATTTCTGTAATATTACCATATAAAAACACCCAGGGTTCCGGATCACCGACTCCATACCAAACACTGTGCATCCAGTCGTTGTCTTTCCCTTTACAAAACAATCTTATAAGAGGCTTTGGTTAATTAAGGCAAACCAAGACCACAACTCTAAGAATCCCATGACTTCCTAATTTAATGGCCAAATCCAAAAGCAAGGTGCTTGAACGGATCACACTAGCACAATGTTAACTTAAGTGTAAGTCCGGATTTTAACAAATCAAACCTGCCTTAGAATTTCACAAGATAAAAAAATAAAATGCTACTCACATTCCTTTCAATTATTTTACGGTTCTAAACATTCGGTGTAACATGATACCTCTTTCAAACAATGTTGTGGCTATTTTGGCAGTTCTGTCAAATAATAGCTGTTGTACAAACGCGCTTCGACGCCTCGTCAGGGGTAGTAAGCGCTATATAAATGCAATAACAATACAATACTTAGCTCTCACGTCGCTTCTTTTACTTGCTGGCAATTGTTCTCATGCAGCAAATCAATGTAATAGGAGAAAGGGCGTAATAGGCAGAGAGGCCTGTTTCGAAAACAATGGTACATTACCGCCCCTTAGGAATTAGTGCTCTATGACTGCGGCTGACAGTGGCCCACCAATGAGAACAATAGATGGAGTGGCATGGTACGACGAAGGTAACATCTGTTCATGATTTAATCAAAGGAGGTGTTACTGGAATAGGCTCTTTGGTACACAGGATCGATGGAGGAAACGAGTCTCTTGGTGAATCTGTTTTAGTGGTACATGAAGCTGTCATGCCGGTGCCTCTTGAGGAACAGCTTTGGAGGTAAACTATAGGATATTTACTATCAGAGGAAACCGCGCCAGGAACCAATTTTAGATTTTAATACTTTTATCGAAACATATAAACATGATGGCAGCAGTGTGAAGCCATTGACACCAACAGCAGTTCAGAGACAACAAAAAAAACTAAAAACCAAAAACGATTATAATAAACAAAAATCCCAATTATACAATTAATTTATCATTACTGACTTCAAATGCAAAGATATCAGAACAAGGCTATAAAGCCAATCCATGTGCTACAGAGTAGAGGAAAGAAAAAGCTGTAAGAACGAGAGGCCTAGGCAAATGTAAACACACAAAAGAATCACGAGGACTGGCATACATTACAACTAAAAACCGGGCCCTCAAATTCAACTCCCTGGGGCCCAAAAAAAGTCCATAAATCAGACAGAGAAGGTGAAAAAAAACATGGGTCCGATGTGCAAACATCCATCTGCAACCAGGATGAGCAATCCAGAGTTAATACCCCAACTTAAGTGGTCGGGAACTGATCAATGGTTTGCTACCATAATTGTGGTCACAAACAATTATGACTGCAGTTGCGATCACAAAACATTTGATGTGTACCTTTCAAACTTGAAAAAAGAAGGCCCCGCCTATTTGTGATGTGGAAAGTGTTGCAAAAGCCATTTTAAGATCAAAAAGTGCTTTTTGTACGTACAAACCACGTGATTTTGTGCATCGACTACAAAAGGGCTTTTTACATAAGGCTCCATGTGTCATATGGAACAGAACCTCTGTGCAGAATCACCCATGTGTTCAGGTTCAGGCATCATTTTGTGAGTCCAAAAAGTCACAGGCTGCTTCAGGATGGGTAGAGGGATATATGTCCCCCTTGTTCTTCACCATTAGACTCATGGGAGCTGTCTGACACATTGATGCTTCTGAATATAAAATCCTTTTTGTATTTGTATTTATTAAGCGCGACAATCATCACAAAGGGATATCACGGTGCTAGGAAAGCGTTATCCTGAGATAAGAGTGGAGAATGTTGAAGAGCGCTAGGTGGCGCTAGCCAAGATGGCCTCAAAGGAGTGAGGCTCCTGGATGCTAGACCCCTCGCAACCGCACCACATCCGCGGTGGCTGTCCTAGGTCTGAACTGATGACCGGCGAGTGTTGGGGAGCCGCTGCCCTGCCCCCGGAGCGACTTTGAGCCGTTTCGGTGCCGCTGGAGCCGAGCTAGACGGCTCGTGGGCCGCGCCGGTGGCCGGGACGCGCCCAACCGGTTCCCTGGACGGCAGTGTCTGCTACGAGTGCCCCCGGCGCACCACGAGAGACGAGGGCCGCAAGACCGCCAACGGCTGCCCCGGGACCGGAGGACTTGCGGACCGGACCCGCGCTGGTACTGGACCTTAGGTGAGCTGGGGGGGCGACGGATGGCGAGCGCCCCCCGGTGGTGGAGAGGCCCTACTCGGCGGGTAGATCGGCCCGAACTGAACGGGTCTGACTGAGGGGCCGGACCCGACCTTACCGCTGCCTGCGCCCGCTCTTTCCCGGCGCCTGGGCCGGCGCTGCCTGAGAGGGGCGGCTTCTCCTGGCCCCCCTGCCGACTTATCCTGGTGGACTCCTGTCTGGGTGATCCCGGAGGTGGTGCGGGCGAAGGCCGCAAGACCACCAGCGGCTGCCCCGGGACCGGAGGAATTGCGGAACGGACCTGCGCTGGTTCTGGACCTTAGGTGAGCTGGGGGGGGCGACGGATGGCGAGCGCCCCCCGGGGGTGGAGAGGCCCTACTCGGCGGGCAGATCGGCCCGAACTGAACGGGTCTGACTGAGGGGCGGGACCCGACCTTACCGCTGCCTGCGCCCGCTCTTTCCCGGCGCCTGGGCCGGCGCTGCCTTAGAGGGACGGCTCCTCCTGGCCCCCCTGTCGATTTATCCTGGCGGACTCCTGTCGGGGTGACCCCGGAGGCGGTGCGGCCCCGCTGGACCCTGCGGACAGCCGCTGCACTTGGGGCGGGGACGTACCCTTGGTGCCCGCGGCGCCGACCTGTGTGAGCGGCTGTGCTGGATCTCCCCTGCCCTGCACCATTACCCGAGAGCCATTGCCGGCGGGGAGGGCCCCCCCCCTACCGCGCCTTGATTGTCTTCCCCGGCGCTGTCCCTGGCCCCCGGAGCTGGGGGGGGGATCGGCTGTCGGCTCCGGAACGAGGTGGAAGCGGAGTTCCCTGGTGACTTGGTCGAGCCGGTGAGCTGGGGTGATAGACGGCGCCTCATTGGCCTGCCCGCTGTACATCGACGGAGGGCCATCGCGGGCGCGGACTGTAGCGCGAAGCTCAAGACGTGGTGAAGGCGGCTCGGCCCAGATCCAGCGTTGGGGACAAGAAGCGCCTTTGCCTTCCCCTTCTCCTCGATCTCTCCCTTCTTTGGCCTGGTGCAGGGGGCTGCTTCGTTTGGCGAGTGGGAGCCGCCTGCTGGTCCACTGCGCCCACTCTCGTGCCCGGCACGTGCTCCCTGGGTCCACCATGGGCAAGGAAAAAGGCTCCAGACCACCGACTGCATCCCACCAGACGAGGATTGACCAGTTCGCGAACTCGGACCCGCCGGGCGCGGGCGGAGGGGGGGCTCCGGCCCCGAACAAAGACTTGGCCGTCATCCTTCAAGCCATTGATGCCTCCCGCACATCCCTGGAGGGGATGGTTGGGGAGGTGAAGGTCGATGTTGCGCTCCTGCGGCAGGATCTCCGCAACGCCACGGCTCGCATTACGGAAGCGGAATCCCGGATCTCCACGGCAGAGGACGATATTCACCTACTACAGGACCAGGTCCGGGAGCTCACAACCCACTCCAAAGAACTGCACAGGCAGGCAGAAGATGCCGAAAATCGCACCCGTCGCAATAACCTTCGCCTGGTGGGCTTTCCGGAGGGGGTCGAGTCTGGCCGAGCTGATGACTTCCTCGAGACATGGTTTAAGTCCTGGATGCCGGCGACCGGTCTGTCGACCTGGTTCGTGGTGGAGAGGGCGCACCGGTCATTGGCGGCCAAACCTCCCGTGGGAGCCCCCCCGCGCCCCTTTATCCTTAGGATCCTCAACTTTAGGGACAGAGACGCTATCCTGCGGGAGGCGCGGGTGAGTGGCCCTTTGACTTTCAATAACCACACCATTATGATCTTCCCGGACTACACCCGGGAGGTCCAAGAGCAACGCCGCTCCTACACGGAGGTGAAGCAAAAGCTGCGCTCCCTCGGCCTTCCATACCAGCTCCAATTCCCGGCCCGCCTTCGTGTCGTTTTCCAGAACAAGACGCTGTTCTTTGATACCCCCAGGGCAGCCTGGACCTGGCTCACTGAGGAAAGGCCTCTGCGCCGGCCCGCTGGGGTGTCGTCCACTGCTGTGCCCCAGGGCCGCGATGCAGCTGGATCCCAACGACCACGGTGCAGGAAGCGCACACAATCCCCACTGCGCCGAGGCGCGGCGACGGCTCGGACCCGGTCTGCGAGCACCTCTGAGAGACAAGTGAGGGACTCCTCGGCCTCCTCTGGCACATCATCTCATGCGGCTGGGGGGCCCCGGCGCCGCTTGTCACCCCGACCAGGCGGGTCTCAAACTCCCCTCAACGTACAGATTAACCTGTCCGACCTCTCCCGCAGTCCTGCTATGTAACTTACTGTCTGCTTCATGCATCCACAAGGGGAGGCGGCGGCCCTGTCCGGGGGCGGGGATGGGGGGGGGCTTTGCAATCTTAAGCTTTCCCGCAACAACCTAGGGCGCAACACTGAAATCCGTGCTTCAGGAGGGGTCAACTACGCTCTTTACACCCGAGCATTTAGGCTTGGGGTCTTGTAATTGTTGGGTCAGTTAGGGCGACAGATGCTTCCGTTCTTGAAGTGTAGGGTGGGGGGTGGGGGGTTGGGGTTGGATAATTGTTGGTTGTTCCTCCACGGGGGACTGTTTTGTTTGGGTTGGGTCTGTTTTCCTTTGAGCCTCTTATGCTGCACCACACTCCGCGCGTCGCCACGCCTCTCCATGCAGTCGCCCGCACGGGCTCCACCGCCGCTCGCTCTCCTGCGCTGCCCACTGGCCTCCCCTAGCGTGGGATCCGTAGTCGTGGCATCCCCCGGCCACTTGATTCCTAGCGCGCTCTGTTCCCATCACTCCCATGGATGACCTAACCTCCAAGGCTCAAGTGCGCGTCCTGTCCTGGAACGTGAACGGCTTATTGGATAGACTCAAGCGCACTGCAGTCCTTAAGTATGCCCAGCGCGCGGAGGCCGACGTGCTCCTGCTTCAAGAAACCCACCTGCTTGGCGAGAACTGTCCCTTTTGGCGCGATATGGGTACGACCGGGTATGGCACTCGGGATTCTCTCGCGGATCACGGGGGGGTCGCCGTCCTGTTGCGCCGCTCCCTCTCTTTTGTCTTTACCCGGGTGATTCATGACCCCCACGGGATGGGGATCGCCGTCTGCGGCACGCTGGAGGGTCGGCCGCTCAGTCTCCTGTCACTCTACGCGCCGCCCACCGGTTTGTCCCAGGCCTTATCCCACGTCGCATCTTTGTTGGCAACTCTCTCGCCGGGAGCTATTGTTTTGGGAGGGGACTTCAACGCTGTCTCTGCTCCACAGCTCGACTCCTCAGGTCCGGTTTCGGCGCCCCGCGCCGCGCGAGCAAAACAGCTGGTGAGTTGGGCAGAGGCTCAGGGCTTATGCGATGCGTGGCGTATCTGGCACTCACGCGCGCGGCAATACACTCACACCTCGGCCGCCCATCACACTCATGCACGAATTGATGCGATCTTTGTACCCTCCACCGACTGTGTAGGCATCCAGGATGTCCGCATCCTTCCCAGGGGGATATCCGATCATTCTCCGGTCCTACTGGGTCTGGGCCCCCCGCCCCGTGGGGCCCGCCAGATGTGGCGCTTCAACGCCTGGTTTCTCCAGGATAAGAAGCTCTGTAGGGAGGTGGGGTCCGCACTGACGCAGTATTTTGGCGACAACGACGGGTCGGTCTCCTCGGTGGGTACCCTTTGGGAGGCTTGTAAGGCCACCATCAGGGGGGCTGCCAAAGCACTGGTGGTGTGGCACTGCCAGACGCAACTCCAGCGACTCACTGCCTGCGAGGCCCGGGCAGTACGACTGGAACAATCTCTCTCTGAGGCCGGTGACCCGGCCGAGACCCGGCAACTGCGGCTTTTGCAGGAGGAGATTCGTCAACGGTCGCTCGATGCGGCTAAACTCCTCTGGCAATCCTCGCTGGCGAGGGTATACGGATGGGGTGATAAGAATGGTGCGCTGCTGCATCGGCTGGCTACTTACCCCAAGGCATCGCGAATCATCCCGGTGGTGGCCGACTCCGATGGCCTGCTCCAGTCCTCCTCCGTGGCAATGGCAGACGCCTTCGCTCAGTATTACTCGCAGCTGTATCGGGCCCGGGCGTCAGACTTCTCCTTGGCCTCACTGCTTGCCGCTAGTAATCTACGGCTTCCTTGTCTTCGGTCAAGTGACTGGGAGAGTCTGGAGGTGCCTATTTCTCCTGAGGAGATTGGGGATGCGATAGGGCGCACGTCCACGGGGAAGACCCCGGGACCGGACGGCTTCCCCCAGGAGTTTTATGCCACCTATAAGGACCTTCTGGTCCCACGGTTAGGTGCCCTCTATGCTGAGGCGGTCAAAAACGGCTCCTTCCCTCCGGAAGCCGACATGGCCACGATTGTGGTTCTGCCCAAGTCTACGCCGCCTTCTTGTGATAGGTCGGTATACCGGCCGATCTCTCTTATTAATACTGATATCAAACTTTACGCGGCGGTCCTGGCCCAGAGGCTCCGGCCCTTTCTGTCATGCTTGGTGCATCCGGACCAATGCGGCTTCATGCCGGACCGAGGCACTCGCCACTGTCTTCGTCGCCTTCACGTGGCCCTGGCTCATCGCCATCGCATATCCCCATATCTCACTCTCCTACTTGCCGATTTCGAGAAAGCCTTCGACTCGGTTGGGTGGCCCTACCTATTTGAGGTCCTGACCCACATGGGTTTCGGCCCCAAGTTTGTTGGAATGGTGCGGGTCCTTTACGCGCGCCCCCGCGCCAGAGTGTTGGTTAACGGGGCGCTGTCGAGGCCGTTTCGGATTGGCCGGGGAACACGGCAGGGGTGCCCAGTGTCACCCCTCCTCTTTGCTTTTGCAATGGAGCCCCTTGCTGCCCTGATCCGAGCGGATCCTCTCCTTCGGGGCTGGGAGTGGCCGGGTCTTGAGCCAGACAGAATAGCCCTCTACGCGGACGACGTTTTGTTGTACCTTAGCGATCCGGCGCGCTCGGGTCCCCGTGCACTCCATATCTTGGGCCGCTTTGGCCGTGCATCTGGCCTCTATTTAAACCCGCAAAAATTGGTCCTTGTGCCTCTACACCCCTTCCGGGAATGCTTTGATTGGCAGGACAATATTCCCCTCCGTCGGTTGTCCTTCAAATACCTGGGTATTTGGGTCTCCCTTCTCCCGGACCTGAGCTGGGCTCTTAATGTGACCCCCCTGGTCAAGAAAGCCAAGGTAGACCTGGCACGATGGCAATCGCTCCCGCTCAACCCGCTGGGGAGGGTGGCACTCTACAAAATGATGATTCTCCCCCGGTTCCTTTATGTACTACAGAATACTCCCGTGTCTTTCCCGAGGCCTTGGTTCCGCGAGCTGGATGGGTTGGCGACTAGATTTCTCTGGGGTGGTGGGCGACCGCGGTTGGCCCTGTCGCCATGTCGCCTGCCCACCTTTGATGGAGGGCTCGGTATGACCAATCTTTACTTCTACTATTTGGCCACTCGCCTCCTAGTCATTCACGATTGGTTTGGAGGGGGATGGTCCGACCCGGCCTACAGGGTGGAATTAGAAGACTTGGGTTTCTCCTGCATTCTGGACCGCCTGTATGGCGCTCCCATCCCCGCCTCCTGCCCAGACATCACCAAAGCTATCTTCCTGGCCTGGCGAGCGGTGCTTCGCCATACCCGGTGGACTGGGAGGCTGACTCGTGCCACTCCCCTCTGGCATGGGACATGGCTGCGGGACATTGCGGACCTGGAAGGTTTTAGATCATGGGACCTGCTCGGCATCTCCCAGCTGGGGGATGTCTGGCGGGGGGGACGCATGTGCTCATACTCAGAACTGCAGGCGCGCTTCTCCCTTCACTCATCTCGATTTTATAAGTACCTCCAACTGCGATACGCCATACGCACCTACACCCCTCTGGACGTTCGGCTGCCGGACCACAGCCCCCCGGAGGCTCAGGTCCTGCTGGGTAACCTAGGGAGGGGGGTATATCCCGAATACATCGTTCTCTTATTAACAATACCCCCATGGCCCAGGAAGGCTTGAAGGGAAGGTGGGAGGAGTGGGTGGGCCCCCTGGACGAGGTCGACTGGCGGGATGCCCTTATGGCCCCCAGGCTGGTGACGGCCTCCGCCAAACTGAGGCTTATTCAAATTTACTATCTTCATACTGCCTACCTCACACCGGCGCGTCTGCACCGTGTGGGCCTCTCCGTTGACGCAGCTTGCCCCCGCTGCGGTTTTGACCCGGCCGACTTCATCCATATGGTGTGGTCGTGTCCAGAATTAGGGGGCTACTGGAGGGGCACAGAGGCCGATCTCACGGAGCTCTTGGGCTGGGTGGTGCCACACAACCCTAGAAACACCCTTCTGGGCATCACTGACGGTCTAGATGGCACACGTGCTGAGAAGCTATTCCTTATGACAGCATTATTGGTGGCGAAAAGAGATATTGCAGCGGCATGGAAGCACCCACAGCCGCCTAGCCTGGCCAAATGGAGTGCTGGGGTGGACTGGTGTGCGGCACAGGAACGGACTCTCTATCAGGCGAGGGGCTGCCCTAAGAAATATCGTAGGGTATGGGGGAAATGGTTGGGCAATGTATTATGAATATGCGATTCGGGGGGGAGAGGGCGGAGGGGGGGGCTTCGGGTGGGGGCGGGGGGGTGGTGCGGTCTCATGCCGCGCGATTGTACATTGGTGGCTCGACAGGCTCAATGTTTCTTTTGTTGTGACTTTTAAAACCAATAAAAACTTGTTTATCAAAAGAGTGGAGAATGTTCGGAAATCTGAGAACAGGGGGGGCCTAAGCTATGAGGGCAGCAAGTGTCAGTGACTATATCCTAGGGAACAGCCATGTTTTCAGTTTCTTTCTAAAAGACATATAATCGTCCATAAGGCGAAGGTCCAAAAGAAGTTCATTCCGAATGAACGGCCGCCATATTAGAGAAGGAGCAGTCTCCTGCTCTAACTTTCTTAAGTTGGTGAGTACCTCACTAGCAGCAGCAGTGATAAATTATCAACTCAAATATTGAAACCCCCTAAAATCACTACCTGGGTAACAAGATAGGTGAATCTGGCTTAACAAACAAATAAAATTGCATCGGAAGCAGATGCTTTGTAGATAACAACAGCTATGGAAAATGGTATTTCCAAATCAACAGTCTCATAAGAAAATGGTTACGAAAAATCCTTGCAATACCTTAACCCTTCTGATCAGAAGAATCACAGCATAGACACTTCTAGACATACTGAATGGTGCTTGGCTAGATGAGGAATCAAACCCTCGTGGATGGTAAGATGCTCTCAGTGATGAAACAATAGCTAATGGAATTTCTAGCCCAAATTATTGGCAAGTATCTTCCTCTCTTGGTTGTGTTATGTGAATTTGTATTTATAAACGCACCACCACCCTAAAGTCTCTTTGCCCTATTACTGACTTAAAGCTGAAACAGCAAAGAGTCAATTAGGAAAATACCTACTTTTTGAGTACCGTTCTAAACAGCAGATGATTAGCCAAGATTTGTACTTTATGAGGTACCGGATTCCAGGTCTGTGAGTGTGGACTAGGAAGGCCTTCCAAATCAAGCCAGTTTCTTTAGAACTGAAGAAAGGTAAAATGCACTGATGAAGTAGAGCGAAAACATCTAGAGAAGGAATAAGTAGTAAGACTTTAGAAATACATTTAGGTGATTTGCCAGTGTTGAAGATGATACACTTTGCAATAGATAGCTAGTGTAGTTTAGATAGGGACCCAGCCCTAAGCACTGTCGATGATTTGAACTGCAAAACAATACACAAAGACTAGAGAAAAAAGCAGTCATCAAACAAATACACAAATGGTGACACATTTTATTTAATTTGAAAACACATATAAATAAAACAAAATCTAATTTATATAGAACGGTTGGAGCTTTTCTAAATTTAATTGAGGCCACTCATCCTTACTATATTCTGTTTGATGCACCTGCACTGCTCCCACAGATCAATCTGAGGATACTACTTTAATTTTTAGCCTCCAATTTCAAATTCCTTCACATTTACACCACATTTAAAAGTTTTCAATTCTAAATTTAGCTTCTTTATTTATATACACTTTATTAATCTGTTAATATTATTTTATATGTAAGTAATTTCGGACCCCTAGGGGTCCACGGACCACAGTTTGGGAACCACTGCCCTAAGGTATTGAAGCGCTTTACATAGCATCAGTTACATTACACAAGGTCACATTCAATGTTTATAGGCCCGGGCGATTAAGTGATTTGCCCAGAATCACAGGATGTTGCTGAGTTGGCTACAAGACTCGAACCTGATTCCCAGCTCCAAAGTCAGCAGCTATGACTGTAACACCTTTTCCTGGGTAGCAGAAGGGTGGCAGGCAAAAGCAACATGAAAGCTCACCTCGTTATCGGTTTGAAGTTTCAACAGGACCTAGAGCCGAGCCAGAGCCACGCTCGAACCTGGCTCGAGCCTCCAGTGAATAGCTCCTTCAAGTACAGATTATAAACAGTCTCTTTAAGAAGTACTGTTTGAGATCCCTTTCAAAAATGGAGATCATTGATGCCTGTTGGATGTTTGTTGGTTCTGTGGGTATAACATTTCAATTCCTTGGAGCATTTTGGGGGTGTAGGGCTTCAGAATGGAATCTGTGTGTTTCTAGATTCATCAAAGTTTGATTTCTTGGGGGCGTGGCCAAGCGGAGCTGCAAAATGGCCGCAAGTTAAGAACTCTCCCGGACTCCCCTTCTCCCTTCGCATAAATCCGCAACAAGAATCCGTACTCTGGTGCAAGAACCAACCGCCGGAGGTCCTGAGCAGCAAAGCGAGCCCTCGGCCGGCGAATCCCGACCCCTGGGGCCGGAGGTGAGAACGGACCCGGGGTGACGGCCTGCAGTGGTGGAGAGCCGGGACCCACAGTTTTGGAGGGCGGCGGCTCCGTTGAGCGGCCTCGAGTTGCGGTGGCACCCGGGGGGCGCCCGGAGCTAAGACCTGGCGGAACGGAGGGTGGCTGGCTGATCCCGCTGAGGCTTCCCCCCGCACCCCCATCTCTCAAGAGCTGATCCCGCTGGCTGGCTGTACCAGGAGCAGTGGCCCTCGGGGAGATAAAATCGTGCAGCAGGGCGGGCCTCGCCGAGACCGCGCCGTATAGAGGAGGCGAGCCGGATTTGCGGCGGGGAGCGGTGGCGACAGAATCGAGGCCGGCCCGGAGTGGTGGAATAATCAGGGGGTCGCAGGCAGCAAGCGGAGAACACAATTTGTGGTGGACCCAGCAGAGGCCGTTCCCAGACGGCGGAGGGGGGCGAAGGGGTGTGTTTTGCCAACTCCGGACTGCCACGTGGTGAACGGCGCTGCTCCCGGGCGTCCCCCGGTCCCCGGGGGGGGGGGGGAAAGCCGATCGGAAGAAAACAGGAGGACGCGTGGTGGAGGGGCCGCCCGGAGTTACTCAGCCCCAACGGCAGTGGGCGAATCTCTGTGACCGGAGCGACGGTCGAAGGAGGGGGCCGGCCGCGGTGGCGGCCAAGTCGTTGGCCCTGACTCGCGGACAGGCCATAACCGGACGACCGAGCGCCCCTCCAAAGACTGCGGGGTGAGCATCGTCCGTGAGACGTCGGGGGGCAGCTGGCGGGGGCTCCTTGGATTTGTGCTGAGACACGCAAGCGGACTCGAGGCTCGAGGCGCACCTTCTCTGTACTCTGGGGTGGCAACTCACCGAAGGAAATGTCCGGCTCACGGGGTCCCAAAACCACCCAGACCAACAAGTTGGACAAGTACACGTGCCCCAAGCCAGCCATGACGGCGCATCCCCCGCCCGGGGCGGGGGGGGCCCCGGAGACAGGGCCCACGGAACACACCTTAAAGGACGTACTGGATGCCATAGGGGGGATCAGAACCTCGCTGGAGCAAAGAATTGACGCTCTCTCCTCAGAAGTCATGCTTATCAGGGCAGACTTGGCCACGAACAGGGAGAAAGTCACGCAGTTGGAAATCACCACAGCGAGTCTTGTTGATGATACTAGCCAGCTCCAGGCGGAAATACGCGAATTACAAACATTTAGGAAGTACGCCGAAGGAAACTGGACGATCATGAGGGCCGCACGAGGCGCAACAATGTGCGCATCCTGGGTGTTCCGGAACGGGCGGAGGGACAGGCTGCAGACCTCTTTGTCGAGAGTTTGATCACCAACCACCTACAACCCAAAGGCTTGTCTAACATCTTCGTCGTCAAGAGGGCCCATCGGGTGCCGGGGGGGAGGCCGAAGCCCGGGGCCCCTCCTCGCTCCATACTGGCCACACTCCTGAACTCCAGGGACAGAGACCTCATATTACAAACGGCCAGAGTGGCGCCTCCGACAAAGCTGGAAAATTCGGAAATCCGCTTTTTTCCTGACTTTACCCAAGCGGTCCAAAAACAGCGTAGATCTTTCCTGGGAATCAAACAGCGTCTGAGAGACAAAGGCCTCAAATACGCCATGCTGTTTCCGGTGCGGGTCCGAGTGGAGGCCGGAGGCAAAACCAGGTTTTTCGAGACTCCGTAGGACGCTGCGGCTTGGTTGGACGAATGGAGACAGCCGGTGGTTCAAGACCATTCACGAGAATAGGAGGTATAGGGGCGCTCACGCTAGACTCTGGGGGTATCGGGGAGCGGGCCGAGGGCCTGACCTGGATCGCCTCCCTGCTAGAGGGTACTCAGGACATGGAACAAATTGTGTGGGGACATTACGGAAGCGCACAGAGTGATACTATGTAAAGGTCATGGGAGGGGGGGAGAGATCGGAGAGAGTGTCCCCCCAATTTTCTTCATTTAGATTAGATTAACGGGCGACAGGCACTCTGCATAGTTCTAAATATGGGCAGTTTCGAGCCCAGAGTGCAGGGGGGCAGGGACGGGGGTTGTTGGGTGGGGGTTATGTTCAGTTTTTCAAGGAATCATTCAGGCATCGCAACCCAGCGGCTTATACATGTGGGTGAGGCGTGAATGTCAGTCAACATGCAATGGGATAAAGGGTTCAGATTGATGAGCTGGAATGTGAATGGTTTGGGGGATAAAGTCAAGAGAACGGTGGTCCTACAATACATTAAGAGGCACGCCCCCGACGTGATACTCCTACAGGAGACGCACCTGGTGGGTAATTCTTGTTAAGCCCTTAATAGGTGGGGGTACAATCTGGCAGCGCACTCGGACTTCACTTTTGGATCGAGAGGAACAGGCATATTATTGAGGAACTCCTTTCCCCTTACGATCAAATCTACATGGGTGGACTCCGGGGGGAGATATGCGGGAGTCACTGGACAGTGGGAGGGCCGGGTGCTGACACTCCTGTCAGTCTATGTGCCGCCGGCCCTTCAGGAGCCGGCCTTTAAAGATCTAGGAGCTATGGGACTCCGACAGGCTTGGTAACCTCTGGTCTACGAAGGGGTTTGACAAATGGGACCTCATTGGCATATCGAAGGTAGGCGACCTATGGGTGAAGGGCGAGGTTAAGTCGTTCGCCGCCTTGCAGCAAGAATATGAGCTGGCCCCCACAGAGTATTTCAGGTACATGCAAGTCCGTCACGCCCTGTGCTCCTGTTTTCGAAAGGGAGAGACCCCTCCGGAGGCGGCACCCCTTGAAGACCGACTCCTCGATGGATACTTACCAACGAAGGCCATCTCACTCACATATAAAAAGTTGGTGAACCACACGGGAGACCCCCTGGTGAGGTTGAGGAAGAAGTGGGAAAGGGATGGCATCATACTCGATGATGAAGATTGGGTGGCGGCGGCATCCTCGCCACGTGAGGTAGCCATCGCAGCAAAGCTGAGATTAGTACAACTTAAAATTCGGCACCGAATCTACATCACGGGCTGTGGATGGTGTTAATGGGGAGAGCGCCAGATGGTAAGTGTAGGCGAGACTGTGGGAGTGAAGGTACCTTCCTCCATGTTCTGTGGGAGTGCCCGCGTATCCAGAGGTATTGGAAGAGAATACATGAGGTGCTGAGTGAAGTGTTAAGCCTTACACTCCCATTGGAGGTTAAGCGATGTCTCCTAAATGTGTGGGAGCCAACAGACTTAAATAATGCGCGCATGACGTGGGTCACACTGGGGCTAATGATAGCCAAACGAAACATCGCCCAGAAATGGGGGGCATCGCTTGCGCCGAGTGTGAGAGCCTGGGAGAAGGACATGGATTGGTGCATGTTTCGGGAGAAGTTTGTCTGTGTGGCCAGGAGGTGCCCCAAAAAGTGGTGCCACATATGGAAATACTGGAATGCGTATAGGGGAAATATCTGTACCCCACCATTGACCCCAGCTCAAGATGAATTGTTGCAGACATGACACGAATCGCCCTGTGACAGCACACTGTATACTTTCAATTGTTTGAGAGCCATGTAAAGATAAGACTATTATAACGATGTATTATGCCTGGTGTTGACGAATCCTATTGTTAATAAAAAGAAATTTCCACAAAAAAAAAACACATTTAAAAAAAAAAAAATGTTTGATTTCTTAACGTTCTGCTGCTTCCATAGAGCTGATGTTTTTGAGACAAGTATTCAGAAGTGCTCAAATGAATTGCTTTGTATATGATGCATAGAGGTGTAAAGGCACAGAATCCGTCCATGTGAAGACACCCTAGTGAGAAAGATCTGATTTAATGAGCTGGGATTTTTTTGTATTTGAGACCATATGGCTAGTCAGTGAAGTACTCCCTTGAGGAGAGATAGGAGACATTTGGGCAGCACAGTCTGCTGCAGTCTGATTGTGAGAGGTAAAGGGCCCAGACCTTGAGGTCTTCTTTTCGGAGGAAAGGTTTGAATCTACGCAGAAGCTTTAGTTGTAATTTGGCATGCTTAGACATCTGTTTGACGTGTAGAGCAAGGGGAAGTAATCTTAACTGAGGTGACAGTCTTTTGAGGAAGTTCAATGTTACTGAATTAATTTGACCATTTGGATGGCAGTTCCTGTTCTTTGCTTGTAGACAGAAGGAGAAATTCAGTCTTTTGAGGGTTTACCTTTAGCTTTATCTTTACCAACTAGTTCTGTACATCTGAAAGGGAGTAGGTAAGGGTTTAACACTGTTGCAGCATTTGATTTTAATGTAAAGTTGAGCATCAGCAGCATATTGCAGAAAAAGAGATACCATGTTTTAAAAGTACATCACCGCTGCATATGGGGACTTTCACAGGGGCACAGAGAAAGATTCCTATTTTCATGGTTTTTGTCTTCTGTTTGAGGGATATGATCTTAACCAGTCAAGCACTGTTATTTGAATGCTCATTCTGTTTCTTAGGATTGTAAGGACTTTATCGTGATTGACAGAGTTGAAGGTTGCCAATAGCTCAAGGAGAATTAGAAGGCAAGAATTTCCTTCACCAAAGAGACATAGAGAAGGTTTCAGTGCTGTGGTGCAGTGGCGCATAGATGTCAGTTTGGAAATTTCTTAGAACATTCTTTCTGCTGTATTCTTTAACAGGTTGGCTAAACATCTTACAATAATATTTGAGAAAAATGGAATCCTGTGATGAGTGTATGATGTTGTTTTCAAGCACATCTGGGTCTGAATTGGACTTCTTAAGCAGGGGACAAACATGTCATATTTTGGGAGCACCTGGGTGAGAGATCGGGTATAGGGAGGAGTTGATCATTTGGAGCCAAAGGTGGCATCAGAATGATCTTTGGCTAGGATGGTGATGTTGGATCTGAGACAAAGTTTGCTGTTTTTACGTTTGCAATAGCTGTTTACCATGATAGTAGGGTTGAAGGCATTCATACATATTATTTTCCTTGATGAAATCTGAGATTTCTATGTCAGAAGGAGGTGATGGTTTTGGTTATATTGCCCCTAATCTTCATGATTTTGTTTACGAAGTAGAAGGTTATATTAATGCATTTGGATTCTGCATTAGGAGGTTGTGTGTCTTTTGTGGATTGATGTTGAACAATCTGGAAAACTTCTCTAGAGCGATTCAATGCATTTGTATGTTTCAATCTCTCAAATGTGCATTTTCCATCCATGTTTTCTGACTCCTTGCAGTTTGAGAAGTTGGGCGGAGAGGAACATTTTCTCCAATTCTTTTTGCATGCTCTGATGATTTTTTAAAATATTTTGTTCACTTCATTATTATGCTTGTCTTGGTTTTGTTTTGGCTTTTATATTTTCTTGGTGGCAGGGGTTAAATTGTCCAAAATAAGAAGAATCTCATTGTAATATCCCTCTTCTAACTTGGCAACGATTGCATCAAGCTCTCTGTGTAGTTTGACGGAGTGGGTCCAAGAGTATAGTGCTTTATTGTTGATGTGTTAGAGGTTTCTAGAGTTTATCACTGTGGTTTCAGGTGTGGCTTGTAGGGGAGAAAATTGAGGGAGAAATTTCAAAAGGGATTGGGAGGTAATCTGTCCAATCAATATGAAGTGGGCGTGCAACCTGGAGTAGAACCTTGTTATGGAAAATCAGGTCCAAGGTGACATCTTGTTTTCAGGGTGAGAGATTTGTAAAAGTTAGTGGGCTAATCAATATGCTGCCATATGAGGTACTTTAAGACCTCCCGCTTTAGTGTCAGGGTTCAGTTTGTAAACCTTCGAATGCAGCTTCAGTCGTCCTCAGATAAAAGAGGAGATATTCTTGACTATTTGATCAAGTGTTTTACCCAGGACAGAAATCCCAAACAGATAACTGTAGCAAGAGACAACTGGCAGCTTGCCAATTGGTACTCGCCCTTGTTGGACTCGCCCTTTCTGCGGGGTCATCCCCAGACTTTTTGCATTCACTCCTTCATTTTTACTGAATTCTTTTTTGTTGGCCTTAGGACTCTTCGCACTTTACCACTGCTAACCAGTGCTAAAGTGCTTGTGCTCTCTCCTTAAACTAAGTTGGATTGGTTTATACCGAATTGGTATATTAAATTTACTTGTAAGTCCCTGGTAAAGTGGCACTACCTCTGCCCAGGGCCTGTAAATTTAATACTGGTAGTGGTCCTGCAGCACTGATTGCTCTACCCTCTTAAGTACCACTTTAAACATGTCTCAGGCGTGCCAGTTCAGAGTTTATGTGTTCAGTTTTAATTGCCATTACGACCTGCTAAAGTAAATCTCTTGCCAAGCCCAAACCTTCCTTTTTAATACATATGTCACCCCTAGGGTAGACCCTGGACAGCCCAGAGGGCAGGGTGCAATGTATTTAAAAAGTAGGACATGTTCTTTTAAGTTTTACATGTCCAGGTAGTGAAAAACCCTTCAATTCATTTTTCACTACTGCAAAGCCTACCTCTCCCCTAGGATAACAATAGAGTTACCTTATTACATTTTATAAGTGTAATTTCCCAATGGGAATAGATAACTAGTTCATGTTTGGTGTCTCTGGAATTGGAATTTAAAATCCTATCTTATGGTGAAGTCGGATTTTAAATTACAGTTTTGAAAATGACACTTTTAAAAAGTTGGCATGTTCTTGCTTTAGCCATTTGGTGTCTGCAGCCTGTCTCTGGGTCACATTTGTGGGTGTGGGTAACAGTTGGGCTTTGTGTATTCCTCCAATACAGCCACACACAATGGGGAGCTTAGGTGTGACTGAATCGGAAGAAAGAGCTTGGCCCAGCCGTACTTACACTTGAAGAGACTGTGTCCTCTCTGGGGGCAGGAGGGCCTGCATCTATCCTGGCCAACTGAAGGGAGAAGCTTCTTTCAGAGGTGCACTATGGTACCAGTTATTTGTGGTGGGCGATATTGCAGTTTGAGTGATTCAGTGAATAGGTGTCCACATTAAGGGTTGGGTGGGGGGAGGTAGAGTAACAAATGAGGTCCGAGATAATAAACCAGAATGCTGTTGAGCCTTAACCAGTCAGTGTGTACTGGACGTCACTGGTGGAGCTCTTGAACAGCTTGTCACTAATAAAGTTCTGTGGCAGTCTTAGTCATGGATTTCAAAAGTGACCCCAATTTGTCTCTGTATCTAGCAAGAGATTTTATCACTTGATTCAAGTGTTCACAATCTGAACATCTGTTTAGAGAATGATAATATTGTATTCCTTAAAGACAGTGCTATTGAGCAGACTGATTACCTCTATGGTGAAGAGACATAAAGTCCACGCGTACTTAGTGCGGAGAGGGGTCCAGGTGGCATTCCTCCAAGAAACCCACTTAGATAGAGAAGAGGGGAAGGCGTTGCATAGACGCTGGAGGGGTCAATTGTATTACACAACTTTTTCGAAGTTTGCCCGGGGTGCCCTGATTTGGGTGAGGGCGGGGGTCCCTTTCCAGCCTTTGAGGACGTTAGTAGACCCGGAGGGCAGGTTTGTGGCAGTGCAGGGGCGGCTGGATGGGAGGGATATAGCCTTAGGTAGCGTATATGCCCCTAATGTGGACCAGGCCGCGTTCTTTTCCAGACTGTCGGGTCAGCTGGCGGAGTATTTAACGGGGGCGGTGGTGTTGGGTGGGGATTTCAATTCAGTGCTGGATGTGGAGATGGACAGGTCCCATCCGCCCCTTGCACAGTCGGTGGTTTGTCGGGTGGCCAAAAGTAGGCGGGCCTGGCAAGATACTTGGGGCTTGGTGGACACATGGCGTACCCATCACCCGCAAGACAGGGATTATTCATTCTACTCGGCCCCTCACGAGTTGCACGTCCGATTGGATGGCATATTATGTTCGCCGGATGTTCAGCCTTTGATGCGGCATAGTGAATATTTAGCCAGGACCATATCGGACCATAACCCCTGCGTGGGGATGCTGCAATGGTCCAGGCAGAGGCAGGCGATTCCTACTTGGCGCCTTAACCCCTTGCTGCTAGAGGACCCGGTATTCCGGGCTGAGATTAGTGACTGTATAGAACAGTATTTTGGGCATAATTCAGGGACGGCGGCGAGCCGGGCGACGGAATGGGACGCGTTTAAGGCGGTCGTCCGGGGGGTTTGCATATCATCCACGGCCGGGGTGCGGAAGGCCTTGTTAAAAGAGGTGGACGGAGCGGAGGCACGGTTGCGGGTGGCGGAGCGGGCGCATCAGGAAGGGGACGGCGAGGTGGCTGCGGTTGTAGAGGCGCGGGAGAGCGTGGCGGTCCGAATGGAGCAGCTTCATTGTTACGATCATAAAACTTATCTTGTGCGAGCGCAAGCGGAAAGGGATAAGGTGGGATCCCTCCTGGCGTGGTTGGCGAACCCGGCGGCGCGCGGTGACCCAATACTCTCCCTGGTAGAGGAAGGAGGGGTGCCGGTCTATTCCCAGGTGGGGATTAATATGCGGTTCGCCAGCTATTATGCTGGGTTATATGATAGTACTATGGAGCGGGACCCTGAAGGCCTTGTGGATTTTTTGTTGGAAGCCCGCCTGCCTCGATTGGACCCGGAAACTGGGAAAGACCTTGGGGGCGCGATATCGCTGAGTGAGATCCGAGTGGCAATTAGGCATATGGCCCGTCGAAAGACCCCGGGGGCGGATGGTTTGCCCGTCGAGTTTTACGCGGCCTACCCGGATTTGCTGGCACAGCAGCTGCAGGCCCTGTATAGCGAGGCATGGAGGTTGGGGCAGTTGCCCGCCTCCGCTCGGGAGGCGATAGTGATACCCTTGCTGAAACCCGGTGGGGAGGCGGGTGCGCGCACAGCATACCGCCCGCTCTCTATGCTGACGGTGGACTACAAAATTCTGAGCAGAGTTTTGGCGTCGCGCCTCTTGACCCACATGACTGCCTTAATTCACCCGGATCAGGCGGGCTTCATTCCTCGGCGCAGCACGGCCACCTCTATTCGGCGGCTACTGCGGGTGATGGAACTGGACCGGGATGAATACCCAGAGGCCTGCACACTGTCGGTCGACTTAGAAAAGGCCTTTGATAGTGTGGAATGGCCATATCTGTATCGAGTGCTGCGGGAGTTCGGCTTGGGGGAGGACTTTGTGCCGGGAGGGTGGCGTTGCTGAAAATGGTGGTGCTGCCACGCCTTCTCTATTTTTTCCGCACACTTCCTATATGGATCCCGGCGTCGTATTTCGCGCGACTACGGGCACTTTCGACGGGCTTCATTTGGGGTTCGGGAAGGCGGCGGGTGGCGCTGACCACGTTGCGGCGGCCACGAGCGGAGGGGGGCCTGGCAGCCCCCGATTTTGAATGGTACTATTTGGCGGCCCAGCTTCAGTGGCTCACGCAGGCGGTGGCCCGGGAGTATAGAGGCCCGGAGGGCCCGCAGGGCAGGTTGATCCCACGGCATGTGCTGGCCTTTATGGTGCTCCAGCAGCGACTGGACTTAACTCAGTTGACCCTGGAGGAGCGTACCCTCCGGCAGTGTTGCAATAGGTGTCAAAGGCGGGCAGCCATAGTCCGCCCGTACGCCCCGGAAATCCCCCTAGGGATGTGTACAGCGCTCCCGCATGGGGGTGATTGGTCCGGGCTAGCAATTTGGGAGGAGCTGGGAGTACAGATGGTAGGGGACCTATTCCGGGACGGTGTGTTGTTGTCCTTCCAGGACTTGCAGGATGCCTACGGGCTCTCACGGGGGGACTTTTTGCTTCATGCGGCCTTGGTGGCGAGCCTCCAGAAACATTGGAATATGGGGCTGTCGGAACTGCCGACTGCAGCGGGTTGCCAATATGTCATGATGGCAGCGGGGACGACCAAGGCCATTACTTGCCTATATCGACGATTGTCGACGGAGGGCTTGCACCCTCTGGCCGCTCTGAGGGAAAAGTGGGAAGCGGACCTCGGGAAAGCGATCCCTGAGACCACATGGTCCACGCTAGTGCGGAGGGCCTGGAAGGGGACGAGGAACGCACGGTTTCAGTTAGTTCAGTTTTTCACGTTACATAGGGCGTATCTGACGCCGGCCAAGGTCTTGCAATATTTCGGAGGGGCACACTCTCCATGTCCACGGTGTGGGGGAGAGGGGGCAGATTTTCGCCACATGTTTTGGGCCTGTTCGCAGTTGGGCGACTATTGGGCTGAGGTAGTGGACTGCTTGAATCAGGTTACAGACCGCTCTATTACCCCAGAGATGGGGGCTTGCTTATTGCTATGGTTTCCCCACACCCGTCGTATGAAGGTCACTAGCAAGTTCTATGATCTGGGGTTGATATTGGCCAAGAGAGAATTGACCATGCACTGGAAATCCCGGGGGGGGCCTAGCTTTTTGCGGTGGAGGGCAGCGTTAGTGAGATGGGCGGGGGCAGAGGGTACGCTCCGGGTGCAGTTGGCTCTTAGAAGAGACGATGAGAAAGCGCTAGCGACGGCCAGGGCATGGGAAGCGTTGGTGGTGGAACTCCAGGGGCTGCTATCTGAGGCAGGGGAAGGAGGGAGCACGTCGGATAGGCAAGAGGCGAGGGGGACTGGGGAATGAGATGAGATGGGAATGAGGGATGTCCCTGGACACATACCAGAGGCCTGGACAAGAGGGAAGATCTGCTTGCACAGAGAGGGATTGAGCGTCCGTACATGATTTCCTTGGAAGGGGGGGCACATCGGGGGTGAGGTAGGGGACAGGGGCACACTGACATGGGGGCGGGGAGGGGTGGGAACGAGTTGGGGTTAGGAGGGACGGTACTCCATTGGGACACGGGGACTCGTTGTGTAATGAGCAGTAATTGTTGATTTGGAAAATAATAAAAATGTTTCAACAAAAAAAAAAAATTGAGCAGACTGATTACAGTTCCTAGGAGTATCCATCAGCAGTAATGATGTTTCTATGTCTATGGGGATCACTGCCTCCATAAAATGCTCAAGTTCTTCCAGTTCTTTGTTGTCAGTTCAATAGCGATAATCATGATTGAAGGTTCAATTAGACCATGAAGTATGTTATACTTTTTGAGTAGAGGTCAAAGCGCTAGGAAGGCTCTATGTTGTCAATTCAGTTTCAAGGAGCAATCAGCTGAGATGTGGATTACATTATCTTTGCGGGTGAAAAGTCGATATACCTTCTCCTTTTCCAGTACCTGAAGTGATTGTTGATGCCATACAAAACAGGCGATAATGGCCCTTGCTGGAAGAGTAATAGTCTAGTTACGTGGCTGTATTCTGAGCGGTTTCTGTAATTCCGGATTTGGTTCAGTAGTTTGGACAGAAATTGTGCCAAAAAGGACTTCATATCATCCCTAAATTTTCAGGAATTCCTTAAAATATCACAAAGTCACAGCTGAAGTGATCTTCCAGTTCTGTGACCTTCCTGTGTAGGTGACATATTTCCTGGCTCCTGTCTGGTACATTATTCACATACTCTTCAAGCTTGGACAGTCTCTTGTAAGATGTGTCTAGTCTGTGATGTAGTGTAGTAACATCTGAACATATAGACTTTACTTCTGAGGTAAATTTTGATATGTTTCAGGAAGTCTCTAGACTAATATCAGTAGGGGGCATCAAAACCAGTGTGGTCAGTCATTTCCTGCCACTGAGCACCTCTGAAAAAAATACCTTTCTGTATACTTGTGTGAATGACATACTTTTTTGGGGTGCTGGTCTGCAGGCTGTGTTTTCAAGGGGTTGACCAACCAGCTCATATAACCAGGCTGTAGATTTTTTCTAGGATGAGGTAGCTTGTGATCAGATCCTACAATCGTAGTTTGTAAACTTGGTGGTCGATGCGGATCACATTGTTGCTGGTGGGTATAGAAAAAGGAGAAAAAAGGAGGAGGCACAACACATCTTCTAAGCCTATAGTGGTTTAGGGAGAGTGATAGAAAGTAGTGGATTCAAGCCAACACATCCCATATCATCAGCCTCTCCAAAGTTTAATCCACAGGGAGCTATGTGTCTCAAGCAATGGTGTCTGTTTAGTGGACCATGACCATACTATACAGGGTGTTTCTCAAATGTTTATTCTCAGTACATTGTTGAGATTCAAGAGAACACTTTCTCTGTGGTAAACTAGTTTGATCACCCAGACTAGAACCAAATAGCTACAAGCCTGATACAGGCCCTATTCCTTTTGCAGATTCATATTTGAAATCACCCCTAGGTACGTATCAAACTATAGGCCCATTTAGCAGGATTTATTCTTCAATATGGGGAACATGGGCAGGATCACACCTATTGACATCTATTTAAGGATAATTAATGTCTGGGAGAAGCTGGAGAGCAAATGCAAATTAGCTCCCAGGAACCTCAGGCAGGGAAAAGGTAAGTTTAAAAAAGTTACTATCCTTCATATTCATAACAAATCTGACTTCATCATTGAATTGGATCTTAATAAGTGTTAAAATAGCGGTTTTATTATTTGGCTAGCTAGTCCCATTCCCCAGATTCAGTTTTTGTATTTTAATCTGTGTTTTCTACATAGGACTGCTAAACCTGCCACAGTAAAAATTGCTTTTGGGTGCTAGTCACTGTAAGGACATGTTAACATTAGAGTTCTATATTTCCTATATTTGAATGCACCTTGCCTTGTGGGATACATGGCCTACATAGGGGTGACTTATTAATATTTAAAAGGGAGCTTCTTATATGTCAAAGGGATTTATTTAGACAGGTCAAATTGTAGTTTTTACACTGCTACTGTCAGGCTGCAATGGAAGGCCTGAAGCCATGTTTGCTGTCCCACTGTAGTGGATGGAACAACAGGTGCTGCAGTCCACTCGTGACATTTAACTTCCAGGCCCTGAGGGCATTTTGTACCATATACTACGGGCTTATAGGCAAGTTAACTATACCAATTCAGCGAATGCCAATTCGACCCTGTTTAACATGGGAACACACGCATTTTACTACTAATTAGCAGGAATAAAGTGCACAGAGTTCTACAGCTAGCAACAAAAACAGGGTTTAATAAGGTGAAAAAACTGGGATGAACATGCAGAAAAGGCAGATTTCCTATATTAGGATCTAGCTCTTCTGCACATAGCAGGGCTCTACTTTCAGCTTCTATGTTCCCTCAGTCTTCCAAGACCAGAACGAGTTGGCCAGGGCCCTCAGTGTTGCAATATGTGGTGGATGGTGGGTGGTTGACTAGAGCACTACTCAAGAGCATCCATACTAATCGACCAGGCCCCACCAACTAATTGTCAGTTTTTGTATTTTAATCTGTGTTTTCTACATAGGACTGCTAAACCTGCCACAGTAAAAATTGCTTTTGGGTGCTAGTCACTGTAAGGACATGTTAACATTAGAGTTCTATATTTCCTATATTTGAATGCACCTTGCCTTGTGGGATACATGGCCTACATAGGGGTGACTTATTAATATTTAAAAGGGAGCTTCTTATATGTCAAAGGGATTTATTTAGACAGGTCAAATTGTAGTTTTTACACTGCTACTGTCAGGCTGCAATGGAAGGCCTGAAGCCATGTTTGCTGTCCCACTGTAGTGGATGGAACAACAGGTGCTGCAGTCCACTCGTGACATTTAACTTCCAGGCCCTGAGGGCATTTTGTACCATATACTACGGGCTTATAGGCAAGTTAACTATACCAATTCAGCGAATGCCAATTCGACCCTGTTTAACATGGGAACACACGCATTTTACTACTAATTAGCAGGAATAAAGTGCACAGAGTTCTACAGCTAGCAACAAAAACAGGGTTTAATAAGGTGAAAAAACTGGGATGAACATGCAGAAAAGGCAGATTTCCTATATTAGGATCTAGCTCTTCTGCACATAGCAGGGCTCTACTTTCAGCTTCTATGTTCCCTCAGTCTTCCAAGACCAGAACGAGTTGGCCAGGGCCCTCAGTGTTGCAATATGTGGTGGATGGTGGGTGGTTGACTAGAGCACTACTCAAGAGCATCCATACTAATCGACCAGGCCCCACCAACTAATTGTAGGTTTTGGGAATTTAAGTCCTTCGATTGTTTGATGAGACACCTGTTTTCACTGGCACTTGCATGGTGCATATTTTCTGCATAGGTTTTATCTAAGTAATAGCCTTCACCACATTGCAATCCTCTTATTTGGCCCCAATGTGTTTTCCTAAATACTAGTGGTACTAATAGTACTATTGACTATCTACGCTCTTAGTGTGTAGCTGTGGAATATGGCAGGGTAAGGGCGTTGAAGATTTTCACCAAGACTTAACAGCAGAGATTTGATTTGAATTAAGAAATTAACACTAAGGGCCTAATTTAGACTTTGGTGGGCTTCCCGTAGACCATCAGGGTGGCAGAGTTCATCTCGTCAACCACCCTCTCTTGACTGCGGACCACCAAATTACAAGACATGGCCGATACTGGGGTGATCTCTGGGCTCCAGAGATGCTGCCCCCGCAGTGGCTTTTCTGAAGTCACTGAAAGTTTGTTGAGCAACCACTATCTTTTCGGCAGCCATGCACCAAACGTTTTTGTTTTTCTTAAACAAACACCCCAAAGTGGCAGTAAGTGGTGGATCCCAGGTAGGAAATCTTCTTAAATATATAGTTATCTTGAGCATTTTTATAGACTACAATTTTCACTGAATAGTCTGGGAAATGTGTGAGCTCATTGTAAACCTTTACTGACTGACCAAAACCACTCCGACCATTACACCCAGCAAACTCCTTTAAATTAACAACCCCTTATTACTAGCATGGTGAAGACAAAAGAGAGTGAGTATTAGTCTTGTGCTTCCTCTAACGGCAAAACACACAAATCATTAACACTGAAACATTCCAAGCTTTTGGCACACAGTACTTCATATACCGATAACACTCTAACACACAACCAAATGCTCAACTCAGTAGGTAAGTCTCTGCTGTTTTTCACCACTTTATCCAATTGAAGATACATCTCTTCAATGTTATGGTGGTGGTTCATGAATGAACATAGATAAGGGAATTGATCATGAGTAGCACAAAACAGAGTGTGTATTAGTTCTAAATGATTGCTTCTGGTAGCTGATGAGCTAAGGGCATGTTCCCGCCTAGCACTCGTGTACTAGCGCACTGTTAACATACTGACCACTATGCTGATGGTGCTAGCACACCAACCATAATGCCTTTATTTCTTATTCCTTTGCAGGTTGCAAGAGGATTGCAGACAAGGGACAGAATGTAGAGCGCCTAGCTGGTAGAAGACACCTGGAAAACAAAAACCTGGAACAGAGGGAGCTGAAAATAATAAAGAGGAGTTAACATGAAGGAACTTGTCGAGGTAAGTGCCCGCTTCACCAACTGCTCTTAAAGTAAAGCAGGCACGGATGTGGCTTGTATAAGCAGCCACTCTCAAGAAGGTGCCTCACCAGGCTTTATTACAACACCACAGCACTTGATTCTGAGATAAATGATAAAACTGCTCAAATCGGTCTGTTGGCAGTTGAAATATCTGAAGCCAACTCAGTCTTGGTCCACACAGGGAGGCTACAGCAGACCACACCAGCTCCCTTTGTATGCTTGTGCATAGCCATGAGTGCATGCTTGCTGGACATCTCTGTAGCATGCCCCCCATTTCACCTGTTTTCTTATGGGGTTTTCCTTACAGGCAGTGCTTTTTATCGCAGATAAAATACCAATTTCGGAAAAAGGATTTTAAGCATCCCTACATCTTAGGTGCCAGGTATTCTTTCCTGGAACTTGCTTTGATATGCAGGGCCAGCAGCTATTTCACAACTGTTATAAGCAAGCTGGACACATGCCAAAACCTGATGGTCGCTAGCTTTCCTAGTGGGTTAACCCATCAACCTTTGCAGAAGGGATGACATTTGTTTACCTTGTCCCTACCTCAAACAATAACCCAGCCATGAGGGTTTCGGTGGTGGGTGAGGGATACATTTTAAAAATTCCAATGGTTTTTTTTTGGGAAATCACGTTTTGGATGAGTAGATGCAAGTCTCCCCCAGTCACTTTCCTGGCATTAAAGCCTAACCAGATTTCAAAGAATGTATGCTCCCCACTTGGTGCTACAAGGGTCCGCTGAGGTCAGACTGTGCTCCAGCCCTCTGTTTCTGATCCGGCAATTGTTTCACCAGGTCTGCATTGCGTCCTCTGAAACGGAGTCTGCTGTTTCTGGGCCCAAAACTGTTGGTTATGGATTTTGCAGACCTAATACGACTGGCCAAGGACAGTGGGCCACTTATAATAGTGAGTAGTGGAATTCAGCTGGGAGTTATGGCCCTGGGTGGACTGCTGCCCCTCATAATAAGTGCCTATTTATCTCTAGGTGATGTTTACGATAAAGCCAATCGATGAATAAACACATTAGTAGGGATCTGGCTAGAGTTAAGGAAGATGCCGCCCTAATACTGTCAGGCAGTTTATTCTACATATCAGCACCTAAAATGGGTAGGCTGTGGCCACCAAATGATGTGAATTGATTTGAGTGCAGAAATTATATGTAGACTGGAGCTGCTTGAGCATGGATTATTTTTCTTAACTTTCTTCCACATATATAGAAGCTAGCTGATTCAGAATTTTGAAGATGCACAGGCTTCTGAATTTTACCCTAGCTCCTACAGAGAGCTGATGCAGAGATCTTCCTGCTAAGGAATCATTGAGTCCTCTGTGGAGACTAGCTGCCATATAAGCCTCTACATTCCGAGCTTTTTGCGAGGTGGAAATAGATTTTTCTCATTCAAAGACATTAGCTTCTAGTTTTGTTTGAATGACAGTTAACAGCAGAATGGAAAGAACCACATCAGTCAACATGTGTATAAAAAAGAATTGGAGTATGATGTTACCCACAGCTGGCTGTATGACAGAATATGGATGACATAAATATTGTGGGACACAAATATTGCAGGGCCAAAATAGTGAGGACCTAAATATTGAGACGGTAAGTGCAAATAGCTAAGTATACATTTACTACTCTTATCTCCACATCTATGTCCATGGCGATAAATATACAGACACACAGCAAAGGTACTGGATCTTCAGGGGGTTTAGAACGGAAACGGAAAAGTTCATAGGAAGCTGATGTTTCACAATATCCCATAATTCAGTTCAGGTAAGTGGAATTGGGTTCTGCTACCAACCATGAGTTAATATTGATAATCAGGCAAACAAGTATGCAAAGTTTCTAATCTGTGTATGAAGTTCAGAAATACCGGCTTGAATACACTGTTTTAGCAATCCAACAGGACTTAAAGCGCAAACAGCTCAGCATTCCAAAAAAAGACTTCAGTTTAGAAAGTCCTAAAAGCAAGAAGAAGACTGTTAGAAATGGGATAAATTGGGAAAATTCCAGGGTATTCCCCTTGACGGACTGTACCCAGGAGATTGAAATGGGGTACCCACTCTCAAGGTCCACGTACCCCGTGAAGTACCTTGTGGTCTGGATACATAGAGATCCAGAGACTGTGTTAAGTATGAATTATGGTTGCACTATCACTAAAATAACAGATCAGATATCTCGATGGACAAGTTTACTGTTATCATTGGCAGACAGAATCGCTGTGGTTAAGATGACTATCCTACCTAAATTACTTTATTTATTTGTGAATATCCCAATAAAATTGAATGTCACACTCTTTAAAACATTGCAGTCCTGCCTGCTGGCGTGGGCTGGTAAATAGCCTAGACGTAGATGGAGCACTTTGAGCCTGGAGGATTTGAAGCACTTGATTTAAGGCTGTATCACCTATGCGCACAGGCGCAATTTGCGTACTATTGGTATTTTCCTCTGAAGTCTTTACCGCATCTAGAGGTGGAGGCAGATGCCGTGCACCCTGTACCGTTGACTGCTAGGATATTACATTGCCGTGAGGGTAGCTCCAGAAAGGAGATTAGCTCAGTTAGCTGCACTGCCTGGGCATGGTTCACCCTCACCACACGTGGGGGACGGGACTACATATATGCACCAGACATGCCCATCGCTACGCACCCAGGCAATTCGGCGGTGCAGGAACGTGGAGCTTTCAATGTTTTTCACATTGCTGGTATCACTAAACCTGGTGAAATGTAAAAGAATAGGGTATTCCTCTCTTTTCAGTCAGTACAAACATACAAAGCAATGCATGGTTTTACTTACACCAGACTTTGCTTTGCAGGGCGTTCATTATACCCTGACTTCCCTCAGGAGCTGCGGGTGTTTAGGGAGTTGCAAGTAGTTCTAGCAGGGGGGAAAGCTGAGTACTAATCACGAGGTTGTACAGGGGCTCCCAACGGGAAAATGATTGGTTAGATTACCCCTCGTTTGATAAATGGAACAATGCACTTGTGGTGCCTCTGACCCAAGAACACTGGGAGTACTGTTGTAACTTGATTGGGCGTTTGACTGCCAACTGCAATCTCCGCATTATACATTTCAAATATTTGCATCAATTATATTACACGCCTGCTCAACTGTTCAAATTTGGCTTGCGGGGAGAGATGCAAGGTATCCCAGATGTGGGCAGGATAATGCTGATTTTATCCATTTGGCACGGGGGTGTGTTGCTATATTCAATTTTTGGCAGCGGGTGGTAAAAACACTTAGACATTACACATGTTTGTTGGGTCTAATGAAAACGATAAAACTATGTAATCAACGAATTGTGGCTGTGTCTACCTTGTTTGTAAAGCTACCTGTTGCAATGCGCTGGTATACAAAGGCGGTACCTACATTGGGTGGAGTTCGGTCTTCTCATATAGACTGATTACCTATTCCTTGGAAGAATGTGAAAACAGTGTCTGAACAGAGAGAATTATTCTAATGATGTATGGTATTAGAGAGACAATTGTTGATGGTTGAACTTACTAAATCTGAGCTACCTTGAAGGAGTAGAGAACTTTATTATTAGTTGAACTTTATTGGATCCTATTACATGAAGCAATGAAAGGGAATATTGTTTGCTTTTAAAAAAAAACGCTTGAAATATTCATGATGCTGTGAGAAAGTGGCTCTGTATATACTGTTCCTTAATAGGTACAGGGTGTACAGAGTCCACAGTCCCACAAGGTTTGACAGAGGTTAAAGTTAGATATAACCTTACTCTCTAAAGTGGTAGCTTGGTCGAGCAGTAAGGCAGTATCAGAGGACAGTGTAAAGCATTTGTTGTACACACTCAGTCAGCAAATGGTCTCACACACTCAATAACTGAACTCTAGGCCAATGGTTTATATATAAAAAAATATATGCTTTTTTTATTTTAGAACCAACACTTGGATTTAAAATATACTTTCTCAGAATGCGATGTTTCATATAAATACTTTTGCAATATGCAATTGACTTTTGTAAACAGTTACAAGTGGTTGCAATAGGCAAATCTATTTTAAACACAACAATGCATTGAGCTCAATGGAAAATTCAAGTTATTGATTGCTTTTTAGATTACTTTTGGAATTCCAGGACTGGATCCTAGATTCAGTCCTGGGTCAGTACTCAGAATCAAGTGATGAAAGTCGACTTAATTACTGTAATGATTTTTAAACAATATTTAGCTATTTTAAAAGTTGACACTTAGAAAATATTTCAAAGAAAACAGTCAATGATTCCCTATGGAAGAAAATTCAAGTTGCAGGTACAGTATGTTCTCGTTACTTTTGTAATCCAGTACTGGGTGCCTAGACTCAGTACTGGGACCTTTATCCAAAACAGGCAAGTAATTACGTTTTCAGATATTATACGATTTTTGAAGAATATTGAACGATTGCAGAAATCGACACTTGGAAGAAATTTCACAGAAAAACAGTCAATGATTTCCTATGGAAGAAAATTGAGTTAAGGGTGAGTACAGATGTAAGTATTTTTCAGAGTCAGTGCTGGGCACCAAGATCCAGCACTGGGAGCTCACCTAAGAGCAGGTGAGTAATTTCGTTTTCGTTACTCGGCTGATTTTTGGTGAATATTTTAAGATTTGAAAAGTCCACACTTGGAAGAAATTTCAGGAAAAAGCCAGTCAATGTTACCCTATGAGGAAAATAGAGTTATCGGTTTAAGGTTAAGTACTCCACTGGCAGAGTTGAGGTTCTGGGCATAGACTCAGGGGTCCCCCAGGGTCAGGTAGGTACAGTTGGTTCACCCTCAGCGACTCTAGGGCGGCCGGGTGCAGAGAGAATTAGGCCCAATGTTATCCTATGAGGGATAGGGGGGCCTTGGTTGGTGGCTGCTGACTGGCAAGCCACGCGGCTGTGGGAGCTGGGCTCCTGGTCACTTACTCAGGGCAAGTGGGGAAGTAGGTAGGTGTAGAGTTTTCACTGCCAGGGCCACTCGGGCGGCTGGGTGCAGAGTGCTTTTGAGCCTTCGGGCGCTCAATTGATTTCAATGGGAAATCTCCGGTTTAGAAAAAGACTGCAAGCTCGGGGACGAGGACTCTTCAGGTGCCACCAAGACTTCGAGAGGTAAGTTGGGTAGTTGGAGGATAGGTAGGTACCCCGGGATTGGGCACAGGGGGCCGCGGGGCGCCGCGTGTAGGGGTGCCTTTTGGTGTCAGGAAATCTTACCCTCTGTTGATCGCGGTAGGGGGGGCACCTTGTTCTGAGGCTGCAGGCTTCTTCAGGAGTGTCGAGGGAGGTCCTTGTGTGCCGGACTCGGAGTCACAGTCGCCGTGGAGCCGTCCTCGGGGTCTTTGTTCACTCCGGCACTGGCCAGGCTTGGCTGGTGCAGAGTGTGCTGGGTTCGCGGTTCCGGGCTGCTGCCAGGGATTAGAGGTAGGTTTTGAGTAGAGCCTCTACTCATGGGAGTCCCAGGGGCTTAGAGCCAAAAGGTAGCCAGGTCCTCCGGGGTTGGTGAGGTTGCTGGCCACAAGAGATGCCAGGTTGGAGCAGGAGCAGGTTCGAGGGTCGACAGGCCGGTAGGGCTGGGGCCAAAGCAGTTGGTGTCTTCCTCTTTTTAGCAGCTGCAGGGCAGGTCTTCTTTCTTCTTGCTCTTCTTTGTAGTTTTGAATCTGGAATCTGGGGAAGGAAGGTTCAGGGTGCCCCTAAATACTAGATTTAGGGGCGTTACAGGTAGGTGAAGGGCAGGGACCAATGGGTCCCTGTCCTGGGGTGGGTACACCCCCTATCCTGCCTCTCTCCTGTGGGAGGGGGGCAGTAGCCTAGTACTTATAGGGTAGGGCTCCCCATCTTCAAGATGGCGAGAGCCCAGAGATGTGCTTCACCTCGCCTCCCCCACCTGAGGGGTGGGGTTGGCAGGCTGGCACATCCCCTGTCCTTATTTGGGGTTTCCGGCCAAAGCTTCCCACCAGAGTGGGGGGTTGCAGTGGTCTGGGGAAGCTCACAGAGGCGGCATGCCTTTGAAGCTTCCCCCTGCCCATCCTGGGGGAGGAGATTTAGCACCTCGCCCAGGATATGCATTGTTGCAGGCCCAGGAAGAGCAGGGGCTTTCCTACCCAGGGGTCCAGCAACATGTCTGCTGGGTGGTAGCCTAGGCAGCCTCAGAGCAGACGTGGATTGTAGGTTAGGTTCAAGGGGGCACCTCTAAGATGCCCTCTGGGGTCCTGGGTACATTAAATCCCACACTGGCATCAGTGTGGGTTTAATGTGCTGAGAAGTTTGATACCAAACTTCTCAGCCTTTAGTGTTGCCATTATGGTGCTGTGGAGCTTGTGTTTGACGAGCTCTCAGCACCATGTACTCTTAAATGGCAGCACTGCACTTACAGTGCTCAGGAATGGACCTGGGCACTGTAGGGGCACAGGGCTCCTGCTCCTGTGCCCACACCATTGGCATAAGGCACCCAGCTAGAGGGGTGGCTGATGGATGCCATGGCAGTGTAGGTGATGGGCATGGAACACAGGGATGTGTGTCATGTCGACTTTGTTTTTGTCTTGCACCCAAACACTCAGCCTGCAAAGGCAGTGTGTGTGTGTAAGGGTACAGGGCCTCTAAGGGTGGCACAAGGAGTGCTGCAGCCCTTAGAGGCCTTCCCTGGTCACAAGGCCCTGGGTACCTAGGGTACCATTTACCAGGGGCTGACATGTGGCCAGAGTTTGCCAATTTGTGTTTGGTTTGTTTTAGGGAAGGAACATAGGCCCTGGGCACCTGATTGGCAGGAGTCCAGGGCACACTCAGTCAAAGTACATTCAGCAATTCAGCAAAAAGTGGGGGAAAACCATGCAAGAAAGATGGCACTTTCTCACAGATGCACATAATGTATTTAAGGTAGCAATGAAGTTTAGGCAAGAAACTATTTTGTTTTGAATGTCACTTTTATTATTTGATGCTCTTTTATTGCATTACAGTTTGCCAAAGGCTATCTTGAATATATCACAGCAGGAGAGAGTGTATACTGACAGTTAGAAAAAAAATTCCTTTATTGAGAGAGTGAGTTTATGCTCATGGTTATATAAGATTGATTACAAAAATCTTATTGATGTTCCAGTATTCCACTTCTTGTCAGGAGTTCAAGCGTTAGGTACGTACTCATAATTATGGTCACAAATAAAACGGGAATGTTTGATCATGGGGATGGACTGCTAATCCTTTCACATGAAAAAGGAGGATCAGTTATTCAAAGAAAATATGTTTTTCATTTACACTTCCTCAACTCAATACATTCTTTATACAGCTGTTCTGCATTAATCATTTACTCATTCTTTATTCTGGATGCATTTTATATATAAATTCATACTAACTTAAGCTCGATTCCATACTGAAACATGAAAGGTTACGTTATCTTTATCTATCATGGCCTATGTAATCTCCCAATATCTTCTAAGATGTGAACGAGATTTGAACTTTGGCGGCCTTTTGCAGTGTAGGTAGAGATGCTAGTAGCGAATACAATTTTTTCCTGTTAATTTTAGTTTGCTCTTTCTGAAATAAAGCCTTTATTAGAACTCTTTGCTGTTCGCTCAAAATCCTGTCATACAGTTTTTGCAGTATATTCTAGTCGGTATGTCTGAACTTTTTACATTAGGATTACATACTTTGCATGTTTATTTGCCTACTTTTCATTACAAAGTCATGGGTGATAGTAGAGTCTCTTTCTACTTACCTGAATTGACTTATATGATATTGTGAAGCACAGGTTTCCCTGAACGGCATTTCCATGCTCTGAACGCCAGAAGATCCTATATGATATCCTTTGCTGTGTCTGAGTATCTGATTTATGTACACACATTTAGTAATCATTTTGCTCTCACATATTTATTTATTTCCAGGTTATGTTAGGTGCCTTTTAACACAGAGAACACTATCTTCAGAGAAAGACAGTTAATGGAGAGGTATAACTCTGATAGTTTATTATCTTGAAGACTTCTTATAGTACTATATTTGATTTTGAATATTGTGATTTATGTTTTAGAGGCAGTGATTGCTAAACCGCAGGCAACATCCTCAATTAATCCAAACAGAAATGTGTCATCTCAGCTTTTATTTCTTGTCCTAATCCCCTTTCCCCCAGTGAGCTTAGGTGATCATACTACTGAAAGTCTAAAGGCCCGGGTGGGCAAGACAGAAAAGCTTCTGACTCCTGACATTCCTGCAAACTTGGGGACCCATTAGGATAGCGGGCGGATCGCCCCCGCCGGGCCAGCTGTAGTCACCGCTGGCCCGGCGGGGGCGATCCGCTCGCCCACCACACTTCAAAGACCCCCCACCATATTAGGATGGCTGGGGGGTCCACGGCGGACGGATAGACCGTCTGCTGCTTTTCAGTCGGTCGACTCGTCGACCGGGCGGAAAACATGCATAATATGCACCGCCATCCCTATTATGATGATAGCGGAAAGCAACCAAATGCATGCGGTGTTCGCTGTTGGGGTCCCATAGCGGGCCCCCAGGGTGTTCTGGGGTGGGGGGTGCACATGGGAGTACCTATGGTACCCCCCTGCATTGGCAAGAACAAAGTGGCAGGCAGCACGCAGTGCCTGTCACCGTGTGCATGTCAATGCACAACGCGCATTCCCAGCATTGTGGCGGGCGGTGCTGTGAGGTCCGCCCACCACAATGATGGGAATGGGGGATGCCACGGTGGCGGTGGCATCCTAATTGCAGGTGCGGGACTGCCGCACCCCTGACGGATGGTCCCGCATTCCGTTACGTTCCCATCAAAGAAGAGATTGGGAGATTACATAGACCCCAAGGTGAGGAATGACAGAAAGGGAAGTCCACATTTTTTGTATGCCTGAGTGTCATGGATTCAAATGCTTCATCCTTTGTTGCGATAGAAGGCCCCATACGTATGCAAAAATCGACGTGACCGAGGATAGAAACAAAAATCAATTGTTTCAACAATAATTCGAAGAAGTTACACAAGATTAGTAGGATTACAAGTGATTAAAATACCTAAGACTAAGGCGAGCGTAGTCCCGCTAATCTCTCCACGTCACAATTCGGTCATCAAGCCTCCATGCAGTGCTACCGACAACCATGACTGGTAAAGAGTCAGAATATCGAGTTGGAAATGTCGACTTGCACTAATATGGAGTGCAAAATATCGAGATACATAAATATCGACTGCAATTTAAGGTAAGAAATATCGTTTTCTAAAATATCAAAGTCATTAATATCGCATGCAAAACTACAGTTGTAAAAAATATCATTTTTTTAGTTAGTGATGTATTTTAGTATGTATTTTAAATGTATGTGCTTTATTTTTTTGTCTAAGTATTGCATTTGTTTTTTAATATGTGTTACATTTTCATAAGGTATTAATTTTATTTTAATTAAATTTCGCGTTTTAGTTCTGTAGCGGGTTGTGGGTTTATAGGGGAATAGGGTGATAAGTAATTTAAATATAATAAATTGAATATTTATTTACATTTATTTATTTTGTATTTTATAGTGTTAATTGTAGGAATTAATTTATAATTAATTAATTAATAACTGGCTGTTAATTTTTATTGATTAATTCATTGGTAAATATGTTAATTGTGTCATTTTTTTAGGAGCGGGTTGCGGGTTTATAGGGGAATAGGGTGTAAAGTAATTTAATTATAATTAATTTATTAATATTTTTTATTGATTAATATTTATTTATTATATATTTTATCTTTTTAACTGTGGGAATTAATGTATTAATTATTTATTAGTTGGTTAGTTATTAATTAATTGGTAATTATGTTATTTGTGTTATTTGTTTAGAAACAGGTTTTGGGTTGATAGGGGAGTAGGGTGGGAATTTAATTTTAATACATGTATTAATAATTTTAATATAATATTTAAGTAATTTATTTTATAGTGTTAATTGTGTGAATTAATTTATTATTAATTATTTATATTTTGCTTGTTAATTGTTATTGATTCATTAATTGTTAATTAATTATGTTGTGTCATGTTTTACGAAATTGGTGGTGGCATTTATGGAGCAATATGGTGAGGAGGTAATTTATTTATCATTAATTAATTATTTGTTAATTAATGCTAATTAATTAATTGAAATTTAAATATGCCAATTGTGTAATAATTTTGATGTGTGAGTTTGAGGTTTATAGTGGTAAATGGTTGGAAGTAATTTGTTTTAAATTAATTCATGATTTGTTGTTAATTGATATTAATTTATTAATGTAAAATTAGTTATGGAAATTGTGTAAATATTTTTAGGAATGTGTTTTGGTGTTTATTGGGGTAGAGGGTGGAAAGTAATTTAGTTTAAATGAATTATACTTTACTTGATCATTAATATTCATTTATTAATTGATAAATATTTTAGGTAATTGTTTCGTTTTTATTTTGTTAGGGGATTTAGGTTCAATAGCTGTAACGTTGGTTTGTACATTAATTTTTACATTTTTAAATGTGTATTATAATTATTAAATTTGTTTAATTGATAATTAATTGTGTTAATTATTGAGGTACACTTTGGTGCCGATTCCGATCCGTTAAAAAAAATTACCGTCCAACTCGTATTCGTATTTTTTTACGTACGAATCGTATAATTACAGTACCAAGGGCGAAGTACGACTCGTACGTGAAAAATACATACGAATGGCGTCGGGAAAATGGTCCGAGAGGGAGCCGTAAATATTTACGTCCGAATAGCGTCGGGAAAAGTGTCCGATAGGGAGCCGGACATTTTTACGTGCAAATCGCAAAACAGAAGTCCAAGCACGCAAGTACGATCCGTACCGCCCGTCCGAATACACAACTGCATGTAAAAGGCCCCGTACGGAGCGAACGCTGTAGCACACATGTACATGGGTAAACTTGTGCCCGAATACGAGTCGTACAGCCCCCCTCACCCCGCACATGTCAGCATCGTACCCCCGTATGTCAGCACTGTACCCCAACACCGTAGCACAGCCCCGCACCTGTACGGGCCACACCCCAGGACCGTACCCCAGCCCCCCACCTGCACGCGCCGCACCCCAGGGCCCTCTCCCAGCCCCGCACCTGTACGCACCGTACCCCAACACCGTAGCCCAGCCCTGTACCTGTACGCACCGTACCCCAACACCGTAGCACAGCCCGCACCTGTACGTGCCACACCCCAACACCGTAGCACAGCTCTGCACCTGTACGCACCGTACCCCAACACCTCACCCCAGCCCCGTACCTGTACGCACCGTACCCCAACACCGTAGCACAGCTCCGCACCTGTACGCACCGTACCCCAACACCTCACCCCAGCCCCGTACCTGTACGCACCGTACCCCAACACCGTAGCACAGCCCGCACCTGTACCGCACCCCAACACCGTAGCACAGCCCGCACCTGTACGCGCCGCACACCAACACCGTAGCACAGCTCCGCACCTGTACGCACCGTACCCCAACACCTCACCCCAGCCCCGTACCTGTACGCACCGTACCCCAACACCGTAGCACAGCTCCGCACCTGTACGCACCGTACCCCAACACCTCACCCCAGCCCCGTACCTGTACGCACCATACCCCAACACCGTAGCACAGCCCGCACCTGTACCGCACCCCAACACCCTAGCACAGCCCGCACCTGTACGCGCCGCACCACAACACCGTAGCACAGCCCCGCACCTGTACGCACCGTACTCCAACACCGAATCCGCAGCACCCTCACCCAGCATTGCGTAGGTACGGACCGTATCTCTATGGCGTACGCCTACGCCAACACTACACTCGTGCTTCGGGCCGTACCCGCGTGTGTAGGGCCAGTAGCATTATGGTAGTGTAGGTGTAGGCGTACGCCATAGAGATACGGGCCGTACACGCGTATGTACAGACCGTAGCACTATGGCGTACGCCTACGCCAACACTACCATAGAGATATGGGCCCTACACACGCGGGTACGGACCGTATCACTGGAGTAGTGATGCCCTAGGGGTACGTGTGGAACGCACCGTACCTGTGTGTGGATAGTGCAATTACATAGGGGACACATGAGGGACAAGTATAAGTGCCTAAATGCATGCTGGTTGTCATGGAGACCGAGTTTCCAGTTCAAAATTTTGCATCAGGTGGCCAGCAAAAGTCGGTTGACGACAATATACTATGTTGCAAAGTGGTTGTTGACTTGACATCATGCTCAAATTTTGAACCATGCAAAGGCCCTCACTGGGGTAGGTTTAAAGGGATTGGAGGAAACGTAGGATGCAAATGAGATTGACCAATCACTCTGTACTCCTGTAAATGAAACAGCCCAGCAAAGGAGACAAAAGGTAGCCAGGACCCATGAGAGAGCACTTGCCTGCACAACCTTTCATTCCACACCACTGCTGCTGCTCGTGATTCCTCTGGCACCATGTCCAGGTCTGTGGAGAGGGCCCAGACATTCACCCAGGAGGAGAATGAGGCGTTGCTGGACATCATCCTCCTACAGTACCCCAGCCTGTATGGGAGACCAGGGGAGCAGGTGAGTGCTGACTCCACTAGCTGTGACTGTGCCCCTTTTTTGTGTCTGTCACTTCTGGCATTGTGTCCAGGTGTGACAGACATGCAATGTTGTTCATGGTGGGTCCCGGGGGGGGGGGGAATGCCTTATGTCTCCCATGCAGAGCCTGATGTGGTTCATATCTGCACTCCTCACTTGCATTGTGCTTACTGTGACAATCACTGCATGGTGCATGCCACATTCAGCCTGGCTAATCCTTTTGGGAATGTTGTTTCTATAGTCCTGATGTGATTCTGTGGTCCCCCCAGTTTGACAGGTGACTGTACCCACAGATGTGTGTGAGTTGAGTGTACCTGTGGTGATAGTGTCCAAATGATGTGTACGGCCCCTGGACATTGGTGTGTGTGTCCCCTGTCATGTGGGTGAGTGTCTAGGTGGAGTGTTGCACCCCAGCTGCATGGAGGATGCATATGCCCTACCCATCTGATGTGAGCAGGGAGCCGTGTTGTGTGTCTGACGTGCTGAGCTAGCCCCACACCTGTGACTCCCCCCAGTCAAGTGGCACATGTTCAGAGTGATGTTTGTACCCGCAGTTGCCAATGGCAGGCGATTGTCCTGTGCCTGTGTGTGTCTGTGTACTCTGCTGAGGTTGCGTCAGTGGCCTGGGGCATGTGACTGCTTTGAGGTGCTGTCCATAATCCTGGTGTTGCTTGTGATTCACAGTGTGAGCCATGATCATTGATTCTGTCGCACCCCTCATGCCACCTGTGTACTTTAAAAGCCACGTAGTGCATTTGGCCTTCCCCAGAGGATAATGTCCCTATGACAAAGGTGCAATGAGTTGGCTGCATACTATGCCCTGTTCAAACAAGCCTAATTGTTCTAATGTGTGTCTCTGTGACATGGAGCAGGTGTATTGATGTTGTCTCACTTTGTCATCCTCACAGGTAGCCGCCTACGCCAAGGGGGAGATATGGAAGCGGGCCGTCAGGGCCGTGAGGTCGGTGGAGGGTCGCAGTCGGCGCCTGGCCCAGGTGAGGAAATGCTGGCAGGACATCCGGTGCTGGACCAGGAGGATCGCCCGGGTCCTGCTGGGGGACTCACCTCCACGCAAACACGGCGGGCGCTGGCGTCTGACCCACCAAATGAAGCGTGTCCTGGCGGTGGTCTTCCCAGACTCGGATAGGCGGTTACAGGAGAAGCAGCAGCAGGAAGGGGGTAGGTACATGTGTGTTTGTTGTATCACCAGCTTTTGGAAGTGCTCAGTCGCCTGGATACACTGCCAGGGTTTATATGTGCAGTGCATATCCTGTTCCCCAAAGTCAACCGGTCCTGTTCGTCCTCCCTTCCCCTCCTTGACATGTGTTCCCTGGTCTGTGTGTAGTAATCTAGGCTGGCAGTTAATCCAAGTGCCCAATGCTTGCAGCATCATGTGTGGGGGTGGTCTGTGACATGTGTTGGGACCTTGCCTGTGCCCTGTCCAGTTCAGTCATTTGGGGGTCCATGATTGTTGGCACTGATGCAGAGTCTCAACATAGGGGTGTGAGGCTTAAAATGAACTGCCTTGCAGCACGCATGACCGATGTTGTTGCCTCAGACATGATGTGCATGAGGGGGAGATATGTATAGTGCGGGGACGGTTGCTCCTGTTGCAGTCAGATCTATCCAGGACCGTAGAGCAGTGTGGCCACTACAGTCCCCTGAGACACCTTTTCCTAGGAATCATGTGTGTCATCCAACACTGTGGACATTCTCAGTGTCTTCAGCATAGGCTGGCCTCTGTGGCATTGTACCCTGGCCTCATTTGTATTTACACAAAGTGTGCTACATGTGTCCACTGTACAGGGTGACCCATTGTGGCTTGTGCATCCTCACACTGGCCAGTGCCTGTGTGTCTGTGTACAACTATCTGATGATGGCTGTTTGTCAATAATATGTGTGGTCAGCCCCACGAGGGGTAGTTAGAGTGCTATTCGGATTTTATGGAGCCCATTTTTGTGGTCCCTGATTAAGAGGTCAAAGTCCTTCCTCTGTCTCAATCACATTGTCTCAGGTAGGGGGGGGGGGGGTTTGTGCGGGCAAGGCCTACATGTCCAAAGCTTATGTCTCCTTGCCAGGTCTGGCCTGTGTGTGATGATAGTCTGAACAGACACTCAACAAGTATTGACCCAGTCATGTTGTGCAGGGTTTAATGTTTGTGCTTTGCAGCATGTGTCAAAAGTTAAAAGACATGGTTCCTGCTCATCCATATTTGGCAACGGTGTGTGGTCCAGATGCTGTGCTCGACTGTCCACAGATACTAGCTTCTCTGTATAATTCGATGTCAAGTTCTTTGCTGTTGTGTCATGCTCTCCATAGTTTCAAAGTGGCATGGTGGGTCAACCAACTGTGTAGTGCAGGGCCTACATATGTGCGTAGTATTGTAGATGTTACTCATGATGCTCTTCATGCTATGCACTGTGACCTATGTAGTTTTGGACTCATGTGTCATATGTATACAGGTGTCTGATTATTTCCTGTCTCTTCACCTTGCCCACAGCATCGTCGGGGGACACCGAGGGAGACACCGGCACGGACGTGGAGGAGGGTGTCAGGCAGCGCACCCGGTAAACGCTGACTATCCACTTTAGGATCGACGCATGGCTAGTTTCCGAGTACCCAGTATCGAACTACACTTCCCGGCTGGCATAGCGCGAGTCACGCAACCCACGTGACCCAGACGCGGTGCGCAGCTCTTGTACAGGCTGAACTTACAGCTTCACGGAGCGAAACAGCAGCCTTACAGGCCAGGGTTGAGAGGTTACAAAGGAACCCATTCGAAGTAGGAATGCCCGCACACCCCGCCCCTGTTCCGGTAGTAGTGGAAATGCCCTCGCAAATTCCGTTAGCCCCTCCCGAACGCTTTCATGGGGACAACAAGAAAGTACAGGTCTTCTTAACACAAGCACTTCTCCATTTCAATTGTAAACCAAAACTGTTCGCTACCAACCAGGCTAGGGTGGCCTTTGTAATCTCCTACTTAGCAGGGGAAGCAGCGCAGTGGGCAGTGCCTTTGGTAAGACGTGATGACCAGATGCTCTACGACTGGGAGGCTTTTAGAGCTGAATTTGAAAAAACATTTGATCGTAGAACAGAGTCCTTTGCAGCAGACAGAGATTTGCTGGAACTCCGACAGGGAAACATGGACCTGGTAGCATATTTAAACACCTTTCGTCGACTGGTGGCCGAGACAGATTGGCCTGAGTCTAAGCAAGCTGCCGTCTTTTATCAGGGGTTGAAAGACGAGCTGAAAGACGTCCTTGCCCAGATCGACCCCCAACCTCAAACATGTACCGCTCTTATTGAACTGACCTTGCGCCTCGACCACCGTCTAAAGGAACGGAAAGGAGACCACAAGAGGAAGGACAGGTACCCCTCACAGCCTGAGCGGGCTCCATCTATGGAACCTACAACGACCAGGCCCGAACCCATGGATATTGGGGCAGTACGAGCATCGCTGACGCTTAGTGAAAAGGATCATAGGCGGAAACAAGGCCTTTGCCTTTACTGTGGCAAGAAAGGGCACTTCCTCCGGGACTGTCCCGTCAGACCGAAGTACGGGCGCTCCAGACCCGGGCAAATGGCGGCGGTAACCACAGACAAGGACTCGGAAAACTACAAGGCTTGACGGAACATGAAGGGGAACCACCAAGCCTATACTCTGTCCCTTCCGTGACCCAAAAATCGTTTATGGACTCCAGACACTTCTTTATCGCATTGGACCTTCGGGTCAACCAAGTCCTCCAACCAATCAAGGCCATGGTGGATTCCGGGGCCACGGGGTGCTTCATGGATCACAAAGAAGCACAAAGGCTGAAGATACGCCTTGTTTCCAAACCGACGCCGGAACGCGTCTACGCTGTGGATGGCAAAGAGTTGGAGTCTGGCCCCATCTACTATGTTACCGAAGAACATGAACTCGTTTATGGAGGATATCACTATGAATATATTACCTTTCAGATCATCCAAGCACCACATTACGGAGTAATACTGGGTCTTCCCTGGTTAAGAAAACACGAACCAACCATCCACTGGAATAACTTGACGTTATCTTTCGAGTCCACATACTGTCAGACAGAGTGCTGTCAGGCTTCCCCACGACCTTCAGAAATTCTAGCCACCAGTTATTTCCTAGCCACTGCGGCAGAAAAAGACGTATCTCTACCTAAGTGTTATGAGAAATACGCTGAGGTGTTCAGCGATATAAAGGCTGAAGAATTGCCGCCACACCGGACCTACGATTGCCGGATCGATCTAGTTCCCGGAGCAGCGATACCATGTGGGAGAATATATGCACTGACAGCCCCTGAAAATCTCCATCTCCGGGAATACCTTGACAAATACCTGGCCCTGGGATTTATCCGTCCCTCGAGATCACCGGCAGCATCTCCTCTTTTCTTTATACCTAAAGCCAACGGAGACTTGAGATGCTGTATCGATTACCGCGCGTTGAATGCCATCACCGTTCGAAACCAGTACCCGCTACCCCTGATTCCCGTTCTGCTGGAACAAGTGAGAACAGCCACAATATACACTAAGTTGGACCTCAGAGGGGCGTATCACCTGGTCCGTATGCGCATAGGAGATGAGTGGAAGACGGCCTTCAAGACGCGGTACGGGCTATTCGAGTACCTGGTAATGCCCTTCGGGCTATGCAACGCCCCGGCCGCCTTCCAGTTCTTTCTCAATGACGTCCTGAAAGACTTCCTGGACCAATTTGTTGTTGTCTACATAGACGACATCCTGGTGTACTCTGCTAACGAAGAAGACCACGTGGTCCATGTGGGACACGTATTGCAAGCACTTCAAAAACATGGGTTGTTCTGCAAAATCACCAAGTGTGAGTTCCACGTGACCTCCGTGGAATTCCTAGGGGTCATCCTTACTCCATCAGGCCAAGTTATGGCGGAGAGAAAAGTAAAGCCGATCATCGACTGGCCACAACCACAAAACGTACGGGACCTTCAGAGTTTTCTGGGGTTCGCCAACTTTTACAGACGTTTTATCCACGATTTCTCAGACAAAGTAACCCCACTCACTAGCCTAACGCGGAAAAAGGTACCTTTCCGTTGGACAGAGGAAGCACAAACAGCGTTTGACCTTCTCAAACAAGCCTTTACGTCAGCTCCCGTTCTTGCCCATGCTCGTCCCGAGTCTCCCTTCATTGTTGGAGCCGATGCCTCTGAAGTAGCGGTGGGGGCTGTTCTGTCCCAGCGCCATGAACATACAGGACACCTTCATCCCATAGCCTTTATGTCCAGAAAACTCACTTATGCAGAAAAGAATTACACCATCGCAGAAAAAGAACTTCTGGCCATTCGAGACGCATTTCTAGAGTGGAGACATTGGCTGCTAGGTGCCGTCCATCAAGTGACTGTATACACAGACCACAGAAACCTCCAGTTCTTGCGTGCAGCTCGACATCTCACCCCACGCCAACTTCGGTGGATGTTATTCTTTGCCGAATTTCACTTCATCGTCACGTTTCGCCCGGGCCGGGACAATAAAAAGGCCGATGCCCTCACAAGGCAAGAAAACCCGACGCTACCACCAACAACAGAGGACAGAGCCATTATTGAGCCCAGCAGAGTGATAGGGGTCACACACACAGACTTCTTCCTCCAAAAGGTCCAGCGAGGAATGCAATCATTTACCTGGAAAACCTGGCTGAAAAGCCACCCGGAATGGCGGAACCGGCAAGGTCTTCCCATGAAAGGCCAACAACTTCTCATCCCAACTCAAGACCTGCGAAAGACCGTATTCACCTGGTGTCATGATCTTCCTTGTGCCGGGCATACCGGAGGGAAGAAAACCTTGGAGAGAGTGCTAAGGCAATTCTGGTGGCCAACGGTTCGTCCTGACGTGCTTTCTTGGGTACAAAGCTGTGCCATCTGCACTCAAATGAAAGCCGACCACCGCCCGACTCAAGGATTGCTGCAACCGTTGCCCACGCCCGACACCCCCTGGGAGCGCTTCTCGGTGGATTTCATCGTAGGGTTACCCCGAGACCAAGGGTGCACAGCCATTATGGTCGTCGTCGATTATCTGTCTAAGATGGGACATTTCATCGCCTGTAAACAGGTTCCCACTGCTGGACTCTTAGCCAAATTACTATTGACCCACGTAATCCGACTTCATGGCCTTCCAAAAGTCATCGTATCTGATAGATGGGCCCAGTTCACCGCCCGTTTCTGGAAGACATGGTGCTCCGAACTTCAGATAGAATCCTCCCTTTCTACTAGTTCTCACCCCCAGACAGATGGGCAAACAGAGAGTCTTAATCAGACCTTAAAGCAATACCTCAGGTGCTACGTCGACAGCAACACAGAAGCATGGGTAGAGTGGCTCTGGGTAGCGGAAATAGCTTATAATAACGCCACACACACTTCTACACAACTCACGCCTTTCTTTAGCACCTATGGTTTCCACCCCCGTTTCACTCCTCTGATACTTCCCAGTCACAACTCCAAACTCCCTGATGTGCAAGATAGACTTAAACACATACGTACCATACTGCTAGACACTCGAAATAACTTGCTCCTTGCCAAGGCAAAGTACAAACACCAAGCAGACAAACACCGGCGACCAGGCCCCATCTATAAGAAGGGTGATCGGGTATGGTTATCAACAAAGCACATTACATTCAGGAAACATAGTGCGTTTCACCCCAAGTTTATCGGTCCTTACCGCGTACTCAAGCATGTTAACCCTGTGGCGGTGAAGCTGGCCTTGCCCGCTCATCTTCGTGTGCACCCTGTCTTCCATGTATCCCTGTTGAAACCCTCTCATTGCCCGGTGAAGAAACAGCCCGTACCTATATGGGTGCCACAAGAGCTCGAGTACGAGGTCCAGGGAATCCTGGATTCCAAGCTTGTACGTAACAAACTCTGGTACTTGGTGGCTTGGAAGGGGTATGGCCCGGAGGAGAACTCGTGGGAACCGGCGGCTGCTGTGCATGCGGACCGCCTGCTGGCTGCATTTCATGCCCGGTACCCGGATAAACCCGGTGCTAGTCAGCATCCTCAGAAGGGTGGATGTACTGTCAGGCAGCGCACCCGGTAAACGCTGACTATCCACTTGAGGATCGACGCATGGCTAGTTTCCGAGTACCCAGTATCGAACTACACTTCCCGGCTGGCATAGCGCGAGTCACGCAACCCACGTGACCCAGACACGGTGCGCAGCTCCGCTACTTCACCCTGCCGGAAGACCGTTCAGTGCCGGATATTCCCCTTGGATCATCGGTTACGAAGGACCTACGGCAGTTCCAGTCCTCATTCCAGAGCCGCCTTCGCCCCGTCCCGGTATCATGAGTAGCTGTTGTTCAGGATTCTGACTTTCTCTCCGAGCGCGCTCCTCCGTTGGCGAGATTTCATCTCATGCAGAGGAGCGCTTGGGAGAGCTAATGCACCACTGGTTGTTTACCCGTTCGTATGACTTCCCGAGAGTCCTCTGAAGCAAGAGGAACTTCGAGCTAAGGGAAGCTGTGGACCCGGCCTTGGGCCTAGGTCTCTCCTGCAGAGAGACGTGGTGTTTTCCTGTGGCTAGTGGGGAACGTGTGTCCCCCCCTGTTGGAAGGGATTGGCAACGCGTCCCGTTGCAGAGGAACCTCGATAGCTCTAACATTGGATATTGACATTAGAGCTTCCCCCCCTAGTGGAAAGACGTTTATTTCCATGAGCTAATAACTAGGTGTTCAGGAACACTAAAGACCCAAAGACGTTGCTTGTACCTCCTTTATGACAGGAGCAGTCTAAAGAAACCGTAACCACAATTCCTTGATGGTGATGTTCTCTATGTCGTGTAAATAGCACATCACGTACCGTCACTCGTTCTGTTTATGTTTTCCAGGAGGGAGAGAATGGAATAGATGGGTGAAATCAGAACACTACATTGCCTGCAGCTTGTCTGATCCTGTTCTTTGGGTAGGTGCGGAGAACTCTCTAAATCTCGTGCAGGGTAGAGGGATAGAGAATAGATGTCTAACGTCAGGGTGCATACATGATGTTTCTCCTTTCTGGTTCTCCACAGGCGTAATGAGTGTTGTTACCCCATTCTCCCCTCTGGCTCCATTGCATCGTTTTCTTTTGTTACAGGTAGGGGGATTGAATGTATAGAAACCCCATAGTGCTCTATTGTTTGAGGTGCTGGTGAGGAGTGAGACACAAGGGCTAATAACGTGTTTTCTTGTCTCTTCTTCTAGATCTCCCTCCCCGCTGTCCCTACCCTTTCCTTCCCTCGCTTGACTATCTTACTAGTCCGTGTATATCTCAATCCGGACTTGGGGCAGTCAAGAGGTGGATCCCATTGAGCATCAGTGCAATTCTGAGGAATCCGAAGAGGCGGAATCTGACAGAGGGATCCAGCACCGGTGCCACCAGTGCTGGGGAGTCTGGCGCAGCAAGTGGCACGGAGGGCGAGGGGAGTCAGGCGGAGGACCTGTCCAGTCCCACCACCGACTATGACGCTGACGGGTCCGAGGCAGAGCTCTCAGAGGGGGCGGAGGCTGCTCCCACAGCTGAAAGCAGCAGTGCATCTCTCGCCGCCCCCAGTTCGGGCTGGACTGTTCCCATGAGGCACAGGGTCAAGACTGATTTGCATATGGCCATGTCTAAACTGGGGTGGCGTAGTGGGCAAAAGAACGATGGATTTAACCCAGATCTCTTGACTGGGGGAGAATGTCTGCATTGTCAGCATTCCGTCCATCATTTGTTTGTTGTAACGCTTTTCGCCCTAAGTGGGATGGGTATTCCCAGACGTGGGACCCGTGCTCACTACGCCACTGGAGTTAAGCTATCCTGGCTGATGACGGCTGATAGCCAGAAACCGGTCCTAGGATGCTTGATTCCGGTCCAGGGAAGACATGGCTTGGCAGTTCGGGCTGGACTGTTCCCATGAGGCACAGGGTCAAGACTGATTTGCATATGGCCATGTCTAAACTGGGGTGGCGTAGTGGGCAAAAGAACGATGGATTTAACCCAGATCTCTTGACTGGGGGAGAATGTCTGCATTGTCAGCATTCCGTCCATCATTTTTTTGTTGTAACGCTTTTCGCCCTAAGTGGGATGGGTATTCCCAGACGTGGGACCCGTGCTCACTACGCCACTGGAGTTAAGCTATCCTGGCTGATGACGGCTGATAGCCAGAAACCGGTCCTAGGATGCTTGATTCCGGTCCAGGGAAGACATGGCTTGGCAGTTCGGGCTGGACTGTTCCCATGAGGCACAGGGTCAAGACTGATTTGCATATGGCCATGTCTAAACTGGGGTGGCGTAGTGGGCAAAAGAACAATGGATTTAACCCAGATCTCTTGACTGGGGGAGAATGTCTGCATTGTCAGCATTCCGTCCATCATTTGTTTGTTGTAACGCTTTTCGCCCTAAGTGGGATGGGTATTCCCAGACGTGGGACCCGTGCTCACTACGCCACTGGAGTTAAGCTATCCTGGCTGATGACGGCTGATAGCCAGAAACCGGTCCTAGGATGCTTGATTCCGGTCCAGGGAAGACATGGCTTGGCAGTTCGGGCTGGACTGTTCCCATGAGGCACAGGGTCAAGACTGATTAGCAAATGGCCATGTCTAAACTGGGGTGGCGTAGTGGGCAAAAGAACGATGGATTTAACCCAGATCTCTTGACTGGGGGAGAATGTCTGCATTGTCAGCATTCCGTCCATCATTTTTTTGTTGTAACGCTTTTCGCCCTAAGTGGGATGGGTATTCCCAGACGTGGGACCCGTGCTCAATACGCCACTGGAGTTAAGCTATCCTGGCTGATGACGGCTGATAGCCAGAAACCGGTCCTAGGATGCTTGATTCCGGTCCAGGGAAGACATGGCTTGGCAGTTCGGGCTGGACTGTTCCCATGAGGCACAGGGTCAAGACTGATTTGCATATGGCCATGTCTAAACTGAGGTGGCGTAGTGGGCAAAAGAACGATGGATTTAACCCAGATCTCTTGACTGGGGGAGAATGTCTGCATTGTCAGCATTCCGTCCATCATTTGTTTGTTGTAACGCTTTTCGCCCTAAGTGGGATGGGTATTCCCAGACGTGGGACCCGTGCTCACTACGCCACTGGAGTTAAGCTATCCTGGCTGATGACGGCTGATAGCCAGAAACCGGTCCTAGGATGCTTGATTCCGGTCCAGGGAAGACATGGCTTGACAGTTCGGGCTGGACTGTTCCCATGAGGCACAGGGTCAAGACTGATTTGCATATGGCCATGTCTAAACTGGGGTGGCGTAGTGGGCAAAAGAACGATGGATTTAACCCAGATCTCTTGACTGGGGGAGAATGTCTGCATTGTCAGCATTCCGTCCATCATTTGTTTGTTGTAACGCTTTTCGCCCTAAGTGGGATGGGTATTCCCAGACGTGGGACCCGTGCTCACTACGCCACTGGAGTTAAGCTATCCTGGCTGATGACGGCTGATAGCCAGAAACCGGTCCTAGGATGCTTGATTCCGGTCCAGGGAAGACATGGCTTGGCAGTTCGGGCTGGACTGTTCCCATGAGGCACAGGGTCAAGACTGATTAGCATATGGCCATGTCTAAACTGGGGTGGCGTAGTGGGCAAAAGAACGATGGATTTAACCCAGATCTCTTGACTGGGGGAGAATGTCTGCATTGTCAGCATTCCGTCCATCATTTTTTTGTTGTAACGCTTTTCGCCCTAAGTGGGATGGGTATTCCCAGACGTGGGACCCGTGCTCACTACGCCACTGGAGTTAAGCTATCCTGGCTGATGACGGCTGATAGCCAGAAACCGGTCCTAGGATGCTTGATTCCGGTCCAGGGAAGACATGGCTTGGCAGTTCGGGCTGGACTGTTCCCATGAGGCACAGGGTCAAGACTGATTTGCATATGGCCATGTCTAAACTGGGGTGGCGTAGTGGGCAAAAGAACAATGGATTTAACCCAGATCTCTTGACTGGGGGAGAATGTCTGCATTGTCAGCATTCCGTCCATCATTTGTTTGTTGTAACGCTTTTCGCCCTAAGTGGGATGGGTATTCCCAGACGTGGGACCCGTGCTCACTACGCCACTGGAGTTAAGCTATCCTGGCTGATGACGGCTGATAGCCAGAAACCGGTCCTAGGATGCTTGATTCCGGTCCAGGGAAGACATGGCTTGACAGTTCGGGCTGGACTGTTCCCATGAGGCACAGGGTCAAGACTGATTTGCATATGGCCATGTCTAAACTGGGGTGGCGTAGTGGGCAAAAGAACGATGGATTTAACCCAGATCTCTTGACTGGGGGAGAATGTCTGCATTGTCAGCATTCCGTCCATCATTTGTTTGTTGTAACGTCTCTCGCCGCCCCCTCCATTCCCATCACCACCCTCCCGCTTGCTCGGGTCCCTTCTGTCCGTGCTAGGCGACAACATGTCTCCTTCGTGCCAGGCACCGCACCCCCTGCCCCTGTCTCCCCTGCTGCCGTCAATGCCGAGTCTGTGGACATCCTGCGGCAGTTGCAGGTTGGTCAGACATCGCTGCTTAATGTCCTCCATGGCCACACCAGACTGCTGACATAGATGGGGTCGTACATGGAGGGCATGTCAGCAGCGATGTCTGACCAACGGATGTTGCTGAGGTCCATGGACTCGTCACTGACGGCAGCAGTGGGTCTCCTGCAGCGTCCCCCCCTAACCGTGCACCATCCACACTTCCTACTCCCATGCCTGTCCCAAGCACACCCAGACATCCCCATGCACGCACCCCACCAGACACAGGCAGCACACCAACAGGGAAGGCCAAGCGCACACCTCCTGTCACGCACACACAGGGGGAAGTAGGCACATCCACTGGGTCGGGGGGCAAACGGCAGCCACGCAGCCACAGTGGGAGTCCGCAGTCCTCACGACCCACTTCCTCCAAATCCACTCCCCTTGGCTCACCTGCCCTACAGTCGGACAAAGGGTCCTTCATGGCCAGTCTGTCCCTCAGTCCCAGTGTGACACCACCCCGCAAGCGGTCGAGGAAGTCCCCGGGCAGGGGAGTTGAGTCCCCCCCCTGTCCACAACCTCCCCCAGTAGCGCTGCAACCCATCCCTCCGACCCCCCCCTCCTTGGGGCCTGTGGTTCCTTCGGGTGCAGGAGAGACGCTGGCAGACCTTGCGACCGTGTGCAGCGCCATCCTGACCACCACCTTTGGTGCTGCCCCACCCCCTGTGGTGGAGTCATCCTTCCCTGCACCCACAACACCTGCCCTTGCCCCTCCTGTCCCTGCGGTGCCTGGTCCTCCCCCCCCCCCCACATGATGCCCCCCCCTGTGGATGAAAAGGAACTGTGAACTGTGCAGGAAAGCTAGGGGAGAGGTGTCCCAATGTGTCCCCCCCCCAGGAATTCGCACATGGACTGGCCTATGGGCCTTGTATATAGTGTACATTTCTATTCAAATCTTTTTTTATGCTGAATAAAGCATTTTGTTTTTCATTTGCGCACAAATGCTTTTCTGGTATTGCTGTTGGTGCTGCTGCTCCCTAAGTTGGGGTGGTGATAATGTGTTAGGTGTCTGGGAAATGTTGTAGAGTGCTGCTCATGGGGAGGACCCTGGTATCTGCGTGCCATCACAAGGTCTCTGCAAATAATCTTTGGTCATGTAAGCTCTTACTCTATGGTGACATTGTCCCAAGGAGTGTTCCTTCCTCTGTGGCACCTGACTTCTTCCCTGCAGGGTGTTTCCCATTTGTTGTGCTGACCTGTGTCTACATTTCCTTGCTGTGTGAGGGATCCCTTCAACTTTGCCCATGCCTGCTGAGCAATGTATCCGCCTGCATCGTCTGTGCCATCCTTGGTAGTGACTGTACTTGTGTATGGAGTATGTTGCCATGGCGTCATGTGGACATGGTCCCTTTTCCGCACTATGCATGTGTGTACTCCCAGCCTAGCACACATGTGTAACTTGTTCTGCAGGGTATTTGGGCACCTGAGTGACAATTGTGGGCATTGTATCTGTGTGTACTCCACCCTTTTCCTTCCATGGGAGCCAGCAACTTGTTGGTTGCCCCAGCACCTGTACATTCCTATCAGTCCTGGAATGTGGGTGACAGTGTGTGTTCCCTTAGGCTCTCTTAGTTTAGTGGGGTTTAACATGAGGATACAGTCTTGTTGCATGATCTCAGTGTGTGTATTGTGCTGCCACCGCCAGGGGTGGGTATGCATGTGTAATTTGTCATCACACCCACATGTGGTGTGTCATGCAGTGGGGGAAGGACATCCATCCTCATGGGAGTGGGACACTGCTGTCAGTGATGTGTTGTCATGGCACTATCAACATAGTCGCACATTGTGGATGCCTTCATGCACCCATGAAGTTTTGCTATTGGGAGGATAATGTACACACCCCCATGTCTCTGTCCACTGCTGGGAGTCCTCTGCACCCACCCCTCATATGTCTGGGCACTGCTGGGGGTCCTCTGCACCCACCCCTCATATGTCTGGGCACTGCTGGGGGTCCTCTGCACCCACCCCTCATATGTCTGGGCACTGCTGGGAGTGATAGGCACCCATCCCTCATATGTCTGGGCACTGCTGGGAGTGATAGGCACCCACCCCTCATTTGTCTGGGCACTGTTGGGAGTGATAGGCACCCACCCCTCATATGTCTGGGAGTGATAGGCACCCACCCCTCATATGTCTGGGCACTGCTGGGAGTGATAGGCACCCACCCCTCATATGTCTGGGCACTGCTGGGGGGTCCTCTGCACCCACCCCTCATTTGTCTGGGCACTGCTGGGAGTGATATGCACCCACCCCTCATATGTCTGGGCACTGCTGGGAGTGATAGGCACCCATCCCTCATATGTCAGGGCACTGCTGGGAGTGATATGCACCCACCCCTCATATGTCTGGGCACTGCTGGGAGTGATATGCACCCACCCCTCATATGTCTGGGCACTGCTGGGAGTCCTCTGCACCCACCCCTCATATGTCTGGGCACTGCTGGGGGTCCTCTGCACCCCCCTCATATGTCTGGGCACTGCTGGGAGTGATATGCACCCACCCCTCATATGTCTGGGCACTGCAGGGAGTCCTCTGCACCCACCCCTCATATGTCTGGGCACTGCTGGGAGTGATAGGGACCCACCCCTCATATGTCTTGGCACTGCTGGGAGTGATAGGCACCCACCCCTCATTTGTCTGGGCACTGTTGGGAGTGATAGGCACCCACCCCTCATATGTCTGGGCACTGCTGGGAGTGATATGTACCCACCCCTCATATGTCTGGGCACTGCTGGGAGTCCTCTGCACCCACCCCTCATATTTATGGGCACTGCTGGGAGTGATAGGCACCCACCCCTCATATGTCTGGGCACTGCTGGGAGTGATAGGCACCCACCCCTCATATGTCTGGGCACTGCTGGGAGTGATATGCACCCACCCCTCATATGTCTGGGCACTGCTGGGAGTCCTCTGCACTCACCCCTCATATGTCTGGGCACTGCTGGGGGTCCTCTGCACCCCCCCTCATATGTCTGGGCACTGCTGGGAGTGATAGGCACCCACCCCTCATATGTTTGGGCACTGCTGGGAGTGATAGGCACCCACCCCTCATTTGTCTGGGCACTGTTGGGAGTGATAGGCACCCACCCCTCATATGTCTGGGCACTGCTGGGAGTGATTGGCACCCACCCCTCATATGTCTGGGCACTGCTGGGGGTCCTCTGCACCCACCCCTCATTTGTCAGGGCACTGCTGGGAGTGACATGCACCCACCCCTCATATGTCTGGGCACTGCTGGGAGTGATAGGCACCCACCCCTCATATGTCTGGGCACTGCTGGGAGTGATATGCACCCACCCCTCATATGTCGGGCACTGCTGGGAGTCCTCTGCACCCACCCCTCATATGTCTGGGCACTGCTGGGGGTCCTCTGCACCCCCCTCATATGTCTGGGCACTGCTGGGAGTGATATGCACCCACCCCTCATATGTCTGGGCACTGCTGGGAGTGATAGGCACCCACCCCTCATATGTCTGGGCACTGCTGGGAGTGATATGCACCCACCCCTCATATGTCTGGGCACTGCTGGGAGTCCTCTGCACCCACCCCTCATATGTCTGGGCACTGCTGGTGGTCCTCTGCACCCCCCCTCATATGTCTGGGCACTGCTGTGAGTCCTCTGAACCCACCCCTCATATGTCTGGGCACTGCTGGGAGTGATAGGCACCCACCCCTCATATGTCTGTTCACTGCTGGGAGTGATAGGCACCCACCCCTCATTTGTCTGGGCACTGTTGGGAGTGATAGGCACCCACCCCTCATATGTCTGGGCACTGCTGGGAGTGATATGTACCCACCCCTCATATGTCTGGGGACTGCTGGGAGTCCTCTGCACCCACCCCTCATATGTCTGGGCACTGCTGGGAGTGATAGGCACCCACCCCTCATATGTCTGGGCACTGCTGGGAGTGATATGCACCCACCCCTCATATGTCTGGGCACTGCTGGGAGTCCTCTGCACCCATCCCTCATATGTCTGGGCACTGCTGGGGGTCCTCTGCACCCCCCCTCATATGTCTGGGCACTGCTGGGAGTGATAGGCACCCACCCCTCATATATCTTGGCACTGCTGGGAGTGATAGGCACTCACCCCTCATTTGTCTGGGCACTGTTGGGAGTGATAGGCACCCACCCCTCATATGTCTGGGCACTGCTGGGAGTGATAGGCACCCACCCCTCATATGTCTGGGCACTGCTGGGGGTCCTCTGCACCCACCCCTCATTTGTCTGGGCACTGCTGGGAGTGATATGCACCCACCCCTCATATATCTGGGCACTGCTGGGAGTGATAGGCACCCACCCCTCATATGTCTGGGCACTGCTGGGAGTGATATGCACCCACCCCTCATATGTCTGGGCACTGCTGGGGGTCCTCTGCACCCACCCCTCATTTGTCTGGGCACTGCTGGGAGTGATATGCACCCACCCCTCATATATCTGGGCACTGCTGGGAGTGATAGGCACCCACCCCTCATATGTCTGGGCACTGCTGGGAGAGATAGGCACCCACCCCTCATATGTCTGGGCACTGCTGGGGGTCCTCTGCACCCACCCCTCATATGTCTGGGCACTGCTGGGAGTGATAGGCACCCACCCCTCATATGTCTGGGCACTGCTGGGAGTGATAGGCACCCACCCCTCATTTGTCTGGGCACTGTTGGGAGTGATAGGCACCCACCCCTCATATGTCTGGGCACTGCTGGGAGTGATATGCACCCACCCCTCATATGTCTGGGCACTGCTGGGAGTCCTCTGCACCCACCCCTCATATGTCTGGGCACTGCTGGGAGTGATAGGCACCCACCCCTCATATGTCTGGGCACTGCTGGGGGTCCTCTGCACCCACCCCTAATTTGTCTGGGCACTGCTGGGAGTGATATGCACCCACCCCTCATATGTCTGGGCACTGCTGGGAGTGATAGGCACCCACCCCTATGTCTCTGTCCACTGATGTGGATCATAGCACGACACACACCATCCGCCCACACGCTCTTCAGGCCTGGGTACGGGCCGTACCCCAAATGTTGGGGTGCCGTAGGGGTACGGCCCGTACCCAGGCCTGAAGAGCGTGGGTATGGGCCGTACCGCGCGTACCCCTCCATCACCACTACAATGGTGGTACGGACCGTACCCACGCCCTCAGAGCGTGGGTACGGTCCGTACCACGCGTACCCCTACATCACCACTACAATGGTGGTACGGCCCGTACCCAGGCCTGAAGAGCGTGGGGACGGGCCGTACCACCATTGTTGGGGTGACATAGGGGTACGGCCCATACTCAGGCCTGAAGAGCGTGGGCACGGGCCGTACCACCATTGTTGGGGTGCCGTAGGGGTACGGCCCGTACCCAGGCCTTAAGAGCGTGGGGACGGGGCGTACCACGCCTACCCCTACGTCACCCCAACAATGGTGGTACGGCCCGTACCCACGCTCTTCAGGCCTGGGTACGGGCCGTACCCCCAATGTTGGGGTGCCGTAGGGGTACGACCCGTACCCACGCTCTTAAGGCGTGGGTACGGTGCGTACCACAATTGTTGTGGTGACGGGACGCGTCCACGTCCACTTCTGTTGTGGCGGGACGCAGGCCTTGGTGGACACGCCCCCCCTCCCCCCGAAGTGACCAGACCCTGGAGGTACGGTATGTACAGAGCATGTATACATTTTGACTTGGGTGGGGGTTATGTTTCCTGCCCCTGCCCCCCACCTTTGCCCCTGGGTGTTGTTCTGACCTTCTGCGGCGTCTGCGTCGGTTCCTGTGCACCAGGTCGTAGGCTATGAGGGCCGGGATGACACGTAGGATGGGGTCCATGGCTGTCCGTCGCGTAAAGGTGCTCCTTCCTCGCGTCCTCCTCAATTTCCCGGCAGTTTTTGGCTCCCGTAAAAAAGGCTACGTGCGGAGTGACGTAGGCACGAATCGTACTTGCTGGTTCGTAAAACGCTGCCTGGCTCCGTCCGGACGTCACGTACGCGGTGTCCCGGATTGGAATTGTGGGTATATTTTAGCCAGTCGGTGTTTTGTACGATTCGTACGGAAATGGTATTTCTGTAGGAATCGTACTTGCGGGTTTGTAAGGTGGTTTTCCCGGGTACGAGTCGGACGGTGAAAACGCTCCGTACGACGGTTCGTACCCGGGTTTTACAGGATCGGAATCGGCACCTTTTTGTTTAATTTAGATGTGTGTTGTAAATTGTGTGGTGTTATAGCGTAGGAAAATAAATATTACATTTATGTAATTTTTAATTTTTTGATTAAAATGAATTTCTATTACAAAATATGTATTTGTTTGTAAATTTTTTGTTGAATTAAAAAAAAAATATGTCAATTTTAGATGTTTGCTACATTAAAATATTTGTATATGTTGTGTTAATTTTTATATATGTTTTGTTTTTGTTTTTTTATTATATTTTGTATTGTAATTGATATTTTGTTTGTTTTTAAATTAGAATTTAGTTCTTGGGGGAATAGTAATTTTTACCCCTCCGCTATCCAACACTTTCCCTACTGTTGCATTTGCAGGAGTGGGAATAGTAATTTATACCCCTCCGCTATCCAACAGTTTCCCTACTTTTGCACTCATTGGGGTGGGAATAGTAATTTGTACCCCTCCGCTATGCAGCACTTTCCCTACTCTTGCACTCCCTGGAGTGGGAATAGTAATTTTATCCCATTTGCTATCCAATACTTTCTGTACTGTTGTACTCGCTGGAGTGGGACTTGTAATTTTTACCCTCCGCTATCCAACACTTTCCTTACTGTTGCACTTGCTGGAGTGGGAATAGTAATTTTTACCCCTATGCTATCCAACACTTTCCCTACTGTTGCACTTGCTGAAGTGGGAAGAGTAATTTTTTCCCCTCCGCTATCCAACACTTTCCCTACTGTTGCACTTGCTGGAGTGGGAAGAGTAATTTTTTCCCCTCCGCTATCCAACACTTTCCCTACTGTTGCACTCATTGGAGTGGGAATAGTAAACTATTCCACACTGCTATCCAACTTTCCCTACTGTTGCACTCGCTGGAGTGGGAATAGTAATTGTTTCTCCTCCGCTATCCAACACTTTCCCTACTGTTGCACTTATTGGAGTGGGAATAGTAACGTATTCCCCTTCGCTATTCAACACTTTCCCTACTGTTGCACTTGCTGGATTGGGAATAGTAAATCATTCCCCTCCGCTATCCAACACTTTCCCCACTGTTGCACTCTCTGAAGTGGGAATAGTAATTTTTTACCCTCTGCCATAAACACTTTCCCTACAGTTGCACTCACTGGATTGGGAATAGTAAATTATTCCCCTCCACTATCCAACACTTTCCCTACTGTTGCACTCATTGGAGTGGGAATAGTAAATTATTCCCCTCCGAAATCCAACACTTTCCCTACTGTTGCACTCGCTGGAGTGGGAATAGTAAATTATTCCCCTCCGCTATCCAACACTTTCCCTACTGTTGCACTCGCTGGAGTGGGAATTGTAATTTCTTACCCTCCACTATCCAACACTTTCCCTACTGTTGCACTAAGGTTCCAATTTCGATCGGGTAAAATTATTTCCCGTACGACTTGTATCCGTATATTTTTACGTACGAATCGTACAAGTCCCGTCCCACCGGTGAAGTACGATTCGTACGTGAAAAATACATACGAATCGCTTCGGGAAAAGGTCTACGAAACGTACCCGGACAGTTTTACATACAAACCGTAAAACTGAAGTCCGAGCGCACAAGTACGATCCAAATATACAAGCGTATGTAAAACGTCCCCTACGGAACGAACTCTGTACCACTCGTATCCCGGGTAAACTTGTGCCCGGGATACGAGTCGTACAGCCCCCCCACTCCCCCCGCGTATGTCCGCACGTCCCCCCCTGTATGTTAGCACCGTACCCCCGTATGTCAGCACCGTACTCCCCCATGTCCGCACCGTACCCCAGCCCCGTACTTGTACGCACCGTACCCCAGCACCGTAGCCCAGCCCCGTACTTGGACGCACCGTACCCCAGCCCCATACTTGGACGCACCGTACCCTAGCCCCGTACTTGTACGCACCGTACCCCAGCACCGTACCCCAGCCCTGTACTTGGACGCACCGTACCCAAGCCCCGTACTTGTACGCACCGTACCCCAGCCCCGTACTTGGACGCACCGTACCCCAGCACCGTACCCCAGCCCCATACTTGGATGCACCGTACCCAAGCCCCGTACTTGTACGCACCGTACCCCAGCACCGTACCCCAGCCCCGAACTTGGACGCACCATACCCCAGCACTGTACCCCAGCCCCGTACTTGGACACACCATACCCAAGCCCGGTACTTGTACGCACCGTACCCCAGCCCTGTACCTGGACGCACCGTACCCCAGCATTGTACCCCAGCCCCGTACTTGGACGCACCGTACCCAAGCCCCGTACTTGTACACACCGTACCCCAGCACCGTACCCCGGCCCCGTACTTGTACACACCATACCCCAGCACCGTACCCCAGCCCCGTACTTGGACACACCGTACCCCAGCCCCGTACTTGGACGCACTGTACCCCAGCACCGTACCCCAGCCCCGTACTTGGACGCACCGTACCCCAGCCCCGTACTTGGACACACCGTACCCCAGCACCGTCCCCCAGCATCGCGTATGTACGGACCTGACAACAACATTGCGTATGCGAGCACGGTACAAAAACATCGCGCATGGACGCACCTTACATACGCGAAAACGACTCGTACTGAACCAGGACACTGTAAAACAGCACAAGAAGGGTCAATTCGACTCGCACAACACCACAAAACACGTCTACAGTACAAAAAACTTCCAAATGACTGACCTGGCACATCCAAACAGGTAAACAGAGGCCCAAACTCACAACCACCTCTTATAACACACCCACCAAAAATTATAACTCAGGCCCACCCACAAATGGACCAATAAAAAGGGCCCACACACACAAACCATGAGCCTTTGCAACAGACTCACTGCAGCTACAGAGCACACCCCAACAACTGCACCCATACACCTTAACATATACACCTTCACACACACTCCTTCACACAAACCCCCTCTCCACATTCCCACACACACCTTCACATTCACACCCACACACCCACAACCATCCACACCCTCACCCCAAACCATGCCCACAGACAAGAATCCAAAGTTCACAAGGGAGGAGCTGGACATCCTTGTGAACGAAGTCATCAGAGTCGAGCCACAGCTCTTTGGAACATTGGTCAGACAGACCAGCATAGCCGAAAAATCACGCCTCTGGCAGAGGATCGTCGATAGGGTGAATGCTGTTGCGCCCATCAGAAGGACCAGGAATGAATGCCAAGCCAGGTGGTACGATCTGCGGGAGGCAGTCAAGCGCAAAATGAACGAGGACTATGCACAGAGCAACATCACTGGAGGTGGGCTGCCCCGCAGACCGGTACATTACCATCCCTGGGAGGAGAAGGTGATGGCCCTGCTTCCGCCAGTGGGAGTACACGGAGTCGAAGGAGTTGCAGAGCCTGGTGAGTACACAAACAACTTACGTAACATGGGGGTAATGGCATCCACACCCCAACTACACCAAATGCACGCAACTACCCCCAAGCCATCACCGGACACCACCACACTAAAAAACAACGCTCATACCACTAACATGTGTATGCCCCATCCACAAAGCAAGGCCATGCCATGTCCCAGGCTACACGAAGCACAAACCCAAGACTGGATGTCCGGGATGCTGGGAGAGTGGGGCTCACAAAACACATTGTTCAACTCTGAATCAGACACCATTGCCCTCAGCCCATATGGCCCAGGTACCATGCTCAATGCACAGGGACTGGCAAAGTACTGACAAGGTAGCTGACACTTGGCCCTGCTGTAACCAGCACGAGGCCCTCCTGTGACCACTGCAAACTCAAACACCAACACCACAAGCTCAGATATCTAGGACAGGAACTCACACTCACTGTCATGGCAGCATGCACCATAAGGGGACAGATACATCACCTGGGAGACCCACAGCCAAATCACACTACACCCACCAGCAGGCCCCTGTCACACACACCCCTTACACAAGCACACACTCCTGGGGCAGGCAATGGATTTACCCACTCTCACAATGGACATGTGACACAACAAGATCAATCCATAGCCAAAGAAGCATCCAAGCCAAAAATGTACATTTCAAACACTCAGGAGAACATATCAATCTGTCCTGCGCAACATACCCATCCACAAGTGAACAGTGAGGGGAATGCTAGGCACATACAACTACCTGGAGAAACTGTGCCAACTTGAATATGTATGAAACATGGATGACGCATGAAACAGCATTAATAATGTCTCTCTCTCACACACAGGGCAACGTCATAGATCTCCCCCCAACAATGGAGGGGAAGAATCACACTCCCAGGCTCGGGAGGAACCTGATCCCACCGGCAGCGACGCCTCTCAACACTCCGCGGATGACCCCAACCCACCTGGACCCTCTGGTGTCCAAGCCCCTGCAGCACCTGCCTCAGGTACATCTGTGCCAACCACCACCCCCATTCCTGCCACATCCCAGGAGACACCCAGGAGCCCTGCCCGCACTGAACAACTGAGCCAGTCTGACCTGGAGGGAGAAGGTTCGCCGGGCACCCAGGAGGAGGCAGACAACCCCGCAACTGCCATCCCTCAGGGGTCCCGTAGACCCGATATGCCCACAACGACAGGCCAGGCTCGTGTGGGCAGGGGTGGTGGGAGTGGAGGCAGGCGGAGGCGAGAACATGACCAGCCAGCTGAAGGGACTGGTATGTCACACATACGCAACATCATGGACGCATACCGGCGTGACACCAGGGCCATCAGCCAGGTAGTGGAGACCCTCACAGAGATTAAGAACCAGTCGACAACAACACCAAGGACGGATGGAGGCAAGCCTGGCTGAGCTCCTGGCAGTGCAAACGGACATAAGCCGTTCACTCCGTCGGATCGCCTACAACATGGCCAACCCTCCCAGTGCCACCATGTGAAGACCAACACCAGCCACACGGAGGGAGGAGGAGGAGGATTCCTCCGATGGAGAGTCCCAAGCATCGTCAAGGCCTGCATCTGAGGGTCCCGCGAGGAAGTTGGGTCGTCCACGGAAAAGACCATGAGAGGCAGTGGACCATCCACATCTCCCAGGTCACCTGGCCTGGCACCTGGCCTTCATGCGCAACAGCAGCACCTCATTCACTGACATTCTCTGCCACATGGACTTGCTGGTCACAGTCTGACCAATGATGACAAACACTGTGTTCTGGACTCTGATGACTTCAAATGCAAAGGATCCCATCTCCCCATGTGAACTTTGGATTCTAGGCACACTGTATAGCACCTATTTTTACCCACAATAGACGCCCCCCACCGAGAATAAAACTAAATTTCTTTAATTAGATGCTGCAGTCATTTTGCATGAGTCCACAACATATGTGTGGGGAAATGTCAAACTATGCCTGAGTGTTGAACTAACTCCAGCCATCCATACCCTGGGATCTAAGTCCGGTACAGGACACACATGGGTCACAATGTATCATCCAATACAGACATGGAGCACAATACTCACCCGTGATGGCCTCAAGCTGCTGAGGGGGGGGGCTTACAATACTGTGCGGACAGACCAATTTGGAAGATCATCATTAAGGTGTAGAGGTCATGGCTCATGTGGAGGTGCCCGGGGAGGGAGTCCCATATATGTTTAGCCAGGTGGGAGAACTATGTCCTACATTCTGGACTTCGGTGGATGTGAAGAATGTTGGCCAGGGCAAGGTTGGATGCACGGAGTTGGCCCAACGGGGTCTTGGATGACAGACGTCCAAGGTTGGTTTGGGGTCTGGGGTTGTGGACTGCCTCCTGAGTGTGGGTGAGGAGTGTGAAGGTCATCCTGCAGCAGACAGTGATCCATTGCAGCTATCTCAGGTGGACGGTGATGTGGCTGGGGCGCGGGATGTTGAAGCTGAGGTGTGCAGCTGCACCCTGGATGTGGACAAGTTTTCCGGGAGTTTGGCTGTACTTGCTCCGTGGAGGGCGGGGCTGTAGCCGACACGGCTGGTGTCATAGACCTGGGGGACGGTCTGTCTTGCCTTGGAGTGGATCTATCTGTGGGTCATGTGCATCATGCGGAGGGTGTTGCAGCATGAGGTACAGATGCTGGTGAGTTGCATGGCAATTGTGAGCGACGAGTCCATGATGCACACCATCTTGTGTGCATGGCCACTGGGTGCTGGTGCAGTGCCCTGGCGGGTGGGACACAAGGAGTTGACCCAGCTGTAAGGGGACAATCCTCAGATGATTACCTCAGTCCTGTACAAGTCCAGCCTCAGGTGGCTGATGTTCAGCCATTCATCAACGGACCTCATGCCTTCTTGAAGGATGGAACTGGTAATGGCTGTGTCTTTGGTGAGGGTGAGGAGCAGCTGGCTGTCAATGGCATACGAGATGATGATGAGGTTGTGTGCGCATGTGATGGTGGAGAGGGGGGTCAAGGACACATTGAAGATTGACACGCTGAGAGATGAGCCCTGGGCCACGTGCCAGATGACACCACTGTACTACATGCTGAAGGCTTGAGTCCCACTCCCATGGCCTTGCTGGTGAGCCACTTGGTGATTTCATCCTGGTCCATCCCCTGGATACCAGTGTTGGAGATGTGTGAGCTGACAGTGTGTGAGCACATCGTGCATAATGCTCTGGAGAGGTCAAGGGGGGTGGCCTCACCATTGTTGAGCAGGGCAAAGTTGTTGGTGTTGGTGGCAATGATGACGGTTGCAGTGGGGTGATTACTGTGGAAGACGGTCTTGTGCAGGTTGCCTGGAGCTCTTTGCGTGGAGGAAGTCTGTCAGTTGCTCGTCGACTGTCTTCCTGATGACATTTGCTGGCTTGGGAAGCATGTTGAGGTTCCTTGAGAGCCAGCGTTCCTGCCGTCCATTGTCTAAGAAGGGTCTGGGTCACTGCATGCCTCTATCTACCATGGAATGTGGCTAACTCCAAAGATACATACATGACGTGCTGGACGGGGGCTACAAGGATGGGGAATGATGTGCCTGAGATGTTGTGTGGGAAGGGTCCTGATGGAGATCCCCAGGGGATGTTGCACATGAGCCGGGTGTTGTATCTGCTGATGATGGAAGTCCAAAACCTGAGGGTGGTTGGTCACGCGTATAATAGTGCGTTCTGCCTCTGTGTGCCAAGGCTTGCGTGTATGTCCATGAGCTTGCAGTGGTAGAAAGTTGCAAGGGATTGGCTCAGCCTTGCTAGGGTGGGGTGTCTTTTGGATGGAGAGCTGATGTCAGTGCACTCACGATGCTGATGAGCTCCTTGATGTCGTGCTGTTTTTTGGCCTCGTCCCCATCTGAAGGATCTCCAATTGTCCTTGCTGATGATATGGTGATGGCTGTGTGTGCCGTTTTCCAGGGTTGTAAGGCCACTGATGGTAATTTGTGTTGCAAGCTGTGCACAAGAGTCCTGCTAGACGTGTATGAGTCCAGTAGGTCTGCCTTGTCCCAGGTGGCTTAATTGTTGATGTGCAGCACAGGAAAGTCCGTCAACGTGGCTAGATTGTTGGATCAGTTGCTGATCCAGTGTGTGAGGTTGCAGGGTGTGGCGGTGGTGTTGGTTCCAGTGTCCCACACAGCATGTCTGTGTTGACTTACATCAGCATCTTTGGGGGATTGGTAGCGGGGTGTGTGGCAGTGTGTTGCCCGTCGGAGACGTGGATGCTAATGTGGATGGACCAATGATGGATGCTGGTGTGGTTCTCATCCAGCCAGAAGTTCCTGGCCCACAGCCACATGTATCCTGTGGATGTGAGGGTGTGCGTGACGATGGACGTGTTGATGGCTTTGCGGAATTGTGGATGTAGGCCTGGAGATCTGTAGATGAGTGTTTGCAGGGGGTTTGTGCCAAACCGGATTTGTGACCCTGAGTGCGTACTTGGGAATAGATATCAATTCATCCTCCGGGATTGTTAGTGCCGTCCCTGTGGGTGCTCTTGTATCCGTCTGAGATGGCAATGAAGAAGTTGTGTGCTGAGGATGCTTTCATCCAAGTCACTGTCATGATGGTGATGTGTGGGCCTGTTGTGTTGAGGAGGTAACAGAGTCCAATGGCGTGCTGTTGGACGGAGCCGGTGTGGAGTAGGAGGGACATGACCTGGTTGGTGTGACAGGGCCTGGAAGGCGGGGCGGCACTGTGTAGGCAGTTGGAGTTGCACACTCAGCATGCAAAGGTGTGGTGTGTGCGCTTAGGGTATGCCTGAGAGCAGGCGGTTGATTTTCGCTTGGACATTGCTTGGAGGGTGGCTGCAACATGAGACTGTTGTGTGATGCGGGTCATGCAAGGACATGAGGGTCGTGCAATGTGCACGTTGCATGCCTTTGGCACCGCCTGGCCGCAACAGTGGCACAGACAAGCTGATGACAGCCTAATGAATGGGTGGAGGGAGGAAGGGAGGAGCATCTTGGAGGCGTGTGGGTTGCAGAATCGGGCAACTTGGTGGGCCCTTGACGCAGGGCCCGCAGCAGCAGGTGGCATGTACTGTAAACTAGGCCAAAAGTAGCACACAAAGACAAGGATGTCAGAAAGGACAACTGCAACAGGTGCATGTAAAGGAAGGAGTGTCAGGTTACTCATGGCTCACCCAGAGAAAATGGATGAACAATCACCAAAGATGACTGACACAGGATCAGGAAACAGAAGGCCGAGCTGCGCACAGGAGACACGCCCTCAGCAGGCGTTGACGGCCTGTTGGTGGGAGCAACCTGCCCAAATACATACACAACCATGGACTTCATGCACAATAGAGATTATTATCCATGAAGAACTGCATGCATGTTGCCGAACTACACATACACTCATATGCACAATCTTTGACAACTATGCCAGAGATGACGCATGCAAAGTGGCAAGAGTCCTCCATTGACAGAGATGAGGCACTCCGGAGGGTGAGGAACACCTTTATTACTCAAGCTCACACTGAGGGAAATGCATCAATATGAACAGACTCACAGGTCATTTGACTGAACATGTGGGACCTACGCTGGACACCCCCTTCACAACACAGATGTTGTAAATCCAAATGAACTGGCACACAAGTTAAGGGGATGAGCCAAACACCTCCGGCTGCACACGGAGAGGCTGCAATTCCCCATTGAGCCTGTCATGGGGATGTCCCACACTATGTCCACCCGTAGCATCCCGTATGTTTCAGAGGGAATTGTTACACACATTGATGCCTTCATCAGAATCCAAAAACCATTACAGATGACTGTCACGAAGGGTGACTGTCAATTTATGGGAGTCATGCTACATGTTATGTGCCCCATGGTGAGTCAACATATATGCATGGTAACACAACATGCACAGAGGCAGTCCCCACACATTCCAAACACGTACCACCCCCAAAATGCCTTGCTGCAATCCTTAACCAAAATTAAATTTCCCCATGTCCGTGCATGGAACGCTGATTCAGCACACGTTGCAATACTCATGAGGAATAGCAGGAGGACAACGATGACATGAGCAGACAACAGGCGCAAGAACCTGGGAATGACAGACACACAAGAAGTCAGCTAAAAGATTTTTCTCCGCATACATGGTCATTTACTAAACAGGAACAATGTTGTCCCCATGCTAATTTAAAAGAAAGTGTCCGTGCTAAAATGTGTGGAATGACATCATCACTCGAGTGACACATCAGAACACACATCTAAGTCACTTAGCATACAGTCAGCTGGACACACACATTGCAACACATGCCACCCAAGGCTCCAGGCGTGCACACTCAGACCCAGTGACTCACCATTATGAGAAGAAGTTGCGTATGAGCTGACTCCGGATATCCTCCTCCTCCTCCTCCTCCTCCTCACTTGCCTCGTGACCAAGCCCTTCATCCTCCACGGGTCTGTTCCTGCTCATCCTGCTCCAGGATGAGTGTCACTGCCTTCTCCACTGCCATGTTGTGCAGCATGCAGCATGCAGCATACGATGAAGATTTTGCAGACCTTCGCCGGTGCATATGGGAGGGACCTGCCTGTCTTGTGAAGTCACCGGAATCGTCTCTTCAGGAGGCCAAACCTCCTCTCAATCACTCGCCTGGTCTGCCCGTGTGCATTGTTGTACCGGTGATCTGCAGCTGATCTTGGGTTGCGGAGAGGCGTCTTCAGCCATGGCATGTTGGGATAGCCAGAGTCCCCTACATGGAAACATCATGTAAATAAGTGGGTCAGGAGATGCCGTAAGAGCCAGAGATACCGCAACACATAGGACAGAGTATACCCACCAACAAGACATGCTCGTTCGTTGTGCAGCCGCAGCATCATTTGTGGCACCCTGCTAAGCCTCATGGTGTAGGCATCGTGTGCTGACCCTGGAAAACGTGCACAGACATGGGAAATCAGCATGTTAGCAAGACACACCACAAGGGCATTTATAGAGTGGTAATGTTTACAGTTGCGATAGGCTACCTCCTGTGCCTGTGGTGGTACCAAAGACACATGTGTCCCATCAATGGACCCAATGACATGGGGCATCCTTCCCAGGGCATAGAAATCACCCTTGACACCTGTCAACTCCTCAGGAGTCGGAAAATGGATGAATTCATCAAGGTGCTCCAACATGGCTGCCAAAACATCACGCAGGACACGGCTGAACATTGTCTGTGACATGCCACCAACATCAGCTATGGTGAATTGAAATGTACCTGTGGCAAAAAAATGTAGGGCTGCCATCACCTTCATCTTGGGGGTCAGCGCAGTGGGATACCTGTGTCGCGGTTGGAGGTGTGGTGCCACCTTGGCGGTCAAGTCCTCAATCAACTGTTGAGTGAATCTGTAACGTCGGATGCAGGCACGTTCCCTCATGGCACCCAAGTCTGGCATTGGTCGGGGGACAGGCGGTGCCCTGCAGAAAATTGTGATGAATGACGAAGATTGAGAGCATAACAACATCAATGTCAATGAACAGAGCACATGCTCAACTGCTACTACACATCTGCTAAATACAGAGTCTGGTGTGTGCAATACATCCAGGACACGTATGCTAGCTTGGTGATACTCCTACGAAAAGCCAGATACACCCGTTGATTGGCAAGTCTACATGACATGCCCTGAAACAAGCTTGGGGCCAGTCTGAGTGAACAGCCAGAGACTTCACAGGAGTGACATACATCCACATAGCTACATTTAAAGGATGTCATCTCATACAGACAGCTGACGGCAAGCTAGACGCACAGGTCACATGGAATGTCAAATGTACAGATCACACACACTGCGATGAAGGGGTACACGTGAAAACAGGAAACACAGACATTGAGACGACGCAGATATGTCCTCATGTGAAAATATCATGTCTGATGCATACAGACCTTGCTTACGTGGGAATCCACATATGGCATGGTGTGCGTAGATGTGTGCCATGCCCATCTCCACACAGACACATGTTGGATGCAGCAACAGCAGATGTAGTTGACGGAACAGTAACAGCAAGATCATGGGAACACATGACACACACATGACATAGTCACATCGGGGCGCGCTGATTGTGAAATGTCAGTTGTTTGTGTCCCTGGCATCAGGGGACAGTTGCGGGTGGTGGTGACTGTGCCATACCAGTGATGCTGTGCTTGACACGTTTGTACTACAGGCACACATGTGCAAAGTGTGAAGGGGACGTGTGCCACATAGTACCCCATCACACATGACATGTGTACACAGGTCATCACACAGCAATTGTGCAACTACTTGAGGAGACATGTGCAATATCACTGCCTGACACACCTAGGCCCTGCGCATGGAAGTCTGCAATGACAATGACTTGATGTACAGCCTTGAGCGAGTCGGAGACCTCCATTCCTTTCGTGTGCGCCTCCTATCACCAGTGTAAGCGTGTGGAATGCACCATACACACGCTCCGAGAGCGTGTACGGTCCGTATCACTATAATAGTGATGCCGTAGGAGTAGGCATGGTACGGACCGTACACACGTCGTGTGTACGGTCCGTATCACTATAATAGTGGTGCCATAGGAGTACGCGTGGTACGGACCGTACACACGTCGTGTGTACGCGTCGTGTGTACGGTCCGTATCACTATAATAGTGGTGCAGTAGGAGTACGTGTGGTATGGACCGTACACACGCTCTCAGAGCGTATGTACGGTCCGTATCACTATAGTAGTGGTACCGTAGGAGTACGCGTGTTATGGACCGTACACACATCGTGTGTACGGTCCGTATCACTATAGTAGTGGTGCCGTAGGAGTACGCGTGTTACGGACTGTACACACGTCGTGTGTACGGTCCGTATTACTATAGTAGTGGTGCCATAGGAGTACGCGTGGTACGGACAGTACACATGTCGTGTGTACGGTCCGTATCACTATAATAGTGGTGCCGTAGGAGTACGTGTGGTACGGGCCGTACACACGCTCTCAGAGCATATGTACGGTCCGTATCACTATAGTAGTGGTGCCGCAGGAGTACGCGTGGTACGGACCATACACACACGTGTACTCCTACGGCACCACTACTATAGTGATACGGACCGTACACGGGCTCTCAGAGCGTATGTACGGTCCATATCACTATTTTAGTGGTGCCGTACGTGTACGGGTACGTGTACGGGTACGTGTGAAACACACCGTACATGTTTTTTTAATCAAAAATTACATAGGGGACAAGTATTAGGCCCAAAATGCATGCTGGTTGTCATGGATACAGAGATTTCAGTTGCAATGTGGCCATCATGTGGGCTTGAAAAGTCAGTTGGCCCAAAAATTACAATGTTGCAAAGGGGTGTTTGCCTTGCTATGATGCTCAAAATTTGAACCATGCAAATTTGTGTCATTGGTGTATGTTTAAAGGGATTGGAGGAAACGTAGGATGCAAATGAGTCTGACCAATCACTCTGTACTCCTGTAAATGAAAGCCCCCAGCAAGACAGATATAAGTCAGCCAGAACCCATGAGAGGGCACTTGCCTGCACAACTTTCCTGTCGACCACACTGCTGCTGTCTGTGCTTCCTCTGGCACCATGTTGTGGACTGTGGAGAGGGCCCAGCCATTCACACTTGCTGAATGTCCCCCTCCCACAGTACCCCAGCCTGTATGGGAGACCAGGGGAGCAGATGAGTGCTGACCCCACTAGCTTTGACTGTGCACCTTTTTCGTGGCTGTCACTTCTGGCATTGTGTCCAGGTGTGACAGACATGCAATGAGGTTTAGAGTTGGTCCCAGGGGGGGGGGGAAGGTTTATGTCTGTCATGCAGAGCATGAAGTAATTCCTGTGTGCACTCCTCACTTGCATTGTGCTTACTGTGACATTCACTGCATAGTGCATGACACATTCAGCCTGGCAAATCCTTGGTGACATTTTTTGGCTATTGTCCTGAGGTGATTCAGTGCCCCCCCCCCAGTGTGACAGGTGACTGTACCCACAGATGTATATGAGTTGAGTGGAGCTGTGGTAAGAGTGTCCAAGTGATGTGTACGCCCTCCTGGACATTGATGTGTGTGAATGTTCCTTGTCATGTGGGTGAGTGTCTATGTGAAGTGTTGCACCACAGCTGCATGGAGGAGGCAACAGCTCTACCCATCTGATGTGAGAAGTAAGCCGTGCTGGGTGTCTGACTTGCTGAGCTAGCCCGACACCTGTGACACCCCACAGGCAAGTGGCACATGTGCAGAGTGAGGTATGTATCCACTGTTGCCAATGGCAGGTGATTGATCTGTGCCTGTGTGTGTCTGTGTACTCTGCTGAGGTTGCGTCAGTGGGCTGGGGCATGTAACTGCTTTGAGGTGCTGTCCATCAGCCTGGTGTTGCATGTGATGCACAGTGTGTGCCATGATCAGGGAGTGTGTCGCACCACTCCTGCCACCTGTGTAGTTTCAATGCCAGGTAGTGCATTGGGGCTTCCACAGAGGCCAAAGTTGATATGAGTAAGATGGGATTCCTTGGCAGCATCCTATGCCCTGTTCAACATATCGTCGATGTTCAAATGTGTGTCTCTGTGACATGGAGCAGGTGTAGTGATGTTGTCTCACTTTGTCATCCTCACAGGTAACTGCCTCCGAGAAGGGGGGGATCTGGAAGCGGATCGTCAGGGCCGTGAGAGTGGCGGGGGGTCGCAGTCGGCGCCTAGCCCAAGTCAGAAAACGGTGGCAAGACATCCGGTGCTGGAACCGGCTGGTCGCCCGGGTCCAGCTGGGGCTCTCACCTCCATGCCCCCACGGCGGGCGCCGATGCCTGACCACCCACATGATGCGTGTCCTGGCGGTGGTGTTCCCTGACCTGTATAGGCAGTTACAGGAGGGACAGCAGCAAGGAGGGGGTAGGTACCTGTCTGTTTGTTGTGTTGTGTGTCCCCAGCTTTTGGAAGTGCTCTGTAGCCTGGATACACAGCCAGGGTTTATATGTGCAGTGCATATTCTGTTCCCCAAAGTCAACCGGTGCTCTTAATCATCCCATCCCCTGCTTGACATGTGTCCCCTGGTCTGTGTGTAATCACAATTGCACATGGTCTTCTAGCCTGCCAGTTGATCCAAGTGCACATTGCTTTCTGCATCATGTGGGAGGGTGGTCTGTGACATGTGTTGTTGCCTTGCCTGTGCCCTGTCCTGTTCACTCTGTTGGGGTCCATTTTTGTTGGCACTGATGATGAGTCTCAACATGGGAGTGTGAGGTTTCAAATGAACACCCTTGCGGCATGCATGACCAATGTTGTGGCCTCAGACATGATGGGCATGAGTGGGAGATATGCATAGTGCCAGGACGGTTGCTCATGTTACAGTCAGATCATTCCAGGAACAAGGAGCAGTGTGCCCACTACGGTCCCCTGAGACACCCTTGCCTCGTAATCATGTGTGTCATCCAACACTGTGCCCATTCTCAGTGTGTTCAGCATATGTTTGCCTCTGTGGCATTGTTCCCTGGCCTCATTTGTATTTATCCAAAGTGTGCTACATGTGTCCACTGGACAGGGAGACCCCAATTGGCTTGTGCATACTCACACTGGGCAGTGCCTGTGTGTCTATTCACAACTATCTGTTGATGGTTGTTTGTCACAAATATGTGTTGCCAGTCAAACGAGGTGATGTGGAGTACATTTGGGAATTCTTGCAGTACATTTTAATAACCCTGATTAAGAGGTGTCACTTCTTGATCTGTCTCAATCACATTGTCTCAGGTATGGGGGATTTGTGCGGGCGAGGCCTACATGGCCAAACCTTATGTCTCCTTGCCAGGTCTGACCTGTGTGTGATAATTGGCTGGACAGAGACTCAACGTGCAGTTACCCAGTGATGTTGTACAGGGTTTAATGTTTGTGCTTTGCAGCATGTGTCAATTGTTTAAATACATGATTCCTGCTCATACATTTTTGGCACCAGTGTGTAGTCCAGATGCTACGTAGTTTGGTCTTTGTGTGCTGACATCTGTGTGGACATTCTGGCTTGCCATGAGGATGTCTCCTCATTGCAGGTATGCCTTTTTACAACACAATTGCAGGCCCATTAGCTTATGCATTGTCCTGGGTTTGGACATGTGTGCCACTCCACGTGACAGGCAGTGGGGCCAGATGTATTACCAACTGTGTCATCAGGTAACAGATGGCCATGTGACAACTGACATAATTCAAGTTGTTAGTCAAAAAGTATTGTACCTTGGCACTCACAACACTTGTCAACAGGTATTCATGTTTTAAATGCTTTAGTTTGATGTTTTGTTGTTAAGAACAATAATGTGCCTGCATGACAGATGTCTCCCAAGGAAGTGCACAACAAACCACCTTTACACTTTCAGGGAACACACTGGCACATTTTAAAAGAAGGCACTGTTCTAATGAGACTGTTTTTCAGATTATACATATACATGTTCCCACAGTGTTGTGGAATTTGGGTAAGTCCTTGGTTGTTGGTGATACCAACTTACGAGTGTCAAGTCATCAAGACCTCCGTGGGCCCATGTATATGTACTTTCTGCAACACCATTTCTTTCTAACAGTGGCTTCTTTAAAGAAGGCTGCCAGCTTCTTCAATGACTGGGTAAATGTAGTTTTGTGTGCACCTCCTTGGGAGCCATCTTTTATGAAGGCACATGTGTGTTCTGTTCACAAAATGGCACATTCCCACATTGTGAACATGTTGATTGTGTAAAGTATTGTGATTCCCAAGGGACCAACATTTTTTCGTTTTGTGTTCCAAAGTACTTACAGGTCTCTGAGTGTGGGGACACCTTTAGTATTGAGGTGTGTTAGTTTGCCTTGGGTGCACCACTACTGTTTCTTTCAGGGTAAACAAGAGGTGGCATGACTTCATTGTATTGCTGTGCTCGCTCACCTGTTCCCAGACACTAGCTTCTCAGTGTATTTCTCATTCAAGTTTTGGGCTGGTGTGTCCTATTTTTCCTTGTGTCCAAGTGGCATGGTGGGTCTACCAACTGGTGAGTACAGGACTTACATATGTGCGGAGTAATCTAGCTGTTACTCATGATGCATTGCCTGATATGCACTGTGACCTATTGGTTTTGTACTCATGTGTCAGATGTATACAGGTGACTGATGTTTTTCTGTATCTTCACCTTGCCCACAGCATCATCATTGGAAACCAAGGGAGACACCTGCACGAACGTGGAGGAGGGACCCAGCACCAGTGCCACCAGTGCTGGCGAGTCTGCGGGAGCCAGTGGCACAGAGGGCGAGGGGAGTCAGTCTGAGGACCTGTCTGGTGGCGAGCCCAACTACGACGCAGACGGTCCGAGGCTGACCTCATCGAGGGGGCGGAGGCTGCTACAACACCTGGCAGCAGCCCAACATCTGTCCCCGCCTCCTCCATTCTCATCACCGCCCTCCCAGTTGCTCCGGTCCCTTCTGTTCGTGCAGAGTCCCACCATGTCTCCTTCGGGACAGGCACCGCACCCCCTGCCCCTGTCACCCCTGCTGCCCTCAGTGCAGAGTCTGTGGACATACTGCGGCAGTTGCACATTGGGCAGGCATCGGTGCTGACTGTCCTCCATAGCCACACCACACTGCTGACACAGATGGTGTCGTTCATGGAGGGCATGTCAGCAACGATGTCTGAACAACGCAGGTTTCTGCATTCCATGGACTCTTCCCTGACGGCAGCAGTGACTCTCCTGCAGTGCTTCGTCCCCCCCTACCCCAGCCCCATCCACACTTCCCTCTCCCATACCTGTCTCATGCACACCCAGACATTCCCAAGCACGCACCCCACCAGACACAGGCAGCACACCACCAAGTAAGGGCAAGCGCACACCTCCTGGCACGCACACTCAGGGGGATGTAGGCACACCCACTGGGTCTGGGGCAAAAAGACATACACGCAGCCACAGTCTGAGTCTGCAGGCCTCACAACCCAGTCCCTCCAAAAGCACTCCCCTTGGCTCCCCTGCCAAACAGTCACCCAAAGAGGTCGACATGGGTGAGCTGGCCCTCACCCCCACTGTGACACCACCCCGCAAGCGGGCGAGGAAGTCCCCGGGCAGGGTAGTTGAGTCCCCCCCCATGTCCACCCCCTCCCCCAAGAGCGCTGCACCCCATCCCTCGGCCATGCCCCCCTCCATTGGCCCTGGGGTTTCTTCCGGTGCAGGGCTTACTCTGGACGCCCTGGCAGCAGTTTCCAGCGCCGAGCTCACCTCCACCTTTGGCGCTGCCCCACCCCCTGTGGTGGAGACGTCCACCCCTGCACCCACCACACCTACCCTTCCCCTTCCTGTCCCTGCGGTGCCTGGTCCTTCCCCCACATGATGCCCCCCCCCTGGTCGACGAACCTGAGGGTTTCACTATGCAGGCAAGCTAGGGGAGACGCGTGCTCATGTGTCCCCCCAAGGACTTCTATTATGGACTGGCCATTGGCCTTTGTATATAGTGTGATTTCATAATTTGTTTTTTATGCTGAATAAAGCATTTTCTTTTTACTTTGAACACTATTGCATTTCAGGTATTGATGTTGGTGCTGAGGCTCCATGAGTTGGTTGTGGTAATGTGTTATGGTTCTGAGAAATGTTCTCGTCTGATGGTCATGAGGTAGACCATGGTATCTGCGTGCCATCACAATGTCTCTGCAAAGAATCATTGGTAGTGTGTGTTATTTTGGTTTTGAGACATTGTCCCAAGGAGTGTTCCTTTCTCTGTGGCACCTGACATCTTCCCTGCAAAGAGTTGCACAATTGTTGTGCTGACCTGTGTCTACATTTCCTTTGTTGTTGACGGATCCCTTCAACTATGGCCATGCCTGCTCAGCTATGTCTCCGGCTGCATCGTCTGTGCCATCCTTGCTAGTCACTGTACTTGTGTATTGAATATGTTGAAATGCCTTCATGGAGAAATTCTCCCTTTTCAGCACTATGCATGTGTGTACTCCCGGCCTAGCACACATATGGTGCTTGTTCTGCAGGGTATTTGGGCACCTGACTCACAATTGTGGCCATTGTATCTGTGGGAACTCCACCTGTTGGACAGGCCACATGAAGGGCTTGCTCCCTCCCCGCATGACAGGGCCCAAGCCCCGGACTCCCAGGTGTTACCCACAAGGGCAACCCGCACCCCGTCTCCCAACGGAACTCCTGCCCCCGGACAGCCATGTATCATGGGGCCGAACCACTACCGGCTCCCCCGGCCGGATCAGCCGCCATCTTGGACACTGCGCCACGAGGCCGCGTGGCCTCAGCTCGACCCTAACCCTGGGCCTGGCCGGCCCCGACATCCCGGCACCACCATCCACCCAGGAGGTGAACGGACCACTTGGCAGGTCAATGGGAGAAGAAGTGTCGATGGCTCTCCCCCGCCAGGTGCCGATCGCCCTCCAGCTCCCCCAGGCGCTGGCTCCACCCCCTGCTGGGTGTCTGGACTCCCTCATCCCGGACCCCCCGACCTCCAAGTGCGAGGGTCCGGACATCAAAGGGCGCCAGACCTATAACTAGGGCAGCTCCAGAGCATGAAGGCAGTTGTATCCTGGAGTCGAGAGACACCGAGAAGAACTCAGCCCTGACGGACTACCGGCGCTGCCGTAGCCCTGCCTTGTGAAACATCGTCCTGCCTGCTGGCGCTGCCGCGGCCTTCTGCATCATCCATCCTCGTCGGGACCTGCTGGCGCTGCCGCGGACCGTTGTAACGACCACCTCGTCGGGACCTGCTGGCGCTGCCGCGGACCGTTGTAACGACCACCTTCATCGGGACCTGCTGGCGCTGCCGCGGACCGTGTAACGACCACCTTCACCGGGACCTGCTGGCGCTGCCGCGGCCCGTCCAGGCTAGAACACCGAGCTCGAGGATTGTGAGCTATCCACCAGACCATCTCAGCTACCAGATTGGTAACCAGACTGTCCCGCTACCCCCTTTTCCCAAACCAAGAGACTAGAATCGAGGGGACCCCTGAGTCCAGACCTCCTTGTACCATTTCATCGTACCTTAAGACATCACCTATAAAGAACGTTAAATCCTATCCTTGTGTGGTGTATATCTGTGGGGGGGAAGTTATTCATCTGTACGATCGCTGGAGACGGCTCTCCCCAGAGACCTCTCCCCTTGTCCTCGGCTGACCCTCCCGGTCCGTCTAACATTGGTGGCCAGCGGCGGGATCCGAATCAACGCGTAATCGTACAGAGAGTAACTCACCCCACGACAAAACCACGATGTCAACCAAAGAGAGCGGATCCACAGAGAAATTCCAGATGGATAAATTGGAAGAGTATAGCCATCGTGAACTGAAACAATTCTGCATGGAACTAGGCATTGCTACCACCGGCCTGAGTACCAAAGACGATTTGAAGCACGCTATTGAGTCGTGGGCGGAAACCGGGGTCGCCGGATCCCCAGACCAAAACGGTGCAGCATCGGAGGGGAACGCCACGGCTCCCGAGGAGCGAGGAACGGGCCTCTCGCAGGAAGAGATCCAAGAAAGAGAAAGAAACAGATTACATGAGTTGGAAATGGCACGACTCAAAATGGACGGTGAACTAAAATTAGCCGAGCAAAAACTGAACCTAGAACATCTGCGGCTCCGAGAAGAACGGGAAGAAAAACAGAGGCAGAGAGAGCTCGAAGAAAAAAGACTAACATTCGAACACGAGCGCAAACTGGCAGAAATAGAACTACGGAAACAGAATAAAGAACCGGAGGTGCCTGAGCGACCGCGCACCCCGGGAGCAACCGAAAAGAAAGTCCACATCCCCAAGGATGTTGTCCGAGAGTATGTCCGAGAGGACGACATACAACAGTGGTTCAAAGCCTACGAGATCGCCATGACCTCCCACCGGATCGATCGGAGTGACTGGGGAGCCGGCCTATGGGGGAGGTTCGTCAGCGAAGGCCGCGATGCCCTACTGCAGCTCCCAGACCATCAGATGTCATCCTATGACCACATGAAGGCTGCCCTCCTCACCCGATATGGGCTCACACCCGAAATGTACCGCCAGAGGTTCCGAGACTGCACCTGGATCCCGGGTACAACTTGGGTGGAATATGTCAACTATTTCAGCCGAGCCTTCGAGGGTTGGATCAAGGGAAGCCACGTAACGACCTACGAGCAACTCTTTAATCTCATGGTGTGGGAGCACCTGTCTAACAACTGCTTCGTCGAGCTCAGGCAGCACCTCCTCGACAGTAAATTGACTGACCCACGGCAACTCGCCGCCGAAGCTGACCGGTGGGAAAGCACCCGAGTGGGCCGGAGAGGGCCACACGAGCAAAACCGGAACAACCAAGGTCAGCACCGTCCCCGAGGAGGAGGAGGCCAGGGGCGAGGGAGAGACACCGTCCCGGCCACTCCCGCGGCCAGCACCCCGCCCCCGGCCGGCCGGGGCAACCCCCCAATGCGCCCGGGGTTCCGAGCCAACGTCACGTGTCACCGATGCCAGCGAGTCGGCCACTACGCCAATGACCCGAACTGCCCTCAGAACCAAACGCCAAAACCCCGCCAGGTAGCTGCCGCCGCCCTGGAGGGAGAACAAATCTCCGAGGAACAAGAAGAATATGAGCAGGCACAACAAGAGTGGGAACCGGCCGCCATGGTTCTAGCGTGCCTAGGGGGAAAAGACATGGTCCCGCGGGCTCCCCTACCCGCCAACACCAGAAAATATAGCCAGTGGGTGAACATTAATGGGCGCCGGGCCGAAGCCCTACGTGACACAGGGGCCAGTGTGACGGCCGTCCGCTGTCACCTGGTAAAACCAGAGCAGATCCTGCCGAACATTCTCTGCCCCGTCCGCTCAGCCGACAATTCCGAGAGTTTATGTCGGATGGCCTGCGTCCCCTTCGAATGGGGAGGGGTCTCCGGCATGTTGAAGGGGACGGTCCGGGATGATGCCCCCGTGGACTGTCTCCTGGGGAATGACCTTGAGAGTTCCCCGTGGGCCGCCGTCGAAAGAAGAGAGCACCTGGGGATGCTGGGCCTCCCGGACTGGGCGTGCGTAACCACCCGGTCCATGGCCGCCCGTGCCATCCCCGACCAGAAGAACCAGAATGGCCAGCACCTCCTCCCCCGATCGCTCCAGTAGAGGACACCGACTATACCGACCCCCCAGAGCCAACCCCCGAAGGGGTCGCCCAGCCCCAAGACCTTCCCGACCTGGCTCAGTGGCGTCAAGAAGGGGGGCCCACCCAGGAACAGTTCCGCCAGGAGCAAAAGACCTGTCCCTCCCTCGAGGGACTCCGCCAGCAAGCCATCGCCCAGAGCGCAGGGGACTCCACCGGAGCCCATTGGGTCTATTGGGATAACGACCTGTTATACAGTGAACAAAGAATCGCGGAGTTAGGGGCCAGTCGAGTGCTGGTGGTGCCCCTCCGTTTCAGAGACTTCCTGCTAAATTTGGCCCACGATGTCCCCCTGGCTGGACACCTGGGCCAGGACAAAACCTACAGTCGCCTGGTGACCCACGTTTTCTGGCCGAGGATGCGAAACGACGTCCTCAACCACTGCCGGTCCTGCCCCACATGCCAGGCCAGCGGGAAGAGCGGCCGCAAGCTCAAAGCACCTCTGCAACCCTTCGGTCACCACCCCGTTCGAGAGGGTAGGAATAGACATTGTAGGGCCCCTGGACCCCCGCACAGCACAAGGACATCGGTTCATCCTGGTACTGGTGGACCACGCCACCCGCTACCCCGAGGCTGTGCCCCTGCGAACTGTAACAGCTCCGGTGGTCGGCCGGGCCCTAATGGGGATCTTCTCCCGGGTGGGCTTCCCCCGAGAAGTCGTCAGCGACCGAGGCACAAACTTTATCTCGAAATATATGAAGTCCCTCTGGCAACAGTGCGGGGTCACCTACCGATTCACGACCCCCTATCATCCTCAAGGGAACGGACTAGTTGAGCGATTCAACCGCACACTCAAGGGAATGATTGGGGGATTGGAAGAGCCCCTCCGTCGCCAGTGGGATGTACTACTTCCGTGCCTCCTCTTCGCCTATCGAGAAGTTCCCCAGAAGTCCCTCGGTTTTAGCCCTTTCGAACTCCTGTACGGGCACCCTGTGCGAGGGCCCCTCAGCCTAGTCAAAGAAGGTTGGGAGATGGCCCCCCTAAAGACCCCTCCAGACGTCTTCAAGTACCTCCTGGCACTACGCAATCAGACCCGGCGATTCAGGGAAATGGCAAAAGCGAATCTTGAGGCCAGTCAGGAGGACATGAAAAAATGGTACGATCAGAATGCCTCCTCCGTCGAATTCGAACCTGGTCAACAAGTGTGGGTGATGTCCCCCACCGAACCATGTGCCTTGCAAGATAAGTGGACGGGGCCCTTCAAAGTGGTCGAACGCAAGAGCCCCGTCACCTATCTCATCGATATGGAGTCCCCCCGGAACCCCCTCCGGGTCCTCCACACCAACAGACTCAAACCCCACTTTGTGCGCTCGGAACTCAGCCTCCTGATGGCTACAGACAGTGGGGCGGAAGAAGACTCCGAGCCTCTCCCTGATCTCCTGAAGACTCAGGAGAAAGACGGTTCCGTGGACGGGGTCCGGCTCTCCGATACCCTCACCCCAGAGCAATGCCAGGGCTGCCGGGACCTCCTGCTGCAGTTTGCTACTCTGTTTTCCCTCACCCCAGGGATCACCCCTTGGTGCTTGCACGACGTGGACACTGGGGACAGTCCCCCTATCCGACACCGGGCCTACCGCGTACCAGATCGGGTGCGGGCCTGCATCCAAGAGGAAGTATCCAAGATGCTCACGCTCGGGGTCATCGAGCCCTCGGACAGCCCCTGGGCCAGCCCGGTCGTGCTGGTCCCCAAAGCCGCTGCCCCCGGCACCACTCCTGAACTCCGATTCTGCGTCGACTATCGGGGCTTGAACGCTGTCACCAGGACCGACGCTCATCCCATCCCCCGAGCGGATGAATTGATCGACCACCTGGGGGCTGCCCGCTACCTCAGCATCTTCGACCTGACAGCGGGCTACTGGCAGATCGGTCTCACACCCCGGGCCCAAGAACGGTCCGCCTTTTCTACCCCCGATGGCCACTACCACTTCAAGGTCATGCCCTTCGGCATGAAGAATGCCCCAGCTACTTTTCAGCGTCTAGTGAACCAGGTCTTGGCGGGGCTCGAAGAGTTCAGCGCCGCCTACCTGGACGACATCGCTGTATACAGACGCCACTGGTCCGACCACCTCCACCACCTCCGAGAGGTCCTGCAAGCCCTCCAGCGGGCCGGCCTCACGATCAAGGCCGGCAAGTGCCAAATTGGTCAGGGGTCCGTGACCTACCTCGGACACCAGGTGGGAAGCGGTCTGGTGGCCCCTCTGCAACTCAAAATTGCTGCCATCCAGTCCTGGCAACCCCCAGTCACGCAGACCGAGGTCCGAGCCTTCTTGGGACTCACCGGCTACTACCGGCGGTTCGTGAGGGACTATGGCAGCATTGTGGGGCCCCTCACGGGTCTCACGTCCAAAAACCACCCGAAGAAGATTAACTGGATCCCCGACTGTCAAGCGGCCTTCGAGAAGCTGAAAGCCGCCCTGTGCACCGCCCCTGTGCTCCAGGCCCCCGATTACAGTCGGGAATTCATTGTGCAAACGGACGCCTCCGACCACGGCATCGGGGCGGTTCTTTCCCAGCTGAACCCCGAGGGTCTTGATCAGCCGGTGGCCTTCATCAGCAGACGCCTCTTGGCCCGAGAACAGCGCTGGAGCACAATCGAGAGGGAGGCCTTCGCAGTAGTGTGGGCCCTCAAAAAGCTCCGGCCCTATCTCTTCGGTACCCACTTCCGGGTGCAAACCGATCATCGGCCCCTGCAGTGGCTAATGCAGATGCGGGGGGAAAACCCAAAACTATTGCGCTGGTCCATCTCCCTGCAGGGAATGGACTTCACTGTGGAACATCGACCGGGCCAAGACCACGCCAACGCAGATGGCCTGTCACGCTTTTTCCGCCTCGACGAGGAGAGTCCCCAAGAGGATGGGTGACTCTCCCCGCCTTCAGCTGGGGGGGACGCATGTTGGACAGGCCACATGAAGGGCTTGCTCCCTCCCCGCATGACAGGGCCCAAGCCCCGGACGCCCAGGTGTTACCCACAAGGGCAACCCGCACCCCGTCTCCCAACGGAACTCCTGCCCCCGGACAGCCATGTATCATGGGGCCGAACCACTACCGGCTCCCCCGGCCGGATCAGCCGCCATCTTGGACACTGCGCCACGAGGCCGCGTGGCCTCAGCTCGACCCTAACCCTGGGCCTGGCCGGCCCCGACATCCCGGCACCACCATCCACCCAGGAGGTGAACGGACCACTTGGCAGGTCAATGGGAGAAGAAGTGTCGATGGCTCTCCCCCGCCAGGTGCCGATCGCCCTCCAGCTCCCCCAGGCGCTGGCTCCACCCCCTGCTGGGTGTCTGGACTCCCTCATCCCGGACCCCCCGACCTCCAAGTGCGAGGGTCCGGACATCAAAGGGCGCCAGACCTATAACTAGGGCAGCTCCAGAGCAGGAAGGCAGTTGTATCCTGGAGTCGAGAGACACCGAGAAGAACTCAGCCCTGACGGACTACTGGCGCTGCCGTAGCCCTGCCTTGTGAAACATCGTCCTGCCTGCTGGCTCTGCCGCGGCCTTCTGCATCATCCATCCTCGTCGGGACCTGCTGGCGCTGCCGCGGACCGTTGTAACGACCACCTCGTCGGGACCTGCTGGCGCTGCCGCGGACCGTTGTAACGACCACCTTCATCGGGACCTGCTGGCGCTGCCGCGGACCGTGTAACGACCACCTTCACCGGGACCTGCTGGCGCTGCCGCGGCCCGTCCAAGCTAGAACACCGAGCTCGAGGATTGTGAGCTATCCACCAGACCATCTCAGCTACCAGATTGGTAACCAGACTGTCCCGCTACCCCCTTTTCCCAAACCAAGAGACTAGAATCGAGGGGACCCCTGAGTCCAGACCTCCTTGTACCATTTCATCGTACCTTAAGACATCACCTATAAAGAACGTTAAATCCTATCCTTGTGTGGTGTATATCTGTGGGGGGGAAGTTATTCATCTGTACGATCGCTGGAGACGGCTCTCCCCAGAGACCTCTCCCCTTGTCCTCGGCCGACCCTCCCGGTCCGTCTAACACCACCCTATTCCTTCCATGAGAGACAACATCTTGGTGGCTGGCCCAGCACCTGTACATTCCTATCAGTCCTGGGATGCGCGTGACAGTGTGTGTTCCCTTTGGCTCTCTTAGTTTAGTAGGCAGTGACATGACTATACAGTCTTGTGGCATGATCTCAGTGTGTATTGTGCTGCATCCGCCAGGGGTGGGTATGCATGTGTTATTTGTCTTCACACCGACATGTGGTGTGTCATGCAGTGGGGGAAAGACATCCATCCTCCTGGGAGTGGGACACTGCTGTCAGTGATGTGTTGTTATGGCACTATCATCATTGTCCAAAGTTAGGGATGCGTACATACACCCATGGAGTTGTGGTCATCTGATAATGATGTACACCCCCCCATGTCTCTGTCCACTGCTGGGAGTCCTCTGCACCCACTCATATATGTCTGTCCACTGCTGGGTGTCCTCTGCACCCATCCCTCACATGTCTGTCCGCTGCTGGGAGTGATATGCACCCACCCCCATGTCTCTGTCCACTGCTGGTAGTTATATGCACCCACCCCCATGTCTCTGTCCACTGCTGGGAGTCCTCTGCACCCACACACATATGTCTGTCCACTGCTGGGAGTCATATACACCCACCCCTCACATGTCTGTCCACTGCTGGGAGTGATATGCACCCACCCCTCATATTGCAGGCCACTGCTGGTAGTCATTTACACCCACCCCTCAATTTCTGTCCACTGCTGGGAGTGATATGCACCCACCCCCATGTCTCTGTCCACTGCTGGTAGTGATATGCACCCACCCCCATGTCTCTGTCCACTGCTGGGAGTCCTCTTCACCCACACACATATGTATGTCCACTGCTGGGAGTCCTCTGCAGCCACCCCTCACATGTCTGTCCACTGCTGGTGTTGATATGCACCCACCCCCATGTCTCTGTCCACTGCTGGGTGTCCTCTGCACCCACCCCTCATATTGCAGGCCACTGCTGGGAGTCATATACACCCACCCCTCACATGTCTATCCACTGCTGGTAGTGATATGCACCCACCCCCATGTCTCTGTCCAGTGCTGGGAGTCCTCTGCACCCACACACATATGTCTGTCCACTGCTGGGAGTCATATACACCCACCCCTCACATGTCTGTCCACTGCTGGGAGTGATATGCACCCACCCCTCATATTGCAGGCCACTGCTGGTAGTCATTTACACCCACCCCTCACATGTCTGTCCACTGCTGGGAGTGATATGCACCCACCCCCATGTCTCTGTCCACTGCTGGAGTCCTCTGCATCCACCCCTCATATTGCAGGCCACTGCTGGGTGTCATATACACCCACCCCTCACATGTCTGTCCACTGCTGGTAGTGATATGCACCCACCCCCATGTCTCTGTCCACTGCTGGGAGTCCTCTGCACCCACACACATATGTCTGTACACTGCTGGGAGTCATATACACCCACCCCTCACATGTCTGTTCACTGCTGGGAGTGATATGCACCCACCCCTCATATTGCAGGCCACTGCTGGTAGTCATTTACACCCACCCCTCTCATGTCTGTCCACTGCTGGGAGTGATATGCACCCACCCCCATGTCTCTGTCCACTGCTGGGAGTCCTATGCACCCACCCACATATGTCTGTCCACTGCTGGGAGTCCTCTGCACCCACCCCTCACATGTCTGTCCACTGCTGGGAATCCTATGCAGCCACACAACCACCCACCCACCCCCTTGGTGCAGTACACTGCTGTCCTGGGCCTACACACACACCAATTTAAAAGGTAATATGATGCACCAGGCCGTAAGTCAACATTCGTGGCGTGTGTACGCCTTGTATCCCAAATGTACTGGTGCCGTAGGGGTACGTGTGATACGGACCGTACTCCCGCATTCATAGGGTGTGTACGGTCCGTACCATGCGTACCCCTACGGCCCCAATCCAATAGTGATACGGTCCGTACCCATGCTATGTATGTGTGGGTGCGGTCCGTATCACTATAGTAGTGGTGCCGTAGGGGTACGCGTGGTACGGCCCGTACACACGCTCCGAGAGCGTGTGTACGGTCCGTACCACGCGTACCCCTACGGCACCACTACAATAGTGATATGGACCGTACACACGCTCTGAGAGCGTGTGTACGGGCCGTACCACGCGTACCCCTACGGCACCACTACAATAGTGATACGGGCCGTACACACACTCTGAGAGCGTTTGTACGGTCCGTACCACGCGTACCCCTACGGCACCACTACTATAGTGATACGGACCGTACACACGCTCTGAGAGCGTGTGTACAGTCTGTACCACGCGCACCCCTACGGCACCACTACTATAGTGATACGGGCCATACACATGCTCTGAGAGCGTGTGTACGGTCCATACCACGCGGACTCCTACGGCCCCACTACAATAGTGAAACGTACCCACGCTATGGATGTGTGAGTACGGTGCGTATCACTATTGTAGCGTTGCCGTAGTGGTACGCGTACACGTCCACTTCTGTTGTTGCGGGACGCAGGGATTGGTGGACACGGCCCCCGGAGTGACCAGACCCTGGAGGTAATGTATGTCCTCAATATTGTAGGTTTTAATTTGGGTAGGGGGTATTTGTTCCTGCCCCTCAACCCCCTTGGCCCCTGGGTGTTGTTCTCACCTTCTGCGGCGTGTGCGTCGGGTTCGGTGCACCAGGTCATAGGCTAAGAGGGCCGGGATGACAAGTAGGATGGGGTCCATGGCTGTCCGTCGCGTACCGGGGCTCCGTTTTCGCATCAGACTCAGTTTTCCGGCATTTTTTGGCTGCCGTAAAAAACTAGCTGTGCGGAGTGACATAGGGACGAATCGTACTTGCTGGTCCGTAAAACGCTGCCTGACTCCGTACGGACGTCGCGTACGCGCTGTCCAGGATCAGACTCGTAGGTATTTTTTAGCCGTACGGTGTTTTGTACGATTCGTACGGAAATGGTATTTCTGTACGAATCGTACTTGCTGGATTGTACGTGGATTTCCCAGGTACGAGTCGTACGGAGAATACGCTCCGCACGACGAATCGTACCGGTGTTTTACAGGATTGGAATCGGCACCATAATAATTAATTTAAATTATTATTTATTAATTATTTTTAAGTGAATATATATTACATTTTATATATGTATAATTTATTTTTAAATTACATTACTTATAATTGTTAAAATTTACAAATAAATCTATTTTTTTAAGTAAAATTGATTATTTAATGTATTTTACATTATTTATAATGCATATAAAAAAAACAATATTTTGTACTTCGATATTTATAACTACGATATTTTTCCCCCAATATTTTTGTACTTACCATTATGAAGATAGGAGGTCGATATTTTGGACAATGCTATTTATGTCCCGATATTTCTGTAGGTCGATATTAGTGTTGTTGATATTCTGTCAGGGATCCACCATGACTAAACCAATGTTAATTCCAACCCCTATTCCTTTGGGGTCTCGGGAACTTGTTTCCAGTGATCCTACTAAAATAGACCAATTTATCAATGAGTGCAGTCTATATTTTCTGTCTAGGCCATCAGCTTCCTACTCAGGATACTAAGGTATTTGGCATGAGTGATGTAATATGTGAGGTCATAAGCAGTGCATTGCAGAGGCGCAAGTTATAGTTAGCTGTGTTAACTATAACTGTTGAATTTCTTTGGTTTTGCACAAGTGAAAGCTGAGCCTAACTATAACGTCTCTGCAACCTTTGTTTTTTTTCAGTGAATTTTATTCCATTTCCTAACTATATTGCCCCTGTCCCCTTTGTTTTTGTCACTGATTTTCAAAGGTTTTTTTAAAATGCTAACTCCTAACTATAACATCCCTGTAACCTTTGTTCAGTGCATTTCTATGGTTTTTAACTAGTAGTCACATTTGCAGAGTAGTGGAGAGAGGGGCTGGGCCTCTGACCAGCTCTCAAGAATCCCGTTGTGTAGGACTCACAGGAGGTCCATCAGGAGTAAAGTGGACTTAATTCCCCAACCAGTAGTGCAACACGAGCTGCATTTGCAGAGTGGTGCATCTCAGCAATCCTGTTGTGTGAGGGACTTACTAGCGACAACAGGAGGGGTAGTTGGCCCCCCAAGGATGCCCTTGGGGGCCAAGCACCCCTCCTATTTCCTCCAGAAAGTCCCACACAGCAGGATTGCTGAGAGTGGTGGAGAAAGGAGACGGGGCATCCAGCGAGTTGCCGGCCTTGTAAAAAGAAATGTAGGAAGGGGGCTTGTGGACCCCCCTTCCCTGGGCAATTTTAGGCCCCTGGGACCCCATCCCCTTGGGCATGACCCTTTTTTTTTTTTAAAACAGGAGGGGGTTGTGCGGCCCCCCTTTGCAGCTAATTTCAGCTCTGGAGATCCCAGGGCCTGGCTTTTATTCTTTTTTATTTATAGAATACAGAGGGAGGGGGCAGAACGGCCCCTTCCCAGACCATTTTTATCCCGGGGACCCCGGGCCCTACCCCCCTTTTTGTTTTTTTTTGGAAGCGAGAGGTGCTGCACGGTCCCCCTCTCGTGGCCGAATTTGGCAGGAGCCTGAAGGCTGCGCGGTCCCTGTCAGCTCCCCACCTCCTGCGGGAGCTGACATTGCCTTGAGACCCAGGGAGCTGCTGAATATGCAGCTCCCTGGATCACAAAGCAATGTCTGTATTTATGCTCACTTGGCTGCGGGCAGGGAAACAGCATGCTCTGCTTTCAGCAAGCAAGACCATTTTCTGCTCTTGTTTGTTAAAAGCAGAGCTTTTGTTTACTATGGATTGGCAGGAGCGGTGCTCCCACCAAACCATAGCAAACTGTAATGTCCCGGGGAGGGCACGCCGGGACATTGCTGGAGCCAACCCTGGGGGGTGGCAATCCCTAGGGCCATGTAGGGCTCCTGGAGGGGGGCCACGTGGCCCGCTCCTTTGTTCAAATTTGCCTTGGGAAGGTGGTGGTCCCAAGTCCGGTGGTCCGCAACGGAGCCCCTTAATTATTGTATTTGTGCCCTGGGGAGGTGGCAGTCACTGGGGCTGTGGGGGAGTCTGGCCTCTCCCGCTTTTACTTTTACAAAGTATGTTCCCCGGGGAGGTGGCGGTCCCACAGTGCAGGCCCTAGGGCCTCCTCCCATTACTTTAAAAATACAGTGTGCCCCGGGCGGTGGCAGTCTCTGGGGCAGGGGATCCTAAGGCCCCCCCATATTATTGAAATTAGCCCTGGGAGGTGGTGGTCCCCGGGGAAGGTGGGCCGGCGGACCCCCTCATATTATTTTAATTAGCCCCAGGGAGGTGGCGGTCCCAGGGGAAGAGAGAGTCCGCAAGGCCACCCCACATAAGTGGAATTAGTCCGTCATCTTTGCATCTTCCTTGGACCGGACGGGGCTTGGACTCACTGCCCCAGTGCGCCTCGCACCCCTGACTTAGCGCGCACACACCGTCATCGTCAAGCGCCAGGAGGCGCTTGTTTAAAATCTGAAGCGGGCTCCCGCAGCGCGGGATGCCCATCATCTTTGCATCTTCCTTGGACCGGACCGGATTTGGACTCACTGACCCAGTGTGCCTCGCGCCCCTGACTTAGCTCTCACCCACCGTCATCATCAAGCACCCGGAGGCGCTTATTTAGAATCTGAAGCGGGCTCCCGCAGCGCAGGACGCCCGTCATCTTTGCATCTTCCTTGGACCGGACGGGGCTTGGACTCACTGCCCCAGTGTGCTTCGCGCCCCTGACTTAGCGCGCACTCACCGTCATCGTCAAGCGCCAGGAGGCACTTGTTTAAAATCTGAAGCGGGCTCCCGCAGCGCGGGACGTCCGTCATCTTTGCATCTTCCTTGCACCAGAGGGGGCTTGGACTCACTGTCCCAGTGTGCCTCGCTCCCCTGACTTAGCGTGCACCCACCGTCATCGTCAAGCGGCAGGAGGCGCTTGTTTAAAATCTGAAGGGGACTACCGCAGCTTGGGACGCCCGTCATCTTTGCATCTTCCTTGGACCGGACGGGGCTTGGATTCACTGCCCCAGTGTGCCTCGCGCCCCTGACTTAGCGTGCACCCACCATCATCGTCAAGCGCCAGGAGGCACTTGTTTAAAATCTGAAGCGGGCTCCCGCAGTGCAGGATGCCCGTTATCTTTGCATCTTCCTTGGACCGGATGGGGCTTGGACTCACTGCCCCAGTGTGCATCGCGCTCCTGACTTAGCGCGCACCCATCGTCATCGTCAAGCATCAGGAGGTGCTTGTTTAAAATCTGAAGCGGGCTCCCGCAGCCCGGGAGGTGTGCGGGCCGCACCCGGGCCAGGGCGGGCCCGTCCTGCGCCCGTCATCGACAGGAAGAGGCAGGGCTGGGCAACATCTCTTGGCTGCATCCTATTTCTTCTCATCAAAGGCAACGGGTAAGCCTACAGTGTTTGCTGTGTCTCTCTCCATTGACATGCCACGCAGCGAATTCTCTTGACGAATCCTCGCCTGTTTTGCTGCCTCGTTTGTGAGAGGTGGAGCGCAAAGGAGATGAAAAGATCCTACCCACACCCAATAGGACTAACAGGTTGATGTGACTCAGTACTTTTCGTGTGGGACAGCAGAGCCCTACACGGGTACCTAAGAATGGGTTAGCAAGAACTGGTTTGGTGCCCAAGTTTAAACGCTTCGCTGAGTTGGTGGGGCCACGAACTGGTTGCTGGCGCACAATTCGGGGTGTAGGACTCTGGGCTATCAGTAGCTTGCACCCTTCACCAATAAGTTGTTCAGTTGACTATGTGTTTTTCACTAGGGCAGGAGCGTGTTTAATAAGTGAGTAGGGTGCCAGTGTGCTGGGTTAGTATTTAGGCTCTAAAATGGGGAAGAGGGCATGTCTTCCTAAAACAAAAATTACGAGTGTACCCCCACTCTCCCCAACATCAATTGACAAAATGTTACAAAGGGCAATAGGGGTGGTTAACACTGAAATTGAGCTCACGGAAAGGCGGTTGTCACTTACACCTGATTTATTTATACCATCATCTGATTTGCCCACCTCCCCAACCCATACCCAACCCCTGCCAGATGATATCCTATTGTCACTTCCCCAGGAAGCCCCCACTAAGAAAGTAGCTCGCAAGGGTAGAAACACTACCAGCATCCCCAAGAACGGGAAACGTAAACAAATGACCGAGGTTGGCCCGAAAGAAAGACATTTTGTGCGGGCCCTGTAGCCGCCCCAGAGGGGGGGGGGGGAAGAGCAAGAACAAAAACAAGATAGCTCTCTACCCAACAGAACAGATACAACCTATCCATTATGGGCTCTGAATCTGATGTCGGATCTACAGGACAAACTGAGAGCTACTATAAGAGAAGAATTGGCCCCCTTGAACAGTCACCTAGACAAACTAGAAAAATTGATAGCAACAGGGGAATCCAGACTAATAGATCATCATAATTATTCCATCAACAAGCCAGGAAGAGGGATTGACAGAGGTTGCCAGGCGGATACCTTAAACTTAACACCCCTGCCTATTCTGGGGGTGCAAGCACATGATGGTCACACTATTAGTCATGAGACAATGGGCCAGAGTGCCAATAACCAGCAGGCATGTATGAGCACCAGATACGAGACTGGTGCCAAAAATACATCCTCCCCTTCTAGGGCCCTGGATAAACCTAGCCCCCTGATCCTAGTGTAAAGAAGCAAACGAGTGGGAGGACAGTGCCAGATCACACTGAGGGGAGGCTGGAAAGCTCAAAGTTGCCTAATATAAACCTCCCCCCTGCTTGCTCCCCGTACGTAGTCATATTGATAGGAGTCTCTGTAATCGCAAACAGTAATAGGGAAACTCATCTTGAGTTAAGAAATAAATGCCTATTTTGGATTGCAAGACATAAGCACTTTGACTATGCCAGAGCAGGGGATATTTTAACAGTTTGAAGAGTAGGGTGGGTGGGAAACCGCCAGAATACTGAAACACCTTACACTGTATCCATCCTACTGAGACAGACCCCCAGCCACCACAACGCTCCAACAAGAATGCGTCTCCACCCCTTAGATTTTTTCTATCCTCAACAACAAATGCCATCAAGGAGTTGCGTACTACCTTTAATTCCAACAGGGGAGCACAGACCTCCAACTGGTGGAAGGCGGGACGTCCATCAATATTCCTGTGAACAATAGATATGGAAGCCTGGAGGAGGTTGATTGACAGGAGGAGGGTCCAACTAAGGGAGGGAATCCAGAAATGCAGTGGCAGGACCCTAAGTGTGATGAGAACTGTGGCTTGAGATGAATAACCGTGGGTAGTGAGATCGCCACCCCTCAGTCCCTAAATTCATCTGGTGCTAGGATACAAATGAGGGGGGCCCCTGACAATATATTCCTCACCCCCTTGAGTGAGGCAACCAGAGATGGAGAACATAGTAGGGCACAAGATAGACATCACAAGGTACAACCCGGCAAACTCCCAGCCCCCAGTCTCAGTGTTCCCGAGGCCTCGAACGGGAAATTAGGGTGGGGCAGCAGACTGAGGGTCTTATCATGGAACCTGGCAGGACTCAAAAGCAAACTGCTCTGTCCCGAATGGGAGCTTTTTGTGGACAACCAGGACATCTGTATATTTCAGGAGACATGGGCTAGGGAAGATTATCAGAGGATAGGTTTTGCTTCTTTTAACATCTTAGCCACAACAGGGGGAAGGGGTAGACCCTCTGGTGGTCTGTCTATCTGGGTGGGCACTCACCTGGGCTGTAGAGCAGAACAGCTGTCAACACCCACAAATGATATACAGTGTGTCTTGCTCACCTTTCCCACAAAGATAAAAATTGCCCTAACCAACCTATATTCCTGACCCGTTGCTAATAGCCAAGAATCTGTTACCATCGACCACCTGCGGCACTTTATTCCAACTATTGATCCAGCCATACGGCTGATCATAGGGGGTGATTTCAACTGTCAATTTGAACCCCTTATTGACCCAAGCCATACCATGCCGAGTGAAGAAGATCTACAATGGCTAATACCTGACCCTCAGATTACTCCCATCAAAGTGTGGTCACTGTTGGCACAGCAGCTTAACTCACTTACTTTAGCACTCTCCATTAGGGTATGCAATGGGCGGACAAAATCCGACTGTCCGGGACAGTTCACATTTAATAGAGTAGATCAAGCCTCCTTGCTTGATTACATCTTAGTAGAAACTAGACTCTGGGATAAGGTCTGCGACTTCTCAGTTAGACAGAGACAGGACAGCTATCACAACCTCCTGATCTTGATTTTGAAGCCATGGGACCTGGGCTCCCCTAATTCTCCACATACCTCGGTAAATGTGAACAGCGCAATAACACTAACTGACAACAGAAGGAAAGTCAGGTAGAGCCACATCCAACAATCACCCCTAAAGCTAGCAAAAGTCTATCAGACAGCAATCCCGATAATGATAAAAATGTGGGAGGTTTCACATCCAGAGGGTCCCATCCAAGACACAGAGAAGGCAGCCAAAATGCACTCACAGCTAACCTCAAAACTTGCAGACGTATTCTATCCTGTGGTGTGCAGGAGGGCAAGAACTTGACCCAAATGTACTTGGTTTAATGATAAATGCCGCAAAGCCAAGCAGGCCTTACTGGCTGCCGTGAAGGCAAAGGATAAGACACAAATTAAACTAACACGGGCATTGTACAAAGGGACCATCCAGCAAGAAAACAAAACTGGGAACTAGACAGATGGGAAACACTAAAGACCGCTATGAATGATAAAGATCTGAAATCGTTTTGGGTAATAGTGAGCTCTGGTGATACGGAAGGAAAATCGGCCATTGAGCCAAATTTAGCCTCTGAAGTTTGGGAAACCCACTTCCGGTCACTGTACTCAACTAAGGAAGTCCTGTCTGACAACACTGTTCCCCCTGGTCTGCTCCCAGAGCCCCACCAGGAGGGGGTTATGGAAATTACTATGATCAAAGTGGGAAACGCTATTAATAAACTCCACAGCAACAAGCAACAAAGCAAACTACAGGGGGACCTCTTTCGGGAGGAACCTAAAATTTGGGTACCATATCTGTGGGCACTAATTAATGCCATCATGAATGGTATGGATTCCCCTGATACTTGGCGAGGGGTAGAGATAGTTCCTGTCCACAAAAAAGGCTGTCCCCCCCTACCTACTAACTACAGGCCGATCAGCCTAATTGACATTACTCAAAAACATTTTGGCCGGGTGTTTCTGGACCGCTTACAGGCTTGGATGGAGGAAGAGGAGATCCTGTGCCCCTACCAAGCCGGCTTCAGAACAAATATGTCAACCGTCGACCAGATATTCAGATTCCAACTCCTCTTCTGGAAAACGGTGACAATGGAGGGTGGCAGCCTCTATCTAATATTTGTTGATCTGAAGTAGGCCTTCGATCTTGTACCCAGGGAGAAACTCTGGAATGTGCTCAGAGACCTGGAGGTTCCATCTTACCTTCTCAACGTTATAGAGAGGCTGCACTTAAAAACTTTGCTCAAGTGAAAACATGGTGAACTTACTCCTCGCTTCCCAGTCAAAAAAGGGGTATGACAGGGTTGTGTTTTAGCTCCGACCTTATTCTGTCTTTTTATCAATGGGCTCATTGACCAGCTAAGAAAAATTAAGGATAATGATGCCCTCAAATTACCCTCTGGGAAGGTCCCTGCATTGATGTTCGCTGATTATACCCTCTTACTTTCAAAATCACCAATGAGGAATCCTGCGCATCCTTTACGGCTTTGCCAACTTCTGAAAGTTGCGGGGGTTTGAAATCAATACAGCAAAGACCAAATATATGGTCTTCAACCCCCCCCCCCCCCAACACGACCCGCACAAATCCATCGCTACATGGCATACCCCTTGAAAGAGTGTCGGTATTTGACTATCTGGGGGTCACATTGACAGAGCAATTTGAATGGGGGCCACAGATGGCTAAAGCAAGTCTCAGGCTAACTCAGACAGCGGGTGGGTTTCTGAAATTTCACAGAACCTCCGTAGGCCCAGTAGTCTAAATTTATAAAGCACAAGCTCGGGGTGCCACATTGTAAGGGGCGGAATTGTGGGGACACTGCTCCACCTCTAGCTTAACTAAGGTGGAGAATAACTTCACGAGACAGCTATTAGGCCTTCCACTCAATACCCCTCTTACTCCCCTTCGTATGGATCTGGGTATTAGGCCCATTGATGAAGACATTGCCCTTAGACCTGTGACTTTTTGGCGCTGGCTCTGGGTGACCCCAGAACTGGCCATCTATATGGCCGAGCTCAATGAGTTTTTGTCCACCCTTGGTATCAGTCAGTCAGTCAAAAAAGTCTTTATTCGATTCACATCATAAAAGACATTCTACACATATAAAAATTTCGACTACAGTACAATTCATATACAATACAAAACAGACTGTAAAACCTTTAAAATATTACATAAAATAATACATTAAAAATAATCACTGCAAGTTAAAAAAATACAATAAAGTGCAAATAGGGACGCGCCTTTTAGCCCAAGGACCAAAGAGAATACTAGTTTATGACAGCTAACAACGCAGATCACGATTTAAGTTTCCTAGCCCTAAGGATCCATGCCCAACTGATAAATTTTGCAACACCAATTACTATAGGTTTTGAGGTATCTGTTTTCAAGATTCTACTAGCAACCTGTGCAGAGCGAGTACTCATTAATCTGCAGGCAGGTCGAAGCCAGATACGTCTAGGGAGGTGGTAGATTGGGCAACAAAAAAGGAAGTGATCCATAGTTTCCGTCATGTCTGGACAAAAGGGGCATTTGTCACTACCAAGAGGACTCCAACTTTTGGTGAGTCCTCGCAGTGGTAGGGCACCCACTCTGAACTGGTGATACAGTTTGCGATCGAGAAACTTCAGGATAGTATCCCAGTAGTTTTCGTAGACAGGCTCGTCCTTAAAAACTAGGAAAGTAACAGTCATCGTGGGACCTATAGAGGAAGCACATCTCCTGTTCTTAATATAACTCCAGTACGCATCCTTAAGGACCTTTTTTGCCGGGAAAACTTCTGTATCGGGGTTAGCCCATAGGTCACGCATCCCGAGATCAGACAACAGAGTTTTGATGCTAGACAACCAGGGAATCCTATGCGACCCCTCTAACCCTTTGATCTCCAGGAGGGCTTTTGCACAGTTAGTTAGTTCTGGTGTCAACCACAGACGGCGCCAAAACGCCAGGGGTCTATACCCTGCCCGGTCCTCTATAGGCTGAATTCCCAGATCAAATAGTTGGGGGATACGCGGGGTGGATTGGGGAAGCCCGATAGCTGACCGGAGGAATTTATTCTGGGCGGTCATCAGCTTAGACAAGTTGTTGAAACCCCAAATCTCGGCTCCATATAGAATTGCAGGTAAAATCTTGGAGTCATAAATCTTCATGAGAGGAGCTATTGGTTTTGTTAATGAGTGTTTGTGCTCTTTCAGCAAAGCTCCTCCCAATTGAGCATGCTTGAGAGCGAGGAGATCCAGCTGGTGAGACCAGCTGCATGTCTCGCTAAAAGTGACCCCAAGATAAGTAAACACTGCCGTTTGGGATAAGTTGACACCACCCAGACATACCTCCGCCTTAACCCGCCGGGGCCCACGAAACACCATAAACTTGGTCTTCCCAACGTTTATCTCCAGCTCATGCTCGCGGCAAAAGGTCTCGAAGCGAGACAGGGCCAGCTGCAGACCCTGTCTCATCTTCGAGACCAAAAGGGTGTCATCCGCGAACATGAGCAGGGGAATCTTCATTCCTGCCAAGGTAGGTGCATCAGTAGGGCTGTTTAAGAAGTAGTCTACAACCCCATTGATAAATAATGAAAACAAGGTGGGAGCGAGTACACACCCTTGTCGGACACCTTTGGATACTTTGAATCTATCAGTCAGCTCCCCGGGTTTACCCCAACGGACACGGGCATACGTATTTTTGTGAATGGTGACCAGAAAAGAAACCAGTTCTTTTGGCATGCCCATATCCAAGAGTACTTTCCATAACTTGTCCCTCGGCACAAGGTCAAACGCAGACCTTAGGTCTACGAAAGCCGCATACAGCTTGCCTCCCCCCAGAAAAACAACCTTCCAGTACAGAAGTACTACCCTGAATACTTGGTCCAGGGTCCCAGTGTGTGATCGAAAGCCTGCCTGAAGAGGAGACAACACATCCGAATCGGACATCCAGGTTTGGATACGACCCAGAACGAGTCGGGCTATAATGTTTTGTACTGCGTCTATTAAACTAATAGGTCTATAATTGCCCGGGGCAGAGCGATCGCCTTTCTTATAGATCGGCAATATCTCTGCCCCGAGCCACGAATAAGGGACAGCAGCACCACCCGCAAGGGCATTAGCCAGCAGGGTCAGATAAGGGATCCATGCATCTTGCTCCTGAATAAATAAATCGGCAGGGATACAGTCTGGTCCTGGAGCTTTGGCGCTCTTGATTGATCGTAAGACTAGCTTAACTTCACCAAGCAAGAATTTTAATGTGTTTTCAACACCTGGAGGACAGAAGATCTGCTTGTCCAACGAATTACCAACCTTAAACTGTTCCTCAAAATACGCTACCCACTGCTGAGGTTCTACTTGATTAGAGGGGCGGATATCTGAGGGGGAATTACCCCATTTAAGGAGATGCCAAAATTGGACCATGTTACGATCGTGGCATGCTTGATATAAATCCCTCCAACGATCTTCATCCCAGTTTTGCTTGGCCTTAAATTGGGCATCGGTATCATGAATATTCCCTGGTTTCGCCACATAAGGGACCTCTCCTTAAAGCTAGGCAAGCCGGACCTATGGAGGACACCTGAGGTATCTTGTCCCACGATTTCCAGGTTGGAACTAGTAAGACACTATAGATCACTCAACTTATTGACTACCCAGGAAAGTGCCTCCTGTGGTAGACTGACAGCAGAGTTTTTTCAAGTCAACAATGAATACAGTAGGGAACACTTTTTGGACAATAGCCAACCTACTTTGGCCAGGAAACTGTACGTTCAGCTCAGATTTGGGACCCTACCGCTTTTTATGCATTTTAATAAGTGGGCTAAAACGCATACTGGTGAATGTCCTGCTTGTAAACATAAGGAAGAGTCTGAAATACATGTTTTGTTCCTCTGTCCTGCCTACTTATCGCCGCGTAAGCGCTGGCTTATCCAATTATGCAAGAATTTAGGTTTCGCACGCTGTGTGGAGGCATACAGAGTCTTAAAATATGACACTCATCCACCTATTGTCTTTGCCATATCCCGGTTCTTAAATTCTTTGTGGCATATCCGGCGGGCCTTTATAAAGTAGTTTCTGTATAGATAATGTAATTGTCTAACCTGTACATGGCCATATTGGCCCATTTTAACTTGGTTTTATTGTTGTACTTCACTCATTTTTATCTTAGTAAATTCCAGGACGTGTCTCTTTTCGACAGATGACTGTTTTATTGTACTTTAATCCAGCCTAGGCCCTTGTATTAATTTTAAAACTACATTGTATTAGAGTCCTTATCAGTCTGATTGCTAGCTCTGCCAACTTAGTACATGAAGCTAGTTTCAGGTTGTGTAATTTACAGTTGAAATTGTACATATTTTAATGTCTCTCTTTTTTTTTTAATGCACTTTTATGGCCTGTGTGGCCGAAATAAAGTTATTGAATGGAATGGAATGGAATTGGCACCGGGGTGTTGGTAGTCCCCTGGGATAAATATATGTATAATGTCACACAGGGAAAATAGAGTTTTAGCCCGGCGCTATATCTCGGATCCCCATTTCCCTCATAGGGAATAATCCATATGGTCTACTTTAATTCATGTTCTGAGAGGGACACAAGAAGCAATTAGGAAGTCCATATATAGTCTTTATTTCAATAGTTTCTCTTTATTTCAAACATTATTCCAAGTTTTCAGTTTAGTTACACAACTTCCACAGCCAAGCCAACATGTGTATCGCGAATTTCTCGCGAACAGGAGATGAAATTGGCCATGGCAACAGCCTAGAAGAGATAACAGATGAGATTTCTGATGGACAGGTCGTGTATATAAGAAACTGAAAACTTGATGGATCTACTGAACGCATAATTTTGGAAGCCCTAAAGAAGCGAGAAATTTGCAAAACAGGTGTTGGATTGGCTGTGAAAGTTGTGTAACTAAACTAAAAACTTGGAATAACGTTTGAAATGAAGAGAAGCTTTTTAACTAAAGACTCTGGGGCCGATTCCGATCCTGTATTTTTTTTTCCCGTACGACTCGTATCCGTATTTTTTTCCGTACGAATCGTACAAGTCACGTCCGACCCGTGAAGTACGATTCGTACGGGAAAAAGGACATACGGATTAGCCCTATCCGTACGAATCAGATCGGGAAAAGTTGTACGAGACGTACCCGGACACTTTTCCGCACGAATCGTAAAAATGCAGTCCGACCGTACTAGTACGATCCGGACCGGCTTTCCGATTTACAATTTGTACGGAAAACGTCCGTCCCGTACACGGGGAATGACTTGTACATATGCAATGTCTGTGTACGCACCGTACAGTAGCAATGTCGGTGTACGCACCGTACATAGCAATGGGGGTGTACGCACCGTACATAAGCGATGGCGGTGTACGCACCGTACATAGCGATGGGGGTGTTCGCACCGTACATATGCGATGGTGGGGTACGCACCGTACATAGCAATGGGGGTGTACGCACCGTACATAAGCGATGGCGGTGTACGCAACGTACATAGCAATGGCGGTGTACGCACCGTACATAAGCGATGGCGGTGTACGCACCGTACATAGCAATGGGGGTGTACGCACCGTACATAGCAGTGGGGGTGTTCGCACCGTACATAGCAATGGCGGTGTACGCACCGTACATACACAACGCATGGGGGGGGTGTATCTGTACGACTCGTACCCCTGTACTGTACTGAACCACAGACACTGTAAAACAGCACAAGGAGGGTCTATTCGACTCGCACAACACCACAAAACACGTCTACACCGCACAAAGAATGGAAAGGACTGACCTGGACACATGCAAACAGGCAAACAGAGGGGCAAACTCACAACCACCCCTCATAACACACCCACCAAAAATTCAAACTGAGCCACACCCACAAATGGACCAATAAAAAGGGCCCACACACACAAACCATGAGCCTTTGCAACAGACTCACTGCAGCTACAGAGCACAACAACAACAGCACCCATCCACCTTAACATATACACCTTCCCACAACCTCCTTCACACATACCCCCTCTACACATTCACACCCACACCGTCACATTCAGACCCACACACCCACAACCATCCACACCCTCACCCTACACCATGCCCACAGACAAGAATCCAAAGTTCACAAGGGAGGAGCTGGAGTTCCTTGTCAATGAAGTCATCAGAGTCGAGCCACAGCTGTTTGGAACATTGGTCAGACAGACCAGCATAGCTGAAAAATCACGCCTGTGGCAGAAGATTGTCGATAGGGTGAATGCTGTTGCACCCATCAGAAGGACCAGGAATTAATGCCAAGCCAGGTGGTACGATCTGCGGAGGGCGGTCAAGCGCAAAATGAATGAGGACTACGCCCAGAGCAACATCACTGGAGGTGGTGCGCCCCGCAGACCAGTACATTACCATCCCTGGGAGGAGAAGGTGTTGGCCATGCTTCCGCCGGTGGGAGTACATGGACTCGAAGGAGTTGCAGAGCCTGGTGAGTACACAAACAACTTACGTAACATGGGGGTAATGGCATCCACACCCCAACTACACCAAATGCACGCAACTACCCCCAAGCCATCACTGGCCAGAACCACAGTCAAAAACTACGCTAATGCCAATAACATGTGGATGCCCCATTGAGAAAGCAAGGCCATGCTATGTCCCATGCTACAGGAAGCACCAACCCAAGAATGGATGTCCGGTATGCTGGGAGGGTGGGTGGCACAAAACGCATGTTTGAATCATGTATCAGACACAATTGCCCTCATCCCATATGGCCCAGCTACATACCCATGCACCATGCGCAATGCACAGGGATTGGGAAAGTACTGACAAGATAGCTCACACTTGGCCCTGCTGTTGACAGCACAAGGCCCTCCTGTGACCAGTGTAAACACAAACACCAAGACAACAAGGTCAGATATCTAGGACAGATACACACACTCACTGTCATGGCAGCATGCTCCATGGGGGGACAGCTACATCACCTTGGAGCCCCAGGGCCAAATCACACTACACCCACCAGCAGGCCGTCAGACACACCCCTTAGACAAGCAGACACCACCAGGACAGGCAATGGATTTACCCACTGTCACAATGGACATGCAACACAACAACACCAATACATAGCCGAAGAAGCATCCAAGCCACAAATCGACATGTCAAAGACTCAGGAGAACATATCAAACTGTCCCCCGCAACATACCCATCCACAAGTGAACATTGAGGAGAATGCTAGGCACATACAACTACCTGGAGGAACAGTGCCAACTTGAATGTGTATGAAACATGCATGTTGCATGAAACAGCATTAACATTGTCTGTCTCTCACACACAGGGCAACGTGATGAATATCCCCCCAACAATGTGGGGGAAGAATCACAGTCACAGGCTCTGGAGGAACCTGATCCCACCGGCAGCGACGCCTCTCAACACTCCGCAGATGACCCCGACCGACCTGGACCCTCTGGTGTCCAAGCCCCTGCAGAACCTGGTTCAGGAACATCTGTGCCAACCACCACCCCCATTCCTGCCACATCCCAGGAGACACCGAGGAGCCCTGCCCACAGTGAACAACTAAGCCAGTCTGACCAGGAGGGACAAGGTGCGGCGGGCACCCAGGAGGAGGCAGACAACACCGACACTGCCATCCCTCAGGGGTCCCGTAGACCCGATGTGCCCACAACGGCAGGCCAGGCTCGTGTGGGCAGGGGTGGTGGGAGTGGAGGACGGCGGAGGCGAGAACCTGACCAGCCAGCTGAAGGGACCGGTATGTCACACATCCACAACATCATGGAGGCATACCGGCGTGACACCAGGGAGTTCAGCCAGGTAGTGGTGACCCTCACAGAGATCAAGAACCAGCAGGCCGAGCAAGACGCCAGTCAACAAAAACACCAAGGACGGATGGAGGCAAGACTGGCTGAGCTCCTGCCGGTGCAAAGGGACATAAGCCATTCACTCCGTCGGATCGCCGACAACATGGCCAACCCTCCCTGTGCCACCAGGCGCAGACCACCACCAGCCACAGGGAGGGAGGAGGAGGAGGATTCGTCCGACAGAGCGTTCCAAGCATCGTCAAGGCCTGCATCTGAGGGTCCCCCGAGGAAGGTGGGTCATCTACGGAATAGACCATGAGAGGCAGCGGCCCATCCACATCTCCCAGGTCACCTGGCCTGGCACCTGGCCTTCATGTGAGACAGCATCACCTCATTGACTGACATCATCTGCCACATGGACTTGCTGGTCACAGTCTGACCAATGATGCCAAACACTGTGGTCTGGACTCTGATGTCTTCAAATGCCAAGGATTCCATCTCCCCCTGTGAACTTTGGATTCTATGGTCCCTGCATAGCACCTTTGTCTGTGCACAAATCACGCCCCAGAGCTATAAATAAAAAATTAAGACATGAAATTTTATGTTGCAGTCATTTAGCATGAGTCCACAACATACGTGTGGGGATGTGTCGAAGTATGCCTGAGTGTGGAACAAACTCCAGCCATCCATACACTTGGATCTGACTCCGGTTGAGGACACACATGGGTCACAATGTTTCACAAAATACAGACATGGAGCCCAATACTCACCGGTGATGGCCTCAAGCTGCTGAGGGGGTGCTTGCAATACTGCTCAGACAGACCAATTTGGAAGAGTATCATGAAGGTGTAGAGGTCATGAGTCATGTTGATGTGCCCGGGGAGGGAGTCCCAGGTCTGTTTGGCGAGGTGGGAGAACAATCTCCTGCAAGCAGTTTTTATGTGGATGTGATGAATGGTGGCCAGGGCAAGGTGGGCTGCATGGAGTTGGGCCGACGGGGTGTTGGATGACAGACATCCAAGGTCGGTGTTGGGTCTGGGGTTGTGGACTGCCTCCTGAGTGTGGTTGAGGAGTCTGAAGGTGATCCTGCAGCACACAGTGAGCCATTGTACCTATCTCAGGTGGACGGTGATGTGGCTGGGGCGGGGGATGTTGCAGATGAGGTGTGCGGATGCACCCTGGATGTGGACAACTTCTCCTGCAGTTTTGCTGTTGTGCTCCGTAGAGGCCGGTGCTGTAGTTGAGCCGCATGGTAATTGTGAGCGATGGGTCCATGATGAACACCAGCCTGCGTGCGTGGCCACTGGGTGCTGGTGCGGTGCACAGACCAGTGGGACACAAGGAGTTGACCCAGCTGTAAGGGTTAATCCTCAGATAATGACCTCTGTCCTGTCCAAGTCCAGCCTCAGGTGGCTGATGTTCAGACATTCCTCAACGGATCTCATGCCTTCTTGAAGTTTGGATCTGGCAATGGCTGGGTCTTTGGTGAGTTTGAGCAGCAGCTGGGTGTCAATGGCATACGAGATGAAGATGAGGTCGTGTGCGCATGTGATGGTGGAGAGGGGGGTCATGTAGACATTGAAGATCGTCACGCTGAGAGAAGAGCCCTGTGGCATGGGCCAGATGACCCCAGTGTACTACATGTTGCAGGGTGGAGGCAGACTCCCTGGGCCTTGCTGGTGAGCGACTTTCTGATTTAACCCTGAGCCCTCCTCTGGATACCAGTGTTGGAGATGTGTGAGCTGACAGTGTGGTAGCACATGGTGTAGAATGCCATTGAGAGGTCAAGGGTATTGGCCTCACCATTGTCGAGCATGGCAAAGTTGTTGTTGGTGGTGGCAATGCTGACGGTTGCCGTGGTGTGATTACTGTGGAAGATGGTCTGGTGCCGGTTGCCTGGAGATGGTTGCATGGAGGAAAATTGTCTTTTGCTTGTTGAGTGTCTTCCTGATGACATTTGCTTGGTAGGGAAGCAGGGTGATGTACCAGGAGATCCTGCGGTATTGCTGTCCGTTGTTTAAGAAGGGCCTGTGTCTCTGCATGCCTTCTGCACCCATGGAATGTGGCAAACTCAAAGGAGCCATTCAGGACACGCTGGACGTGGGCTTCAAGGATGTGGAATGATGTGGTTTAGATGTTGGGTGGGAAGGGGCCTGATGGAGAGCTAGAGTGTATGTTGCACATGAGCCAGGTTGTGTCATTGCTGCTGATGGGAGTCCATAACCTGATGGGGGTTTGTCCTGCGGATAATAGTGCTGTCTGCCTCTGGGTGCCAAGGCTGTTGTGTATGCCCATGAGCTTGCAGTGGTACAAAGTTGCAAGGGATGTGATCTGCCTTGCAAGGGTGGGGTGTCTTGGATGGAGATCTGCTGTCCGTTCACTCACAATGCTGATGAGCTCCTTGATGTCGTGTGTTTGGGTGTCTCGGCACTATCTGAAGGATCTCCACTTGTCCTTGCTGATGATATGGTGATAGCTGTGTGTGGTGTTTACCAGGGCTGCAAGGCAAATGATGGCTCTTTGTATTGCAAGGTTTGCACAAGTGTCCGGCTAAGTCTGTAGGAGTCCAGTAGGTCTGCCTTGTCCCAGGTGCCTTAACTGTTTTTCTGCTTCACAGGAAAGTCCGTCAATGTGGCAAGATTGTTGGATCAGTTGCTGATCCAGTGCGTGAGGTTGCAGGGTGTGGCTGGGGTGTTGTTTTGAGTGTTCCATACAGCTTGTCTGTGGTGACTTACATCAAGCATCTTTGGGGGATCGGTAGCGGGGTGTGGGGCAGTGTGTTGCTTGACGGAGACGTGGATTCCAATGTTGATGGGCCAATGATGGATGGTGGTGTGGTTCCCCTCCAGCAAGAAGTTACTGGCCCCCAGCCACATGTAGCCCGTGGAGGTGAGGGCGTGCGTGCAGATGTACGTGTTGATGGCTTAGCGGAATAGTGGATGTAGGCCTGCAGATCTGTAGAGGAGTGTTACACTGAGGGTTGCCATGGAGTTGCAGCAAACCCGGATTTGTGACTCTGAGTGTGTACTTGTGAATAAATAGCAATTTATCCCCAGGGATTGGTGTTGCCGTCCCTGCGGGTGATCTTGTATCCGCCTGAGATGGCAATGAAGACGTCATGTGCTGAGGATGCTTTTGTCCAGGTTACTGTCATGAAGGTGATGTGTGGGGCTGTTGTGTTGAGGAGGTAACAGAGTCCAATGGCGTGCTGGTGGACGGAGCGGGTGTGGGGTAGGAGGCACATTACCTGGTTGTTCAGACAGGGTCTTGTAGGCTGGGCAGCGCTGTGTAGGCAGTTGGAGTAGCACACTCAGCATGCGAAGGTGTCGTGTGTGTGCTTAGGGGTTGCCTGATAGCAGGAGGATGATTGTCACGATGACATTGCTTGGAGAGTGGCTGCAGCATGAGCCTGTTGTGTGACGTGGGTCATGCAAAGACTAGAGGGTCGTGCACTGTGCATGTTGCAGACGCAGACGTTCCTGCCTTTGGCACTGCGCTGGGGCTACAGTGGCACAGAAAAGCTGCTGCCTGCATTTCGAATGGGTGGAGGGGGAAGGGCAGAGCATTTTTGAGGCGTGGGGGTTGCAGAATCAGGGCACTTGGTGGGGCGGTGCCGCAGGTGAGGCAGCAGCAGGCAGAAGGGGTTAGGCAAAAAGTATCAGACAAAGACAAGGTCTGAAAGGCACAGTGCAACAGGTGTATGTAAAGGAAGGAGTGTCAGGTTACTCATGGGTCACTACGAGAAAATGTATGAACAATAACCATAAATTACAGCCACTGGATCAGGCAACAAAATGCAGAGATGCGCAAAGGAGACACACCATCAGCAGGCGTTCACGTCCAGTTGTGGGGAGCAACCTGCACAAATACATACCCAACAAGGTACCTCATGCACAATAGAGATCATTAGCCATAAAGCACTGCATGCATGTTGCCAAAGTACACATACACACAGATGCTCAATCTTTGACTATTATGCCATAGATGACGCATGCAAACTGTCAAGAGAGCTGCAGTGACAGAGATGAGGCACTTTGGATTGTGCTGAACACCTTTATTCCACATACACACACAAAGGGATATGCATCCATATTAACAGACTCACAGGTCAGTTGACAGAACATGTGGGACATACGCTGGACACCCCCTTCACAACACGGATGATGTAAATCCCAATGAACTGGCACACAAGCTAAAGGGATGAGCCAAACACATTCTGCTGCACACGGAGAGGCTGCAATTCCCCATGGAGCCTGTTGTTGTGATGTCCCCCACTATGTCCACCTGTAGCATCTGCAATGTTTCAGAGGCAAGGTTTACACACATTGATGCCTTCATCAGACGCCACACTCCACTACAGATGACTGTCAAGAAGGGTGACTATCATGTCATGGGAGTGATGCTACATGTTATATGCTCCATGGTGAGAAGACATGTATGCATGGTACCACAACATGCACAGAAGCAGTCCCCACACATTCCAAACCCATACCACCACAAAACATCCTTGCTGCAAACCTTACCAAGACTGACCTTTCCACATGTCCGTGCATGGAATGCTGATTCAGCACACGTTGCAATCCTCATGAGGAATAGCAGGAGGACAACAATGACACGAGCAGACAACAGGCGCAAAATACCTGGGAATGACAGACACACAAGAAATCACCTAAAACAATTATCACCGCACACATGGACATTTACCAAACATGAACTATGTTTGACACATGGAAATTGCAAAGAAAGTCTCTCCGCAAAACTGTGTGGCATGACATCATCACTCGAGTGATACATCAGAACACACATCCAAGTCACTTTGCATTCAGTCAGCTGGACACACACATTGCAACACATGCCACTCAATGCTACAAGCTTGCACACTCATACCCAGTGACTCACAATTATGAGAAGAAGTTGCGTATGAGCTGACTCCGGATATCATCCTCCTCCTCCTCCTCATCACTAGCCTCGTGAGCAAGCCCTTGATCCTCCACAGGTGGATGTTCCTGCTCATCCGGATCCAGGATGAGTGGCACTGCCTTCTCAACTGCCATGTTGTGCAGCATGCAGCACACGAGGAAGATTCGGCAGACCTTCTCCGGGGCATAAGGGAGGGACCCGCCTGTCTTGTCCAGGCACCGGAATCGGCTCTTCAGGAGGCCAAACGTCCTCTCAATCACTCGCCTGGTCTGCCCGTGTGCATTGTTGTACCTGTGATCTGCAGCTGTTCTTGGGTTGCGGAGAGGTGTCATTAGCCATTGCATGTTGGGATATCCAGAGTCCCCTACATGGAAACATGGAAAAAAGTGGGTCAGGAGATGCCGTAAGAGCCGAAGATACCGCAACACACAGGACAAACAGAGTATACCCACCAACAAGACATGCTCGTTCGTTGTGCAGCCGCAGCATCATTTGTGGCACCCTGCTATGCCTCATGATGTAGGCATCATGTGCTGATCCTGGAAAACGTGCACAGACATGGGAAATCAGCATGTTAGCAAGACACACCACAAGGGCATTAATCGAGTGGTAATGTTTTCTATTGCGATAGATTTGTTCCTGTGCCTGTGGTGGTACCAAAGCCACATGTGTACCATCAATGGACCCAATGACATGGGGCATCCCTCCCAGGGCATAGAACTCACCCTTGACATCTGTCAATTCCTCAGGAGTAGGAAATGTGATGAATTCATCAAGGTGCTCCAACATGGCTGCTAAAACATCACGCAGGACACGGCTGAACATTGTCTGTGACATGCCACCAACATCAGCTATGGTGAATTGAAACGTACCTGTGGCAAAAAAATGTAGGGCTGCCATCACCTTCATCTTTGGGGTCAGCGCAGTAGGACACCTGTGTCGCGGTTGGAGGTGTGGAGCCAGCCTGTCGGTCAAGTCCTCAATCAACTGTTGAGTGAACCTGTAACGTCGGATGCAGGCACGTTCCCTCATGGCACCCAAGTCTGGCATTGGTCTTGGGACAGGCGGTGCCCTGCAAGACATTGTTTGTAAAAATGAAGATTGAGAGTCTGCCAATATCAAGGTCAATGAACATAGCACATGCTACACTGCTAATACACATCAGGTAACTATGGAGTTGGGTGTGTGCAATACATACAGGACACATGTGCCAGCTTGCTGGCACTCCTACAAAAAGCCAGATACACCTGTTGATTGTCAAGTCAACATGACATGCCCTGAAATGATTTGGGGGCCAGTCTGAGTGAAGAGCCACAGATATCGCCGGAGTGACACACAACCACATAGCGGCATTGGAAGGATGTCATCTCATCCAGACAGCTGACTGAAAGGCACACGCACAGGTCACATGGAATGTCAAATGTACATATCAAACACAGTGCGATGAAGGGGTACACGTGACAACACAAAGACACAGCCATTGAGACAACGCAGACATGTATGACTGGGAAATTATGATGTCCGATGCACACAGACCCTACAGCCGTGTGAATCCACATGTGGCATGTTGTGCGTCGATGTGTTCCATGCCCATCTCCACACAGACCCCTGTTGGATGCACCAACAGCAGATGCAGTTGACGGGACACTGACATCAAGCTCATGGGAACACATGACACACACCTGACATAGTCCCAAAGGGGCACGCTGAACGTGACAGGTCAGTTGATAGAGTGTCCCCGGCATCAGGAGACAGGTGCGGGTGTTGATGACTGTGCCATCCCACTGCTGCTGTGCATGACACAGTTGGACTACAGACACACATGTGTCAAGTGTCAAGGTGATGTGTGCCACATAGTGCCCCATCACACATGACATGTGTCCACAGGTCATCACACATCAATTGTGCAACTAGATTAGATGACTTGGGCAATATCACTGGCTGACACACCTAGGGCCTGCACATGAAAGTATGCAATGACAAGTACTTGATGGACATCCTTGTGTGACTGGTAGCCCTCCATTCCTGGCATGTGTACGCCTGTATTACCATTGTAAGCGTGTGAAATGCGTACCCATACGTGTACGCACTAGTAGTACAATTACGTGTACTACTAGTGTGTACCCATAAGGGGATCGCACTAGTAGTACACATACCTGTACGCACTAGTAGTACACGTACGTGTACTACTATTGCGATCCCCTTACGGGTACGTACTAGTAATACACGTACATGTACTATTAGTGCGTACCCGTAATGGGATCGCACTAGTAGTATAACACGTACGTGTAAACGTGTACTACTAGTGCGTACCTATAAGGGGATCGTACTAGTAGTACACGGATGTGTACTACTATTGTGGTCCCCTTACGGGTACGCACTAGTAGTACACATACGTGTACTACTAGTGCGTACCCGTAAGGGGATTGCAATAGTAGTACACGTACGTGTACTACTAGTGTGCTCCCCTTATGGGTGCGCACTAGTAGTTCACATACGTGTACTACTAGTGCGTACAGGTACGTGTACTACTATTGCGATCCCCTTACGGGTACGCACTAGTAGTACACGTACCTGTACGCACTAGTAGTACATGTACGTGTACTACTAGTGCGTACCCGTAAGGGGATCGCAATAGTAGTACACGTACCTGTACGCACTAGTAGTACACGTACATGTACTACTAGTACAGGTACGTGTACTACTATTGCGATCCCCCTACGGGTATGCACTAGTTGTACACGTACGTGTACTACTAGTGCGTTCAGGTACGTGTACTACTATTGCGATCCCCTTACGGGTACAGGTATGTGTACTACTAGTGCGATCCCTTACGGGTACGCACTAGTAGTACACGTACATGTACTACTAGTGCGTACCCGTGAGGGGATCGCAATAGTTGTACACGTACGTGTACTACTAGTGCGATCCCCTTACGGGTACGCACTAGTAGTACACATACGTGTATTACTATTGCGTACAGGTACGTGTACTACTATTGCGATCCCCTTACGGGTACGCACTAGTAGTACATGTACGTGTACTACTAGTGCGTACCCGTAAGGGGATCGCACTAGTAGTACACATACCTGTACCCGTAAGGGGATCGCAATAGTAGTACACGTACCTGAACGCACTAGTAGTACACGTACGTGTACTACTAGTGCATACCCGTACGGGTCAAACACACTGTACAACAGGTGCCGTAAGGGTACGTGTGAAACGCACAGTACCTGTGTGTGGATTTCAAAATTACATAGGGGACACATAAGGGACAAGTGTTAGGCCATAAATGCATGCTGGTTGTCATGGATACCGAGTTTTCAGTTGAAATTTGTCCATCAGGTGTCCTGGAACAGTCAGTTGGCCACAAAATACAATGTTGCAAAGTGGTTGTTGACTTGACATGATGATCAAATTTTGAACGATGCAAATGCTGTCACTGGTGTATGTTTAAAGGGATTGGAGTAAACGTACGATGCAAATGATTCAGACCATTCACTATGTACTCCTCAAAATGAATGCCCCTCAGCAAGACAGATATAAGGCAGCCAGAACCCATGAGAGGGCACTTGCCTGCACAACTCAAGAGTCGACAACACTGCTGCTGTCTCTGCTTCCTCTGGCCATGTCACGTGCTGTGGAGAGGGACCAGCCATTCACCCTGGAGGAGAATGAGGCCTTGCTGGACGTCCTCCTCCCACAGTACACCAGCCTGTATGGGAGACAAGGGGAGCAGGTGAGTGCTGACTGTAGTTCCTGTGTGCACTCCTCACTTGCATAGTGCTTACAGTGACTTTCACTGCATAGTGCATGACACATTCAGCCTGGCAAATCCTTGGTGGCTTTTCTTCCTGTTGTCCTGAGGTGATTCAGTGGTCCCCCCGGTGTGACAGGTGACTGTACCCACAGATGTGTACGAGTTGAGTGGACCTGTGGTGAGAGTGTCCAAATGATGTGTACGGCCTCGTGGACATTGATGTGTGTGAATGTTCCTTGTCATGTGGGTGAGTGTCTATGTGATGTGTTGCACCACAGCTGCATGGTGGAGGCAACAGATCTACCCATCTGATGTGACAAGTAAACCGTGCTTTGTGTCTGTCTTGCAGAGCTAGCACGACACCTGTGACTCCCCACTGGCAAATGGCACATGTGCAGAGTGAGGGTTGTATCCGCTGTTGTCAATGACAGGCGAGTGATCTGTGCCTGGGTGTGTCTGTCTAGTCTGCTGAGGGTGCGTCAGTGGAGTGGGACATGTGACTGCTTGGCACGTGCTGGCCATCAGCCTGCTGTTGCATGTGCTGCACAGTGTGTGGCATGATCAGTGAGTGTGTTGCACCCCTCATGCCACATGTTGACTTTCCATGCCATGTAGTGCATTGGCGCTTGCACACAGGGCTATTTCTTGTTGTGAATGAGGCAATTCATGTCAGCATCCTCTGCCCTGTTAAACATTTCAAAGATGTTCTAATGTGTGTCTCTGGGACATGGAGCAGGTGTATTGATGTTGTGTCACTTTGTCATCCTGACAGGTAACTGCCTACGAGAAGGGGGTGATCTGGAACAACGTCGTCAGGGCCTTGAGAACTGCGGGGGAGCGTAGTCGGCAGCTGCCACAGGTCCGCAAGAGGTGGCAGGACATCCGGTGCTGGACCCGGCGGATCGCCCGGGTCCAGCTGGGGCTCGACCCTCCTCGCCCCCACGGCGGGCGCCAATGCCTGACCCCCCACATGAGACGTGTCCTGGCGGTGGTCTTCCCTGACCTCGATAGGCAGTTACAGGAGAGACTGCAGCAAGGAGGGGGTAGGTACATGGCTTTTGGTCATGTTATGCGTCGCCTGCTTTTGAAAGTGCTCTTTCGCATGAATACACTCCCAGAGTTGATATGTGCAGTGCATTTTCTGTTCCCCATTGTCACCTGGGGCTCTTTTTCATCCCTTCCCCTCCTTGACATGTGTCCTCTGGTCTGTGTGTAATCACATTTGCACATGGTCATCTAGGGTGCCAGTGAATCTAAGTGCACATAGCTTTCTGCATCATGTTGGAGGGTGGTCTGTGACTTGTGTTGGTACCTTGCCTGTGCCATGACCTGTTCACTATGTTGGAGGTCCATATTTGTTGTCACAGTGTCAAGAATTCCTGTCATACAAGGGAAACACGCCCTTATGTAAACAGGAGAGCTGTTACATAACTCAAGGGAAACACGCCCTTATGTAAACAGGAGAGCTGTTACATAACTCAAGGGAAACACGCCCTTATGTAAACAGGAGAGCTGTTACATAACTCAAGGGAAACACGCCCTTATGTAAACAGGAGAGCTGTTACATAACTCAAGGAAAACACGCCCTATAAAGGGAGGAACCGGGAGGTACAAGGCTGTCGGATATTGTGTTTACACCGACGTACCTGCTTTGTGAAGAGCAGTGTTCCGGAGTGGTGCTCCAGTAAGGCAAGAACGGAGGTAGGTCGAGTCGTTACTCCCTGGGCCGTGTCTTGCCCCATCGTCACCTGTGAAGGACCCGGAAGCTCTACCGGTCAACCATTGAGCTTCGCTTTTTGACTCGGCTGAGTCCAAGCGCAGTGGCGCTTTTGCTGGTTGGAGTCGTAACTCCCAGCCCGACCAGAGACACAGGGACTGCCAGCTGTAACGCACACCAGGAGGTGTTTGCCGCGTTACAGACTCGGAAGTCCACAGGATCGATCGAGCGGCTGCTCTCGGTTCAGTCTTCTTGCTTGTGATTGGGGTATCGGTGACGCATCACCAGGAGGTGACCCCGCGTCCCGGTGCAGTCTGAGGAAGAGGTTGAGCGGCTGCTCCCTTCAGGTAGAGACCCCGGCTGGGTGTTTCCCTGACTCCTCGATTCTCCCAAACACTCTTCGTGCCCCTCACAGCCTACCGATTGGCATTGTCGGCCATTTCATTTCTGCCCTCTGTTGGCATACGCCAAGATCGGCGTATATGCAGAGGACGGTTAGGACCATCCGTGCTGTGGGCTGGTAACGTACTTAGCCTGGAGGATTCCAGTGACTATAACTTTTGTTTGTTCTTTGTATTTTATTTGCCTTCATTAAAAGAACTAACCCTTCACAAGTGGTTGCGTCCTCATTGTCGTGTCTGTTAAACGATCCTGAGACGTTCAGGGCGTTACAAAATATCCGACCTTAATAACACTAACTGTCTCCCGGTCGATAACAGACATGGCAACACTTGATGATGTGCTGGCTGCTTTAGCGGCCATGCAAGTTGAAGTGGCTGCCTCTAGGCAAGAAACAGCCGATGTAAAAGCCAGACTGGATGCTATCCAATTGGACCCGCTCACGCCCAGCACCTCCCTCACGAACCAGACCCCTGCGGTAGTAGTGGAAATGCCGGTAGCCATCCCCTTGGCAACACCAGAGAGGTACAGTGGGGATCCTAACACAGTGCAGGTATTCCTCACACAAGTGGCGCTACATTTATCGTGCAAACCAAAGGCGTTCCCCACGAGTCAGGCTCGTGTGGCTTTCCTTATATCCTATTTGGCTGGAAACGCGGCACAATGGGCCGTACCTCTGGTGAGCAGGGACGACCCCCTCTTATGTGATTGGGGTGCTTTTCGCGAGGAATTCCTGAAGGTATTCGACAGAAGGGCTGACTCGTACACGGCGGACCGTGAAATGCTTGAGTTGAGACAGGGATCCAACGACCTGGTGCAGTATCTCAACGCGTTCCGAAGGCTGGTTGCGGAAACCAAGTGGCCTGTTGCTAAACAGACGGCGCTCTTCCATCAAGGGCTGTGCGATGAGCTCAAGGACGCCGTGGCTCATATTGACCCTCAACCCAAGACATGTGAGGGCCTTATCAACCTGGTATTACGGCTGGAACATAGGCTAAGTGAAAGAAAGGGGGATCATGGGAGAAAAGGAAAATCCCTTCCATCCTATGTGACGGTGGGAAGTCCTGAAACTTCCACCGCATCCAAGGGAGAACCCATGGACATCAGCGCAATACGAGCGAGCCTCACAGCCACGGAGAAAGAGTCACGCCGTAAACAAGGATTGTGCCTATATTGTGGCAAAAAAGGCCACTACGTACGTGAATGCCCTGCCAAACCGAAGACGTCACGTTATCGGGCCAACCGGTCGGTAACAGCCGTGGTGGACATACCGGCGGAAAACTAGAGGACTCCAAGACCAGAGAAGGGGCATCTCGGAGTCACTCATCCATCCCTTCACTTTCCAACTCGGTCACTAAAGGACAACGACACCTGTTTATCACGGTGCACGTGGGAGTGCATGACCAGTGGATACCCGTTGTGGCCATGGTGGATTCAGGGGCCACTGGCATGTTTATGGACCACAACGAGGCATGCAGGCTAGGGCTAGTGCTTCTTCCCAAAGCAGTACCCGAAGACGTCTATGCGGTAGACGGAAGGCGATTGGTGACGGGGCCCATCGGACAGCACACGGGGGTCCTTCCGATGAGATATGGGAGGAACCATTTGGAACAAATCGATTTTAACATCATCCGAGCGCCCCAATATGGCGTCATATTGGGATTGCCGTGGCTACAGAAACACAACCCCTTTGTGGATTGGCCAACACATCGCATCGAAATGACGTCACCGTATTGCATCCTGCATTGTGGAATAAGAACGGAATCCCTTGACGCAGATGAGAGCGGGAGTCAGACGGTGGCTACAGCGGCAGAAAAAGATGTGGCTCTCCCCCAGGCTTATCACAGTTTTGAGGATGTATTTGATGAGGTGAAGGCGGAAGTGCTACCACCACATAGACAGTTTGACTGCCAGATCGACCTGGTGCCAGGGGCCAGCGTTCCCAGCGGCAGGCTGTATGCCCTGACGGAGCCTGAAAACGTGCATCTCCGGGGGTACCTGGATAAACTCCTCAAGCTAGGATTCATCCGCCCGTCCAAGTCTCCGGCCGCCTCGCCACTCTTCTTCATCCCGAAGGCTAATGGGGAGCTGAGAGCCTGTGTGGACTTTAGGGCATTGAATGCGATAACCATAAAAAATCGGTACCCCTTGCCTCTCATCAGTGTACTTCTGGAACAGGTCAAGAAAGCTCGTATCTACACCAAGTTGGATTTGAAAGGGGCATACCATCTGGTGCGCATGAGGGACGGAGACGAGTGGAAGACCGCCTTTAAGACCAGGTTCGGCCTTTTTGAGTACCTCGTCATGCCGTTCGGTCTGTGCAACGCCCCGGCAGCCTTTCAGTACTTTTTGAATGAGGTATTCAGAGAGGAGTTGGATATCTACGTGGTCGTATATATCGACGACATCCTCATCTATTCGTCCAGTGTGGAGGAGCACGTACACCACGTCAAAGCTGTGCTCCAAAAGCTGAGGGAAAACATGCTGTTTTGTAAACTCAGCAAGTGTGACTTCCACGTCACATCCGTGGAATTCCTCGGAGTGATGCTGAGTCCAGAGGGACAGGAGATGGCAGAACGAAAGATCAAGGCGGTGAAAGAATGGCCGGTGCCCCAAAGCGTGAAGGACGTCCAAAGTTTCATTGGCTTCGCCAACTTTTACAGGCGGTTTATAGATGGATTTTCAGGAGTGGTGGCCCCAATCACACAGCTACTGAGGAAGTCCAAGGAGTTTGTCTGGTCCCCTGAAGCGAACAAGCCTTTGAGGCCCTGAAAAGCGCCTTTGGTAAGGCGCCGGTGTTGGCTCACCCCGATCCGGATCTCCCCTACGTGGTGGAAGCGGACGCGTCGGATGTGGCGCTGGGGGCTATCTTGTCCCAACGCAACCACGACACAGGGGTGCTTCATCCCGTTGCGTACATGTCCCGCAAACTCAACGACGCCGAACGCAACTACCATATTGCGGAGAAGGAGCTTCTCGCAATCAAGGACGCCTTCACCGAATGGAGGCATTGGTTGATGGGGGCAAGACATGTGGTATCGGTGTACACGGACCATCGGAACCTACAGTTCATGACGGCCACTAGACACCTTTCTCCCAGGCAGCTGCGGTGGATGATCTTCTTTGCGGGGTTCAACTTCCGCATCACATATCGGCCGGGGACGGAAAACCGGAAGGCGGACGCCCTGTCCCGTCAATCTGCAGTTAAGGAACCATTGCCTGCAACCGAGCGTTCCATCATTTCCCCGAGGATGGTATTGGGGGTTATCCAACCGGATACTTTCCTGAGGGGAATAAAGAGAGGGATCAGGTCATTCGCATGGCGGAGGTGGCTCCTCAGTCACAGAGAATGGCAGCTGAAGGACGGGATACCCCTGAAGGGCAGGTGCCTATTGATACCCACGCCTAGGCTAAGGAAACAAGCATTCATCTGGTGCCATGACTCTCCATGCGCAGGTCATTTGGGCTTTGAAAAAACGGTGGCTAGCATGGGACGGCATTTCTGGTGGCCAACCATGAGAGTGGATGTCAGGAGGTGGGGACAGGAGTGTCCTACGTGTGCTACCATGAAGGCCGACCATGGCCGAACCCAAGGGCTCTTACATCCACTTCCGACCCCGGATAGACCATGGGATAGCATATCACTGGACTTCGTGGTGGGCCTACCGGTAGACCAGGGGATGACGGCAATACTGGTGGTGGTGGATTACTTGACGAAAATGGGGCACTTCATCCCCTGCAAGAGAGTCCCTACGGCCGGGGAATTGGCGTCACTACTCCTAAAGAATGTGGTACGACTGCATGGATTACCTGGGGTGATCGTGTCGGACCGGGGGTCGCAGTTTACTGCGCAATTCTGGAAGACTTGGTGCACTGCGCTGCATGTTAAGACCGCCCTGTCCACCAGCTACCACCCTCAAACGGACGGCCAAACCGAGCGCCTGAACCAAACGCTCAAACAGTATCTGCGATGTTTTGTGGACCAGGGCAGGGAAGAATGGGTCGACTTGCTATGGGTTGCAGAGATAGCCTATAACAACGCCACTCACAGCTCCACACAGTCATCTCCGTTCTATAGCAACTATGGCCAACATCCCAGGTTCTTGCCATTTCTACATCCGTTCAGAGAGGACAGGATTCCCGCCACAGCGGACAGGGTGGCACACATAAAAGACACGTTGATGCGCTCAAGGGCTGTCCTAATAGAGGCCAAGAGAAGATACAAGGCTGCGGCAGATAGGAAGAGAAGGCCCGGGCCACTGTACCGCACTGGAGACTACGTCTGGATATCCACCAGAAACATGAGGTTTCGAAAGAACAGTGTGTTCCATCCCAAGTACATGGGCCCCTATCGAATTACCAAGTGTATGGGTCCCGTGAACGTGAAGGTGTGCTTGCCCCAGTCATTGCGGATACACCCTGTCTTTCATGTATCATTGCTCAAACCAGCACCCTCCAAGCCGTCTGGGACACCTAGGCCGGTATGCGTGGAGTCGGAGGTGGAGTATGAAGTGTCGGGCATACGGGCGTCCAAATGGCGCAGGGGGAAGCTGTGGTACCTGGTTGCGTGGAAAGGCTATGGCCCGGAGGAGCATTCATGGGAACCGGCTGAAGGGGTTCATGCTCCGCGCTTGGTCTCCTTGTTCCATCGGCGTTTTCCTGCCAGCGCTGGACCCGTGGGGAGCCGCTGAGAGGGAGGATGTACTGTCAAGAATTCCTGTCATACAAGGGAAACACGCCCTTATGTAAACAGGAGAGCTGTTACATAACTCAAGGGAAACACGCCCTTATGTAAACAGGAGAGCTGTTACATAACTCAAGGGAAACACGCCCTTATGTAAACAGGAGAGCTGTTACATAACTCAAGGGAAACACGCCCTTATGTAAACAGGAGAGCTGTTACATAACTCAAGGAAAACACGCCCTATAAAGGGAGGAACCGGGAGGTACAAGGCTGTCGGATATTGTGTTTACACCGACGTACCTGCTTTGTGAAGAGCAGTGTTCCGGAGTGGTGCTCCAGTAAGGCAAGAACGGAGGTAGGTCGAGTCGTTACTCCCTGGGCCGTGTCTTGCCCCATCGTCACCTGTGAAGGACCCGGAAGCTCTACCGGTCAACCATTGAGCTTCGCTTTTTGACTCGGCTGAGTCCAAGCGCAGTGGCGCTTTTGCTGGTTGGAGTCGTAACTCCCAGCCCGACCAGAGACACAGGGACTGCCAGCTGTAACGCACACCAGGAGGTGTTTGCCGCGTTACAGACTCGGAAGTCCACAGGATCGATCGAGCGGCTGCTCTCGGTTCAGTCTTCTTGCTTGTGATTGGGGTATCGGTGACGCATCACCAGGAGGTGACCCCGCGTCCCGGTGCAGTCTGAGGAAGAGGTTGAGCGGCTGCTCCCTTCAGGTAGAGACCCCGGCTGGGTGTTTCCCTGACTCCTCGATTCTCCCAAACACTCTTCGTGCCCCTCACAGCCTACCGATTGGCATTGTCGGCCATTTCATTTCTGCCCTCTGTTGGCATACGCCAAGATCGGCGTATATGCAGAGGACGGTTAGGACCATCCGTGCTGTGGGCTGGTAACGTACTTAGCCTGGAGGATTCCAGTGACTATAACTTTTGTTTGTTCTTTGTATTTTATTTGCCTTCATTAAAAGAACTAACCCTTCACAAGTGGTTGCGTCCTCATTGTCGTGTCTGTTAAACGATCCTGAGACGTTCAGGGCGTTACACACAGATGATGATTCTCAACATAGGAGTGTGAGCTTTCAACTGAACCCCCTTGCAGCATACATGACCAATGTTGTGGCCTCAGACATGATGTGCATGAGTGGGAGATATGCATAGTGCCATGACGGTTGAATATGGTACAGTCAGCTTATTCCAGGACCACGGAGCAGTGTGCCCACTACAGTCCCCTGAGACACCCTGGCCTCCTAATCATGTGTGTCATCCAACACTGTGCACATTCACTGTGGGTTTAGCATAGGTCTGCCTCTGTGGCATTGTTACCTGGCCTAGTTTGTATTTTTCTAATGTGTGCTACATGTGTCCACTGGACAGGGATACACCATTTTGCTTGTGCATACTCACACTGGGCAGTGCCTGTGTGGCTATTCACAACAATCTGTTGATGGTTGTTTGTCACAAATATGTGTTGCCAGCCCCACGAGGTGATGTTGTGTCAATGAAGCAAGTTTTCAAGCACAGTTATTGTAACCCTGAATAAGAGGTGTCACTTCTTGATCTGTATCAGTCACATTGACTCAGGTATGGGGGGTGTGTGCGGGAGGGGCATACATGTGCAACCCTGATTTTTCATTGCCAGGTCTGACTTGTGTGTGAGAATTGGCTGTACAGAAAATCAATGTGCAGTGCCCCTGTGATGGTGGCCAGTGCTTAATGTTCGTGCTTTGCAGCCTGTGTCAGTTTTTTACAAACATGTATCGTGCTCATACATTTTTGGCACCTGTGTGTGGTTCAGATGCAACGCAGTTTTGACTTTGTGTGCTGACATCTGTGTGTACATTCTGGCTTGCCATAAGGGTGTCCCCACAGTACAGCTAGGCTTTTTTTCAAAGCCATTGCAGGCCCATTAGCTTATGCATTGTCCTGGGTGTGGACATGTGTGCTACTCCAGATGACAGGCAGTAGGTCATATGTGTAGCCAACTGTGTAATCAGGTGACGGATAGCCATGTGACAAATGACACAATTCAAATTGTTACTCTAAATAAATTGTACCTTGGCACTCACAGCACTTGTCAACAGTTCTTCATGTTTTAAATGTGGTAATTTGATGATTTGTGTTAAGAACAATGATGTGCCTGCATGAAAGATATCTCCCGAGGAAGTGCACACCAAACGGCATTTCCACTTTCATTGAACACACTGGCACCTTTTCAAAGAAGCCACTGTTAGAATTAATTGGTGTTGCAGATTCTCCATATACATGTTCCCACTGAGGTCTGGATTTTGTGAGACTCCTTTGTTGTTGGTGATACGAACTAACGAGTGTCAAGACATCAAGACCTCCGTGGGCACATGTATATGTACTTTCTGCAACACCATTTATTTCTAACTGTGGCTTCTTAGAAAAGGTGTCAGCTTCTTCAATGACAGGGTAAATGTATTTTTGTGTGCACTGCCTTGTGCGACATATTTCATCCAGGTACATGAGTGTTCTTTTCACGAGATGGCGACTTTCCACATTCAAAACATGTCGATTGTGTAAAGTATTGTGAGTCCCAAGGTAACCACATTTTTTTGTTTTGTGTTCCAAAGTACTTACAGGTCTCTGAGTGTGGTGACACCTTGAGTATTGAGGTGTGTTAGTTTACCTTGGGTGCACCACTACTTTTTCTTTCAGGGTAAACAAGAGGTGGCATGACTTCATTGTATTGCTGTGCTCACCGGTTCACAGACACTAGCTTCTCAGTGTATTTCTCATTCAAGTTGTGGCCTGGTGTGTTCTTTTTTCATGCTGTCCAAGTGGCATAGTGGGTCTACCAACTGGGCAGTACAGGGCATACATATGTGCGGAGTAATGTAGCTGTTACTCATGATGCATTGCCGGATATGCACTGTGGCCAATTGTTTTGTGCTCATGTGTCAGATGTATGCAGGTGACTGATGCATTTTGGTTTCTTATCCTTGCCCACAGCATCATCAACCGAAAACGAGGGAGACACCTGCATGGACCTGGAGGAGGGACCCAGCGACAGTGCCGCCAGTGCTGTGGAGTCAGCAGGAGCCAGTGGCACGGAGGGCAAGGGGAGTCAGTTGGAGGACCTGTCTGGAGGCGAGAGCAGCTACGACGCCGACGGGTCCGAGGATGAACTCCCTGAGGAGGCGGAGGCTGCAACAACAACTGGCAGCATACCCACATCTGTCCCCGCCTCCTCCATTCCCATCTCCGCCCTCCCAGTTACTCCCGTCCCTCCTGTCCGTGCAGCGTCCCACCGTGTCTCCTTCGTGCCAGGCACCGCACCCCCTGCCCCTGTCACCCCCGCTGCCCTCAGTGAAGAGTCTGTGGACATACTGCGGGAGTTGCAGGTTGGGCAGGCATTGATGCTGAATGTCCTCCATGACCACACTAGACTGCTCCCACAGGTGGTGTCGTTCATGGAGGGCATGTCAGCAACGATGTCTGACCAACGCAGGATTCTGCGGTCCATGGACTCTTCACTGACGGCAGCAGTTACTGCCCTGCAGCGCTCCGTCCCCCCCTACCCTGGACTCATCTACACTGCCCTCTCGCATGCCTGCCCAACGCACACCCAGACAGTCACGGGCACGCATCCCAACAGACACATCCAGCACACCCACAAGTAAGGCACAGCGCACACATCCTGGCACGCACGCTCAGGGGGATGTAGGCACACCCACAGGGTCTGGGGGAAGACGACAGACACGCAGCCACAGTCATAGTCCGCAGTCCTCACAACCCAGTTCCTCCAAAACCACTCCCCTTAGCTCCCCTGCCAAACTGTCACTAAAGGACAGCTACATGGCTGGTCTGGCCCTCAGCCCCACTGTGACACCCCCCCACAAGCGTGCGAGGAAGTCCCCGGGCAGGGGAGTTGAGTCCCCCCCATGTCCACCCCCTCCTCAAAGAGCGCTGCACCCCATCCCTCGTCCACCACACCCTCCGTTGGCCCAGGGGTATCTTCAGGTGCAGGGGTTAGGATGGAGGCCCTAGCAGAAGTGTGCAGCGCCGTGTTCACCTCCACCTTTGGCGCTGCCCCACCCCCTGTGGTGGAGACGCCCACCCCTGCACCCACCACACCTACCCGACCCCCTCCTGTCCCTGCGGTGCCTGGTCCTCCCACAGATGATGCCCCCCCCGGTCGACAAACCTTGAGGTTCGTTTGTGCAGGCAAGGTAGGGGTGGACGCGGTCCCCTACGTCCATCCTTGGACTCGAGAAATGGACTGGCTATTGGCCTTGTACATAGTCTTATTAATTTATTATTTTTCTGTGCTGAATAAAGCCTTTTCTTTTACTTTCAACACTATTGCATTTCAGGTACTTGGTGTTGGTGATGAGGCTCATGAAGTTGGTGTTCTGGGAATGTGTTAGGGTTCTGAGATATGTTTTTGTATGATGGTCATGAGGTGGACCATGGTATCTGCGTGCCATCACAATGTTTGTGCAAATAATCATTGGTAGTGTGTGTTCATTTTCTTTGGAGACATTGTCCCAAGGAGTGTTCCTTCCTCTGTGGCACCTGACATCGTCCCTGCAAACAGTTGCACAATTGTTGTGCTGACCTGTGTCCACATTTCCTTTGTTGGTGACTGATCCCTTCAACAATGGCCATGCCTGCTCACCGATGTCTCCTGCTGAATCGTCTGTGCCATCCTTGCCAGTCACTGTACTTGTGTTTTGGGTATGTAGGAATGGCATCAGGGACAAATTGTCCCTTTTCAGCACTATGCATGTGTGTAATCACGGCCTAACACACAAATGGTAAGTGTTATGCAGAGTATTTGGGCACCTGACTCACAATTGTGGGCATTGTATCTAGTGGCATTGAACCCTATTCCTTCCATGAGAGACAACATCTTGGTGGCTGGACCAGCACCTGAACATTCTTATCAGTCCTGGGATGTGCGTGACAGTGTGTGTTCCCTTTGGCTATCTTAGTTTTGTATGCAGTTAAATGACTATACAGTCTGTTGGCATGAAATCAGGGTGTGTATTTTGCTGCATCCGCCATGGGTGGGTATGCATGTGCTATATGTCCTCACACCCACATGTGGTGTGCCATGCAGTGTGTGAAAGACATCCATCCTCCTGAGAGTGTGACATTGCTGGGAGTCCTCTGCACCCACCCCTCATATGTCTGTTCACTGCTGGTAGTCATATGCACCCACCCCCATATGTCTGGACACTGCTGGTAGTGATATGTACCCACCCCCATATGTCTGGACACTGCTGTAGTGATATGCACCCACCCCTCACATCTCTGTCCACTGCTGGGAGTCATATGCACCCACCCCCATATGTCTGGACACTGCTGGTAGTGATATGCACCCACCCCTCACATCTCTGTACACTGCTGGGAGTCATATGCACCCACCCCCATATATCTGGACACTGCTGGTAGTGATATGAACCCACCCCCATATGTCTGGACACTGCTGGGAGTCATATGCACCCACACCTCATATCTCTGTCCACTGCTGGGAGTCATATGCACCCACCCCCAAATGTCTGGACACTGCTGTAGTGATATGCACCCACCCCTCATATCTCTGTCCACTGCTGGGAGTCATATGCACCCACCCCCATATGTCTGGACACTGCTGGTAGTGATATGCACCCACCCCTCATATCTCTGTCCACTGCTGGGAGTCATATGCACCCACACCTCATATCTCTGTCCACTGCTGGGAGTCAGTCAGTCATAAAGTCTTTATTCGGTTTAAGTGCAAACCATAAAAGCATACTACAATAAATACATATTAAAAAACAGAATTCATTTTGGTAGATTACCAAACTTAAAAAGAAACACATTAACCCAGATAGGTTTAACAAGGTAACGTGTCCAATTAAGAACATTAAAAGGGTACAGTTCATTTCTTCAAGGTGCGAATTACCACAGTTAAAAAATTTGCAATATTAAAAGTTTCCCAAACATTGTTTAACAGCTGTAAATACAAGAAAGCAGGTCTCACTTGAACAAAGCCTTTATCTCTTAACCCCTTCGACGCTCATGACGGAACGGTTCCGTCATGAGCGTCGGTTGAGCTGTGCTCATGACGGAACCGTTCCGTCATGACCACGCCCGCGCAAGCAGCGCTCAGCACAGCGGGGGAATCCGCCCCGCATGGAAGGGGTTAATATTGGGATTAAAAAACGTTTCCTAATGTCAATAAAGTGCTCACAAAAGAAAAAAAGGTGTATCATATCCTGGGGGGAAAAATTATCACAAGAACAGGGGCCAGGGTCCAACGCCCTTTTCCAGTCTTTCTTAGTTCCAATCAATAGATGTAATTGATTCAATCTAAATCTGGTTAAAAGAAAGCGATGATTTGCATTTGTTACATATCCAAGATAAGGTTCCATAGAGGGTGTTGTTTTACAGAGCTGGTGGGCCCTAACGGTGCCCTTACCCAACTCCTTCTCTTCCCTTACCGAGGTAGATATGTACATATGAGTTTCTTTACACCAATTAATGTCGCCTTTTACCAGGGTCTCAGGAAAAAGAAACAATTCTGGTCTACCAAGCTTGTTCGCCAGGTTCCGAATATATTTCAACCAGGGTATATGTAGCCCATGATCAAGCGACAAACAGTCTCTCAAAATTGTGTGATTCAGGTGTAAATCCGGGTTAAGCCAAGTGCTGATCCATTTAAGCATCGGGGCCAGAGCAATACTATCTTCTAGAAAACCGATACCAAGTTCCTGGTGAACGATATAGTTGGCAGTTGAGATCGGGACTGAGAGGAGGTTTTTAAAAAATCTATCCTCAACAGTCTGTATACTTTTTGCATTATTAATGCCCCAAACCTCAGCTCCGTACAAAGCTATGGAGAGACACTTAGCTTTGTACACCTGGATAAGGGCCTTCATTGGTCTAGCACCTAGTTTTCTGGCGAAGCCCAGAACACCCACAGTTGCTCTTGAAAACACAATCTTTTTTGCCATTATTTGGGTTACCCCAGAGTCTCGATCATCAAAAAGAACACCCAAATAAGGAAAAGAAGAAACCCTGGATAGTTGATGACCCCCACATAAAAAGGTTTTAGATTTGGCGGATTTAGGGCCGATGACCATAACATGTGATTTGACAAAGTTAACAGATAAGTCCAAAGCCTTCATAAAATCGGCAAATGAATTAAGTAGTAACTGAAGGCCCACTCCCGTTCTGGCAATTAGGGCGGCATCGTCAGCATATAAAAGAGCAGGGACTAAATATTTCCCTGCACGGGGGATATCTTTACATGAGGCGATAAGGGTATTGTCTAAATCATTTATATACAGTGTGAAAAGGAGAGGTGCCAAAATGCACCCCTGCCTAACCCCATAAGATATGGGTATATCTTTTGTGCAATTACCCCTTCGATCATAGCGAACTGTAGCTATTAACTCTCTATGTAGATCCGCTAAAAAGTGGACGATATCTTTGTCTACACCAAGTGCAAGGAGCATGGGCCATAATTTTGATCTATTTACACGGTCAAAGGCCGATGACAAATCCATGAAGGCAACCAGCAAGGTTCCTTTCTTGGCCACCGTGTATTTACCAATTAAAAGTTGTAGGTTTAAACATTGGTCTGTGGTACCCATCTGTGATCTTCGGGATTCGGCGGGCTGGAAAAGCAGGCAAGGAGGCCGTATATAGTGTGCAATAGTCTACTTTATTGAGTCCAAGGTACGGTGTGCAACAGGATAGAATACGGGTCTTCTGCAGGTGGAGGGGTGGAACCGATGTGGAATCCCGTCGGTTGTGGTTGTCGTCACCGAAGGTCTTCTGCTGTCCAAGTCGCCAACGTTGGTCCCAGGAAGGGGAAGGACGGACACCTCGGAGGGCAGTGAGACAAAAACACAGAGGGAGCCGTTAGACCTGCGGACACTATGTCGCTGCCGTAACCTTCACCCGGGAGTGATAAAGAGGAGGGGAGTGTGAGGAGAAGGGACGAGGCGAAAGAGGGACAAGTCGAAGAAAGATGGGTGTTCGGAAAGGGGGTTGAGTGGGATACTATGTACAAAGCGTGAGGTGCTGTACAATGGATACTGAGAGATCCTATTAGGGTGCAGGGGTGCTAACAGGAGAGAGACTATATACATCTATGTACAAAGAACCTAGGGTACACACGGGTACTTTAGAGTGCTATACTGAAAGAAAGCTGGTACTCACGGGCTCCACCGTAACTCTCATCCGAGTTACGGCCGCTCTTCAGCCTCCTCCGGGGGACTCCACCAGTCTTCCGACCACTCTTCTGGTTCGCCGCTCTCGTCCTCTCCTTTCGTCGTATCTCCTGCCGGACTCTCCTTCCACGATCCTTCGACGACCTCTGCTTCCTGTCTTCCGGCTTTTCTGTCTCCGGCGGGGAACGGGTAGGAGGGACTTCCGGGTATCAGGGGTTGTCCTTCCGGTGGGTCGCTGTTCGGGATTGGCTCCTGTAAGAGAAAGAGGGGCGGGGTTCCTGGGGTCACCGAGTCTGTGGATGAAAGCTTGGATGGACTGTCCGAGCAGGGAGGATTGAGCGGAAAGGACTCCCTGGACAGGGTAAGAAAGGGGGGCCCGATCCGAGGTAGGGAGTCTCCGTTACATTCCCTTTCCCTAGCTGTCTTTCTTGTATCCGGTGTGGATAGGGGATAGCGAGAGAGGAAGTCATGTGTTACCCTGTTCTGTGCCTTTTCGGTGTACTGTTTTGAAGCGGTATGGTTGGAGGGCCAGGAACCACCGCAGGACACGGTCATTGTGCCCCTTGTTCCGGGCCATCCACTCAAGGGGGGCGTGATCGGTGAAGATGGTAAAGTCACGTCCTTCTAGGTAGTAACGGAGACTGTCCACTGCCCATTTAATCGCCAAAGCTTCTTTCTCCACGACGGCATAATTCCGTTCTCGAGGAAACAGTTTCCTGCTGAGGTACAGGATGGGTCTTTCGTTCCCCTCGTGGTCCCTCTGTGACAGTACTGCCCCTAAACCCTGTTCGGAAGCATCCGTCTGAAGGAGGAAGGGTTGTGTGTAATCCGGACTAACTAGTACGGGATCGGAGGTCAAGGCATTCTTCAGATCGTTAAATGCATGCCACAATAGGGGAGTCGGGTTTTTCAGAATGGCCTCTGTTTTTGTGGCTTTCTTCAATAGGTCAGTGAGCGGGGCGGCCCTTTGGGAAAAATTGGGCACAAACCTGCGATAGTAACCAAGGAGGCCCAGAAAGGCCCGCAAGTCTTTTCTGGTCTGGGGGAAGGGGAGGGAATGGATGGCTTCTGTTTTGCTGTTCTGGGGCCGTATGAGGCCCTCACCCAGGAGGTATCCCAGATATTTAACGGTTTGGGCTGCCAGGGTGGTTTTGGCTGGATTAATCGTGAACCCATAGGAGCCCAAAGAGGAAATGACGTTATGGAGATGCTCCAAGTGTTGTGACCAGGTGTCGCTGTAGATAACTATATCGTCGAGGTAGGCCCCTGCATACTGAGTGTGGGGACGTAAGATGTGATTCATGGCCCGTTGGAATGTGGCGGGCGCGCCATGGAGGCCAAAGGGGAGGACGAGGAACTGATATAAACCTTCAGGGGTCGAAAATGCAGTTTTCTTTCGGTCTTCTTTTCTGAGGGGTATCTGCCAGTACCCCTTACAAAGGTCCAGAGTGGATATGTACTGGGCTTTCCCTATACGCTCGACCATCTCGTCTACTCGGGGTAACGGGTATGTGTCAAAGGATGATATCTTATTGACCTCCCGGAAATCAATACAAAATCTAACAGACCCATCAGGTTTGGGTACAAGCACTATTGGGGAATTCCAGTCACTTACAGAGGGTTCTATAATGCCCAGTTTTAACATTTGTTCGATTTATTGGTGTATGATCGCTCTACGGGCTTCAGGGACCCTATAAGGCCTTTGTCGGACCACTTTCCCCGGACTCGTCTGTATGGCGTGCTCAGTAATGGAGGTGTGACCAGGCAAAGAGGAAAACACCTGTTGTAAAGGGGAGAGACGATGTTGGAGGGCTACACTCAGGGACAGAGGTAGGGCGGGGTCTATGCAAGGAGAGAAAGAAAGGGGTTCCAGACCCATAGAGCCGGCCAGGACGGGACGAGGACCTTCCCATTTTTTTAGTAAGTTGGCGTGATAAATCTGTGTGGTACCCCGTGTGGGGTCTAGTTGTACTTCGTAGGTGACAGGGGTTATTTGTCGGAGTATGGTATAGGGACCTTGCCATTGTCCAAGAAGCTTTTGGTCGGAAGAGGGCATCATTAAAAGAACTAGGTCTCCCACTGAGAAGACCCGGTGTTTTGTGCCTCTGTCATACTGACCCTTCTGTTTCTCTTGCGCCTGTGTAAGATTCTGATGTACGATGTCCCTTATTAGAGACAAGTGGTTTTTGAGGTTCTCCATATATTCCGGGAGGGGGCGGGTGCGATCTGGTTCTGCCTCCCAGGCTTCCTGAGCCATGTCCAATAGAGAACGAGGGGGTCGGCCATACAACAGTTCGTAGGGTGAATATCCTGTGCTGCTCTGCGTCTTGCAACGTATTGCAAATAAGGCAAGGGGTAACATCTCCTCCCACCTCCTCGCCTCCAGCCCTAATAGTTTCTTTAGGGTTTGTTTTATTGTGGCATTGTATCATTCCACCAACCCATCGGTTTGTGGATGATACGCCGAGGTGCGTATCTGTTTAATCCCTAGTTGGGAGCAGACCTGTTTCATAAGGGAGGAGACGAAGGGAGTGCCTTGATCCGTCAGGATCTCCCGGGGAAATCCTACCCTTGAGAACACAGTGATGAGAGTTTTCGCAACGTTTTGGGCGGTGGGTTGTCGTAGGGGAAGGGCTTCGGGAAAACGGGTGGCGTAATCCACGATTACTAGGGCGTATCGGCAACCACTTCGGGAAGGTAGCAAGGGCCCTATGATGTCCATACCTACCCTGCTGAAAGGGACGTCAATGAGGGGAAGGGGTTGTAGGGGTACCCTTGGAGGTTGGTATCTACTGTGTTTTTGACAGACCGGGCACTCTCTGCAGTATGTTTTGATGGTTTGGTGTACCCCTGGCCAATAGAACCTGTCTAAGATCGCTTGGCTGGTTTTCTCGTCTCCGAAATGTCCCCCCAGAAGGTGGCTGTGGGCCAGAAAGAGCACCTTCTCCCGGAAGGGACCGGGTATGAGTAATTGTGGTTTTTGGTGGGTCCCTCCCTTCCGATATAGCAACCCATGTTTCTTAAAGAAGTAGGGACCTACTATAAGAGGATCCTCGTGGTCTACTGCCTTGGCCCATGCTTCCTGCAGCACCGGATCCTCTCGCTGGGCTGCCCTGAATTCTCTGTCGGTCTGCCACGGGTGTTCTTCGAGGGTCACTGGGAAGACACCGGTGTATTCACGTCCCTCCTTCTTTTTCTGGGCTTTGGGTTTCAGTGGTTTGGGTTCAGTCCTAGGGGAAACAGGTCCTTGAGGGAACGGGGCTTCTCCCCACCAACGGGTCAGGGAATCAGTTGTTTCTTGCAGAAGTCCTGGTAGTCCCATATAGTCGCTTCCCAGAATAGCCTGTTCCGGTAGAGTGGGGACAAGACCAACAGAGAGGGTGGTTCCAGGATCTTTGGGGTGTTGGACCCGAACTTGAGTAGTGGGGTACTGTTTTGTGTCTCCATGGACACATTGAATGGCGACCGTACCTGACGTCGGCCCCACCGGTTGAGGCAAGAGCTGGGGTCGGAGAACACTCTGTCGACACCCCGAGTCAGCCAGGGCCATAAGTGGTTGTCCATCAAAGCTTACAGGGCAGCGGAACGACGGAGGTGACATGCCTGGGACCGAACACACATAATTCCTGGCGAGTCCCACCTCCATGGGTTCCTCCTTCTGGGGGCACAACCGAGCAATATGACCAAAACCCCCGCAATGGTAACACTGGGGTCCGGGGTTATTAGGTCGGAGAGGTACGGGGTATGGGAGCAGGGGGATTGGTTCCGGTCGCCTTTGGAAAGACGGACGGGGAGGCCGGAGGTTTATGGAGGGATGTGGTTTGGGGGGTGGATCTTCCTTACTTCGTTGGATCTCTTGTGCCCTACTGTAGGCACTCGCAATTTCCACCGCAGTGTCTAGGGTAAGGTGGGCATGTTGTCGTACCCACCTTTGGGTGCCGGGCAACAATGACATCAGAAATTGTTCCAGGTAGATTTTTTGTAACACGTCGTCCATGGTGGAGGATTCCGGTCTCAACCACCTATTTGCCAGGTCCTTAATCCTAAAGGATAGAGCTCTCGGGGTTTCCTGGGGTCCTTCCTTGATTTGCCGTAGTTTCCTGCGATAAGTTTCATCGTCGATACCCAACCGTTCAAGGATGCATTTCTTTATGTCCCCATACGGTGTGGTACCCTGTACGTTCGCCTGTTGGTACGCCGCCTGTAATTCGCCGGTCAATAAGGGACCCAGGTAGTGACCCCAGCGGTCGGCAGGCCATGCTGCAGCCTGTGCCAATCTCTCAAAATTGGTAAAGAAAAAGTCGGGATCCTCCCCGGGTACGTATTTTTGCAGTACCACTGAGGGTAGGGAGGTGGCTGGTCTCTGGTGCTCCAACACAGTGGTCAGTTTCCCCATAGCCTGTTCATGGGTGGTCCCCTGACCCTTCAACACATCGTGTAGTTGGCCGCGATCGTCCTCGGCCGTCTTCAAGAACCGCTCCATCATTATCCCCATCTGCTCCTGATTCTCCGCCATTTTCTTTATTACGGCCTCCATGCTTCCAGCTAATCCCACTTCTGACACCACCTGTGATCTTCGGGATTCGGCGGGCTGGAAAAGCAGGCAAGGAGGCCGTATATAGTGTGCAATAGTCTACTTTATTGAGTCCAAGGTACGGTGTGCAACAGGATAGAATACGGGTCTTCTGCAGGTGGAGGGGTGGAACCGATGTGGAATCCCGTCGGTTGTGGTTGTCGTCACCGAAGGTCTTCTGCTGTCCAAGTCGCCGACGTTGGTCCCAGGAAGGGGAAGGACGGACACCTCGGAGGGCAGTGAGACAAAAACACAGAGGGAGCCGTTAGACCTGCGGACACTATGTCGCTGCCGTAACCTTCACCCGGGAGTGATAAAGAGGAGGGGAGTGTGAGGAGAAGGGACGAGGCGAAAGAGGGACAAGTCGAAGAAAGATGGGTGTTCGGAAAGGGGGTTGAGTGGGATACTATGTACAAAGCGTGAGGTGCTGTACAATGGATACTGAGAGATCCTATTAGGGTGCAGGGGTGCTAACAGGAGAGAGACTATATACATCTATGTACAAAGAACCTAGGGTACACACGGGTACTTTAGAGTGCTATACTGAAAGAAAGCTGGTACTCACGGGCTCCGCCGTAACTCTCATCCGAGTTACGGCCGCTCTTCAGCCTCCTCCGGGGGACTCCACCAGTCTTCCGACCACTCTTCTGGTTCGCCGCTCTCGTCCTCTCCTTTCGTCGTATCTCCTGCCGGACTCTCCTTCCACGATCCTTCGACGACCTCTGCTTCCTGTCTTCCGGCTTTTCTGTCTCCGGCGGGGAACGGGTAGGAGGGACTTCCGGGTATCAGGGGTTGTCCTTCCGGTGGGTCGCTGTTCGGGATTGGCTCCTGTAAGAGAAAGAGGGGCGGGGTTCCTGGGGTCACCGAGTCTGTGGATGAAAGCTTGGATGGACTGTCCGAGCAGGGAGGATTGAGCGGAAAGGACTCCCTGGACAGGGTAAGAAAGGGGGGCCCGATCCGAGGTAGGGAGTCTCCGTTACACCATCCCTTTCCTAAATCCATACTGGACCTTAGAGAGTTTTCCTGATTCCTCTAGCCAACCGTTTAGTTGGGCGAGGACCACCCTCCCCAGTACTTTCACTGAGGAATCTATAAGGGAGATTGGACGGTAACAGCTCGGGTCGCCTCTATCCCCCTTTTTAAAAATGGGAATGATGACAGATTTCGCCCATGTTGATGGAAGGCCCAGTTGACAAGCATTTGTGAAAACATTAAAAAGGATTTTGGACCAGAGTTTTATATCTGATTTAAAAAGATCAGCCGGGACTCCATCAGGTCCCGGCGCCTTATTACTTGTCATTTGCAAGATTGCATTCGTGACCTCTAGTTCTGTGAAGGACAAAGTATAGCTCTCAGAGTTAAATGAGGACCCCACCCTCGAGCCATCTCCATCATACACCTGTTTAAAATGGGTATACCATTTGTCCTCTTGGATACCGCATTCAAGCTCATTATTGCTCTTACCGTTAAAGAAAGGCTTGTTTACGATAGACCAAAATTTCGCACTATTTTTAATGACATCAATGGACAGGAGTTCATTCCATGCCTCATCCCTAATTTCATTTTTACGTTTTTTCTGAGCCATTTTATAGGCCTTCCTACAAATGGCAATTTCTGCTCTATCAAGTGGAACCGCTTTGAGAGCTGACATTAGCTTCTGTTGGGCGGATGAGCAGCTGTGATCAAACCATTTCTCCCCAGTTTTGGGTTTATCCTTACATACTTTTTTAAGATCACTATTTACCTGACAGCAAATGTTATCATAAGCTGTCAGAACTGCATCACTACAGATCCCGTCTTGTAAACACAAAAGTATTTCATCCCCAACCGTGCCCCACAAGTTTTCAGTAAAGTCCTCTGGGACCAACTGACACCATTTCAGGCGTCGAGTTTGGTCAGTTGGCCTTATGTCCAGTGTTCTGACAGTAAGATTATCAGATTCTCTTTTTTTGAGATCATCAGTGAGAATTAGCTGGACAGGGTTGTGATCACTATAAACAGACCATTTTACCTTATATTGACTTACATTATCAGCTAAGTTAGATGTAACAAAGATGTAGTCAATAGTGGAACCTAAGCCACTTCCTTTGTAGGACGGGATGTCATTAATGTGATTGACGGGATAGACCATGGAATTCCCAACCAGAAGCTCATCTAAAAATATCCCCTGTGGTGTGTGTTCAAAATGTAGGTTTCCTTGATTGTGTGGACCTAAACTGTCCCATATAAAACAGTTATTAAAACAGGAATGGATATTAAAATCACCAAGCACAATAACCGAATAAGGATTTTTACAAGATTCATTATACATTTGTAAAAAATCAAATAGACTGAGTAAGTGTTCATTTGGCGTATTCTTAATAAATGAATTATAAAAATTTACAATGAGCCAAGTCCCATTAGAGTTGGATTGGATTTCTACTGCTAAACAATAAGGCGAGCCTGTCTCCACTTTACTATATTTACCATCAATGGTCAATGCGATAAGGGTTAGAAGTCCGCCTTTAGCCCTCCCCCTACTAGAGGCCACCGCTGGTGACCAAAAAGCAGAAAACCCATCCAGCAAAAAGGTGTTTACGGTGTCCCAGGTTTCTTGTAGACCAATAATTTCGTGGCCTAATAGGCTATCCCTCCAAATGGGGTCATGAACTTTATTGTTTAGTCCAGCTATATTCCAACTAAGGACACTTGTGCCTGAGGGCATTCGAGGGGCGCCAACAGTATCATCCACTCTTTCATCAATGACATTCCCCATCGCAGGCATGACGTTTTGGGTGCCCTCTCTACTTATAACTGGCACAGAACCACTGGAAACCATGTCCTCTTCCTCTATAGAGGATGAACTTTCCCTAATAAATCTAGAAGTAGCCCCAACAGAGTGCAGTCAATCATTAGAGTCTAAGTTACTCAAAGCCTGAAAACGATTTGAGGTAACAAGACCTTGAGGAAACAGGCCTTCAGGATGACATACTCTGCCCTCCAATGGGACACTGCGGGGTAAATTTATCTGTTGTTTGTAGAAATAACCCAATGGGTGAAGGGTAATGCCCTCGTCAGTGTGGGGGAGCAAAGTAGCTTTTGATAAGATATTATGCACTATGTAGGGATTTCTAAAATTTATTACAACACAATCCCCCCTTATGGTCTTGCGCGAGCGCCCAACCCAGGAAACTCTTCTCGTTGTCAAAATCTGGTGGGCTAAATGTGTTGGAAAACCATAATGCTTATTTAACCACGAGACTGATTTATTTTTAAGGGATTCATGGGTTTCAGGGAAAGATTTCTGGGCGACGTCCTTCAAGGGGGGTACATTTGTTAACACCACGACAAATGGGGCACAATCAGGTGGAAGATCTGGTTTTGCTCCTCCTAGATGTGTGCTTGCCGTTGCGTTATTACTACTTGAGCAACTTTCAGGAGGTAAAATGTTATTCTCATTTGTCGTGGGTTCAACAACCAGTGGCGCTGTACTGTTTAAAGTATCCATTGGGGGCCTAGGGATGTCAGCAGAAACAGGTAGACCCTTGGCTACTCTAGTCATATTCCCAGGGGAATTAATCTTACGTGCCAAAAGATTACGAAGGCCTTCAATCTCAACAGATAGTTCATCGATCTTGGTGACTAAGGGTTCAACAATTTTCAAAATTTTAGACTCTAAAAGACCTAACAAGGAATCAAGTTGATGAGAGTCTAACTTGGCCATAGGGTTGTTAGGGATGGCTAGTTCCTTGGTGACCTGATTTGTTGAAGCAGGGCCCGTCTTTTTATGAGTACTTCGTAGGCAACCCTGTTTCAAATGAGTGCGTTTACGAGATCTTAGCACTCTCTGGGTTGGCAGGTCCGGAGAGTCTTCTACGGTCTCATTAACATCAGTTACTAAGTCCCTGTTAACATCAGGCGATTCTTGTTCACTAGGAAGTTGATCACCCAGGGTTAATAAATCATTATTCTCATTTAAACAGTTCGTAGCATGAGATGGGGGAGAGGATAAGGTGACTGTGTTATTTAACAGAGGGCTAGTTGTCGTTAAGTTTGAACCCTGTCCTAAGGATTTACGCCTATCGCTATTAATTTTGGTGACTACTTTGACTAAGTAGTTATCTAGCGTAGACGTAGTCGTGGATTTACTGCTTGCTAAAGCTTTAGCCATGTTTGGCAAACCCCTGGGAGAACCTAAAACTTAGATTAAACTTAAATTAAACTTTCGCACAATGTGGCAACACCAACACATATGATGATACCTAATAGCCAAATATGAACAGATTAAAATCAATACTACGGAGCCGATATACCATGAAAAGGGCAGATCACCCCCACCGTAAAATTAAATATATAGTCTTGTGAAGTCTTACACGTTAGTGAGGTGGCCCGTCCCGGCCTCAATCGGTCCTCTGAGGGCCACAAAGGGCCCGCCCTTTGCCCGGGCTTAGCCCGGCGCCGCCCGCGCGCGTCCTGCGACGCGGAGGGAGCCTCTCAGCTTTAAGCGCCTCCGGGCGCGCAGGAAAGCGGAAGTAGGAGGTGCCGCTATGGACTCTGGGGGCTGTAGTCCTCCTTCGTGGCGTCCAGCAAGTGCGAGGGAGACCGCAGCGGCTCCGACCCCCCAGTGATGCAGAAATGCGCAGCGGAGCGTCCGGGCGTCAGGTGAGTGCCTCAATCGCCCACACAATGCCCCCGCTCCACCGAGGGAGCCTCTCAGCTTTAAGCGCCTCCGGGCGCGCAGGAAAGCGGAAGTAGGAGGTGCCGCTATGGACTCTGGGGGCTGTAGTCCTCCTTCGTGGCGTCCAGCAAGTGCGAGGGAGACCGCAGCGTCTCCGACCCCCCAGTGATGCAGAAATGCGCAGCGGAGCGTCCGGGCGTCAGGTGAGTGCCTCAATCGCCCACACAATGCCCCCGCTCCACCGAGGGAGCCTCTCAGCTTTAAGCGCCTCCGGGCACGCCGGAAAGCAGAAGTAGGAGGTGCCGCTATGGACTCTGGGGGCTGTAGTCCTTCTTCGTGGCGTCCAGCAAGTGCGAGGGAGACCGCAGCGTCTCCGACCCCCCAGTGATGCAGAAATGCGCAGCGGAGCGTCCGGGCGTCAGGTGAGTGCCTCAATCGCCCACACAATGCCCCCGCTCCACCGAGGGAGCCTCTCAGCTTTAAGCGCCTCCGGGCGCGCAGGAAAGCGGAAGTAGGAGGTGCCGCTATGGACTCTGGGGGCTGTAGTCCTCCTTCGTGGCGTCCAGCAAGTGCGAGGGAGACCGCAGCGTCTCCGACCCCCCAGTGATGCAGAAATGCGCAGCGGAGCGTCCGGGCGTCAGGTGAGTGCCTCAATCGCCCACACAATGCCCCCGCTCCACCGAGGGAGCCTCTCAGCTTTAAGCGCCTCCGGGCGCGCAGGAAAGCGGAAGTAGGAGGTGCCGCTATGGACTCTGGGGGCTGCAGTCCTCCTTCGTGGCGTCCAGCAAGTGCGAGGGAGACCGCAGCGTCTCCGACCCCCCAGTGATGCAGAAATGCGCAGCGGAGCGTCCGGGCGTCAGGTGAGTGCCTCAATCGCCCACACAATGCCCCCGCTCCACCGAGGGAGCCTCTCAGCTTTAAGCGCCTCCGGGCGCGCAGGAAAGCGGAAGTAGGAGGTGCCGCTATGGACTCTGGGGGCTGTAGTCCTCCTTCGTGGCGTCCAGCAAGTGCGAGGGAGACCGCAGCGTCTCCGACCCCCCAGTGATGCAGAAATGCGCAGCGGAGCGTCCGGGCGTCAGGTGAGTGCCTCAATCGCCCACACAATGCCCCCCTGCTGGGAGTCATATGCACCCACCCCCAAATGTCTGGACACTGCTGGTAGTGATATGCACCCACCCCGCATATCTCTGTCCACTGCTGGGATTCATATGCACCCACCCCCATATGTCTGGACACTGCTGGTAGTGATATGCACCCACCCCCATATGTCTGGACACTGCTGGGAGTCATATGCACCCACCCCCATATGTCTGGACACTGCTAGTAGTGATATGCACCCACCCCTCATATCTCTGTCCACTGCTGGTAGTGATATGCACCCACCCCCATATGTCTGGACACTGCTGGGAGTCATATGCACCCACCCCCATATGTCTGGACACTGCAGGTAGTGATATGCACCCACCCCTCATATCTCTGTCCACTGCTGGAAATCATATGCACCCACCCCTCATATCTGTCCACTGCTGGTAGTGATATGCGCCCACCCCCATATGTCTGGACACTGCTGGTAGTGATATGTACCCACCCCCATATGTCTGGACACTGCTGGTAGTGATATGCACCCACCCCCATATGTCTGGACACTGCTGGGAGTCATATGCTCCTACCCCCATATGTATGGACACTGCTGGTAGTGATATGCACCCACCCCCATATGTCTGGACACTGCTGGTAGTGATATGCACCCACCCCCATATGTCTGGACACTGCTGGTAGTGATATGCACCCACCCCTCATATCTCTGTCCACTGCTGGTAGTGATATGCACCCACCCCCATCTGTCTGGACACTGCTGGTAGTGATATGCACCCACCCACATATGTCTGTACACTGCTGGGAGTCATATGCACCCACCCCCATATGTCTGGACACTGCTGGTAGTGATATGCACCCACCCACATATGTCTGTACACTGCTGGGAGTCATATGCACCCACCCCCATATGTCTGGACACTGCTGGGAGTCATATGCTCCCACCCCCATATGTCTGGACACTGCTGGTAGTGATATGCACCCACCCCCATATGTCTGGACACTGCTGGTAGTGATATGCACCCACCCCCATATGTCTGGACACTGCTGGTAGTGATATGCACCCACCCCTCATATCTCTGTCCACTGCTGGTAGTGATATGCACCCACCCCCATCTGTCTGGACACTGCTGGTAGTGATATGCACCCACCCACATATGTCTGTACACTGCTGGGAGTCATATGCACCCACCCCCATATGTCTGGACACTGCTGGTAGTGATATGCACACATCCCCATATGTCTGGACACTGCTGGTAGTGATATGCACCCACTCCTAATATGTCTGGACACTGCTGGGAGTCATATGCACCCACCCCCATATGTCTGGACACTGCTGGTAGTGATATGCACCCACCCCTCATATCTCTGTCCACTGCTGGTAGTGATATGCACCCACCCCCATATGTCTGTCCACTGCTGGTAGTGATATGCACCCACCCCTCATATCTCTGTCCACTGCTGGAAATCATATGCACCCACCCCTCATATCTGTCCACTGCTGGTAGTGATATGCGCCCACCCCCATATGTCTGGACACTGCTGGTAGTGATATGTACCCACCCCCATATGTCTGGACACTGCTGGTAGTGATATGCACCCACCCCTCATATCTCTCTCCACTGCTGGGAGTCATATGCACCCACCCCCATATGTCTGGACACTGGTGGTAGTGATATGCACCCACCCCTCATATTTCTGTCCACTGCTGGGAGTCATATGCACCCACCCCTCATATCTCTGTCCACTGCTGGTAGTGATATGCACCCACCCCTCATATCTCTGTCCACTGCTGGGAGTCATATGCACCCACCCCCATATGTCTGGACACTGCTGGTAGTGATATGCACCCACCTCCATATGTCTGGATACTGCTGGGAGTCATATGCACCCACCCCCATATGTCTGGACACTGCTGGTAGTGATATGCACCCACCCCCATATGTCTTGACACTGCTGGTAGTGATATGCACCCTCCCCTCATATCTCTGTCCATACTGGTAGTGATATGCACCCCCCCATATGTCTGGACACTGCTGGTAGTGATATGCACCCACCCCTCATATCTCTGTCCACTGCTGGTAGTGATATGCACCCACCCCATATGTCTGTCCACTGCTGGTAGTGATATGCACCCACCCCTCATATCTCTGTCCACTGCTGGAAATCATATGCACCCACCCCTCATATCTGTCCACTGCTGGTAGTGATATGCGCCCACCCCTATATGTCTGGACACTGCTGGTAGTGATATGTACCCACCCCCATATGTCTGGACACTGCTGGTAGTGATATGCACCCACCCCTAATATCTCTCTCCACTGCTGGGAGTCATATGCACCCACCCCCATATGTCTGGACACTGGTGGTAGTGATATGCACCCACCCCTCATATTTCTGTCCACTGCTGGGAGTCATATGCACCCACCCCTCATATCTCTGTCCACTGCTGGTAGTGATATGCACCCACCCCTCATATCGCTGTCCACTGCTGGGAGTCATATTCACCCACCCCCATATGTCTGGACACTGCTGGTAGTGATATGCACCCACCTCCATATGTCTGGATACTGCTGGGAGTCATATGCACCCACCCCCATATGTCTGGACACTGCTGGTAGTGATATGCACCCACCCCCATATGTCTTGACACTGCTGGTAGTGATATGCACCCTCCCCTCATATCTCTGTCCATACTGGTAGTGATATGCACCCCCCCCCATATGTCTGGACACTGCTGGGAGTCATATGCACCCATCCCCATATGTCTGGACACTGCTGGTAGTGATATGCACCCACCCCCATATGTCTGGACACTGCTGGGAGTCATATGCACCCACCCCCATATGTCTGGACACTGCTGGTAGTGATATGCACCCACCCCCATATCTCTGTCCACTGCTGGTAGTGATATGCACCCACCCCCATATGTCTGGACACTGCTGGGAGTCATATGCACCCACCCCCATATGTCTGGACACTGCTGGTAGGGATATGCACCCACCCCCATATGTCTGGACACTGCTGGTAGTGAAATGCACCCACCCCTCATATCTCTATCCACTGCTGGTAGTGATATGCACCCACCCCTCATATCTCTGTCCACTGCTGGGAGTCATATGCACCCACCCCCATATGTCTGGACACTGCTGGTAGTGATATGCACCCACCCCTCATATCTCTGTCCACTGCTGGTAGTGATATGCACCCACCCCATCTGTCTGGACACTGCTGGTAGTGATATGCACCCACCCCTCATATCTCTGTCCACTGCTGGTAGTGATATGCACCCACCCCCATCTGTCTGGACACTGCGGGTAGTGATATGCACCCACCCCCATATGTCTGGACACTGCTGGGAGTCATATGCACCTACCCCCATATGTCTGGACACTGCTGGTAGTGATTATGCACCCCCCCCCCAATATATCTGGACACTGCTGGTAGTGATATGCACCCACCCCTCATATCTCTGTCCACTGCTGGTAGTGATATGCACCCACCCCCATATGTCTGGACACTGCTGGTAGTGATATGCACCCACCCCCATATGTCTGGACACTGCTGGGAGTCATATGCACCCACCCACATAGGTCTGGACACTGCTGGTAGTGATATGCACACATCCCCATATGTCTGGACACTGCTTGCCTGGACCTACACACACCAATATGATGTTGACATGCTGGGCCAGTCCTCTAAGCCCACATTCATGGTGTGTGTACGCCTCGTATCTAAAAAGTACTGATGCCGTAGGGGTACGTGTGGTATGCACCGTACCACTGTTGTAATGGTGCCGTAGGGGTACGTGTGGTACGCACCATACCCACACATTCATGCGTGGGTACGGTCCGTACCTGAGTTGTAATGGCGCCGTAGGGGTACGTGTGGAATCCAACTAGCCCACCACTTACCTCCAGTATGCGCCACACAGCTGTGTTGCAGAGTGGTGTAAAAAGGGGGGTAGCCTGGGGCACCTCTCTGCAACGCAGCACAGTGGCGCTTACTGGAGGTACCTGGTGGGCTAGTTGGCCCCCAGGGACCCTCAGGATTGAAGAGGAATTAATTCCCCAACTTAAAACGCGCCACAGGGCTTGTTTGCACACGTCACCTCAGGCCCCGCCCCCTCCCTTCACCACTGTGCAAATGCACCCCGTGATGCGTTTTAAGTTAGGGGATTAATATTCCTTCAATCCTGGGGGCCAACTAGGCCACCAGGTACCTCCAGTAAGCGCCACAGGCCTGCGTTGCAGAGAGAGGAGGTCCAGGCCACGCCTCTTTTTACATCTCTGTGCAACGCAGCTCTGTGGCGCTTACTGGAGATACCTAGTAGGCTAGTTGGACGCCAGGGACCCTCAGGATTCAAGGGGACTTAATCTCCCAACTTAAAACGGCCACAGGGCATGTTTGCACACGTCAACTCAGGCCCCCCCCCCTCCCGTCACCAGTGTGCAAACGCGCCCCGTGGCGCTTTTCAAGAGGTAGTTTTAATGCCCCTGCCCTATTATGTACTAGGCAAAACCAAAGGGGATGATGGACGGAGTGTTGAACATTGCAAGCACTCACCCCCAGTCAACTGATCTGGGTTTAATCCACCACCGTTCTTTAGCCCCCTCTGCCACCCCAGTTCAGACATGGCCATATGCAAATCAGTCTGACCCTGTGCCTCATGGTAACAGTCCAGCCCGAACTGCCAAGCCATGTCTTCCCTGCACCGGAAACAAGCATCCTGGGACCGGTTTCTGGCTAATCAGCCGTCATCAGCCAGGCTAGCTTGAATCCAGTGGCAAAGTGAGCAAGGGACCCATCGCTTTGTTTGCCCTAAGTTGGCAGGGTATGCCCAGACGTGGGTCCCTTGCTCACTTTGCCACTGGATTCAAGATAGTCTGGCTGATGACGGCTGATTAGCCAGAAACCGGTCCCAGGATGCTTGTTTCCGGTCCAGGGAAGACATGGCTTGGCAGTTCAGGTGGACTGTTCCCATGAGGCACAGGGTCAGACTGATTTGCATATGGCCATGTCTGAACTGGGGTGGTGGAGTGAGCTAAAGAATGATGATGGATTAAACCCAGATCAGTTGACTGGGGGTGAGTGTTTGATTTGCTCAAACGCTCTGTCCATCATACCCTTTGGTATCGCGATTATGTACTAGGGCCTTACAGAGGAGGTCATGCTAATCACAGGGGTACCCCAATGCATAGTGTTCCCTAGTGTATGTAGGTTTTTTCACTGCATTCTAAGCGTCTTTTAGCATAGCACTGGCTCTAGGCCTGGTTAGTCAGAGTCAGTTACCACCAGTACCCGTCTGAAAACGTTGTGGACACAGGAAGATTTTGCAACAAGGCCTCTTTCTGCTCCTCTGTTGGTTCTTTCTGTACATGTCTTGCTTCTTCCTGCACTTTTCTTCATCTTTGTGGACTTCTGTTGCTTTTTTCTGCATTTCTTTTGCTTCTTTCAGTGCGTTTTTTCTTCTTTCTTCACTTGTCCTACCTCTGTAGGCATAGTTAGAAACTAGCATTTAAAAAACCTATGAAATTCACTGAAAAAACCATAGGTTTCAGGCACGTTATAGTTAGAAATTAGCATTTTAAAAACCTTTGAAATTCACTGAAAAAACCATAGGTTTCAGGCATGTTATAGTTAGAAATTAGCTTTTAAAAAAACCTTTGAAATTCACTGAAAAAAAAACATAGGTTTCAGGCACGTTATAGTTAGAAATTAGCATTTCAAAAACCTTAGAAATTCACTGGAAAAAACATAGGTTCCAGGGGCGTTATAGTTGATTGGACATTTCACTTGTACAAAACCAGTGAAATTCCCCCGTTATAGTTAGTTCAGCTAACTATAACTCGCGCCCCCGCAATGCACTGCTGATGACATCACATATTACATCACTCAAGACATGGTCAGTGACATCACTGATGACATCTCAAATGACATCACTGATGACATCATCCATGTGATAAATTGATGCATCTTCTCACACCCTAATATAACCTTTGATACACCCACTCTAAATTACAGGCTGCCATTCTCAAAACCATAGACACTCCAACACCAATAACTACATACCCACTTACTTATTCTTAGGTTTACACACACATCCACTCACTCATCCGTACAGTCACACAAACTTATGGTCACTCAGTACAGGACTATCATATGCACTCATACACCTATATCGACACTCACACACCGCCACTCATCTATAGAGGTACTCACACACTTAGTCAGTCATGCAAATAATTAATCACACTGCCATTTATTCACCTATACAGTTATACACACACCAGCTCAATTACTCATACAAATGCTAGCACATTCTTATGCTCTTATACAATCACTGATACAAGCACACACTCATCCATACAGCCACTCTCACAATCACACACTCTCACTTTTAGCCATTTATGTACTCCAACACACATATATACTGCTTTTCAAATATGTAGTTACTCACACATGTACCACTGAGATATACATTCACTCACTAACATACCCATACACACACTCATCCACCCATTCAGTCCATCACAGATGCACTCTTGAAACCATGCACCCAGTGAATCACCCACTCACACATCTATGCACAGTCACACACACCCCACCCACACAAACACTCAGGCACCCATACAGATACTCAGACAACCAATAAATAACCCATATAGACACTCATGTAGCTATTCGCAAACCCATGCAGCCGCTTACAAAGCAACAGACAGAAGGATACAGACATTCGCACAGTTTAGTCACTAACCCATGCATTCAGTAAGATAAGTTTAATCTCTCACTTATAGAGTCAGTCACGCACCTACTAAATCATCCATTCCGACACTTATACATCCATTCATTCTTCAATACGCCTTTCCCTATATATATTAAACATATTTAAACTTTACAGAAACACACAGTCACTGGATGATGTCATCAGTGATGTCATTTGAGATGTCATCAGTGATGTTACTGACCATGTCATGAGTAATGCAATATGTGACGTCATCAGCAGTGCATTGCGGGGGCGCGAGTTATAGTTTGATGAACTAACTATAACAGGGGAATTTCACTTGTTTTGAACGAGTGAAATGTCCAACTAACTAGAACGCCCCTGAAACCTATATTTTTTTTGTGAATATACATATATACAAACATAGATAGATAGATAGATAGATAGATAGAGAGAGACATACAGAGAAAGAGAGAGAGAGAGAGAGAGAGAGAGAGAGAGAGAGAGAGAGATATCTCACTGAAAAAACAAAGGTTAACAAGAAAATTTTAGTTATGCTGAGATATCACTCGTACAAAACCATGGAAATTCAGCAATTATAGTTAGCTGAACAACTATAACTTACACCCCTGCAATGCACTGCTTATGAGCTCACATATTACATCACTCACGACATGGTCAGTGACATCATTGAGGACACTGTTGCAGACATCTCAAATAGCATCACTGATGACATCATCCGGTGAGTGAAAGTTTTTTGGAAACGTTACTGAGACTTAAAGATTTATAGTAAGCTACAGCGTAAGTTAAATTACTGTTCTTTCTGTACTACTAATACGTGATACTATTTCTAACATGTATCAACTGAACAGCTGTGGGACTCTCTGAATCGGTGTGCGAGTGCCTGTCTGAATTGTTGTATGAGTGTGTGAGTGGCTGCATGGGTGAATACATGGGTGTGTGAGCAGCTGTATGGAAGAGTAAGCAGTTGTGTGAGTGGCTGTATTGGTGAGTGAGTAGATGTGGGAGTGGCGGTAGGGGTGAGTGAGTGGCTATATGAGTGGCAGTATGGGTGGATGAGTGGGTGTGTAATAGATGTATGGGTGAGTGAGTGACTGTATTTGTGAGTGGCTGTGTGAGTGACTGTATGGGTGGGTGAGTGGCTGTGTGAGTGGCTGCATCGGTGACTGAGTGGTTGTGTGACTAGCTCTATGGGTGAATGAGTGGATGTGTAAGTAGGTGTATGGGTGAGAAAGTGGGTGTGTGAGTAACTGTATTGTATTGTCATTATCTATATGAGTGGCTGTATAGTTGAGTGACTGGGTGTGTTAGTGCTTGTTTGAATGTGTAAATGGATTTGCGAGTGGTTTTATGGAAGAGTGAATGTATGGATGAATGAGTAGCTGTGTTAGCTGTATGGGTGTGTGAGTGGCTGTATGAGTGAGTGACTAGGTGTGTATCAGTAGTTGTATGGGTCTGTGAATGGGTATGTGAGTGGATGTGTTGGTATGTGAATGGGTGTATGAGGTTGTATGGGGGTGTGAGTGGGTACATGAGTGATTCTGTTGATGATGTCATCAGTGAAATAATTTGAGATGTCATCAGTGATGTCACTGACCAGATCATAAATTATATATTGTGTGAGGTCTTAGGCAGTGCATTACAGGGTGTAAGTTATAGTTAGCTCAAGTAACTATAACTGCTGAATCTCTTGTTTTGTATGAATGAAACCTGAGCCTAACTATAACATCCCGGTAACCTTTATTTTTCCAGTGAGTTTGATTGGGAGGGGAGAGTTGAAACAATGTTTATTATTTAGAGTACAATTAAACTGTTTCACCATGCTAAAAGCCTAACGTAAAAAAAAAAATAAACAATATACATTACAAATGTTTTAAAACAGTAAGCATTGAGCTTGGCGGCGAGTCATTTTTTCACATGGGTGTGGTTTGAAGTCAAATTTTATTTTATTTATGTTTTTAATTTATCATTTTTTAAACTTTATAACAGATATACAGAAAACCGGAATCAAAATGACAGTGCGATACAAACACTTGCCGATATGACCGTAGCAATATTACAAATCATAAACTTTGAAGGATACTTTCATGAGAGTTGTAGAGAACGGCAGATAATCCTATCAGGACTGGGACACAGTCTGTTAACGTTGGGGGAAGAAACTAAAGTATAACGTGTGGGCCGTGTTTATGTGTAGCAAAGCTGAATGTATTGTGCATAAGAATTGCAGTACCAGTACAAAGTTGAGGAAAAGAAAAAGAGGGAAGAAAGTAGGGAGGAAGGGATAGTGGGATAATGGAAGCCACAGCAAAAGACACCGATCAGGGGCATCTAGTCCATCAACTAAAAGTTATGGTTAGTTAGATTCTAGAGCAATGACATTCTCCAATGAGCCAGACCACATTAGAGATTTGGGGTAAACCAGGTGAGAAGACAGCTGTGTGCACTCCTGAGGAACGAAACCCACACCCACCAGGTGTGGTAGGATAGATGATTGAAATATTTCCACTTTTAGAGAATAGCTTTCATTGCAATCGCCAGTAAGAGGTCAAGAAGGGCCATATCACTGGCATTTCGGCTCAGTGTATGTCTAGAAGCCCAAGGTCCGAGAGCTACCATTGGGAAGTCAATGACAATACGTATGCTAAAAATCTATGAGAGCTGTGTCTGTATTGGGACCCAATAAGGTTTAAGGAGTGAGCAATGAAAAAAACATGTGTTGATGTGAACCTGCCTTTCGATTACAGTTCCAACAGGTGTCGTTGTCCCGCAGATTTAGCTTATGAAGTCTAGCTGGAGTCTAATAGAGCAAGTTCATTGTATAGAATTTAGACTGCAGGAGCGACAGAGTGATTTTTTTATGTAACGCAGGCTTGCGAATCTTTTGCCAGATCTCATCAGAAATGTGGTCAAACACATCAGGGTCAAAATGCAGGACTCATTTTGAGTAAAGGATCAAAGTTTGTGTTTGGGGTAGTTTGGATAAGAATTTATACATTTTTTAGGTGATTTGTGCCAAAGTGATGCCATCATAGAATTTTGGAAAGATGCCAGCATGCATTTGTCTAGGAGCATTAGTGCTATCGTTGTGTCTGTGAAAATGTGGAGAGAGTGCAAAGCTTTGAATCTTGGCATGGTAACGATAAAGGATAGATGGAAGGGAGAGCCGAGGTCTCGCTCTATCTCGATCTAACATGGGGTGTTCGGGGAATCTGGTACCAACCATAGCGTTCTTTGTGACCCCAAAAAGACAGATTGATATAAGCTACAGTCTTGGAGATTTCAGCCCTCTAGAAGAAACCTCTTTCTGAGGGCGTTGGAAGGCATCCTCGCCCCTTTATCGCTCCGTAGAAATTTTGATGTCATTTTATCAATTTATTGAAAGAAAGAGGGAGAGAGTTTCAGCTGCAGCATGGTGTAAAAAAAGTTCACAACTGGAATATTCATCATTTTGAGTGTTTGGAGCTTACCCCACCACGTAATGTGTTTAGGTGACCAAGAGGTAATCAAATCTTTAACTTTGGTAATTGTTTGAGATTCATTATAGTGTAGTGTAGTGTAGTGTAGTGTAGTGTAGTGTAGTGTAGTGTAGTGTAGTGTTTCAGTCAAATTATTACAAAACCAAATCCCGAGATATTTAAGACGGTTGGGTTGCCACTTAAGTCCTGAGTCACCTAAGAGTGAGGAGAAGCAATAAGAGTTCAGCAGGAAATCCTCAGTTTTATCCTTGTTCACTGTGTACCCAGAAACCAATGAGAATTTCTGAATTATGTTAGCGATATGACCGATTTGGAAGAGCTCTCTCGATGTCTTCTGTGAAAATGAGAATATCATCTGCATATGCAGCCATTTTATAGACTTTAGAGCCAAATTGTAGTCTTTTAATGTTGGGGATGAGTTGAGTAATCTCAGTAAGGGATCAATAGTGAGGAGAAAGCAATGGGGAAAGGGGACACCACTGTCTTGTACCTTGGAGAAGATTGAAGAAAATGGAGGTTGTGCCATTAAGCTAATGTTCTCCCTGGGATTGGCATAAAGGGCCATGACAATGTTAATGAATGCACTTCTGAGGTTATGTGACTCAAGGACTACCTGCAGAAAAGACCAAGAGACATTGTCAAAGGCCTTTTTGGGATCAAGGGCAATCGCCACTGCCGGAGACAGGCATGCCTTTTCAATTATATGGCAAAATGCATGAATATTGTCTATAGCGAGTTGTCCCTTGACGAAGCCCATTAAGGATTTGTGGATAAGTTTGGGGATAGAAGATTCTAATCCTTTGACAAGAATTTTGGCAAACACTTTGGCCTCCATGTTCAAAAGTGAAATGGGGCGTTAATTTTGTTGCCTTAATAATCTCATCTGTAGTCATTGGCTCTGTTAAGAGTGCTCAGTCTGAGAGCAAAACCGTAGGGAGGGTATTTAGAAGCTTTTGTAAACCACACTGCGTCTTAATATGTGCAATATGCTTATTAAAATTCTGTAATTTGAGGGTGTTTGTGAGGGCTTTGCCTTCTCTATTGCGAAAGAGGACTTGTTTGGATTTTTTGACCTGTATATGTAAAAAAGCTTGTTTACTGACAATGGTATTATATGTATACTTGAGGTGTTTGAAATCTTGCAAAAGGGTTTTGGGAATGTCTGAAGGCTCTCTCTTTGTTCTTAATTTCAGCTCTTATGGATTGTTTGATGGCGGTGCTATTTTTCTTAGCCATTCGTTAAATAATTTGGCATCTAATGACACATTTGAATGAGTCCCAAAGCGTCGCAGGAGAGGAGACTGAAGGCCCGATTTGGATGTCTGGCGGAGAAATGACGACCAGCAGTTGGAGACTCTCTGCCTGACATCCTGAGCTTTCCCTCCATCTGCCGTATTTTGATTATGGTGGTCGGAGGGAAACCGCAGGGGGATTCCGCTCCTCTTCTGACGGGCTCTGTGAACCCATCGGAACAGGAGCGGAATAGTATTCCCTTCAATGATGGCGGAGCCAGGCTTGAATCCGCTGTCAGGATTACAATGCTGGTTACCAACAGCCTTTCCATGTTGGCCTTTCCAACATTGAAAGGTTGTTGGAAAGCGGTGCAGGGCCCCCTTCTCCCCTGGCCCTCTGCTGTGGTGCGGTTTCCACCCGCTGTACAAGCTCCCATAGAGAAATGGGGGTTTGCGACCGCACCATTGTAATTAGGTGTGGATCCGCCTACCTATGGTCGGGCGGTTCCCTCACCGAAATGGTGTCAGTCAGAGGCAACTCCAAACGACATCGTAATGAAGAACTAAATGTTCATTCTTGCTGAAAAAGAGCTTTATTTCCTTCTTTAAATCAGCAATGTAAGTTTCATTTTCTGAGATGTTAGTATTTAAACGCCAAACACTGTCCTCCCCTTTATCTGGACTATTAAGAATGGATATGGAAATGGCAGCATGGTCCAAGACCAGAATGGGATGAATCTTTGGATCAGAAGTGGCTCTAAAGAGTGAGACATCTACAAGGAGATAATCAATATGAGTGAAATTTCGAGTGGGGAGTGAAAAGAAAGTAAAATCATTGTCCTTAGGGTTGTGTAATCTCCACACATCCAACAGGCGGCGAGTGGAGCAAAGGTTCAGAATTTGGCTGTGCGCACTGGGAGGGTTTATAAATATGAAGGTTGAGGGACAATCTAGAATAGGATCCATTGGAAGGTTAAAATTGCCTCCCAAAATCAGCTGTGCGTCCCATGGGATGTCAACTAGCTTTTTATTGAGGGTATACCAAAATGTTGCCCATCTATATTGGGTGTGTTTATATTCATAACATAAAGATCCTGTTCTCCGTTGTTTAATCTGGTCACAAGCCATCTGCCATTACTGTCATTCTTTGAAGCAATGACTTTTAGGCCTGATTTTCTAGAGAGTAGAGTAAGGATTCTGTTCTTTTTCCTATGAGGTTGAGAGCAAGTTACATCTAACACCCATCCCTTCCTCGTCAACAGGGCTTCTTTAAAACCAATTTTTGTTTCTTTGAGAAGTACTATATCGTCTGCTAAATCATTACAATAGTCAAGGATTTTGGACCTTTTAACTGGGTGGTTTTGCCCCTTGGCATTGAGGGAGATAACTTTTAATGAGGACATTGGCAGTTGTATTAAAACGCTGAAAGACTAACCAATTCACAGAGCCTCAATGGGGAGGCTGTAGAGGGCAAAGTGTAGATCTCATTTTGTCCAATTATCCCACTGGTTGGGGAAATGAGGAGAGGATGGGAACCAGAGAGAAATTGGGAATGTAGAGAAAAACCTTGTGGGCCCACACAAGTCCTAAGAAATAACAGGACCGTGCAAGAGTCACTACCCACCAGGGATGTCTGTAAAAGATATTATGCGCAGAGGGATCATGAAGGAGCACGGATAAGGCTGTACCATCCAGCGAGGTAGGTCGGTCGAGGGGAAAAGTCATGAGCAAATGGGTGTAAGAATGTGTAATGAGGGAGAAGGGCGGAGTGACCTTGTAAATGGCAGTCTTAGGCTGAAGAGGCCAGTCTTGCCACAACATGGAGGTAAATGAGGAAGACACAATCATTGTCCAGGTATTAAGTGTGAAACATGTTTGGTGTAGAAAACCTAAATATTACCCACACAATGGCAATTCTAGTGCAAAAACAAGTAAATTTAATACAAAACGTAGCAGAGTAGCAATAGGGTGAATATTGAGGCCTGACAGGAACATAAGATACCTGGCATACCAACGGACAACTTCTGGAGGAGACCAAATCTGAGGTCTAGAGAGTAAACCATTTAACAATGTATCTTGTATTTAGGTAGAAAGACTAGGTTTAGGTCATAATGACTAGAACACAATCACAGATCATCAGATGCCCTATAAGAGTGCTGTAAGGCAGATATCACGCTCTGGCCCAATGCAGGGGAGCTCCTGTTGGGGGAACACTAATAAACAAACTTGTAGAACTTAGCCCATGATTGTCAAGCCCCCTCAAGGGGATCCCTGGTTAAGACCGCAGGTGGTGCACCAGAGTCCTGGTAGCGTGGGGTTCTCTTGGCAACTGGTCAAAGACTAGGCTGTGTGACAGGGGTTGTAACAGATAGGGTGCACCCATCCAGTACAGCTCTGCAAACAATACAGATACTTAAACGTACATAAGGCAAAGTATGTCCTATCATATTACAAATAACAAAGCCTGGGAATATTAACCAAAACCCAGAGCCTCAGTCTCAAGTTCATTAGAAGGATGAACAACTTCATATCAATATGAGGGTTTTTGCATAAAAAAAAATTATTTTAGCATAAAGATAAGAAAGTGCTTCACGACAGCTGTGAAGCAGGCAACCCAGTCCGGATCGCAAGCCAAAGGGCAGCAACCACAAACCCTCATTTCCAATGGCAGGCCACCGTTTTGCATAAACGGTAACGCCGGCCAATGGAAATGAGGGGCGGGGCTTAAAGCCCTCTTCTCAAAGTCCTCTCTTACAAATCTCTCACGGAGGAAGAGCAGAGCTTTGCGCTGCAACGCATGCGAGACCTGAAAAAGGGCTGTCAGGATACAAATGCCTCACTAAATGACTATCCCTGAACTGACTGGGTAGCTCTCTTTTGAACCCAGTCTTGTTCCAGACTCAGTTCCCCTATTCTTCACACATGATACAGGGGAAACCTGTCTAATATGCTCTGGACTAATCCTCAGAGAAAGGTAGGTAATGGCAAGGTCATGGTCATGTCTCCTAACAAGACCTAGGAAGTCAGCCTTACCCCTTCCACTTTGGTCACTCTTTCCACACTCCAGCCCAACCCTTTGACTCCTACCCATGACCCTTGCCTCAGAATAAGTATAATGGACTCATAAGACCATGACTGTCTGCTCCTAGGCCCCTTTGCGGGTGTTGTGGCTCTTGTTCCCATCAGAAATCTGCATGGTGTTAATACATATTTGGCACCTTGTGTGGTATGCGGCTTTCACAGATTGGCGCAGGGCAGTGCTTGAACCTGCATGAACATTAACAAGAAACGTCTGATTCAGGATGTGGCCTAGGATGGGCAAATTTTGGATGCTGGACCTTATTTTGCAAACTGTAAGAATAAATTGTGATTTTGGCCTTCCATATTACCTCGACCTCAGAGGCCTCATCCAATTAAAGGTCTGCGGGTCCTGAAGAGCAGTTCCCTTTTCCTCCATGCCTACAATAAAGTGTGTTCCAGCCCAAATTTAAAATGGGAGTAGGGTATACACCAAAAGTGTGTAGACACTGTAGAAGCTACCCCAAACATTCAGTTACTAACATCACGCTACTGTGTCCCTACAACAAAGTTTTATTGTCAACAGCCGTAACAAGTCTGGCCTGGCCAGATTTCCCAGTAGCACAATACACATAGTAGCAATAATGATGTCGACTTTTTGGTTCCAATATAACAGTTGAAGATCAAATACAATCAAACATATTTCTCCAACAATGAACAGTTGCGTCATATATCTAGTACACAGTACAATAGATGTCGAATTCAGCCACCCGGATCAAAGAGCTATACATTTACAGCCATGTTTATCCACATCATTTCCTTTTTTGTCCATTGCTAATCTATTGTTACAACTGGAATAGGCTCCAAGTACAGTATCTGATAGTCCTCCTACATCTTCCAGATCTTGGGGTGTTTCTGGGGGCATCCTCTTGCTTTATATATTGGTAATTCCAACCCCATGCAAAATAAATACCTTTCTTCCATACCCCAACCAGTGGTGGGGAGGCATCTTTCTATGTTTAGCTATGTCCCGTTTCGCCAACGTAAGACCCAGGAACAATAGGTGAAGTTTATATATGTTGCCCCAGATACCATCCATGATGTGGAGCAGGGCCAGTCATGGTCAGTGTGGGATGTCCCAGCCCAATACTTCTGACAGACATGCAATTACACCCTGCCAGAACCTAGAAAGTGTTGTACACTGCTACACGGTATGTATAAAGGTACCATCTGTTGCTTGGAATCGCAGGTAGAGCGGAGATTCGATCATCCCAGCACGCCAAAGCCAATACCTAGTTGTGACAATGTCAGGGGGGACCCCAGACCAAGCCTTAGTCGATCACCCCTGTCTTCTCTTTCCCCACAGCCTCACGGGGACCTGTCTCACACGCAATGGTGGAACAACGAGGGGGAGACAGAAAGAAGCGACTGTTTCTTTAATTGGGCGGAGTTCGGAGAATCCGGACCAGGCCCCCTTTGTGACGTCAACATCCCGGAACCAGAAGTAGCCGGACCGGAGAACAAGCCGGTGTGTGTTACACCTGGAGGAGCGGAGTGTGAAGCAGAGCGTAGCGATCGAGAGAGCAGAGGAAGCGGAGCAGGACGAACGACGGGAGAACGAGGAGGAGGTCGGAACAGCAGAGGAAGCGGAGGAGTGACGGGAGGATACGGAGGTGAACCAGCGAAAGTCGGAGGAGGAGGAGACGACCCCGAACCCGGAGAAAGCCGCAGAGGAGACGAGAACAGCGTGGACGTGCAGAGGGCTGAGCCAGGAGGCCACCGACCCGGCGAATCCCCGTGCCACACTTCAAGGGAAGTGTGGCTACAACAGGTACGGGGCCGAATCAAAGCCTGGGTGGGAGTAAGGGGTTGGAAACCTCCTTGACCCTACCGTCTACGACTCTCAGTGCGCACCCTACCCCAGAGCACTTTTTTTCCTCACAGTCTGGGTTATTTACTTGAGAGCACTGCGTGACCCCTCATCCCCCTTCCCTATAACCGGAACGTACTTCCAGGAACCTGATTCCCCCCTTTCTTGTTTCTTTCTTCCTTGAGCCCACCACGAGTCCGGAGACCCCATCAACATCCCGGCAATCTGGAGAAGACTCGCCCCTCGAGAGAGAGAGAAGAGGTCGTGTCAGCCCAGAGCCCCGCAGCCCGGATCTTCCCCTTCCTTATTATCGAAGCACTCACCTGCACAAACGTTCTGTGAAAGCAATAAAACCCCTTGAAAACACCCCTATTGTGACCGTGTCTCCTTGCGACCCGCTACACTAGTGTGTGAAGGTATATGAATTGTATGAATCCTAGGCACACCGCGATGGCTGCGCCACAGGGGGACACCAGTGCCTCAGCCTAGTCTTCGTCATCCAGGGGGCCTAGATCTTTCTGCCAGGCCTCACGTATTTTGTTCAGTGTAGTGGGGCTATTTGTCACGAGTGTACGATATATCTTGGTGATCTTATGCTCTCCAAGTTCCCTCATAAATACTTTAGCCTCAATAGGGTTAAAATCCGGTACAACTTCCTGTTGTGTGAGATATGGGGAAAAAGCATGGCGGAATTGGAGGTACTTATAAAATTGTGACCAAGGCATTTCATATTCTTGTTCCAGTTCCTGGAAGGACTTTAACGTCCGACAGAGAAGAACATCTTCCACTGGAGATATACCAATAGCCTCCTCACCGGAAAAACCAGATAACCACCGCCAGCTGAGGGAGAAGACCATTGTGCCAGAGGAGAGCTTCCTTCAATAGTCTGACCCACCTCCCCACTGGATGCAGTGATCGTTTCCAGATCGTAAATATCGTGGCAGTTGCCGGTGGCAGCACTTTTAAAGTCGGGCGTGCATAGAGTGTAGTGACATGCTGCCCATCCGCCAACGTTCAACTGCATAAGGGGGGGATCACATCTGTCACCATACCACCAGTCGTTCAGGATAAGCAGGTGCGAGGCGCATAGTACGCCTGAACGTCCGGCATTGCTAAGCCCCCACAATACGTATACTGGAAGCATGTTTTCAATGCCACCTGGGCTGATCCCTCACCCCAGAGAAAGTGTCTAAGGGTTGCATCTAATTGCTTGAACTAGATGGGTGATATCGGGTACGGGTGATTTTGAAGTTGGTAATCAAGCGGGCAGGGAGACCATCTTGAAGATGCCAAACAGGGAGAGCAGTAAATGTGACCAAGAGCGGGTCTTCGCCTTAATATGCACCCATAACGGGGCAAATTATTTTCCCAGGACACCGACTGGGAGGACAACAAATAGACCCCAAGATATTTAAACCCATCCTGAACCACAGTCAACTCGCATGCCCACTTGCCCATGTGACATCCACCCCGCAAAGGCCACAAATAGGATTTCCGGGCATTCAAATATAGCCCAGATGTCTTGCCAGAGATCTGCACTTTCCTGAGCAGTTGTAGTCCCGACTGGTCAGGTCACGTGAGGAAAAACAAAACATCGTCCGCATGAAGTGCTATACGGTTGGAGACCTCCCTGGACCATTCAAAGCCGCGGACTTGTGCATCCATTCGAACCCAGGCCGCTCCATGGCCAAGGCGAAGAGATATGGAGAGACGGGACAGCCCTGATGGTTGCCCCGCCCAATGGGGAAGGCTTGTGATGTGGGGTCTGCAATGCGAACAGATGCGGTGATGTCAGTATACAGACGTTGGATGTACTTGAGGAGGCGGGGCAAAAATGTAGCCGACTCAGGAGTGCAAAGAGGTAAGTCCAGCTAAGGGAGTCAAACGCCCCATCAATGTTGGCCAAGAGGAGCGTAGCCGGCTCTTTAAGGCGGTCTACTGTTGCGATGCCATTGTGTGCACGGCAGATATTATGTCGGTTGGCAGGCCTGGCATAAAACTAGCTTGGTCGGGTGAACTAAATCTTGTGATATGTGGTACTATGCGGTTGGCTATGACTTTAGCAAGGAGCTTGGCTTCTACCTCAGGAAGTGATATTGGGCGATATGAGGCATGATGTTCGGGAGGTCAGCCTGGCTTTAAAAACAGCACCATTGCTGCATGACGCTAGTCCCTTGGAAGGCGCTGCTTGTCTAGAGCGGCATTGAGTGCCACTAGATATGGGGTCGTCCGTAAGGATTGGTATTTCTTATGGACTTCGCACAGGAAGCCATTTGGTCCTGGTGCCTTACCCAAGCGCATCTCGGAGAGTGCCCCCTGTAGTTCTGCAATTGTTATTGGGGTGTCCAATTCCTCTCTTACCGAATCTGTCAGAGCACATGGAGGCATTTCATCTATGAACTTATGGACAACATCTGATGGAATAATCTCTCTGGGGGCGCATAGGTCCTCCTAGTAGTCTGCAAAGCTTGCTGCAATTTGGTAATGGATCAGTGAGTATCTCCTCAGTAGAGCTACAAATACTTGGAAGAGTTAAGGGGCAAAGCACCCGTTGACAAAGGCAGTGTAATAGTGCACTGGACTTGTCCCCCCAATGGTATATCCTGCTAAGGATAGCCAGCCATGTCATTCTAGCCTCGTCCATCAATTCACGGCATATACCTGCTATGCATGAAGCAATTGTCCATGCGCATTGCTTCTACTCCCCCCCCCCCCCCGCTCCTGTTTTCTAGGTCTATAAGCTGGGCTTCCATCCATGTCAATTTCTCACAGCGCTGTCGGCGCTGCGCCGTGCAATATGCAACATCCACCCCCCGAAGTGTTGGTTTCATGGCCTCCCACAGGGTCTCGGGTGACTCTACTGACCCCATGTTATGAGAGAAATACTCTGATGGCAGTGTGCAGGTGTGTTCTGTATTGTTCATCTTGTAAATTCCACAGAGATAATCACCACTGGAAGGTGGGGGGGGGCATTTAGAGTCTAGTCGCAAATCTTGCTGCTTAGGGGAGTGATCAGAAAAGGCCCCTGGGCAGGATCTCTGATGCCTCGAGTCTATGTACGTGTGTTGCAGGTATAAAGAAATAGTCTATGTGGAAGAAAGACTTGTGTGTGCTAGGGAAGTATGTGTAACCTTGGTCAGTTAGGTGTAGCTTCCGCCAGTAAGGTGTAGCCTCCGCCATGTATTCACCCAATCCATCCCCTGCACCAGGAGCTGTAGTTTCTACTTGCGTTCTTCTGTTGGTCTCGCTGCACAGTGCCATCTATCTGCACGGGGGCAGATAATATCATTCCAGTCACCCCAACTATTGTCAGGCCCGAGGGAATTGTTACCCACAGTGTCATCAGGCATTCTGTTAGGCTCCATGCGAATGGCGGAAGAGCATAGACACTGCCCTGAGCGAGTGGCTCGCCATATAATGAGCCCATGACTATGATGTATCTACCCTGTGGATCCAACCATGTTTATCATGGAGGAAGGGGAATCAGTGGTGGATCATTACAGCTACACCCCAAGAGCCTCGAGTGCATCCAGAGAGAAATGTCTTTACATACCCAAATTGCATTAAGCATGGTGTATTATTACCCAATAATCTGGCTCCCCCTCTTGACCTTATCTAACAGGCCTCGGATGTTCCAGCTGACTACGCGAAGTCGCCTATCGTATAGTTTGGACATATCTAGTGATGTTGTTGGCAGTGATGTAGGTGGATGGGAGACAATGCATGGATGACATGCTCAATTGAGACATTGCATATATACTGTGGAGAAATGACACTGAAAACAGAAAAAGTAAATTTCACAAACCCCAGCCCCCCTCCCTTCCACCCAAATACCTCGTTGAAGCATCTGTTACGGCATGATAGGTGTCACAACTCCAACGGGGGTCGGGAACTACCTTCTGCCAATGGATCCCAAACGACGTCCCCTTGTACATACTAGTGTCAAGGGAAAGCGTCAATAAAAGTAGCCCATGGTAGTAGTTTTCAAGCAGGAATGAATTAGGATGCTGTTGTTCATATCGTGTCCAATGTTGCTCGGATGCGGGACTTGCTGCGAATCTTGGAGCGTCTCTAAAAGCGTGATCTGCGACATTGTTTTTCATTAGTCTGGGAGATCTTATGTCCTGGGTCCCCCCGGCGACGAGTTTGAGTCTATTCTAGGTGGGGTGTGCGGCTTGAGCTTGACGACTTCGTCAGTCCAGATTAACACCTCTTACAGTGATTCAAAGAAGTGTGTCCACGATTTATGACACCCGCAGAACAACAGGGAGTACTGGATTTTCAAACTACCCAGTCGAGCTTTGGCCTCCGTAAAGGATTGTTGGCGCTGTTGGACTAGCCTTGTATAGTCCGGAAATATAATTATAGGATATGAGTCATAGTTGAGGGTCTCCTTGAGCCTAGCTTGCTGGAGGATGACATCCCTCTCTTTATAATTTAGGAATCTGGCAATGGTGGGCCTGGGGCGGGCATCGGGCGGCAGTTTCTGCAGTAGGGCCCAATGCACATGCTGGATTATAAAAATGTCTCCCGGTTTTATGGTATTTTTTTTGGGACATTTCTGTCTGTATTTATCTATATTTATTTTTTACTAATTTTATCTGTATTTATCCATATTTATTTTGAGTTTTGTGGAAACATTTATATAATTAGTATATTTCCACATTTATTTAAGGGGTAAATATGCACTCATGCTTGATTGCCTACTAGGTTTCAATGTTGTAAAACCCCAAGATAAATCAATGCATTGATAAGAAAATATGCATATTTCAGTATCAACTTGGTGCATATGTACTGCTGTTAAAACCTCTTTACTAAAATACCTTTCTTTTTTAGCCCCCTAACCTATCAATCCATACAGCATTTAGCCTGGCAGTCATGGCAGACAGTATTCAGAATTACTCAAAAAGCAACCCAATTTCCATTTGTATCCACATTTAGAAATAAGTACAGACAAGAAAATATATGTTTTCTGTCTGTATTTATCTGTAAAAGCGGAAAATAGGAGCCTTAATTATAAAGCAGGAGGACAGTACACCAGTGGGGAGCCAGTTGGTCAGCCATTTAACCAGGAAGACCTCCATATCATTACTTCCACAACCTTCAAGAAACCCCACAATTCGGAGGTTATTTCTGCATGCGGACCCCTCTGCATCTTCAGCTCGTGTTACCAGACCCTTTGTGATTGTCTCTAGTGTGGACACTTTCTTTTGAAGAGTAGTCACCGCATCTTCAACCGTCGACACTCTGGTTTCTGCTTCAGTTATGCGCTGAACTGCATTGCAAAGATCTTTCAACAAGAGAGAATGGCAGCAAGGGATAGTTAAAGCCGCACTAACCCTTTAATCACTTGATGTAACTTGCATCAATCTTTATCACAAAGCGTGCCCACCTCTGAGTTCTGCTGCCACAAGACCTAATATATAAACACGTATAACACAAAGCACAGAGAGGCACAAAGCAAATGGCCAGTCCGTGATCTATCGTGTTCTTTGAAACTTCAGCCCCGAGGAAGTCCATTCAGGTGAAACTCATTGGCTGTGGCTGTGTGTGAGAAAGTGCCATCTTTCTTGCATGGTATGCCCACACTTTTTGCTGAATGTTCTTTGACTGAGTGTACCCTGGGCTCCTGCCAATCAGGTGCCCGGGGCCTATGTTCCTTCCCTAAAAACTGTGCTGAAACCTAAAACCCAAATTGTCAAACCCTGGCTACATGTCAGCCCCTGGTAAATGGAACACTAGGTACCCAGTGCCACCCTTAGAGGCCCTGTACCCTGACACAAACACACTGCCCTTGAGTGTCTGTGTATAGAACAAAACAGAGAGTCGACATGGCACATATCCCTGTGTGCAATGCCCACAACATACACTGCCCTGGCATACATCAGCCACCCCTCTAGCTGGGTGCCCTATGCCAGTGGTGTGGGTACAGGAGCATGAGCCCTGTGCCCAGGTCCATTCCTGGGCACTGTAAGTACAGTGCTGCCTTCAAGAGTATATGGTGCTGGGAGATCGTCAACACGAACTCCACAGCACCATGATGGCTCAACTGAAGACTGAGAAGTTTGGTATCAAACTTCTCAGCATATTCAACCTGCACTGATGCCAGTGCAGTATTTAATGTACAATTCACAACAGAGGGCATGTTAGATATGCCCCCTGAACCTAACCTACAATCCACGTCTTGTCTAAGGGGCTGCCTAGGCTGTCACACAGCAGACATGATGCTGGACCCCTGGGTAGAGAGCCATCCTCTCTCCTGTGCTGCAACAATGCACATCCTTGGTTAGCTTCTCCAGGCCACTTGCTGTTCTCGGCAACTGACCCCTACCGGTTCTAAACCCCCACTCTGGTGGGAAGACTGGCTGGAAACCCCATCCCTCAGGTGGGGGAGGCGAGGGGAAGCACATCTCCGGGCTCTCTCCATCTTGAAGATGGGGAGCCCTGCCCAATCAGGACTAGGCCACTGCCCCCCTCCCACAGGAGAGTGGCAGGATAGGGGGTGTACCCACCCCAGGGCAGACACCCAGTGGTCCCTGCCCTTTACCTACCTGTAACGCCCCTAAATTTAGTATTTAGGGGCACACAAACTTCCTTCCTTAGATCCAGATTCCGAAACAGCAAAGAAGATCAAGAAGAAAGAAGACCTGGCATGCAGCTGCTAACAAGAGGAATACACCAACTGCTTTGGCCCCAGCCCTACCGGCCTGTCGACCCTCGAACCTGCTCCTGCTAAATCCCGCCATCTCCCGTGGCCAGCAACCTCACAAACCCCAGAGGACCTGGCTACCTTGTGACGCTGAACATCTGGGACTCCCACGAGCAGTGGCACTGCTCAAAGCAAGTAACTGACCCCTGGCATCAGCCAGGAACCGCAAACCCTGCACCCGCCAAGCCTGTCCTGTGCTGGAGTAGACAAAGACCACGAGGACGTCCCCCCGGCGACTGTGACCCCGAATCAGGCACCCAAGGACCAACCTCGACGCTCCTGATGACGCCTGCAGCATCAGATTCAGGGACCCCCCCCAACCGCGATCAACAGAGGGTAAGATTTCCCGACACCAAAAGGCACCCCTGCACCCGGCACCCTGCGTCCCCCTATGCCCAACTTCTGGGTACCTACCTATCCTCCAACTACCCAACTTACCTCTCAAAGTGGTGGTCGCACCTGAAGAATCTTCGTCCCCGAGCTTGCAGCCTTTGTTCGTTCTTGAGCTTCTCCATTGCAATCCATTGAGCGCCCGACGGCTCAAAAGCACCCTTCACCCAGCCATCCGAGTGGCCATGGCAGTGCAACTTTTACTCTAACCTACAACCCCATTTGTCCTGAGCAAGTGACCAGGAGCCCAGCTCCCACAGCCGTGTGGCCTGCTAGCCAGCAGCCACCAACCACTGGCCCCCTGCCTCCCATAGGAGAACATTAGGCCTACCTCACTCTGCACCCGGCTGCCCCTGTGCCGCTGAGGGTGTAACAACTGTACTTACCTGACCCTGGGAGACCCCTGAGTCTATGCCCAGCACCTTAACTCTGCCAGTCGAGTACTTACCCAAAAGCCGATAACTCACTTGTCTTCCATTGGGTAACATTGGGTGGTTTCACTTGAAAATTCTTCTAAGTGTGGAGTTTCTAAACTTTAAAATATTCACCTAAAATCAAACGAGTAACGAAATCGAAAATACTCACCTGCTATTAGGAGAGATCCCAGTGCTGGATCTTGGTGCCCAGCACTGACCCTGAAAAGTAATTACAACCATACTTTCCGCTAACTCAATTTTCTCCCATAGGAAACCATTGACTGTTTTTCTGTGAAATTTCTTCCAAGTGTCGATTTTTGCAAACTACAAATATTCTTTAAAAATCGTACCAACTGTGAAAACGTAATTACTTACCTGTTTTAGATAGAGGTCCCAGTACTGAGCCTAGGAGCCCAGCACTGGATTACAAAAGTAACGATAACATGCTTTACCTGCAACTTCAATTTCCTTCCATAGGAGAACATTGCTTGGTTTTTGCTGAAAAAGATTCTGTTGATTTTGCAAACTTACAAATATTCGTTTAAAATCGCCTGTATAACCTAAACGCATTCTCTCAACTGCTTACAGGTGGTACACTAGTGCTGGATCCAGGATCCAACACTGAGCTTGAAAAAGTAACAATAACCCCACTTACCTGCTAAGTGAATTTCCTCCCATAGGATAACCTTAGTGATTTCATTAGAAAAAGTTTGTCAACTTTTAAAATACCAAAATATTGCTTAAAAATCACAACAGTAACTAAATCGTATTTACTCACCTGTTTCGAGGAACTGTCCCAGGACTGAATCTAGGATCCAGTCCTCGAGTTAGAAAAGTAATCAATTGCATTAACTTGAAATTCCCATTGAGCTCAATGTATTATTGTGTTTGAAATTGTGTTGCCTATTGCAACAAACTGTAACTATTGCATTTAACCCCTTCTGTGCCCATGACGAGCTGGACTCGTCATGGATCACAGTTGCGCTGTGCCCATGACGAGTCCAGCTCGTCATGAGGCATTCCCTGGGGAATCCCTCTGGTGCGGGCACCAGAGGGATTCCCTTTCACTAAAAATAGCCTCGGGAGCTGGGGAAGAGCTTCCCCAGCTCCCGAGGCCCCCCCTGCTTTCAGTGTAATGACGATCGGCGCGCACGTCGCGCCGACGTCATTACACTGAAACTGAAACTGAAATGAGCCAAGAGGCTCATTTCAGTTTCACTTTCTACGTGCTCAGGGGGCTATCTCAGCCCCCTGAGCACGTAGAAAGACGGGAGAGGTATCGTTGGAAAGGGGAGAATCTCCACTTTCCAATGGTATCCCTCCCAAGTGGATCCCTGCTTGGGGATCGCCACAGGAGGGCGATCCCCAAGGAGGGATCCACCCACTAGACACCAGGGAGGGGGGAGCGGCCCCTTGGGCAAGGGCCTTTGCTCCCCCCTAATTATTTAGGCACCATGGAGTTTTTTTGCTCCCCCTGGGGGGCTGATGGGGGCAGTAGCCCCCAATCTGCCCCCCCGGGGGGCAAAAAGCCCACTAGACAGCAGGGAATTTGAAAAAAAATAAAAATAGGGGTGTGGGCTGCCCAAAATGGGCAGGCCCATGCCCCCACCCCACCCCCCAATTATCACAGTCTTTCTGCCCCCCCGGGGGGCAGATGGGGCATTGGCCCCTAATCTGCCCCTTTGGGGAGTGGCGCAAAGCCCACTTGACGCCAGGGATTTTTTTCGCGCAATTTTATTTAGGGTGATGGATTTTATTTAGGGTGGAGGCTGCCCGAAACGGGCATGCCAATGCCCCCAACCCCGCCACCATTACAGCCTTTCTGCCCCCTCGGGGGGCAGATGGGGCAGTAGCCCCCAATCTGCCCCCCCAGAGGGGCAGAAAGCCCACTATCCACCAGGGATTTTTTTGTGCGCAATTGTTTTTAGTGTGTGGGCTGCCCGAAATGGGCACGCCTATGCCCCCACCCTCCGCCCCACAAAAATCACAGTCTTTCTGCCCCCAGGAGGCAGATGGGAGCTGTAGCCCCCAATCTGGCCCCCCCTGGGGGGCACAGAACGCCCACTAGAAACCATGGATTTTTTTGTTTTATTAGTGTAGAGGTTCCCCAAAATGGGCATGACAATACCCCACCCCACCCCCAGAGAAATTCCAGCCTTTCTGCCCCCCCGGGAGGGCAGATGGTGGCAGTGACCCCTGATCTGCCCCCTGGGGGGCAGAAGGCCCACTAGGCGCCAGCGAGTACGCAGGCTTTTTTTATGCGTGGGGGTGGGGGCTGCCCAAAATGGTCATACCAATTCCCCCAACCCCACAAAAAAAAGCCACAGTCTTTCTGCCCCTTTAGGGCCATATCGGGATGAAACCCCCTTCCCCGATTCCCCCCCAGGGTGGCAGATAGCCCAGTGGGCTCCGAATTTTTCTTAGCAATGTGCATACCTGTGGATTTTGGGCCCTAGCGCAGTTGGCACGTAGGCAAACCTAGCAAACCTGTACATTTTTGAAAACTAGACACCGAGGGGAATCCAGGATGGGGTGACTTCACTGGCTCTCACCAGGTTCTGTTACCCAGAATCCATTGCAAACCTAAAAATGTGTCCAAAATAACACATTTTCCTCACATTTCTGTGGTGGAAAGTTCTGGAATCTGCGTGGGTCCACAAAATTCGACCCACCCTGCGTTCCCCAAAGTCTTCAGAAAAAAATGGTACCTCACTTGCGTGGGTAGGCCTAGTGCCCGCGTCAGGCAAGGGCCCAAAACCTATTGAGGAGACATCAAAATTAACGATCACAAAACAACCTGGTTTTGCAATGGGGTCCCATGAGTTTTTGGCCCCGGGCTTGGCGGCCATCTAGGGAAACCTACCAAACCCACACATTTCTAAAAACTAGACACCCGGGGGATTCCAGGGAGGTATGGCTTGCGTGGATCCCCCAACGTTTCCTTACCCAGAATGTCCTGCAAACCTCAAATTTAGCTGAACAAAATACCTTTTTCACACATTTTTGTGGGGGAAAGTTGTGGTATCCCGGGCTGACACAAATTTTCTACCACCCAGCGTTCCCCCGGGTCTCCTGATAAAAACGGTGCCTCACTCGTGTGGGAGGCCCAAGTACCCGCGACAGGCAAGGGCCCAAAACGTAGTGAGGCGACATGAAATTTGCCTATCTCAAATCGACCTGGTTTTGCAAGGGGGGTCACTTGGGTTTTTGGCCCGGTGCTCGGAGGCCACCTAGGGAAACCTACCAAACCCACACATTTCTGAATACTAGACACCCGGGGGATTCCAGGGAGGTATGGCTTGCGTGGATTCCCCAACGTGTCCTTACCGAGAATGCCCTGCAAACCTCAAATTTAGCTGAAGAAATCACCTTTTCCACACATTTTCATGTGGGAAAGTTGTGGCATCACCGGGCTGACACAAATTTCCTACCACCCAGCGTTCCTCCGGGTCTCCCCATAAAAACGGTGCCTCACTCGTGTGGGAGGCCCAAGTACCCACGACAGGCAAGGGCCCACAACGTAGTGAGGCGACATGAAAATTGCCTACCTCAAAACGACCTGGTTTTGCAAGGGGGGGGGGGTCACCTGGGCCGGTGCTCGGCGGCCACCTAGGGGACCCTACCAAACCCACACATTTCTGAAAACTAGACACCTGGGGGATTCCAGGAAGGTATGGCTTGCGTGGATCCCCCAACGTTTCTTACCCAGAATGCCCTGCAAACCTCAAATGTAGCTGAAAAAAAAATCACCTTTTTCACACATTTTTGTGTGGGAAAGTTGTGGCATCACCCCAACGAAGCACCGCCAAAGCGGGCACATGCCTCACTAAGGGAAGAGACCGAGGGCCGCTCTCCCACTTTCGTACTGTCCCCAACCAGTCACAGTTCATGAGGGGGTGCCCGCCAGTGTCCCGAGCCCCCACAGTCCATTACAGCTCACCTCTCGTGTCTTGGCACAGATCACGCAAGCAGGGGGCCCAGCACAGGCAGACAACCACCCGAGGGCGCTGCAGCTAGGGTATTTCTCTGGCCGCTCGCACCGTTGCAAAGCATGCTTCGCGACCCGGTATGGCTGCCGATGTAGAGGTGGAGGGCAGCGTCTCTAGCAGCGGTGACCGCGTCACTACACTTGCCGCCTGCTGCCCGGATGAAGCAGCGGGCTCTACTTGGCGGCGGAGGGGGCTCAAAACACGAGCCCACGATAAGGCTTCCCCTCTCGCCTCGTTGGGATGTGTAGACTGGAATCAAGCGCACCGCGCCTCGACACAGCCGCCGAATCTCAAGCTCCAGCCACACGTGGCACAATTGTGGTGTTGCCGGTGTCTCGGTCACCGGCCGCCTCAGCTCATAGGTGCCACAGCGCCATGCCACAGCTTACTCAGCACGCAATAGTGTGTCCCATGCTCTGGCGTCACCTCTCAGCCAGGGGATCACCAGGCCGCACCCATGTCTCTGCTCCGGTCCGACCTGGGAGGCGACTCAGAAACAGCTGTAGGGGAGCAGCGGAGCTTAGATGACAGCCGCATAGGGTAGAGGTATACATTTGAAGGCCCATACAGCAGGTTAATCAATGGATTGCAACAGGGCTACAGGAGTTCTTTTACAGCGCATACATCATGTTGGACTGCCTGGCCACAACCCCACATTCTAGCATTTTAATACCGATACACCCTACGATTAAATGTGATTCGGGGTACTATATTGGTTTTTAACTCACTATTTTCGAGGCCCCCACTTTAATGATTAGAAGTGCCTCCCTGTCTTCAGGTGTCATAAAGGGTTTTTAGAGAGCGAGGGCTGCCTGTAATAAAGCATGACACCTGGTGGTGTGTGAGGACAGCCCTTCATTATTTTTGATATACCCAACACTCCTATTATAGAGGGATTGTAGTGACACGGTAACGCGGTGTAAGTAACTACAACTTTGGGGTAGCTTCTTAAGTGTGTCCATAGCAGATTTGGAGGCCAGCTCATCGTAGAGACCCCGTAGCCTCTAGTTCCCTCCCCTGGATATCACCAGGGGCTTGTGTTTAAGAAGTATACACCAAAAGTCCCAGTCCCACAAGACCTAGAATTGCTACCCCAAAAACAGAAAAAACAAGTTGTCTTCTTGGTTGGTATTTTTTCCTGATGCCTACAGAAAAAAAACAGAAGATACTTCCCTTTTTTTTTTTTTTTTTAAAGGTAAAATTTGGGATGGGTATGCCTAACTAGGGAGGTCGACTCTCTTCAACCAAGCTATAACTGGAATGAGGAAAAGAATGCAAGATGTACTGAGACTAGTAGGCATCACTGTATTTGCTCTTCTCAAATTGTTTTTTGATTAAGAAGAGGAGTACATGTGTCTAATATTTGGCATTTTACATTGCTTTCCTGAGGATGTGTAACTGTCCCTAAAATGGTTTCTGAACAGGCCATAACGCAAAACCCTAAAAAGTCGGGAGGGGGGGCAACCCTTCAGGATTCCCCAAACATTAATGGAGCCCTCATTCAGACCAAGGCCAATGAATATTTGTGATATATGGGAGATTCCAGGTCCCTTTATTACATTCTGCAGGGGGGCTGATCATTTTTAGGTCTCGCCTGGCGATAGCAGCGCATGCGCTGCCCTTGCCATGCGAGGGCCTTTTGCGATCAATTCAGCCAAAGCTGAATGCACGCGTGTCCTGATTGACAAAAAATGGCTGCTCTCGCCATTCACAATGTTAAACAAGCACGCATACGGACAAAAAAAATACACGCGCATGTGGACAGCCTGACACCATCTTTATTTACTTTAATTAGCGTAGGGATGTGCACATGCATTTTTTTGTCAGTACGCGTGCATGGCGGCATGCTTTCGCTCCCTCCCCTCCTTAGATTTCGTTGCTGTCTCTATCCATTTCGGTCTCTGCATGTTCTCTGACCGCGTCGCCCACTCTCGTCCTCGCACTCCGTGTAGGGGTTTCGTCTTTTTCCCTCCTTACGTCATTGCTTAAGCCTGTGACTACCAGACAGCACCCTCCACTGGTGGTTCCCGCACAGCACACACGCCGTGCTGTCAGACCACAGCTCTACGTGCACAGAGTACGTTTACCTCGTGCCGTGCGTGAGGCGGGATCGTTCCCTTTCTGTGCGGACGGGGTCGTGAGATGTCCGGAGGGACCGGCCGATGGTGGGCGGCAGGACATTGTTTCTGCAGCCAAGTGACTGCCACAAAAAGGCAGGGGTTACGTATAGAGAGAAGTGCCAGAAAAGACAACCAGTGAAGGTGGGGTCGCGATAGTGGCCGCACATGCAGTTGTTGAGAAAACTTACTTTAGGGAGATTTTAAGAAACCATGAAGGGGGGAAACTAGCTTTTCCGAGAGTGGAGGTCCAGGAACATTATATGGGGCTCCGCGATAGCACCGATAAGCCCCCTCCCCCAAGATAGGGCACGACCTTAAAACCATCCCTGGTGGTTCTAGGAGGGCGCTAAACATTACTCAATAATTGAGGTTAAGGTCTCCCTGTCAGCTCCTACTTATTAAATTAGTGTCATTTCTGCATGCATCAAAATTAGGTGTTTAGATGGGGGGGTATCCTCGGGGAGCAACCAGAGAGGTCGGGAAGGGTTAGAACTTGCCTGGGGCAGCCCGTACAAAGTCCACCAGACTTGCACGTTGTAATGTCCCAAATGAAGGGTGTCAATACTCTCACCGGGTGTCCTGGCCTGATAAGGGCACACGAGACAATGTTACCTATTAAAGTCGACAGCTTGAGATATTACACTATTAGTTATGCTATTTTTAATAATCTATAATATTTGGGCTATAATTAATTAATTATATGGGTCAGATAGTATCTGAGGCTGGGATGAGGGCTGAAGGGTCTATTAAGGCTGGTAATAGGAAAGAAGAAATCTAATCTGAGGACGGGAGCCGTGAAGGGACAAATATACAAGCAACCACCATCAAGGCAGGGGGGAGGCTGTGAAGTGGGATAGACCTGCCCTCATTGCTCGCCCTACCTGCCTCCTCTTTTCAGGTCGCCGCCACTTTGTTGTAGTAAACACCCCTCCCCCCTTCCATTGGTCAATTCATTGTTTTTGAATCTCGAACTGATAACGGTGTACTGGTTCCATGTCATTCGGGTGACTTTCAGTCAGTCCTGGCGTTTCAGTCACAATCACTCCTTCTTTCCGAACTGCTGCTCGGGGGATACCATTTTCTCAGGGCACTGGGTCACTTTTTGCACCCTCGCTCCATATCATGTTTGCCACTGTTTCCAGTCCTAATTTGAAAGTGGGGATAATGTGAACAAGCATTGGCATAACCAATAGGTCTCCCCTTTAGGACCTTATAAGTGTTTAGCCACGCAACAGTTGATGTTGTTGCACCAAAGATATTGTGCTGGATAACTAAACACTTATAAGGTCCCAAAGGCGAGACCTATTGGCTATGCCAATTCTTGTTCGTTATGACATTGTTCCTGATACTCCTGTGGGCCAGTAGGGACAAATTCTGCACAAGCATTGTTTACTCAAACCGTGGTACCCCACCAGATATGATTTGAACTGGATGCCCTCTATGTAACTCCAAGAGGATTGCTATTTTTGCTTTAATTTATTAAGTTTGACAGTCTTGCACCTTGTATAACCATTAATCGAACACGTATGCATCCAGTAGACTTTTGAGGGGCCTTTTGGTGTCTTTTCATTAGGAAGAAACAATGCTTTTTAGGCTATTTGTGTGAGGGTTCAAGAAAGCTATTATCAAGCTATAGTTTGATTTCCATACACTATATGTCCACCAATTTACAAAATGTACAGGATATTTATGAAGTTACAATGGTTTACATTAAAAAAGATGTTGAGGTAGAATATGTACATACATGTCATACTGTATGATCAGAAGAGTATCTACATCACTCGATATATATTTGTATTATCGTACAGACAACCAATTACAGTATAATTTATAACTGGGACCTAGCAGAGAAAGGAAGGTGTTTTTTTCCAAAAGCATTTCTCTCAAGAACACCGTCTTCGTTTTTTGGTTAATTTGAAACGTGTTTAAATTTGCATCTTTTACCTGGAAATTGCCGTTTTAGATTGATACCTGCTTCAGAGTCACCAGTCTTCCTGAGGCAGTTTTAGTAATTTGCAACATATGAATGTTCTCTTGTTAAACAAACGAAGAATGTGCAAACCTCCCCTTTCCCCACGAAACGCTAGGAACTCATATTTTAAATAGAAAACTGTGTTGTGTGAGGTCAACTTTTAGGTTTCCAGATAGCAGACGAAGCATTTCACAAGCAGACATTTGCTGGGGGATCAAAGCATGGTCCTTAGAGCAAGCACTGTTTTGAATTGCTAATTGAAGCCAAAATCAATACTGCTTTTTCTCAGACATTTAGAACTCTTTTTGTGACATTTCTTATATTTGTTTTCCTTTGCTTACCTTAATCTTAAATCATTTTAATTAGGACACATTTCACAATGATACATGAGCAAAATAAATATTTGAGGTCTATACAAATGTAGATCTTTCCACTCCTTGTTGGTGATAATGCCATTTAGGGTTAGTATTTGTCAAACGTCTGAAAAAAATAATACCTTTCATTCTTTGTTGACTATGTCACCATCACACCATTATTAATTGTTTTTGTTTTTCAACACCGTTAGAAAATACTGAAAATTATAAAAGTTGTTATCCATTGTGTAGTTAAGCCTATGAGATAATTAAATATAGACTAATAATGTAATATTAGGAAATCATTACAGTTATTAGGTAGTTAGTCAAATTATAGCTTCAAAAGGAATGTGGGGCAATGAGAACTCCGGATTAAATTATGCATTTGATCCTTAGGCCAGATTTTACTATTGAAACAGTTTTGCTGCTAACAGAGAAATCGTGTGTCATTTAAATTAAATGCTTTTCTCGAGCTGGAAGGTTCCATTTTTAATGAAATTACTGCGCGTGGCAAAATGATTAAAATCTGTATTCCGGGAATGATGCAGAGAGAGAGAGAGAAAAAAAAATCAATAAATGCGAGCACAGCTTTGCTGGTGAACGGGAATCCAAGGAAAGAAATAAACCAATACACAAAATAGCCATAAACATAGCCGGACATTAACTTATTTATAGTATCAATCCCTCGAGACAGCAAATTCGCAAATTTGTACCATATATTTTGGTCTGTAATGAGGCCTCTTTTTCCAAGAGAACCTATTAGACAGGCATCATTTCCACCCTTCCCCCAGTGCTCCCGCATTGCAATCATTGTGCTTGTGCTTATTATGTTACAAATGACCGAGGTAAGGCTGACATTCTCCTTGCATGCAAAAGATCTCGTCTGCCAGCCTTTTTTTCACTAACCAAGGAGCTTTGTGAAATCTCCCCATGGGTTAATACTAATGAAGATCCTCCGGCACAATTAAAATCACAACCAGTAGCTGTGAAGGGAAACACAAAACAAAGGCATTACAAAACACATTTGTACATTTACGTACAAGATATACGTGCACGCACAATATATTTTATAATATTCTCTTGTAAGCAAAGAACAGTTCGATGGCAGCCAACACTAGACACAGAAGATTACATTTTGTTACCACGGCTGCCATCTGGACGGCGAAATGTCCAGATTTCTTAGAGAAAATCGAAGTTTATGCAGCTAATCAAAATACGGAAACAACCATTTGTTTAATAAGAGGAGGCATTATTTCCAGTTTCGGGCTCTGGCAGTGCCCATGCTACACAGAAGTCATTCTTTGTTGTAGTGTTCTTTAACCTCGGCTTAGCTTGAATGTTATCCAAATAAAGAAACCACGTGTAGAGTTTAAAGGGTTGGGACGGGGAGGTGCCTCGTTTCTCCAGTTACTCTGCAAAAGAACATGAATTGGGCTGCTGCTGGCACCAGCAGCAAAGGGTAGATAGAACGTCTGTCTGTTCAGTTGCCATAATAGATACTAAGCACGGTTTAGCTGTGCTTCAGATTAGTCATGCTAGGCAAGTAGAACATTATACCAGCACCAGGAAGGAGAGGAGGGTTAATGGAGCAATTCACACTTTGCCTGTTGAAGAACCTGTTTTTATTATCGCGTTTCCACTGACGTGGTTTCATTTGATCCACTTTTTCACGTACAGTCTTTTCTAGACAGCTCGTTACTTTCCGGATAAAAAAATATATATATATATATTACGAGGGCGTCCCTGAAAAGAAATAAAGTTAATTTCCTTCGTCTTTTCTGAAAGAAGACCACCTAGAAATATTATTTAAAGAATGAGTCCGTTGCTCGCCACGAAAGACTGTTCGTGGATGACTCGACTTGCAATATTGTGTACACTATCGCTTCAAACAAAACAGACTGGAAAACGTATTGATGGTTTTTAATTTTTTTAAGTACATCGTGCTCCTGCTCTTTTAAATCATAATGTAGGCAATACATTCCTGAAACATAACATTTTCACCCACCCCCAAAAAACTAGGCAAGTGCCTTGATGATGCTAACGAAATGCAGTCCTGACTATATAGCACTTTTTAAAGAGTTTGGGGTTGTAAACATAGGCTTTAAGGACTTTTCCCAGGCCAGTAAACATACAGGAGAACTAGTCCCGAGAGGGCTGCAGGAGAAACAGTCTCCCTGCTGAATGGAGTCGATCTGGGGACGACTGGGCATTCCCTGTTTCGGTTGAGAAATTAAACACACAATTCGATTCCCTCCCTTTCTTCTGCCGAACAGCAAGTTTCATTGTTTAGGGACCTGAGAAGAGAAGCCTTGTTTGGTTGACGTCACTTTTTTTGGTTCATGAAGCCTTCGCCTTGAAGTGAAGCTGAATAAAAAAAAAACCTTGAGTGAGAGAGGGGGGAAAATCTCCTTCAATCTGCTTGGAAGGAAACTAACGAGAGACAGGAGAGAGAGAGGAGAGGCAGAGGAGGAGGGAAGAAGACACTCGCACACTCACACGCACGCAGAGCAGCGATTCCTTTCAGTGTAAACCCCGCCGCTTTTTTCCCCTTTATGTTCGTGCGGCCCGAGAGAGCCTGACACATTTACAGCCGCGTTCACTTCGGTGTCCGTAGGAGAGGAAGGGGAAGCCTCCCCCAGCAGCTGAGGTGAGCCGCAAAAATGATAACAAGCAATGTTTCAAGAGGCCCTGTTTTGGTGAAGTCTTTTAAACCGTGTACGGATATTTGTGTACTTTAGGCGATGGGGGGTGGGACAGGAGTGGGGAGTCTTAAGAAAAACGCGTGCATCTTCCCGCATCTGTGTTTCCTTTCTACTCCCCTCCCGCCATCCGGGGCTCTGTCCGTTTGTGCTGCGTGTGTGTTTTGTTTCCGTCGGTTTTCCGGCCCTTCTCGGCCGCCGTTCGCGGCATGTCCGATGCGGTTTTGTCGGTTGTGCGTCTGTGTGTGCATGTGGGGAGCGGTTTGAAAGTTTTTTCGCCCACCCATGGGGAGGGTGGTTGGGTTGGCGGTGGTTTCGCTGCCGTCGTCGGTTGGCTCTTTCCCCACCTCCCTTCTCCCCGTGACTCCCTCCCCCTCCCGGGGGCGCTTTATTTTTCCTGCTTCCTCTCCCGGCAGATCTGTGCTCGCCACACTCTGTGTATTACCCTTTCAGTGGGCTCGGAGAGCCAACTGCTGTTTCCCGTACTCGCCTCTTTTAAAAAAAACAAAGCAAACACATTTCTAACGTTTCCCCTTTGGAATGTCAGCGATTTGCAGATAACACACCGTCTCCTGGCAGAAACCCTTCTGCCTGTACACGGTCCAAACTGTTCAGTTTTAGCGCTCCCAGTTCGTTTCCTGCTTCAACCACCGACTATAAAACATTACCTATGAAAATGCTGGTGCCCAGGGGTCTCGTCTCCTGGCTAGAGCTATCTGGGGGTGTGAGTTGTTTTAATGTGCAAGGTAAGCAAGCCTGAAAGACCTCTGAAAACTCCCTGCCTTCCAACCAGCTACAAGGACACCCCTCCCCCTCGCTCGCTCTCACACACACACTCACAGTTCTCTTGATTAATTTAAAAACAGAAAAATTATTATTTGCTTACATGGTAGCCTAGCCTCTGAAGTCTTTTCTGTTATGAGATGTGTTTTTTTTAAGTAAAGCCTCGCCTCCTCCTCGGGTTTCTCCTGCCGCTTTCCTTCTGGGGTGTTTTTTTTTTCTTGTTCCACCTTTTGTGCTGCTGCTTTTGAAAGAAGAGAAGCAGCTGCGGCCCGCTCTGGTTCTTGAAACCTATCCCATTGTGGATATTGCAATATCCTCCATTTTTTCTGCCCTCTAAACAACAAGGCTCTCGCCATCTTGGGATGGATTTATTCCCATGGCTTTTTAAGGTCGCCCCTGCCCCCTCCCTCATCGTCAGCTCGTCCAACAGAAAGTTTAAGACCTATTACACTATGGCTATGACGTCACGCAAACTTTAGGCAAAAACTGTTTCTGAACAGCCGCTGTATGCCTCTTCTAATTAAAACTCTAATGTTATTTCGGAGCTGTGTTTTTTTTTTTTACCTGACCTCTGTTACAGTGTATATACTGTTTACATGCCCAGTGGTACGAACAGATGGGCATCTATTTAGACGGCAGATGTCTCAAAGGCCGTCCGTCCAGTAGCATTTGAGAGCAGGTCACGTTCCTTGACGACACTCGTTTTATTGGGCAAAACAGTTGATAATTCAGATACATTTTATACCTATGTAAATATCTGCCGGTGTTATATACTAAATCGATGAAATGCAGCTTTCAAGAAAAAGCTAAATTTTTTTGGGTGCTTGCAGATTGTATGTCTTCTAGCAGTTGACCAATCTAAAGCAACGTTTCGGCTACACTGTGTAGAAAGTTCTAACACGTACATGTGGATTTCTTGGATATGGAGAGTTATGTAGGGCGTATGGCACCTTTCAGTGCCCTGCTTGATATGTATTTCTTGTCCAAGTTTAATATTTCATTGCTTTTTTTTGTTACAGCTAGCCAAACATGAACGGTGCAAGTGTGGCCTGATAAATTCATTTAATGGGATTATAAAGTGCAGAGAGCTGCATTGGGCTTCAGTTGTTGCCTAGAGTTTGAACTATTAAAATATTGAAGTTGACTTCTTTTAGTGATTACGAAAGTATTTTCTTTTGCTAGGGAGTTCATTTATTTGTATGCAATATTTTTTTCTGTAGCAGCAATAGAACATTTAGTATAGAACGTTGTATTTCCTACAAGTCAATTTTAGGTAATCAGTATTGAATGCCAACGTGTATTTGTAAAGCACGTATGTCCAAAAAAGTATCTTGGCACTGAAATAACAGATATTCATTGTTACTCAATTCAGTGGTACTCATTTTATCGACCTTACAAGGATTGAGTGGACCCATCAGGGTTCAAACAGACACTGGTGTGGATGCATTGTGCCCCCAGACTTCCAACATTGGTGTACTTTGATTCTACAAAGCAAATGTCTACCAGGACTGTTGCACTGGAAACTTTAATTGTACATGGTTTCTAGTGTAAAGCCTATGATTGCTTTGATATTAAATACATTACTTAAATTATGAGTGAAAAGTTTATTCATAATTAAAAAAGAAAACGTCAGGTAGTCAACCCTTGTAATAATACAAGCAAATCACAGGGTAGGGATTTCTTAGAACAGAATTGTAGAATTACTTCTTTATAGGCATGTTACTTTAGTTGATATGTTTTAATGTATATTCTACCTGAAATGCTCAGATGAACTGTTCTTGTAGCTTTGTATTGTAGCATTGGTGTATTTTTTTTTATCCTTTCTGTGAAGGACCCAAAAGTGTCTTTTTGGTCGTCTATTAAATATGCTATTAAGTTTAATTGTGCATGGTTGCTACTGTGTGGAAATATAGTGAAATGTGTTTGAAGCATGAGGTTGTTGTGTGAGGTTTAGAAAGGTGCTTCAGTCAGTTCATGGTGACCATGTAGCTGCTCTTAAGCTTGAAGTGATCCAGAAGGGCGTAACACTTGGTCACTCTTGCAGATTCTTAGCATCTTAACTTGTCTGGCCTTTGCCATAGAGATGAATGTGTCAGAACTGCCAGATCTTTACCAAATTTCACAAACTCATGGAGGTTGTGAAGGATCCTTTCTTTTGCCAAAAGCAAGTTTAAGAGCTTGCTAGTGGTTTACACACCATCAACACCTGCAATTTAATAAATATTTTTGGCGTTACATACAAAATAATTTAAGATCTATATTACAATCTTGGTTATTTCTCCTAAGTGAGCAAATATACCAGACTTTGATGAATTTCACCTGCGTGTTGGTGAGTGATGTAGGTGTAAAAAATTGTGTGAAAGCACTTGGTGAAAAACAGTAGGCTGTGATCTACTCTTAAGTGTTTAGGTGTGTAAGAAACACAAATGAGCACAAGCATGTTGTGTTCATTCTGTCACACTGGTCTACAGTTAGCGGTTTCAACAAATTCTGCCACACACGTTGGCTCTTGGTGGTTTGCTTCAGGAGACAGTAAAAGCTGATTTTGGTGTTTAGTGAGTTAGTGGCAGAGATTTTTGGGTTTGTGAATGCTTATAGTGAAGTAACCATTTCCTCAGTGCCCAATCATCCTATTGGCCCCATTGCTCGCAAGTGCGTTCTGGTTATTGCATTTCATAGTAAGTAGACTGTGTTATCCTTCTGTCTTAGTGTAACCAGTTCTTGACCTCTATGGACGCATGTTTCTTGATCACTGCAGTGCTCTTGTTCGGTATAGAGGTTTGAGTGGGTTGAGAGAAATAATAGAGCGGCGAGTGGTTACTTAGGTTGGGACATGAAGTGATATGAGAGGGATATCCTGTTAGTGTACATTCTATTTAAATATTCAGGGAAGTGTTGTGTAAGGGACTTGCTTGGCAGAGGAAGGTGGGACTGCAGCGTACTTGTGAATAATTAATATTCTCAGACTTGCGACACTGAGCTTTACACATTTGTGCCCAGTGTGGAAAAAACTAAGACCACAAAGCTGCTAAAGTATATTACCTTTCGGAACCACGGAGGTCCCAACTTGACATGAGAACGATACCACGATCTAGTGACAGAGTATTACACGCTATGTGACAATTCATTATTTTTTTTCTGATTCTCAATAGTGAGCAATCTTGTAAATTAAAACTTCAGATGTGTAGAGTAGAGCTAGATAGCTGCTCTCTTCCCAAGCTTCTGATGCTGTGCCTGCATTTTGGCCCCTGGCTTGAGTCGCCAAAGATGAACTGCACATGTAAGAGGGGGGGGGGGGGAATGATCGTGAGGCAGCTGGGTTCCCCAAAATGAAGGGAAACACTATGGTAAATTTAGTGAAAGCAACAGGAGAACTACCCCGAACACTTGAGCAGCAGCAAGATGGTTTGAGGACTAGGTTGTGCTGTGCCATAGGAGAGGCCCTACTGGTCACACTGTGCTCTGCGTTCTTCTGCATTGAGGTCCGACTGTATTAAGGTGGCCTCTCCAAGACCATGTGAGACACCAGTTTATGTGGGCTCTTTTTAAACCAAGAAGTTTGAATCAACTGGGAGCTGGAAGAGGACTTGGTGGGGGAGAGATGTCTGGGAGTTGTGGTCTCTTTTGGGAGAGCCAGGTCGCTGTGTAGCACTGCATAATAGTTTAATACATAATGGGTGAACACCGGAGAGAGGCTAAGCAGGAATACTTTCTGCCGCTGCAGAAGGGCGAGGAAATGGATCACAGCTCCTAGGCCAGAGGGAAATGCTAATTTTACTGAACTCCATAATAAAAACAAGCTTGACACTGTTGAGGAATTTACCTCTCCTGTGGGGTAGCTTGGAGAAAATGTATTATTGGGTAACAGGGTCTTAGAATACATAGAGGTCAATGGATAACAGAGTGCTGCAAGTTGAGAGTTGGACTGTTGAAGAGGAGAGAGAGAGAGGTCCAAGATCACAAAAAATGTAAAGACCCGTTGCAATGCAATGATAGTATTGGATAATAGATTAGAGGCTGTATAGAGTGGGAGGAGGCTAGTCGACAGCATTGTCCTGGAATTCCTTCCATGGGCTCTGCTGTGTCAATCACTGATGCAATACCGTCTGTTTTCTCTCACCTCCTTAAAGTGGTGACCAGGACGTGGTGCAGAAATAATACAGCCTCCCCTTTTGGGGTGGCATAATCTGATGTGGCCTCTATTTGAATTTTTGTGCTTCAGGGCATGTGGGACACAATCATGCATGCACATTGTGGCTATGCTTCAGGGATACCTAGTAGTAGATTCAAGAGAGTGCTATGCTACTCTTCCTGAAAAAAGGTGAATAAACAGAGTGTAGTCTGTATCTAGTTCAGACATTGTGATGAGTGTTCCAGGACTTAGGCATCAAAGCTTAGTGTGGAATCATATGAGACTTAGCATCGCATGCTAATAGGACATATGTTGTCAAAGGTGTGGAAGTGTTACTTTGCTTCCTAGACGTACATAAGACAGCTTACTTACTGAGAATATTTTGCTCATTCTTGGCGCTAACTGCAAGGGCTGGGTGTGTAAATGTATTGATTGGTTCTCGCTTAGTCATAGTTGGGTGAGACATGGATGTGAGGATGTTTTTTTCAATACTGGAAGACCTTTTTTGTTGGGGTTTTCCTTTCAATCTCTTCTTGCATTTCCTCTACTCTACCACTTTCCCTTCATGTCTTGCCCTCCCCAGTTCTTTTTGCATCTTTTCTTCTTCAGGGTTTCGACTTGTATGACTATTCACACCTTTATAATAGTTTAAAAGTTGATGGTGCAGGCTTAGGAGGCAGTAGTTTGTGTAGTAGGGTGAACCAGCTGTCGAATGGATTTTTTTTATTTATTTATACTTCCTAAGATATCTTGTGGTGGCTTCATGCATGCATGCTCTGATTTACCCCTTTTGCTAAGCTAATAATAAAAAGAAATGTAAACATAAATCCTCAAGACCTCTGCAACTCATACCCTCCATTATTTCATCTGCAGTGCTAATTGTTTGTTTCTTTTTCACAGATGTTTTATAAACGCTGTATTGTTTTCAGATGAACTATTTTATACGATGGCACAAATGTACACTGTTTTTATATAACATTTTATTACAGCTTTAAATATTTGAGACGCGTTTTCATAAATACGTTTTACGCGCTAGCTTTGTATATTATGAATAGAATTCTCAGGTGAGTCAAGTCAAACACATTTATTTGAATATCAAAGACAATCATACAAGATAAACATGCAATCCATAAAATCATACACAACAGTCAATTAAAAAGCACAAAGGTATTTCAGCTTAAAAATCAAGTCTTTTCCGATAGAGCACAACTTCCTTAAAGAAACTACTCACTATAAAACAGACATCACTACTGGTTCGTAATTGTAAAAAGCTAAGGGCAGCCCTGCATTGTTTAAAGTTATAAAGTTTAAAAAAAGGTTACAAATATTGGACTTTGAACAAAGAGCAAAATATCGTAAAGTGCAACAGAGATTGGGTGGGAACATTATCACAAGCGCATTTCATTACTGTTAAACTTCCAAAATACCCCAGCGGGAACCACAACATATAACATATAGTGCCGTATCTAAATTGTAGCAAAAAAGTTATTTCCCAGTAGTTATTCACGTACATCAGGTAAGGTTCCCGGCTGGGACTAATTTTCAAAACCAGGTAATTCCGTACAAGTTGTTTCTTTAATTCTAGACATTCCCTTTCCTCAAAACTTCTTTCCATGAACCTTTAATGGCATTCCTATCAGCCTTACATATGAATTAAGGGATGTCCAAAGAATTGTCCTCCCAGCATATTAAGGTTTCTCTTGACATAAGCAACCCTAGGTATATTCAAACCCTGTGCACGACCCATACAGTCAATAATAATATTATGAGTAAAGGAAGCTCTTGGGTTATTGCAGATTGAGCAGCACCACAAAAGGGGGCCTACCTTAATGGAATCCTCAAGGTACTTCAAAGCGAATTATTTGTGGTAGATGTAATGAGGGATGGAATGCGGAAGAGAGAGAAGACACCTACAGAAGCTATTCTTTTCAACTTGTACCATGCAACGATCATTGTAACCCCATAATCCACACCCATAGCTTGCAACCCGTACACATTGCTTAGAGTAGATTTCAATAATGGAGGTTATAGGCTTACCCCAAACAGATTTACAGACCGTGAAGAGTGAGTGTGTAGCTTGCTTAAATTTTGCGTTTCGGAATCTCATGTTCTCCACCCAAGAACCATTTGTGTCCAATATTAAATCAAGATATGGGAATTTCAAAACACTCTTATGCTGTTCTCATTTACTCGTAAGGTGTGCAACAAGTATCACATGCCATAGTCTGTGATTTAGTAAAGTTGGTAGACCAAGCACAAAATACAAAAATGCTTTAACCGGGCACCTCAAGGAGTTGGGCGTCCATGCTAAAATCATGGAATAATCAGCGTGCGATATCACAGTTATGGGAACGGAATTAACATGAGGGACATCTTGGATGACAGTACTTAAAAATTCCCTAAGCTTGTTAATATTCAGAATAAATATAACTGGTGCTAAAACACAGCCATGTCGGGCTCCATGCTGTTAGTTGATGGGACCAGATAGTTAGCCATTGGGGCCAAACCTCAGTCTGGACTTCTGATCTCGATGGAGGTAGGCCAAACAGTGCACAATCGCGGAATCTATCCCCAACTCCAGCATTTATCAAGGCCGTGTCAGTAGCCTGAAGGAGAATACTTTTTGCTGGAAAATTATCACAGAATACCATGTGTAGTGTTTCTAGGTTATGCAAGAAGGCCTTGTGGAATTCTTCAATAAGACCCCGAGATCCAGTGGCCTTACCAACAGCTTTCTTTAATTGCGAGAACATTTTCCCTTTCAGGCATAGGTTCATTTCTGAGCTGAATTTCCTGAAAAGTTTGGTGGCTTTGCAGAAAAATGCTCCCATCTATTTATGTTTGAGCTAAATTGGGGATAAGACTAGTCTGTGACTTTGCTGGCTTGGAGCCATTGATGTAAGGTGACAAGGCATCCTGGTTTGCGAGGTCAGTCCCAGTGTTTCACCATGTGTCCTGGCAAATTTCAGTAATTTAGCACGCCTTTGTCTTCAGAGATTGTTGACTGAACACAGATGAATGGAAGTTTTTTAGGTGTTCCAATGAAGAATTAGTTAGCAACCATCCAGCAAAAAGCACTTTAGTTAACACAAATGATACTGTGTATTAAAGGTGCATTACATTTCCCTTAGTACCTTAATTTCTGTAATTTGTATGTTAGTAACTGCTGTCAATTTAGTCACTGTCCCTCCAGCCATGCAGAAATGTCGTCCCAGTTCTTTGTGAAAGGCCAGTCTTTCAAAATCTGATCTCTCTATTTTGACATAACTTGGGATCTGGCTTAACCCTGACAGTGAGACCTAAAGAGCTAATTTGAGAGGTAGTTTGTCTTGGGATAGACCACGTAAAATACCATGGTTAGGGTATTGGGAAGAGTTATTCATGCCTCTCCTTTGGTGCTCAGAAATATTGCTGCAAGTGGTAAGTAGATTCTTAAGAATACCAACTAGGTAGTGGGTGTACCTAAGGTATATTACAAAGCTGGTTACAGTGTGATTACATATTTATAAGTAATTAATGGTTGTGAACCGAAAATTAAAGTTATTAATGGGTAGGAACTTTGTGTGAACCTGATAATTGATGTGTATGGCTGAACCAGTAACTAAAATTAAGATTAGGTATTTTACAAGTGGCTACTCTCACAGCAAAATGGAGACTGTTAGACAGTCATTTCAAATACCTTCCCAACTTTTGTCGCCAGCTGGTTACTTTTGCCTTCTATATTTTTATTTCCTGAATACTGTCATGCTACGAAACAATGGTTTTTGCCAATTTTGAGGAATTTGAAAGTACATTTTTATGTTCTGGTATTTGCCCCATGCGTCACTCAACAAGCAAAAGTGACCTACAGTGTTTCCTACTTCCTTTTGAAGTAATGGCTTGTCCGATCCAAATATGTAATACAATATTATTTTTAATACAACTTTGGCTCCTCATTTATGATAAATGGAAGACTTTATCTACAGTGAGGCTCTTTTTGGGGACAGTACAACATGAATTGACTGTATTATTTTACATTGATAGTTTAAACTTATTCTTTTGAGTGATTTTATTAAATTTGTTTTAAGTTTAGAAATAAACTGATTTAACTGACATACAAATTCATCTAGGCTCTTCTTAATCGGTTTGGTCTAGCAACTTTAGTATGATCTAGTTTTGATAATGACAAATTTCATCCAGTTCCATGTGAACTTTGGTGACTCTAACACAACTGCAAAAGTCCTAACTTAGTCTCTTCATTTAAAGGGACTCTGGTGCCATCATTAAGCATGATTACATTAATAAGTATCTGTTCCTGCAACCACTGGTAGTATTCACTCATTTTATGTTTTTTTAACTTCCCACACAGGGTTTGTCAGCTCACTATATTTATAACCAAGATGTCTGGATATCCAGTTTGTTCATGGTCAATTTCCGAGCCTTTTAAGTACTTCTCCAGGATGCCCCTCTAACTTCCTTAAAATAGCCAGAATCCCCACATCCTGAGAGATAAATATTCTTCAAATATATACATTGAAGAATTTGTAAATGAATACATAATAGGTTACAACGCTTGTTTCTCTTCATGAAGTCAAAAGTCCCGGTCAAACGATTAATTTGAATGCAGAGTCTAAAATGAGTCGCCTCTAAGCCTTCAAATTCAAAAAGAACTATGTTTGGAGCAACTTAAAAAAAAAAAATAGCTTTTATTAACTTTTATCTTCATATCATTAGTCCACAGATGACCACATAAAACGGACTTTCTGACAAAAAAAGTATTGTAGTGGATGTACCAGGTATTAGTTTCCATGTAGGTAATGCAGGACTCCTGGACGGCCATTAATCACCGTATTGAGTCACTGTCAGCAGACCATGGCCTCCTGCGCGCGGAGATCATCGCTGGATGCCCGACAGGGTCCACACGTCCGAAATCACATTGGTTCCCAGCAGGCCTTGAACACTACTACCATAGCTGAACTTCGGAAACAGGGTAATATCTTGCATCAGCATACGGAAGGCGCTGAAGGCAGCGCACGTCGAAATAACGTGTGAATAGTGGAAATGCTGGAGGGCAGGGAAGGCCCCAGAACGTTGTTTATTGAAAGCTGGCTCCAGCAAGCGGTAGCTCCCCCGGGTCTCTCACCCCACTCCCATTCACTTTTGAGCAAATTCACAGGGTGCGTTGCCACCCTTCTAGCTCCTCTGCAAGTGTAACTACTGAATAGGACTAAAGTGTGGCACTTATCTCTACTGTAACACTGCAGACACCTTGATCTAACTCCAGGCGGGCCTCCGCCTTCAAGCAATCTTCTTTATTACATCTGGGGTATGATCTAATGTGAATTTCTCGTTTTATGTCCCACTTGTCTGCCTATTCTGCCATATACTTAACGCTATCTTCCAGCTGCCCTCCTTTACCATAGATCGTTTCACTCCCTGTGTTACCCCTTCCTTCTGTCCCCTCCGCCCTCCTCCTCTCTTTTGGCTGGCAAGTCATGGTGTTCCTGATTGGTGCCATATACTATGGGGATCCCCCTTGTTGTCATGATGTGCACTTGTATGCAATTGTAAGACGGTTATACGTCATTGCAAATGTTAAAGTGTAGGATTCCAGGGTTTGCTATTGACTCTGTAGTAAGTGGGTCTCATCAGGATCATCGCTTGGTCCCCTCATTAAGCAATTGCACAATGTATTACTTGTTTCTTAAGTATAGTTTGTTTAATTTAGTTTGGTCGAACGTATGTTGTTCATTGGACATAGCATTGGGGAAATGTTTTTTCTTTCACCAGGTATGTCTGAGAGCTTTCCTAATCATGTACTATTTGGAGAGCGGTCCCGCATCTGCGATCACGACTAAAGAAGCTACATGTCAACTGTGGCACGACGATACAAGATACTGACCTGAAATGTCAGAGGTTTGGGATCTTCACATAAGATATAGGGTCCTGGCACACCTACAACGCTGAAAGGCCTCTATAGTTTATTTGCAGGAGACTCGCATATCCGCCCCTGAAGCTGTTAAATTGCGTCCAAAATTAAGGGGGGCAACTGTTCGCCACAACTTATTCAGGGTTCACCTATGGGGTTGGCTGAGGGCAGATCCCCCGTTTGAGGCGCATGCTACTAACGTTCACACCTAAGGATACTACGTCTTTGTCCAGGGTTTGTTAGATGGTATGAATGTGGTTTTGGGTAGTGTGTACGCCCCCAACACCAAACAAGACATTTTCCTGCAGTGTTTGTCCCCTATCTAACCGGAGTGGTCCCATCTTCCCTGGTTTATAGGTGGGGATTTCATTGTGGTCCTGGATATTAACCTTGATAGGTCCCTTCCCACCATGCCAAACACGTAACTCGACTAGACTGGCTCAGGCCCTCTCGAGCTGGCTAACTCACTGGTCCCTGTCTGACATATGGAGTGCTCACAGCCTGGGCGTGCAGAATACGTCTACTCCACACCCCTCCCCTTTTCCCCACACGGCATGCATGCCTGTTTAGGTTGTATCCTTCGCCCTACACATATGACGGGTATGTTTTCCAAAGTGACTTATTTGGGGGAACCCTTTTCTTACAATAACCCGTTGGAGATGGTCCTAATGTAAGGCCTGATTCCCTCACTGATACCCATGTGGTGCAAGCAGCCATCACTTCTGGAGGATGCAGTCTTTAGGGATACCCTGGGTACAGTGATTGATTGCTTATTTCACTACAAGCAACGGCACGGTCTCCACGCTCTTGGTGGAGTGGGAGGCCTTCAAGGTTGTGATTAGAGGAATGTCGCTCCCGCCAGCAACGGGAACCAGGAGCTCAGTTCTTAATGAGCTACACCAAATCGAGACGCGTATGGGGGTCCTCAAAAACAAAATACTGCAGGACCCCACATACTTAACAGCATTACAGGACATTAAGCTACAACATGCAAAAACCCTAGAAGAGTTACTGAGCAAAGTGCTGGTGCAGAGGCTGCTCCCTTTACTGCTGGATTTGGTGCATATAAACCAGTGCCGATTCGTTTCCCGTAGGAGAACCCCTTTGTTTATTAGAATCCTATACCAAGTTATGGAGAATGTGCGTGGTCCTTTCCCTAACGCGGGCTGCCTCTCATTGGACCTGCAACAAGCCTTTGATTAGTTGGACTAGGACTATCTGTTTTCAGTGTTGCAGAAATTCAACGCCCCTTCTATTTTTTATTAAATGGATCAAAGTGTTATATGCTCATCCAACTGCCCGCACATATCTCGTTCCAATATCCCATGGAAAATGTCAGGGATGTCCATTATTACCATTACTATTTGTACTGGCAATGGGACCCCTGGCCCAGCGGCTCTGGAGGATGCAGGGGGATTGGGACATCTTCTGTGGTCTTCAGTCGCACGCAATCTCCTTATACCGGGGACAACATGATTATATACATCCTCGATCTGGACATGAAACTTGCCGCTATTTCCGCTACGCTTCAAATGTTTGGCGATCTGTCTGGTCTATGGGTCAATCATGCAAAGTCACATGCGCTCTCCTTCCAGAGTGCATTGCTGCGCAGTGGGATCAACCCTGGGGGCACATGATATCCCGGTGTCTCACCAAACATTCCGCTGCCTGGGCATTCTGGTTTGCAGATCCCACATGGACCTCCTAGAGGGAATCTGCTGAAAGCAGTCTCGCGCTGAGACCAAGTTCTGGGACACCCTGCCTCTGGCAGACTGGCTCTTGACAAAATAGTGATGCTCCCTAAGTTGTTATCCTATTTTGTGAATTTCCCAATTATCCCCTGGTCTATATTTAAGACTCTAGACTCACTACTAGTGACTTTCTATGGGCCTTGGGTTGTCAACCCATTAGTCTCTTCAAACTGCAGCTGCCGATGGAGAGGGGTGGTCTCAGTGCCCCTGATTTTAGGTCTTATTGCCTTGCGGCATAACTACAATGGCTTTCCTATTGACTGGCGGGGCTCCATCTCCACAAAATCGGTTACATGTCCACTACACTGAGCTCCAGGAACTTACATTCGCCGTTATTACCCTGGAGTAAACGACTACATACTGTAAGGTTGCACTCCGAATCCCGAGCAAAACTGTATGTACCATATGCAGGGAACGTCTTCGTGTGGCCTTCCCACCACATCGGACGCTCTCACGATTGCTAAATTGGCACCTTGGGACATGTTGGATGTAACCATATTTGGTTACTTATTTGAAGACGGAAGATGGCTCCCACACCGTGATTTTATACAATCCCAACATCTTCCAGGGGCCTTATTCCTTACACATACCAATATCCTATGTCTTATATACCAGAGCTGGACACACCACACCATGTACACACTTAAATGGCTCTACAAATTCCTACACTTCCATCTCCAGGTGAATCTGAACCCTTTATGGGAAAAATGGGAGGCAGACCTTGACCGCCCACTCAATGAAAAGGAATGGAAATTCATTTTGGAATATCCCACTCTGATACCTCGTAATACACGCTTCAAGTTCATTGAGTTTATCTTATTGCAGTGAGTGTGCTTGACACCCGCCACAATACACACCCTTCTCGCAGCTACATCCTCTTGCCCCCACTGCCACAGTGAGGGTGCTGACTTGCACCTGCTATAGGTGTGCCCTACTTTATCATCTTACTGGGAAGGAATATGGGACTCGCTTATATCACTAACGGAGAGTGCCCACTGGGACACGTTGAAACATTGCGTAATAGGGCTCTACCCAAGGTCAAAGACTTCCTAGACAGAAGCCCGTTTTATTGACCTAGCAATCCTCCTCGCTAAATGGAAAATAATGCTCTGTTGGAAGTCTCCCACTCCGCCTTCTGTGTTAGGCTGGCGCGAAGAGGTGTGCCGATGGGGTGCTGCTGAAGGTTCAGCGCTGCGGATGGAGGAATATAGGGGGCTCCGTACACGACCTACAGCTGTGATATGGGACGCAATGATACAGCAGTTTTGTGCTCAGGAAGAAGGCGATGACTGATACTGGCAAGGTTTCTTTGGCCAGTAAGTGTGCAGGTGGTAGCTTGTGGTGGTCACTGTTTATGAGCCTTTTCCTTGTTGGAGGCCAAACTACCTTGGTGAATGTATTGGGGGGTGGGAGGGATGGGGTATCAAGTTGTTGGCCAATTCAACTGTAGTTTTTGACGGGTACAATGTGATGCTTCAGCTACTGTGTTTATATATTTCATCGTTATACTGCTAATGTACCTGGAAAACAACAATGTATATCTCTAGTCACTTGTTGGCTCACTGCAGTGCAATGCCTTGCATTTCACGTGAAGAAAGGCCAAGCGTATATTTGTGAAAATTAATAGGCTACGTAAAAAAAAAAAATGTCCCGTTTGGGCCTGGGGCCTTAGTTCAGTCACTCTGCCATTAACATCTTTTCAACCAAACTGATCAGCCTTGTTTTAAGCAAGTCCTTATCTGACTGATCTGTGTTTTGCCATCAAATGCGCATGTAACAAGAATAGCAGAAGTCTGCAGCTTTTAAGAAAAGAAAATACTGTGGAGAGCTTTTTTTTTTTATGCTGTGATGGCAAACGTGAAAGGTTATTGGAGGCCTGACCATGCAAAAAGCAGCATATGAAGTAGTGTTTCCTCTTGAAATCTTAGGGGTTCATATCATCTACATGTACCAGATACAGAGCCTCTTTCACTTAAACTCAGAACCTTTTCTCATACGTGGTCTCTGATCTTATTTTAAAGTTGGCATGCAATCTGGAGGTAGTTCTAGGTGTGAGCATTAGATGATTTCACATGTCCTAGCCTTCCAAGCTCCACAATGTCAGGTTTGGTGGCACACCCACCCCATAATATTGGTAAACGGGTCCTGCTTTCTGATAACAGAAGAATCTTGCTGCCATCATTGGTGAATCCAAATGAAGCATTCAAAACCATTCTAATTCTGCAGTTCTCAAGTTACTTTGGGAGTAATGAGAAATGGGAGGAAAAGAATATGGATGTTTTAAAACCTAGGGAATTTCCAGAGACCTCTGTTTTGGAATTTGGACATGAGGTGTGCACGTATTACATTTTCTGCTGTAGTAAATTACTTGTATTGCTATGTCTTTAGATGTGGATTTTGAGTTAACTGAAATTTAGGGTTCATCAGTGAATTGGGTATTGTGTGAGCTTAAATCTGTAAAACAAATCTCAGGCTTAACCTGACCCTCTGAAATTTAGTAAATGTTTTTTTAACCTTTTCACTTCTGTGGACCCAAACTTAATCATTACTGGTCCCTGGGAATTCCCACTGAATTATTACTGGATTCTGGGACCCACACTGAGCAGTCACTGGAGGCCTGGCACACCCGCCTAAGCAATGTTGATGATTTGATCTGCAAAATAATACATAAGAAATAAAGAAACAAGCATTGATCAAACAATTGCACCAATGATGAAATATTTTATATAATTCATAAAGAAATATAAAAAGAATACAAGATTTGAATACAAATATTGGAGCTTTTCTAAATTCCATTGATGCCACTCATTTTCCATACAGTGCACTTGCATTGTGCCACTAATATATCTGAGGATACTCACTTCATTTACCTCCTCCAACATCAGTTTTTTTCACATTTACAAAACATTTAAAATTTTCAGTTTTACATTTTGCTTCTTTTGCTATTAATTAATTAATCGTATTTAATTGTTTAAGCAGTCGTGGACCCCTGGTGTCCCCAGACAATACGTTAATAACTACTGGCTTATAAGTTATAATGTTAATAGAATTGTGCTTTTCCTGCTCTTAGTTGCCCTTTCTCTAGCTGGAGGTTTTGATGGTCAGGGTATCACTACTTGCAATGCATCTTCTAATTTATGTAAGTAATTTGTTCTTGTACTATATTCAAACACTCCTCTAATATACCCAAAAGAGATTTTATGTGTTTCGTACTACTATTGGCATAGCTTATGCAGTGCTTCATTCATACCACTTCCTAAAGAATTACTTAGTTTTTTTCCCGTCTATTTTATTTTATTTCTAAGAATTTAATTTACATTGTTGGATATGTTCTTACTGTACTGTAGCCTGGGGTAATATTGCAGCACACCAGCTTGGTTGTGTTGTAGCACAAACGTGTTGGGCCTCATAAATTATTTTAATTTATCCAGTTTCTCTTATCTCCGAATAACCTCAGCTACCATACCAAACCTATCAAGTCCTCCGATGGATCTTGTTCTGTGCTGAAAGGGACCAGAATACTTGGGGGATGAAGAATTATCGTATGAGGATCCAGAATAAGATAATTGTTAGTATTTAATAAGTCAAAGTAACCTCCCAGTTAATTTCTACCACTCAATTAGTTGATCATAGATCAGATTAATTTAGCCACAGCAAATAATGAAACGGGATCAGCAGAACATTCCATATTGAATTGTATTTTCCTCTGGCTTCAAATAATTTGCATACAATTCTAATTTTAAATTCGATCAGATTTAATAAGCATTAACAAACTTGTGAAATCCAGACATGAAGGGAGCTAATCTTCCTCAGCCGAGAGAGAATTTATCCAAAGCAAGTAAATATTTTGGACATCAGTTGTTTCTCATACCAATCCAATTAATGAAAGTTCAGTAGTTTCTGAATTTCCAGTTCATGCACTGAATTGTCTGCCCCTGTCCGCGCTGCAGCATCAATGCCACAGCAGCTTGTCTTAACCCTTTAAGCTGGAAAGGTTCCACCACGCTATCATGCCAGCCAATAGCAAACGCAGTATTTCGTCACAGTTAACATTGTTTCTGCAAGTCCAATTCGTCAGTCTCTGTACCGCAAGATGGATAGAGGGGAAATGGGCAAAATAGAAAAAGCCCATGTTCACAGTTTAGACAACAATACTCCATCGATTCCAGGTTTACAGCCCTTGACGTCGCCAAATTTGTCAGACTACTCTGTCCCATTGGTCAGTTTTCAATAGGATGAGATGATGTAGTAGGTAAAGTATACAGATCTGAAAGAATTAAGTAATCCATTACTATGCATTTTCCTTAAGACCACTGTTCTTTGGTCATATGATTGGCTGTGACACTAGGAAGTAGACAAGTCAATGTTCTCATCCCTTGTTAGTCCTTTCTCAAGCATTGTGCTCTAGGGAATAAAAATGTGTTGCAAATCTAGTCAAGTATGCTACAAACGTAAAAAATCATTTGAATGTTAAAACGCAAGTAGAAACTTTACGAAAGGTTCCCATAGGCATCAGACTATTCAGTTCTTAAGTTCATACTAGGAGAGAAAGCAAGTTTTGAGGCCTTCATGAAGCACATCTTATGCATGATGAATTTGTGCTAAAATATGAATCTCACATTATTCAAAACAGTACATTAGTTATTCAATCAGGTAGATTAATATGAATTGCAATTAATTCATGTAAGTATAAAGTACCCATGCATTTTTTTTTTTACACCACTATTATTTTACGTATAACTTTGTACGTTTCTTTGGACGTTATAGGTTAATACATCATGCTGGATTTGAAAGCACATTTGAAATAAACTTTTAGGAAGCACAAATTATAACCTCACTTTGTGTAAATCTATTTTTTTCTTGTCAGTGTTCACATTACATTCTAGTGTTAACTGTTTTTTCTAACACATGAGAAATGTTCGGTGTTATCGTTTATTTACCATATTCATCTATGCATGAAACCATAGGTCAACCAAATTGTTAAACTTCACATGAGCTGATTGACTGTTAAGTGTTACCAGAAACCTAAGTCTAACATTGTGAGAAAGTGTCATCTTTTTCTAAACCGGAGATTTCCCATTGAAATCAATTGAGCGCCCGAAGGCTCAAAAGCACCCTGCACCCAGCCGCCCGAGTGGCCCTGGCAGTGTAACCTCTACACCTACCTACTTCCCCACTTGCCCTGAGTAAGTGACCAGGAGCCCAGCTCCCACAGCCGCGTGGCTTGCTAGTCAGCAGCCACCAACCAAGGCCCCCCTATCCCTCATAGGATAACATTGGGCCTAACTCTCTCTGCACCCGGCCGCCCTAGAGTCGCTGAGGGTGAACCAACTGTACCTACCTGACCCTGGGGGACCCCTGAGTCTAGGCCCAGAACCTCAACTCTGCCAGTCGAGTACTTACCTTTAAACCGATAACTCTATTTTCTTCATAGGGTAACATTGACTGGCTTTTTCCTGAAATTTCTTCTAAGTGTGGACTTTTCAAATCTTAAAATATTCACCAAAAATCAGCCGAGTAACGAAAACGAAAATACTCACCTGCTCTTAGGTGAGCTCCCAGTGCTGGATCTTGGTGCCCAGCACTGACTCCGAAAAATACTTACAACTGTACTTACCAGTAACCCAATTTTCTTCCATAGGAAATCATTGACTTTTTATGTGAAATTTCTTCTAAGTGTCAATTTCTGCAATCTTAATATTCTTTAAAAATCGTATATCTGAAAACGTAATTACTTACCTGTTTTGGATAAAGGTCCCAGTGCTGAGTCTAGGTACCCAGTACTGGATTACAAAAGTAACGAGAACATACTGTACCTGCAACTTGAATTTTCTTCCATAGGGAATCATTGACTGTTTTCTATGAAATATGTTCTAAGTGTCAACTTTTAAAATAGCTAAATATTGGTTAAAAATCATCACAGTAATTAAGTCGACTTTCATCACTTGATTCTAAGTACTGACCCAGGACTGAATCTAGGATCCAGTCCTGGAATTCCAAAAGTAATACAAAAAGTAATCTGTTGCAATTAACTTGAAATTTCCATTGAGCTCAATGCATTGTTGTGTTTAAAATAGTGTTGCCTATTGCAACCACTTGTAACTGTTTACAAAAGTCAATTGCATATTGCAGAAGTATTTATATAAAGCATCTAATTCTGAGAGAGTATATTTTAATGCCAAGTGTTGGTTCTAAAATAAAACAAGCATATATTTTTATATACAAACCATTGGCCTAGAGTTCAGTTATTGAGTGTGTGGAACTATTTGCTGACTGGGTGTGTACAACAAATGCTTTACACTGTCCTCTGATACTGCCTTACTGCTCGACCAAGCTACCACTTTAGAGAATAAGGTTATATCTAACTTTTGCCTCTGTCAAACCCTTGGGGACTGTGGACTCTGTGCACCCTGTACCTATTAGGGAACAGTATATACAGAGCCACTTTCTCACATTGGTGGATCAGCGGTGGGATACAAACTTGCATTTGTTGGACTACTTAGTTACCATCTGATCACACAACATAACTCTTAAAATTGCCTTTAGAATTCTGATTGGTCTTTTCCGAAATTACTAAAAGTCTTTCTAGGGCCTTGCTTAAGTCCCATTAGAATTTTAGAAAAATAAGTCTCTATGGTCGGGGTAGAGGATTAGAACTGTCCGGTTAGAATGACTCAAACAATCCCAGCTGCTAGTGACAATAATAACATGGACCTGGTGGAGGAGCTCGACCTCACACCTTACTTACACTTGTCTTTCAAGGAATTGAGGTCCCTATGCAAACTTAAAAATTTACCAATGGGACTGCATCCAACCAAACTAGGGCTCCAGGAGCTCTTGGCCGAGTATGCTAAGGACCACCCATCTGAACATGGTGATGGCCAGTCTGAGGAAGGGGTAGCAGAGGAGGTTGACAATAACCCCCCCCCCCCCCCCCCCCCCCCCCATACTAGTCCCTAGGGAGGAGAGGTCACCCATACCCTTCAATCCAAGAATTAGCATCTGGGCAACGAGAAATCACACAGGTGACTCTGGTACCAGAGAGATCACTGGGGGACCCATCAGTGAAGAGGACAGCCTTGTGAGGCTGGCCAGAAGATTAGAGCTAGAGTCCAAGCTCCTGGCTCTCTCTAGAAAAATAAAGGAGAGAGATGGGTTTAGCACCCATCAATGGTGGCAGCAATAATAAAAATAAGGATAGGGAGGAAACTTCTGACCTTATAATCCCCAAAGGGATTGTCCGTAAATTTGAGGAATGTTTTGATATCACCAAACGGTTCACAGCCTTTGAGAGGGCTTGTGCTATCAGAAAAGTAAATAATACTCTCTGGGGAGGCACTCCTGTGGGAACTGTTCTCTGGTAACCACAGAGACAGGCTTCTGACCTTCTCTGGGCCAGAAGCAGGATCCTATGACCTCATGAAGAAAGCTCCGATTGAGGGATTTGGATTCACCACTGAGGAGTATAGAATTAGATTCAGGGGGCTCACAAAACCCAGACCCAGTCCTGGATTGATTTTGTAGACTTCTCAGTGAAGACATTGGATGGTTGGTTAGCTGGACATGGTGTGCAGGATTTTACTGGATTGTACAATTTATTCATGAAGGAACATATAATAAGTAACTGCACAAATGAAAAGTTGCATCAGCCTTTGGTAGACCTAGGTCAAATTTCTCCCCAAGAATTGGGAAAGAAGGCAGACCACTGGGTCAAGACTAGGGTGACCAGGACAGCCACTGGGGGTGACCAAAAGAAAGTGGTCACAAAACCTCCCTAGGGGAAAGGTGGTGAGAATCCCCAAGATAAAAAGTCTGAGTCTTCCAAAGGGCCCCAAAAACCTGTTCGGGGGGGGGGTGGGACCCAAACTACTCCCTATGTGCCTCAACCCTAGTGTTGGTTCTAAAATAAGACAAGCATATATTTTTTATATATAAACCATTGGCCTAGAGTTCAGTTATTGAGTGTGTGAGACCATTTGCTGATTGTGTGTACAACAAATGCTTTACACTGTCCTCTGATACTGCCTTACTGCTCGACCAAGCTACCACTTTAGAGAGTAAGGTTATATCTAACTTTAGCCTCTGTCAAACCTCTGGGGACTGTGGACTCTGTACACCCTGTACCTATTAGGGAACATTATATACAGAGCCACTTTCTCACAAACATTATGCATGCTTTTACAATGTAGTATCTAAATCGAGTTTCATTTGTGTTTTCTTAATCTTGATAACCTGACAAACATTTGTCATTATCTTAAAATGTCACAAATCAATTTTTAAGGTAAAATTGTAGAGATAGACGAAAGACAACTAACGCCTATGTTCTATCAGTTGACAAGAATCTTAGTACCCTCTATTACAGAACTCTCTTCAGCAATGATAATTAACGGTTGATAGTAGCCACATGTTGTATAGAACATACATAAATCAGAGTTGTTCCAGACCTTTGGTCAAGAGTTTCTAGTATTTTAGCACTGAGATTTAGGTAATGATTAGGAGTGGAAGGTCAAAGTACTCATGTGAATTTCGACCTATGCACAGTGTTTCGACAGAGAACACACCTTTATTAAGATTCTGTGGTTTTTGTATATTAATCTGTCTCTGACTTCTTCTGTTCCTGACTGTACAAACAGTAGGTAAATCTGACCTCATGTAACAACACGCACATTTCACTTTCTCCTCTGTATCAAAAAAATCTGCCAATTATCAGAAGCCTTGTTTAACTAAGTGCACCCTTACTGCTTGCATATTAGTTTAGAAGGTTTTTGAAGTCCGGTGCTGCTTAACAAGTGCACATGACATGCCTCGGTCAAAAGATAGCTGTTATGCTACCACATATTTTTTTTTATACTGCTTATCGGTCTGGGAAGGGAGCAGAGGTTATACAGCCATTTCCAATTTGAAGTCTATCATTCCACAATGATATTGATTGTTTACAAATGGACAAGGTTGAAGATGATTGTCAGCATATTAATCTTGGTGTAGATTTTCTTCAACCTATGAGTGAGTGGGGAAGCAAATTGACTCCAAGATCAAACTGTAGTATGTTCATACGGATTTTAAAAGAATTGCAACACTATATTCAGGGTTCTGCAGACTCTCCCAATCAGTAAATGTTCAATTACATAATTCTACCATTGAGAAAAGACTGAACAAGACCTGCTTTCATGGAAGGGTGACCAGGAGCAAACCTCTGTAAAAATAATCTTGCTACTGACCGTAGGTTTGTAAATCAGCACCTTAACGAACCGCAAGACCTCAGGAAAAATGTCCTTTTGACAAGACCAAAGTGGAGTGTTTTTAAACTGTAATGTGGAATGACATATTTGGCGAAAACGGAGCAGCAACACATTAGCCTAATACCATCTATCAATCCTGTTGGGGGAGGGGGTGATTATTTGAGCCTGCTTGGCAGCTTCAAGACGTAGATGCTCCCTACTAGCTCATCACGAGTTCCTGTATACCAGGGTGGTTTAGAAGAAAATGAGAGACCATTAGTCTAACAGCTAAAGCTTAACTGAAAGTGTATCATGTAGCAGGACAGTGATACAAAGCCGACATCAAACTTTCAACGGAACGACTGACAAAGAAACGAACTTATTTTGAAATGCCCAAACCAAAGTCCAGACTTCAAACGCATTGAGATGCTGTGGCAGAACCTAAAGAGAAGTGCTCATAAAGAAATGTCTTCAAACATCATTGAGCTTACGTAGTTTTGTAAGATAAGCAGCATGGAATTCCTTACAGGCGACGTGAGATAGTGATAATAGAATTTTCTCCGTAGTTCTGACTCACAAGGTGCACTTAAAGTTCTTACCCAAGATTACGGAAAATATTATATCTTTTTTGATAATTAAATAACAGTGTGTGTTGCATAATGTTGTGTTTACTGTTGTGCCTTGCTAAGTGTTAGGCGATCACTCTGTTTTAATATATAAAAACATATATTATTTTAATTATGTACAATTCTTTTATTTTTCTTGTTTCACAATACCTCACTTTTTGCTAATGAAATAATAGCGCATCAGGCCAAGCTTTCTTATAAGATGATGGATGGGTTGAGAAGCAGGGGAGTGCGTGGTTCAAAAGTTGCAGAAAGTAATATGGTGGGTAGGTTAATGGATTGATGTGCAAATGGTGACTCAATCTTTTTTTTTTTTTCATCTGGATAGGGGAATACAGGTCCTAGTTCTCACCTTTTTATGTGGAGTAGGGGATTGCACAAGGTCAGAAAAGGGCAGGAGGGTCATCTTATCTTTCTGCCTTGACCTCAGTTTCTACATTTGGTTTGGTGACTAAATGTCTCGTGTTTGTTCCTCAGAGTCTGTGATGGAGACAGACATCTGTATCTCTTATGTGCCTCTGGGCCTATGGTGTCCCTTTTAGGCTTCATTCAGATGTTATCCTTCTTGCCAGAAGCTTTTCTTTTTCTGATCTGTGAGAAAACATCCATAACAAGCATTGGCATAGCCAATAGGTCTCGCCTTTGGGACCTTATAAGTGCATAACTACAGACTTATAAGGTCCCAAAAGCGAGACCTATTGGCTATGCCAAGCGGCCGTGGGGCGCGAAAGTGAAAGTGATCGCGATCACGATCCAACATCAAAGCGGCCCTGCGGCCGCTAAAGTGAAAGTAATCGAGGTAAAGCGCGGCGCGCGCGGCCACTCACATGCACTGTAGCTCTAGACTGGCCTGGTAGCACTTTTTGGAGCCCTCTCTATAAGTCTCACCAGACCAGCGCATGCGCTGGATCAGGCGAGACCTAAAAATCATAAATGGGATGTACTCCTCTCATTTATTCCGGACATTCTCCGTGACCAGTCTTGCCACCTTTTCACCTCTCGGGATAACCAAAACAGTGAGTTATCTCTTCTACAGAGTTTCATTTTGCCTGCTACCTGAATTCTTCACAAAATCTCTGTTGGGGTTGAGGAGGGGTGGAGATGATGGTGTGCAGCAAAAGTATTTTCGAGATGCATTTGTCCAAAAACTACCAGGATTTCACCTGTAGTCCTTCACCGGTAGTTTACGCATGCTCATCATGTCAGTCTGTCTATCCGTATTCAGTGTAGGTGCTGAACAAAGCACCGTTGTTGGTTCGGCGTTTCAATGGCATTGTGTGTAGTAATTCTCTATTGCTGCCAGCTCTATAATAGAATTTGTTAGTGTCTATTAACTTTTATACTTGTTATCCTCCCTTCTAGTTACGTGATTAAGGTAAAGATTGTCTTGTGTTTTTTTTGGATCTTCCATTTCCTCCTTTAGCTTTCTGAAGAACGTTCCTCGTGTGCGAAGTGGCTAGAGACTTATTCTTACCGAGAGTGGACTGCGAGTAAAATAAACACATCTCTTTCACATGGCCCATAGGCCGGCCTCTTCATCTACGTCTCGCCTTAACTTTTGATTTTTAAAGAGCTGTTCTTAACCCCCCCCCACCCCCTTTCCACTGTTCTAATATTTGTGTGGGTTCTGTACATCCTTTAATTAGTAATCTAACCAGTGTACTCATTCTCACTTGAGGTGCTGAGCGCCTGGATCTCTTTGTGTACCCCACTCTACTTTAAGTCACTTAAGCGGTTGTCGACACTGTGGAGGTACAAAGCCCTCCCTCACCTTATCCCGTGTTTGACGTCTCCCTAGCCTTGTTGTTAGGCACTCCTCACATGCTCCCTGCAGCAGACTTCACTGGCTTCTCACAAAGGGTCATCATCCCGCCCTCTAATAACTAGACCATGTCTACAGGCCTCTCCTTTTTGTGACTGGATTTTCGCACAAACACAACACCCCCACCCCCTCGTGTTCTCTGTCTCATTTGTGTTTCTGCACTACAAATATTGGACCAGGAGGCCTTGTTTCTCCCATCTCGTCTTTCCCAAAACTGGCTGTATTCCCTTAACGATCCACAAGGAGTGCTGCACGTTTGGATACCAAAGCTCACTTGAGGGTCTTGCGAAAAAGAGCATATTTTGTGATCAGTTGTTTCTAGATCTCATTGATATCATGTGGGTCGGAGGAGGTTATCATTCGTTTCTCATGTTCTCTGTGTTCAGAGTGAGTAGGTGTACTTGTGATAAACATGATTACATTATTCATCTATCTATAAGGCTTTATTTTGCCTTCCATCATAGATTTATCGGTAAAACCGCCTAGAGCAATTGTGTTTTCGGTGGGGATAGTCCTAATGGGAAATAACAATACAATGGTAAATCAAAGTGCAAAATTGAGCAGGAAACATTAGCACTCACCGTGCAACAGTCGCAAAGTTTAAAACAGGGTTGATAGCTGTTTAGAACCGTTCTACAAGCTACTATATATATATATATATATATATATATATATATATATATATATATATATGTGTGTGTGTATATATATTTATGTATGTATAATATAAGCTACTAATGTTCAGCCTGTTGAATCCATATGTTTCATATTTTTCCCGCAGCTCATATAGTAATGAGGTTAATAATCATTGTTTATTAGACAAACTAGAAATGTTATCTACCTCAACAGATGTATCAAGATGTTGTGTTATCTTGCTTTACATCATATACCATTGCTGTTTTTTCTCCTCTGTTTCTTTATTGAAAACTAATAAAAATATTTGAAATCGGAGAACCTTTCTAGCACTTCGTGCCAATCCAGTGTTTTGTATTTTTATTTTTGTATAACACATTTGCTTCAAAGTGCTCAAGGAAATTAGGGAGGAATAATACAGGAGGAAGATGACATATGAAAGCTTAAACTCAGTCCAATCTATAACGTTGCTGGAAGATGTGAGTCTTCAATTTTTTTTTTGCCAGCATTTTCTATCTACAAGCGTACTCAATACAACTTGTTCGAAAGGGAGGAGCATGGGCGGCACAGGGACCTTGGTGGAGCCAGTGGTTCATCTGTTGAAAAAAAAGTGCCGGGAGGCAGCTTGCACCAGCCCTCCTGCATCTCCTGTTAGTGCTGCCCAAAACAGAACCAACTACTAACCATGAAAGTGGGGAGAGGATGTGGCGTAATGGCCAGAGCTGCTGACCTGTAGCTGGTGTACCAGGTTCTAGTTTCTGGGTCGGCTCAATGTCCTGTGATACTGGGCAAATCACTTAATCCCCCCCCCCCCCCCCCCCCCCCCCCCCCTGTTTGCTATGGGGAAGTTCATTCAAAAAGCTAAGAAATCCTTAATTGTGAATAGAACAGAAATGTTTGTTTTACCATATAATATGGTGCACGTTTTACGGATCGATGGAAGGCCAAATGGTTTTACTATATGAATTTTATGATGTTTTAATTTAAGAACTGTGATTTTAAGAGTTGTATTTATGTAGATTTTAAATGTTTTAAGGACTACCTTGTCCAAATAAACTTTGATTTTGAACTGAACTGAACCCCCTGTCTACCATAAATGAATGTGTCCTTAATTGGTGCTTATGAAAATCACCAGTGTTGATGATTAAGTGTCGGTGCTGAGCACCGGAAACCGCCAGCTCAAATTAAGCACTGGGTGAATCCGAAGTAGATCTTTGTGAAATGTTGAATTAAAGTGTTTTTTTGGATGGCACCAAGGCGCATTGTTGAGCTATGCTTAGTTGCAGCAACGTGAAAGAAGGATTTTTAAGTCCCCTTTCTAGTTAAATGGCAGTCGGGGGAGAGCAGCCTTTCCTAAACCATAGGAGAGCTCAGAAGCAAAGTGTGTGAGTCTTTGGAGCTTGTATTATCTCTTGTCTTGCATAAACCCTGTCCAAAGAAAGTACAAATTGGAGGGACAAAGCAGACACGAGTGCTTCCCTTATGTAGAGATTACTTGGGGGTGAATCTAAGGTGATGAGTTCATAGTTACTTTTTTTCTTGCCGATTGAAGGGTAATTCGAAATGAAAGAAAACTGCGACTTTTCTTTCTTGTTTGAGGGAACAAACTATATTTCCCCGGCATTCTAAAGAAATGTGATTTCTTATAGTCACTTAGATTATATGCAGTTCTAATCTTTCGACCATGATCCGTCCACCTTCATTCCTCCGAAATATTGGTGAGACCCAAACATAAATTTTTGCAGAACATCACAGACCACACAACATAGCTGGGTGTATTTTCATATATTGCTTTGCATACAGAGAATGAGGGCACCAACATGGGTTGGATAACTCACTGTACAGCTCATCCTCTTTTAAACCCTCATCTGTGTGCTATTGAAGAATGAATTAAGGCATTCAAACTGAGTCACTGGCTATACTTTCACAAAGAGATTAATAAAACAGTTGGTTGTTTAAATATATTTTAACATTCTCTATATGCAAATCAAGAACAATATAGGAAAATATAACCAGTACAGTTGGGTGGCCTGTGACGTTTGGGGACTTAAATTCTCACACACTTCTGAATCTGAGGAGCTCCACAAATGGACTGACTGTAATTTGTTTGTATCTTGCTGTCGGTAGATGGTGTTTTGCTGTGAGACCGCAGCTAGTTTTGCTTTAACCATTCATGTACATTTGTGAGGTGGCATAACGTTATAAGTACCCAGATCAAAAGCTTGATATTCTTATGGGTTTCATAGGTACACAAGTGTTAAGGTGATTAATGATAATGCCAACTAAAAGAACCATACAAGTCATTAAAAAAGGCTGAAGATAGGGAAATATTTAATCCTGCCACCTAACATCACAATGATCTCTGAGAAGAAATGTCAGTCTCACAAATGCATGCAATAAGAATGAGCTAAAGCACTGCATAGCTTTCTGTTTATTGAACCTTAAGGGCACCAGTGGGCAAGTGCCCAGTGCCGAAGGCAGAGTGGAATGCGGGCAAAGTTTTGGCTTGTTTTCAACTGGTGAGCTGTTCCTTACTGATTGGATACCATTACTGAGTACTGTTTGTAAAGACTGCAACTTTCATTGTCCACTTCTCTAGTGTGCATCTGCATTTGCTTTATTAATTGTTTTGCATTTGATTGAGGTAGTGACAAAAAATCGGAGCATATATCCTTCAGTGTAAATAGTGTTAAGTTTTGCCGATGTGGCAAAAATAAGCAGGAAAGGGTTATAAATCATTATAGTTTAAGATTGTATTAATTGAAGCTTGCTCCAGAAGTTTGAGGTACTTAATTTTATTACACCACTAAACAAATGTAATTCTGAATCCAACACATCCTCTCTAGCAAAGGTCGTTGTTCTGGTTCTTTTGTGCAATGTGTATGGATATACTAGTTTAAAATAACCCTCTATTTTTCACTTTTCAATTTAAGCACTCCAGGATATGGTTGTGTTAGTTGATCCACTTCTTATTATCCACTTCTTGTCTACTAAAATGTTGTCTGAAATGTTCTTCTCATTTTGCTTCGGTCTTCGCTATCATAGTGTTTATTAAGTCTAAAATATTGCTTTAATGATGGGAACTAATTTTATATTGGCAAGCTTTTTTGTTCCTTGTCAACAAAGATGAGGTCAAGTACTTGTATAGTGCCCTGGTTTTCTGTGATTTTAGTTAATGTCCCTTGTTGCATTAAGCTGACCTTCAATAATCAATGACCAAGAGCAGAAGCTCTGGAAACTAAGGGGTAAAGATTTCAAAATAAATCTAAAGGAGAATTCCATTGAAAATAAATACAGGAATGGGTAGATGTCACGCTAGTCTCAGAAATAGAAGACCAGTACCAAACGTCTCACAGTTTATACTAAACAACCAAATCTTTTGACATAATGAAAACGGCTTTTGGTACCATAACATGATTGAAATCTTCTCCCAGTGTATGTAGTGGGGTTTTGTCTTCCGTAAGTATAGTCCCACTTTTGCCAACACATTCTGTTGTAGTCTGGGGGGGTGCGCCTACATAAATATTGTAATGTTCTACCTTCCCCACGTCCCTTGCATGCCAAAGTAGCACACATTAGGGGCCCTACCATTTCTTTTAGAACTTGGAAAGGGGGTTGTTTTCTTGCCAGTATTCCCTTCAATCAGGACCGGCGTGAGAAGCCTATGTGGGGCGGTGAAACATATTGGCCCCTCCCTAGGTATTGTGCCTTTCCATAGTTCTAGTCCTCTCAATTTTACTTACTAAGCCATTTAAATTTCTTTTTTTTTCTTCATTTAAGCCATTTAGATTCTTTCTGGAGGGTATTATGAGTTGAGTTCTGTCTTGTGATCTAGGAGTGCCATCTTGTTTATTACCTTCTCTGTTCCCTATGCTGCACTCCACCTCCATCTCTGTATCATGGTCATGGGTACTGGTTTATCTGAAAACATTAATTTGAACAGTAGCAAAAACATTCCTATTTTCCTTTCCGCTTCCCCTCCCCACGTTACTTTTTTCTACAGAGCTTAAGAACTGCTTGCACCCCAACTCTGCAGAGGTCTGTTCTGTTGCCCTCTTTCCCATGTTCCTCTATATCAAAACTAATGTGACAACCTGTCTTTAATACCGTAAATAATCAGCTCCACTTTAGTTTAGTTTAATTAGAGATCGTTGTTATCCAGCCATTATTTATTATTTCTCAGTTGGTTAGAAATGAGTGTTATTGTCATATGACTGAAGATAATTATTACGGCTCAATGAGTGGTCTTAGGATAATTTTAAAAAGGACGGCCTCCTGTAGGATACCATAACTTAAGGTTGCGTAATGAGGGTTGGCCTGAGTTTTACCAGGTTTGAGTTATCCTTCAGTAAGGAGCTTAACCATTTAATGGTGAGGTTCAGTCTGATGCACAGTTGCTAAACATTCTAAAAGAATGTCACTGTATACTGTGTCCAGTTCTGCCTATATGTCTAACTCGAACATGACTGCAAGGGATGCCAACCCTTCTAGCCATAACATAGAGATTGTTGTCTTAAAAGCTGAACAAAAGTAAACTTGTCCTGTAAATGGATAAAATCCATAATCAACGGAAAAAGGATGTTGTCCATAAAAGATTATAATTGGGCAACAACAACCATTTCCAGGATTTGTGCCAGAACCAGGAGGGAAGTTATTGGGTGAAAGTTCGCCAGTGGCTAAACATGTATTACTAATGTTATTGCCTAAATCAATGGTTACAACTCTAGATGTTTAGCAGTTCAAGCCAAAGAGGGCCATGTTCTTATTTTGTTGGGAAAGTACTAATAAAGCCCAATTCTTGAGACAGAGTTATAGTGTTGACATTGTATGGAGCATGGCTGAGTTGCAAAGACTGAGGAGCACTGCAGGCACATTATCATCCTCATTTTGTGATGTCGGTACACCCTTGTCTACCAGATGTTCAGCGTAATTGGTGTAGATGTGAAACATCACCTTGAGAATAGACTAGGCGACACTTTTAGTGACTTTGGCACTGCAACATGTTCCATGTTAGAATGCTTGCCATTTGATAAGCAAAGAAATATTGAAGAGCAATTTAGTAAATTTTATTTAACAGTGCATGAGAAAGTGCTTGAAATGATGCATAGAAATGTCCCTTCACCAACCATGGCATTTGAAGTCACTGTAGTACTCTGCACAAGTTCTAGATCCCTTCCATTAAGTGGAATTTTCTCAGGACTTTGAAAAGTACTGCTTCATTTTTGACTGCTTAAATAACTGAGGGTACATGCTCCCAGTTAAACACACATGTTGCAGCGCCTGTCCCAGAGAAGCTCCATCTTCAGGTGCACCAGTATTGGCATGGAACTCTGTCAGTGGCCAGTGTTGGCAAAATGTGTACTGGATGTTTTGGCGTTGCCTGTCTCATGTGCCGTTGTTGTTGTTGTTTTTTTTTTTTTTTTTATTGAAAATTTTATTGAACAATAAATCAATTACAAGCATGGGCCTACAACCACCAGGGCCGGCCGCTAGATTCAGAAAGGATCATACAGTTATTAAGGCAGTAGTCGACTCCCGGGGCCCAGCCCCGTACATGGCTCCGGATAGTCCTAGGGAAGCAGGATACATAGGTTTAACATAAATAACAAATAAAAACAAAAGGCGAGGCATAAGGGCAAAAAGTGTGGGTCCGGCCACCTCCGGGGGACTCTACTTCAGACCTTCAAATAGCTATCAAGAGGAAGGAGTACTGATAGGTCGGGGGGGGGGGTCACGGGAGAGGAACGTCTATATTCGGTTATTCCAAAAGTCGCAAGGAACCATCAAGGGTCAGGGGGACAAAGCAATATCGGTGTCCACTAGGGGGGGAGTACAGATACCCCCACGATACGCGTTCCATTGCCCCCAGATTCTACCCCATGCCCCCGGATTACCACGAGCCACATACACAGTCTTCTCCCTGAACATGCACCAGTCCATGTTCTCCTTCCATACGGACACGGTGGGAGGCCGCTGGGAACCCCAAAGCTGCGCTATATCTCTCTTGGCAATCATGTTCCCCAGGGCCGCCCACCGAGTCTGAGCCGCGTTATAATCATTGGGCTCCCACACATTCAGGACACAGCGACGCACCTCCGGCAACAGCGCAACCCCGGTGACTTGTCCCATGACCACATGAACCCGGCGCCAGTATTCAGCCACCTCGCGGCACTCCCAAAGGATATGGAGAAAGGTGGCCCTGAGCCCACATCCCCGCTTACAGAGCCCGTCTTCAGAAAATCCCATCGAGACCAAACGGGGACCCGTCACATACACCCGGTGGAGAATCTTAAGCTGGACCAGGCGGAGACGGGCCGGAATGGCGACTTCCTTGGGGGACGACAGTGCGGACTGCCAGTCCTCGTCGTCCAGTTCCACCCCATCCCCCGTCCACGCCTCCCGGAGGCGCACCAAGAGGTCAGCCCGATTATTGATAAGTTTTTTATAAATTAAAGAGATAGTACTGTCGGGGACATGACCATCGAGTATGCGGTCCTCGAGGGGCGAAGAAGCCGGGATCTTGGTCCCCTCCCCAAAAACAGAGAGCAGGGCATGCCGAACCTGGGCGTAGCGGAAGAACTCCCTTTCCGTAAGTTCGTATTCGCTCTGGAGCGCCGCGAATGTTTTAACCGCACCCTTAATCCATAAGTCTCCCACTCTACTAATACCAATCGTGTCCCAACGTTCAAACCCCTTCGTTGTCCAGAGGCTTCCCAGTCGGTCGGAGGCAAACAGGGGAGTAGCACATGTTAATCGCTCACTCCAGCCCATGGCTACATTGGCCGCCTTCCAGATCCGTACCGCAATCTTAGTAGGGCCCGTAAGGGTCAGTCCAGCCGAGCTGGAGTAAAGTGCCCTATTATAGTTTCCGCCGGGAAGCAGGAATTTATCCATCTCATACGCCGGATTCAAGCCAGGCGCATACGTGGCATGGTTAATGGCCGATAGCTGTGAGGCCCAATAATACCTGCGAATGTCGGGAAGCGCGATGCCCCCGTCGTACCAGGGGAGAGTAAGCTTTGCCAGAGCGATACGCGCCCGTCCGTCCCACACCAGTCTCCTCTGCAGGCTCTCCACCTCCCGAAAGTAGGACACAGGAATGACATCGAAGGAGTTCTGAAGTGCATAGAGGAATCTGGGAAGGGACATCATTTTAAACAGTGCTGCCCGACCCAGCGGGGACAAGGGCAGCTTACACCACCGAGCCGTGTCCTCCCTCAAACGCCGAAGTGGAAGCAGGAGATTCTGCTCATAGCGAGCCACCGGGTCCATCGAGACGTATATTCCCAGGTATTTAAAGCCGGACAGAGATAATTGGATCGGAAGCCGAGGCGGCAAGAGAGGAGGGTCGCCGGAGATGGGATAGACACAGGATTTAGACCAGTTGATCGTTAGACCCGAATTTCTCCCAAAGGAAGTCAGAACATCAAAGAGAACATTAAGCGACTGCCGCGGCGAGGTGAGATACAGGAGAATATCGTCCGCATACAACGAGACCCGATCCTCAAAGCCCGGGGCCCACCGGATCCCTCTGATCGAGGGCTCCCAGCGGAGCCAAGCAGCGAGCGGCTCCAGGGCAAGAGCAAAGAGCAGAGGGGACAACGGGCACCCCTGCCTCGTACCCCTACCGAGAGCGAAGGGCCGAGAGACCCGCCCATTAACCACCACCTGAGCCATGGGTCCCGTGTAAAGAAGCTTCACCCAGCCAAGAAATCCGTCCCCAAAGCCGAATTTGGTCAAGACAGCCCAGAGGAATGGCCACTCGATGGTGTCAAAGGCCATCGTGGCGTCTAAAGAAACCAGCACGGCTGGTTCGGAGAGGTACTCCGCCCTGGCGAGGGCGCCGTGAAGCCGCCGCAAGTTAAGAGCGGTGTTACGGTGAGGGATGAAGCCGCATTGATCAGGATGAATCAGATCGCAGATGACGCTCAACAAACGATTGGCAAGGACTTTAGCCAGGATTTTAGGCTCTGCGTTTAGCAGTGAAATAGGCCTATAGGAGGCACAGCGGTCTCGTGGCTTACCGTCCTTGGGGATCACGACTATCGTAGCCAGACGCTGGTCGTCAGGAAGGGAGCCTGCCGCAAGGGACTCCTGAAACATACGACGGAGGAAGGGCGCGAGTTTATCCGGGCGCAACTTATATAATTCAATAGGCAGACCGTTGGGACCCATCGCCTTGCCCGAACGAAGGGACCGAATCGCAGTTGCAATTTCATCTACAGACAAGGGGGCGTCCAGCTGCTCACGGTCTGTTGTTGTTATTTTTATTAAGCTTATAAAGCGCCTGGTTACTCCAACTGAGTGTTGCGAGGGCCTTTTCACAGATAAAAGTTAATATGGGAAAGAAAGAGCGAGAGCACATTACCAAAGACTCTCAGTGGTATTGTATGGTGTACTACAATAAGGTTGATTTGTAAAAATTTATTTGGACCTCTTATACACTACTGCATGTACAATGTCTATATACCATGCACAATCAGTGCAGAAAGCAAGCAATAATAAAAGCGAAACGTGCCATAAACACTGTTTCTGTTGCTTTTAGTGGTGCAAAAATGTGTAACCACTTTTTTAAAGGCATTGAGATCACTGGAAAACATTCAGAAAACCCCAACAGAATTTACCAAAAATAAAAACTGAAACCAGGAAAGCCTACCTACCTACCTTGTGCACTTTTACAGATGGAGGGAATGTCGTTCCAGAGTTTTTGCCACTGTGCTTGGTACATAGAATGATCTAGAGTCAGAGACAAATGTTTCATTTAGGGTCACTCTGGATCCTGTGTCACCTCTTCTAAAAGGGTGTATATGTTGGAAATGAGGTCTTTAGGGCCTGCATAGGTAGTAAATCACCTTTACCAACACATCAAGGGTCTATTGGCTTCTATTCTGATCTTGGGTGATACGGGCCAATGACTTAACTGGAAGTATTGCAGATGATTGCCCTCAAGTCCCCCAAAATCATGTTTACATTTGGTGAATTCTTTAATTGTTCTCCCAACGGCCTAACACTAGGAATCCATCTTTACAGTGCCCAGAGAAAAGTCCATATTTCCCTGCAAAGGGGTAAAAAGGGATGGGGAAAATAGCTTTGCGGATATCCAACTGAGGACCTCGCATATTAAAAAAGTTAAAAGTATAGCCCAAGACACCCAGTCCATCACTGCATCATCACTATGTATTCAGTGATGCTTGGTTTCATAGTGGACCATTCAAACAAAATTCCAAACTGGGCTGCCTGATAATATTTAAAAATGTCCAGAAGGGCCGGCCATCCTGATCTCTTGGATATCCTTAGTATATTCTTAGAGATTTGCTTCACTCTCCAGGTGAAGTGCTCTATAGACTTCTTTAGGTTCTTTAATTCTGATGGATACATCTGCCAGTGGATTCCTCACCTTGTGAATATCCCCTGCGCCAGCATTCCACGGAACTTTTCTTCCCCAGCATTCCACGTCGACGTGGGCGACGTCACAATGCATCGGCTCCGCACGCGACTCCGTACGACGTCACCGGAGCCATAAGAAGCCCACGTCGGCGTGATGACGTCAGTTCCCTTTTTTCCGCGCCGTCGACGCTCAACGGTTTTTTCCCAGTGCTCTCTAGATACTTTGTAATCTAGTGGTGTATTTTTGTTAAAATCGGTATGTCTTCGACGAGGAAGTCGGGCTTTAAGCCCTGTAGGGAGTGCGGAGGCCTGATGTCCATGACGGATCCGCATCAGAACTGTTTGTGGTGTCTTTCCTCTGATCATGACGTGGATGAGTGCGGGTGCTGTAGGAGCATGAATCCTAAAGCGCTGAAGGAGAGGAAGACCAAACTCTTCATGAAGAAGATCGGTGAGGAGAAGAGAGGGAGAAAAAAGGAGAAGTCCAGGCGAGAGTCTTCGACTTCGAGGTCGTCGAAGTCGAAGAAGCATCATAAGAAGAGGAAGCATTCTTCTCGGCGTCGGTCCTCGAAGTCTAAGAGGTCGAGGTCGGCTTCGCCTCGTCGACGTCAGAGCAAGGTCTTGTCTCCTTCGCCTTCTCCTGATAAGTCTCCGAAGTCTCCCTCGCCGAAGCGGACTCCAGCTCGTTCCCCGACACCATCACCGGCGCTGTCCAAGGCTTCGACTCCGGGTCGGGTGGAATCTGATGAGCAGGAGCAGGAAGAGTCTGTTCCGGTGCCTGGTGACTCTGTGGCTCCGGTGGAGGATTCTGAGGAGCCGACGCCGGTGACTCCACAGGAGGATACAGGGGCAGTTCCTTATCCCCAATTCCCGGCTCCAGGTACGGATCCTTCGGGATTTCTGAATGCCATGTATGGCATTTTTCAGAGAGCATCCTTCCCATCCGGAGCACCAGCAGGTCCCGTGGGTCCGATGGCGTTTTCTCTGGGAGTGCCGCAGCAATACGCTCAGGCTCCTTTTCTGCCTTTTATGCCGATGGCGCCTTCTTGGCAGTTTCCGGCGCCGGTTGGGAATCCGGCTCGACCTCGGATGGATCGTCATTCTTCGGAGCCTTCTCTGACGTCGAGGCCGACTCCATCGACGCCGCATCCGGCGCCGCCGACTCCACCTGTGGCGCCTCCGACGCCGGTGCCTTTGGCTCCACCGACGCCGTGTACGACGTCGACGACGCCGGCTCCCCGGATCCGTTCGAGGCGGGAGGCCCAAAGGGTTTTGGAGGAAGAAAGATATCGGGCTGAGGTGGAAGAAGGTGAAGTCGACTCTTCTTCGGATGAGTTTGGAGGTATAGAGGTAGCAAGTGGTTTGGATACCACCCCGGAGTGGGAGCATGCTTCTGCAAGGTCTTCTCCACCACAGGAATTGGCGCCCTACCACGTTGTGATCAAGAAGGCCGCAGAGTTGTTAGATGTGCAGCTGCCCTCTGTGGAGTACAAGTCCAATCTGCTTACAGAGGTGTTGCACTCTCCGACGTCGGCTTCGGAGCCTTTGTTACCTTTCAATGAGGCTCTCTTGGAACCAGTGTTGGAGGTGTGAAAGAAGCCTCTATCAGCACCGGCAGTTTGCAGACAGGTGGCAAGGAGGTACAGGGTTGCGCCAGGAGACCCGGATTTTTTATCCACGCATCCTTCTCTGGAGAGCCTAGTGGTGCAGGCTTCATGTTCTAAACATGCTTCGGGTGCTTTCCCCCAATCTCCTGCTGATAGGGAGTCAAAGAAAGTTGATCAGGCGGCCAAAAAGACATTCTCCTCAGGAAGTATGGCGTTGAAGTCATCGAATGCCACATGCTTGCTGGGGCGTTATGTTCATGCCCTGATGGACTCTATAAAAACTTTGGCCCCTAAGTTACCTGAGGGGGATAAGTCGTCCTTCATGGAGGTTGTGGCGGACACTCAGGCAGCTGCCAGGCAGGTGATCCAGTCTGGGCTGGATACGGCGGACTCGGTGGCGAGGATTATGGGGTCGTCCATTGCCGCAAGGAGACAGGCTTGGCTCCGTTCCTCAGGTTTTTCTGCAGATGTCCAGGCCACGCTGCTAGATCTGCCCTTTGACGGACAAAAGTTGTTTGGGGAGAAGGCAGATTCTGCCCTTCAACGTTTTAAGGACAGTAGGTTGACGGCGAAGTCCTTGGGTCTGCAGGCTCCTGCTAAGAGTTCAACTTTCCGTAAGGCTAGGGGATTCGGAAGATCATCCTTTCGCTCCTTCCGACAGCCACAACAGCAGCAGCAACAACAGCAGCAGAATCCCCTCTATCGCTCCTATAGAGGGAAGCAAAGGGGTCGGAGAGGTTCTGGTCGCAACCCCTCTTCTTCCTCCTCCTCCTCTGCTCCCAATGAGGCCTCAGGGAAGCAGCCCTAGATCCCCCATCCCGGATCATGTAAGACCTGTGGGGGGTCGGGTGTCCTACTTTCTACGGGGTTGGAAATCTGTTACAACCGACCTTTTGGGTTTTGAACCTCGTAGAGACTGGGTACGCCCTTCCCTTTCGGGAGTTTCCTCCCCCTTATCCCACTTGCCAAGGTTATTGCTCGGAGGACCACCTGCTTCTCCTGCAGAAAGAAGTTCTAGCCTTGTTTCAGAAGGGTGCAATAGAGGTGGTTCCGGAGCAGGAAAGGGGTCAGGAATGCTACTCCCGGTATTTCCTGATCCCCAAAAAGGACGGCAGATTGCGTCCGATTCTGGACCTCAGAATCTTGAATTTTTACCTGAAACAGGAGAAGTTCAAGATGCTGACCCTTGCGCAGGTTCTTCAGGCGTTGCAGCAAGGAGACTGGATGGTGTCGCTCGACTTGCAGGACGCGTACTTTCATGTCCCAATCCTGAAGTCGCACAGGAAGTATCCCCGTTTTACGGTTGGGTCGCAACATTATCAGTTTGCGGTCCTCCCGTTTGGTCTTACTACCGCACCTCGAGTCTTCACAAAGGTGATGGCAGTGGTGGCTGCTCATCTCAGGAGGTCGGGGATTCCGGTTTTTCCCTACCTGGACGACTGGCTTCTGAAGGCAGAGTCCCCAGAGATGGTGCAGCGTCATCTGCAGGTGACAGCTCAGCTGTTGTTCGACTTGGGTTTTTCGATCAATGTGCCCAAATCTCACCTGGTGCCCTCTCAACGCAACCTGTTTATAGGGGCAGTATTGGACACTACTGTGTGTCGAGCATTCCCTCCTCCTCAAAGGATTCTCGACATTCAGGAGATGGTCCCTTTATTCCACAATGGAGCGGTTGTTCCAGTTCTGAAGGTCCTTCGCCTGCTCGGTCTGTTCGCTTCCTGCATTCTGTTGGTCAACCATGCACGCTGGCACATGAGGGCGCTCCAGTGGTGTCTCCGCAGGCAGTGGTATCGGCACAACGGGGATCTCGGGGAGTCGATCAAGATCTCCGGAGAAGCTGCGGCGGATCTATCTTGGTGGAGCGTGGAGGGCAATCTGTCCCAAGGAAAGCCCTTCCATCTTCCTCCATCGGTGGCCACAGTAATAACGGATGCCTCCACCCTAGGGTGGGGAGCTCATCTGGGGGATCTGGAGATCAAGGGTCTTTGGTCTCCAGAGGAAAGGTTGCTTCATATCAACCTTCTGGAATTGCGGGCGATTCGTTTGGCGCTCAAGGCCTTCCTTCCTTCCCTTCGCGGTCAGTCAGTTCAAGTCCTGACGGACAACACGACCGCGATGTGGTATATAAACAAACAGGGAGGAGTAGGGTCTCTTTGTCTCTGCAGAGAGGCCCTGCGTCTGTGGTCCTGGGCTCAGGACCATCAGATTTGTCTGATGGCAAATCATCTGGCCGGGGTTCTGAACGTGCGTGCGGACAGTCTCAGTCGGCAGTTCTCCGCCGACCACGAGTGGAGGCTCCATCCGGAGGTAGTTCGTCACGTCTTTCGGACGTGGGGGACACCTCGGGTGGACCTGTTTGCCACCCGCGAGAACGCTCACTGCCCGTCGTTCTGCAGTCTCCAGTTTCCGATGCAGGGGGCGTTGGGGGACGCGTTTCAGTTGAGTTGGGGCTCACGACTCCTTTACGCGTTTCCTCCCATACCCTTGATTCCTCGGGTTCTGAGGAAGATTCGCCAAGACCGGGCCCAAGTCATATTGGTCGCCCCGGATTGGCCAAGAAGGGTGTGGTACACAGATCTTCTCCACCTCTCCTCGTGCCCTCCGCTCCGTCTCCCTCTGAGGGCAGACCTCCTCTCGCAATCGGAGGGGCAGGTTCTACACCCCCACCTCCAGAGCTTACACCTTCATGCCTGGAGATTGAACGGGGCAACCTGAGTTCCTTCTCTCTCCCACCTGATGTGGTGGATGTTATTTTATCGGCCAGGCGACACTCCACCAAGTCCATTTACTCCTACAGGTGGTCCAAGTTTGTTAAATGGTGTGGAGAGAGATCCATTGACCCTTTAAAAGCTCATCTTTCTGAGGTGCTCCAGTTTGCCCTTTCCTTGGCTCAGCAGGGCTGTGCTGTGGCCACGGTTAAGGGCTATCTATCGGCCTTATCGGCATTTCTGTGCCTCCCAGATCAACCTTCGTTGTTTAAGTCTCCGGTTGTTCTGAGGTTTATCAAGGGCCTTACAAACATGTTTCCTCCCACTCCATTTGTAATGCCTCAGTGGGACCTTAATCTTGTCTTAACCTTTCTGATGGGGTCCCCTTTTGAGCCTCTACATAGTTGTCCCTTGAGGCTGTTGTCCTTTAAGGTGGTTTTTCTTGTGGCCATAACCTCGGCAAGGAGGGTTAGTGAGCTTCAAGCTCTTAGTTCCAAACCTCCTTTTCTTACCTTACATGCTGAAAGGATGGTTCTTAGGACCAGGGCTGCCTTCCTGCCAAAAGTTGTTACTCCTTTCCATTTGGGGCAGTCTATTACCCTCCCTGTTTTCTATCCACCCCCTCATCCCTCCAAGGAGGAGGAAAGACTCCATCGCCTTGACCCAAAGAGGGCTATGAGTTTTTATCTGGACAGAACCAAGGACTTTCGCCTTGATGACCAGCTCTTTATTGGCTACGTTGGTCGTTCTAAAGGTAAAGCGGTGCACAAGCGCACGCTGTCAAGATGGATAATACTGACCATCAAGATCTGCTACGCCCTGGCTGGTAAGACTCCTCCTGACGGTATTCGTGCTCACTCTACTAGAGCTAAGTCTTCGACATCTGCTCTGGCCTGGGGTGTTCCTGTGGCAGATATTTGTAAGGCCGCGACTTGGGCCTCCCTCCATACTTTCGCAAAGCATTATTGCTTGGACTTTGAGATGAGGGAGGGCCACTTCGCGCGCTCAGTGTTACAAGACTTTCTGGTATAGGAAGGTGGACACCCTCCTCCGGGAGTGGGGACTGCTGTGGGAATCTATTCACAAGGTGAGGAATCCACTGGCAGATGTATCCATCAGAAGAACAAGTTACTTACCTTCGGTAACGCTTTTTCTGGTGGATACAGTATCTGCCTGTGGATTCCTCACCAACCCACCCGCCTCCCCGTTGTCCACCTTTGTATGCCATGAAAGAGGTCTTGTTTGAAATATGGTTATACTTTCTTGTACATTTGTAGGAAATGCTTGGTTGTTTAGCATGCTTATGTTTTGTATGCTATGTATATGTGTTGGTATTCTATATACTGTGTATACTTGGAGTTGTCGTTGGTTCACCTGTTCGCCTCGAAGGCACGGAAAAAATGGGTGGAACTGACGTCATCACGCCGACGTGGGCTTCTTATGGCTCCGGTGACGTCGTACGGAGTCGCGTGCGGAGCCGATGCATTGTGACGTCGCCCACGTCGACGTGGAATGCTGGGGAAGAAAAGTTCCGTGGAATGCTGGCGCAGGGGATATTCACAAGGTGAGGAATCCACAGGCAGATACTGTATCCACCAGAAAAAGCGTTACCGAAGGTAAGTAACTTGTTCTTCTGTGCCGCTATTAGACCGACATAATTTAGATAATGGATCCATAAGCCCTGAAGAATGCCCCAGACCTATTGCGCTAAAATTTGAGGGCAGAAACATGTTGGCACATAAGAGATGGTTCTGAGTCATTGTCCTCTGTGTATCTGTTCATCTTTATTTTTAGATATACCAGGGGTCCTCATCAATAAATGTGAAATACTTAGGAAGCCCAACGTATTTTTAGTTAGTCGGGATCCCGCCTTATCTAGTAGTTTTTATCTAAGAAAGCCCTCCTTCCTATAGTCTTCAGTGAGTTTGAGTCCACCCTAGTGGCAATGACTATGAGGGTGGGGAGAGGATCCAGATGATGAAGCATGCCACTTTTGTGTGTGTGACGTTTTCTCTTCCAGAAAGGATGACTTTCCTCATAAGCTTGGAGGAAGTGCTGTGACGTCCAAACTTTGCACTCTCAACTGTTTCTGTAGGATTTTAAAATAATCTATCTTCTGTCTCTATTTTCTAATTTCTTGTGCTGCCGAACTCCTTTTTAGGATTATATGTTCTTTATTTCAGCTTCTGAGAATTTAACAGGAAGCGCCTCGAATTGGTAGAATAGCAGGGGCAGTATATTTTGTTTAATTAATGCTCCCCTCTCCAGTAATGATCTATATAAAGGTTTCCACCATAGAATGTTGTTTTTTATAGCATTAAGGAGGTGAAGGTAACATTAAGGAGGGCGAGGGTAGTTTGCTGCGTAAAGCAGACGATGCTGCGGAGTAATATACACTTCTAGGTATTTAAGTTTTTTTTATTCAAGGCCCAGCGGATTGGGAGCATAGTCCACTTGATTTTAGTCTTTGGTGCCAAGTCCCAACTAAACATACCTGATTTATCTAGGTTTACCATGTTATATGTCTCAAGGAGTTCCATTACCCTGGAAATGGAGAGCAAGGCAACCTGAGAAATATAACAGCAGCAAATAAGTGAATGATGTGGTGTTCCCCTCCCAAAGGCATACCCACTACCTTGGTGCACTGTCTAATAGTTGTAGCTAGTGGTTCAACTGCGAGCACAACTAGCAGCAGGGACTTGTTCCCTTAGACAAGGAAATCACTCCCGGCCTATCCCAGTTGACAGTAACGTGTGCAGTTGGGAACTTATAGCTAGGATGCTATCCAAACTTATCCCTGTCAGCAGTACGGGAGCCAAGACCTGTCTCATCCAAGACCTTAATAAGGAAGATCCAATTTACTCTGTCAAAATGCCTTTTCGGCTTCCAGCGACAGGACCACCAATGGAATAGATCTGTAATTAGCCTTCCTTATGAGGTGCACTTCTGATTTCCGCTGCCTCACTTTGTGCGAAAAAGCCTGATTGGTCTGGATCAGTAAATTTGCCTGATTTGAGGTAGGAGTCTATTTGCCAGGATCTTTGTAAATATTTTTGCATCTTGTTCAGCAGGGGGATGAGCTGATATGAGCCACACTCACCAGCCAGTTTACCCGGTTGGGTATCCGGGTTATATTGACTTCTGCCATTGAGGGGGACACGGTGTGAAAGGCAAAGGTCGAGTTAAAAAAAAGGGAGTCCAGATGGAGAACCAGTACTTCCTTGAAGTGTTTGTAAAACCGATTGATTAACCCATCCGGACCAGGGCACTTATCTGGATGGCGGGCTGAATTTGCAGCTGAGACTTCCTCCTCCTTTTTAGGTCTCGCCTGACCCAGCGCATGTGCTGGTCTGGCGAGACTTTTTGAGAGGGCTCCTAAAAGTGCTACCAGGCCAGCCTAGAGCTACAGTGCATATGCGTGGGCGCGCGCGCCACGCTTTACCACGATTACTTTGGCGGCCGCTTTCATGTTTGATCGCGATCACTTTCGCGGCCGCTTGGCATAGCCAATAGGTCTCGCTTTTGGGACCTTAGAAGTATTTAGTTATGCAACTGTTGCATGGCTAACACTTATAAGGTCCCAAAGGCGAGACCTATTGGCTATGCCAATGCTTGTTTAATTCCTCTAGTTTGTTTCTGTTGATGTTAGTAAGTTTTTGGGGAGGTATGCCCCATTGATTTTAAAGGATTGCTCCTCATCTGGAAGAATGGTGTCCTCCTGGTATAAGGCTGCAAGAAGTCGCTAAAGGCCCTCCGCTTATCCTCGGTCTTACTGGACAATGCCCCTTCCTTTCCCGCAAGGTGGGAATCTGTCTAGGGCCCATATGCCCTGGGTGAGTCGTCATGCCAGGAGTTAGCCAGTTTTATTGGCTTGTTTGTAAAATTTCTGCTGAAGGCATAGTAGGGATTTTCTCATTTTTGTTGTTGTAGCGAGATCAATCTTCCATTCAAGGAAGATAGCCTTGCATAGGCCCTTTAAGGAGCCTGTTTCTCTATGGTGGTCTGAAGCAGACTTAAGCTCCACTTCCAGGGCTGCTCTATAGTCCCCATAAATCTGGTCATCTTGCCCTGTCCGCAATACATTGCCCTCTGAAGACTGCCTTGAAAGCATACTATTCTGCATTAGAAAGAACCTCAAAGTTCTGCAAGGTAGACCATTTCTGAATAAGGATTTGTCAAATTGAGGTCCACTGTTGCGCACTTGTTGCCTTCCCTCCCACATCACCGTTGCATAATACGATATAGTTAATCTCATTCTGCTTCTGTACTGTCCAAAATATCTGGAGTACCCCATATAAGGTAGATCTTAGAGTGTAATCTATGGACATGAGAAGAAACATGTGCATTCCTGTTTGTCGGATTGTGTGCTATTCCTTAATTCTGCTAAGCCAAAGTCCCTGCGATATTTCTGATTACTTAGTGCCCTAGAGGTACCTATCATGTGGGTGTCTATCTAGAAGAGCGTCCGATACCGAATTGAAATCTTCGGCCTTTATCAAGCTACTCGGATTCTAGTTTCCAAGCTGCTTCATAAGGTGTAGCAAATAGTGATCCTGACCCTGGTTGGGGACATAGACATTGAATACATTACATTGTTTTCCCTGGTAACGGCCCACATTATTACTACTTTAGCTTCCTCAAGAGGAAACTACTTGTGTATATCGATCATAACTCCACAAAGACTGGTGGGGTGAAAAATATTTTCATTAGGTGGGTATCCGCTAGTCTCAGGTGTGTCTCTTGGAGACACAGGATGGCCAGAGCAGCCTCCCTTACTTATCTCCAAACTTTGTGGAGCTTAATGGGGGCATTTAGACTGTTGGTGTTTCATGTACTGATTTTATCCATCTCTGAGAATGTCCAGGGTAGTCAAACGGATCATTGAAAAGCTCAAACCTCACCCTTTCTGGTGTGCGTGATGCTGAAGCATGCAAAAGGGACATTTGTGACCATAACCATCTTGGTGAATAGGTAACTGTATAAGAACTAAATTCTTTCATACTCTACTACCCAACTCTTCCCCCCCCCCCCACACTTCCCTCCTTCTAATCCCATGCTTTGCGAGGAAGGGATCAGATACTTCCCTCAGCATGCAAATAGGTTCCACTGTGGCCCACTGCCATCCCCTGGCTGATCTGTTGTCCTTTCCGGGCACGAGAGTTTGTGTAAGGAGAGGACTCGCACCAACCCAGTGTGATAGTGCCCTGAGATGGTCCCTATCTGAGCATGTTCTGGAGTGCCCATAGATCATTTGCAGGAAATATAACATTATCAGGTAAAAAGATCCGCTGAACCTTAGTGAGTCACAATGCTCATGTCTGTAAAGGGAGAGGAGCGGTATATCCTCACAGGCACAGCCTGTGTGAAGTCACGAGGCTCAAGCTACTACAAAATCAAGTCATTTGTTTGTGGCTCTTCATGAGGATTTTGGTCTCTCCCATTTCTCTTTAGGTATCCAGTGTTGGTCAGAGTTGGCCTTATGTGGCGTTGCTGGGCAGTCTCGAGAGGGTCCCAATATATCCTGTGCTTCTTCCAGCTGCGAATGGTATGATCTTTGGAGTCGATCTAGAACCATAGGGAGAATGGAAACCGCCATAAGTAACAGATTTGTCTGCGCAGTTCAGCTCAATAGGATAGTAAAAAAAATAAAAAGTGAGCTTGTCCACCTTCCTGGCCACACTCCTGATTCTGTTCTTCAATTGCGAAGAGCCAAGTTTGGCTATGTCTGTTGGTCTTGCACTCTAATATTTCAAAGTTGAATCCTCATTAAGGACAGCAAAACACGTTGACACAGAGGCTTGTGATCTGGAGGGGCGTGGCTTGGTGCGCGGACATGATGGCCGCGATCGAGTGAAGCTCCCGCAGATAGGTGCTGTTATCCTGGCACTTCTCCTGGCTGGGCTCCCTTTCAGGCATCGGCCGTTGGCGGGGGTGAAGCCTGAGAGCCCCCCCGACGCAGCGGTGCGCAGATTGGCGGGAACAGCGATTGGGGGACGCGACACGGCGTGAATGAGCGGCGGCTGGCCACATCCGCTACTTTAGCCCGCGGCTTGCCACGAGGGCCCCAGGCCGCGGTGCCTTCAACGCCGGAGTCGGGGCGCTGCTGGAGCGCCTGCCCGAGGTGCCTTGGACGGGAGATGACCGCATCGGCTGGCTGGCGATGAGGCGTATAAACAGGGCTGATCAGACGGGGTGAGCTGCCCCAGCGCGTTCCGGCCCACGGCGGACTCGACTGTGGCCTTCCATTGGCGCTGCGAGACAGACGGCCACGCGAGACGGACTCCACCACAGAATCGCGAGGTTCGGCGGAGCCTCAACCCAGGTGCCAGAGGTGCCCCGGGGAGTGTCTGGTCGGTGCATCGATCGGCGGACCCCTCTGAGAGGCACACCGGAGCAGAGGGAGAAGGTGAGGCTGCTGCGGAGATCTGGTTGCAGTCCTCCATATGCCGTTAGAGACTGAGAGATCTGGAGTGTGGCGACACGTTGCCATGATGCTGGGGAGTGGGCTCCCCGAGAATTGAGGAGCGACTGTTGAGCACAGTAGCGCTGCACTGGACAAACAGCGGAGGTGGGGACAAGGGTGCCCGGATGGAAACTGGCAAGGGGAAAAGTCTGGCCTGAGCCCCCATAACAGACATTGACACTTAAGGGAGACGACGTGGCCCCCAGCGCGCAACTAGGTGCACAGAGCATAGGGGACGGCGGCCACCTATAGTGAAGGCTTGGCACCGTGGGCGCTTGGAGACTGTTTGGGGTGTGCTGGCGCAGAAGATCTACTGGCGACACCGTAGTGCTACACAGTAGCGGGCGAGAGCGCAGCTGCAACCTCTGAGAGATCTGGTGATAGACGCAAGTCCGCCCCAGTCCTCAAGTGAAGCTAATGCCTGGACGGGGGGGGGGGGGGTTTGGAGGGGGGAGAGAGAGTCTCGAAAGGACCTGGACACAGCAAAGGGGAATAGTGTATGGCCATTGTTGTGGTCCCGTGGAGGCCAAGAACAGCAGAGAACAGAGATCTCCTGGTGTGTGTCGGTGACGTGGCCAGTGAGGATTTTGGCACTCTCTTCTAACTCCTGGATCCCAGAGCGGGTAGGCAACCGGCAGTGTCCACCACCTGCAGTGGTGGCGGACGGCGACACTTGGGGCTGGTTCAGCTGCCTGACGACACGACCCCCCGGCGGATGCCTACAGCGCAGCAACTGGTCATGGGCCGACTGCGGAACACATCGCTGGACGACCAGACGGTGGCTGCGAACTCGGGCCCTGTTGCGGAGAACAGTGGGGGGGGCGCTGCTTCACAAACAGAGGTACTGGCGGCAAATTTGGACACGGTGCTTGCTACGGTGGAGCGGATTGGCTCCACACTGGAACAAACGAAAGCCTCCCTGGAGTCCCACATCGATAAGGTTACTGTAGACTTCACACTCCTTAATGCAGACCACCGCAAATTAGTAGACACGGTGACTCAACAGCGACAGACCCTTCAGGAGGTCCAGCCAGTGGTGAACACCCACACTGCTGCATTACAAGACCTCATAGATCGTGTCCATGTTTTGGAAGACCGGGCTGAGGATGCCGAAGGACGTTCCCGGCGCTGCAATATCCGAGTGGTGGGTCTACCAGAGGGCGAGGAGGGACGGCAGCCGGAACAGTGTGTCGAGGGTTGGCTGCGCGACTTACCACAGGGTCCCAGCACAGCGGCCCAGACCGGGAGCCCGGCCTCGCCCCTTCTTGTTTAAGCTCCTCAACTATCGGGACAGGGAGGTGGTGCTACGCGAAACCAGGAAGTTAGGCGTCATCCAGGGGGGAAATGGCCAGGTGCTGTTCTTCCCGGACTACACGGCAGCGGTGCAAAAGCGCCGGAGCAACTACCTGGCGGTGAAGCGCCGTCTGCGTGCGCTGGAGATTTCCTATTCCCTGCTATTCCCATCACGCCTCTGAGTGGTCACTAAGGAGGGGACTCGCTTCTTTGATGCGCCGTCGGAGGTCTGGGACTGGCTGGAAGAGACCGGGCGAGGTGGCGGGCAGAGGCCGCCGGACTCGGAATCCGATGCGCGTCGAGGGAGGAGATCCCGGCGGAGGAGGGGAGGAGGGCCCCGCAGAGATGGGGGAACGAGCCTGAGGGTGGCTCCCAGCCCGGAGAGGATGCACCTGGAACGCCAGGGAGCACTGGCGGCGGTAGCGACACTTGGATCTCCTGATGGTCGGGGAGATGTGATCGCTCACGAATGTGGCGGCCCAGGGACAAGTGGCTCGTCCTCCCCGTCCACCGCACTCTCTGACGACCTGCTGATGCCGTTGGTGACCCCTCAAACTTCAGAACTGATCGCGTGAACCGGAGGTGAGGTAGAGACTGTGTCTACTGCTGGACACGCCCTCCGGGGGACAGCTGATGGGGACTGGTGGTTGCAGCCTAATGACTCTAAAGTATGATAAGAGTGGTGCAGTGTGATTGGGGGGGGGGTGTCGCATTGGAGGATATGTTACAGACAGGAGACGGGAGGGTCTGTAGGTGGCTCCCCCGAGATGGGTAGACTGCATGCTAGGTGCTAATTGCGCTTAGAGGTGCAGGCAGTATAGGCTGAGTCCCCCCGCCCGCGCTGACCTGAGCCCATGCCACAGGGGACATCTACACCGCGCATGCGTAGGCACCATGAGGCAGGAGCAATCCACGGCAGTCCACGCTACACAATCACCCCTATCAGCCATCATTGGGTTTAGTTGTACTTCATAAGCATTGGCTTATAGTTTGGGTGAATGCCCACTTGGGAATTTGCCCTGGCAGTTCTATTGGCCTTGTTAACTAGTTCATGTGCATAGTTTCACGTCAGTGTTTCTTGGTTTTGTTGGTTTTTAATGCAGTGCTCCGGATGGATCTATAGAGACTCTATTCCCCGCGCCGACTGGGTGTTCCCCAGCTCCGCCACACTTGTCGACTGTGATAGTTCCCAATGGCCACCACAAACGTAATCACATGGAACGTCCGAGGTATGCACACGCCAGCGCGTAGATACTCAACATTTGCTTACTTGCAGAGACACAAGGCATCCATAGCCCTCCTTCAGGAGACACATATGACACTTGGGGGAGCTGGGCCGGCTGCGTGCTCGCTGGAGGAGGCGGGTGTTCGGCACCACTTGGCGCGCACCAGGGGCACACTGGTCTGGATAAGGGCGGGCACGCCATTCACATGCCTAGAGACACTGGTTGACCTGGCTGAGAGGTACACCTTGGTACACGGGCGGCTTGATGGACAGCGGATGGTACTGGGCTCACTGTACGCCCCAAATGTTGAGCAGCCTTCATTCCTTGCTAACTTGTCTGCTGTGCTGGCGCCATATGCGGGTCTCATTTGGCTATTGGGAGGGGACTTTAATCGGTCCTTGACGTGCAACTCGATCGTTCCTTCCCACCCCTTCGAGGTACGCGTGTAGGCTCGAACGCGCAGGATTTGACCAACTTGATGTCCCGCTGGGCATTGTTGGATGTGTGGCGCAGTCTGCACCCGGACGACCGAGTTTATTCATACTACTCGGCGGTACACGACCTTCATGTCCGCCTCGATAGGGTGGTGGGCTCCCACTCACTGCTTTCCCGGTTAGTTCGGGCTGAATATCTAGGTCGGACACACTCGGACCACAACCCCCTCAGAGTGTGTCTCCAGTGGAGGCACGACCGACCTCCGGTCCCTACGTGGCGAATCCAGTCAGCGGCCCTGAAGGATGTAGAATTTCGGGCCTCATTAGGCACTGCGTTGGAACAGTTTTTTTATCTCAACGAAGGCACCACGAGCAGTGAATTACTGGAGTGGGACGCCCATAAGGTCTGCATTAGGGGGCACTGTTTGGGAGCGACGTGGAACATTCGCAGACAACTTGCGGGGTCCTTTACTGTCTTGGAGTCTCGCCTACTTTCGCATGAACTGCATGGGGAGGGCAGCGGTCGAGACTCGGACCAACTGCTGGGACTTCGGGCGCGCCATGCTGAACTGCTGGAGCGTCTGCGTTGCCACAACTACGCGGCCCACTCTGCTCGTGTCCATGCCGCGTCGGACAGAGCGGGGAGGTTACTGGCCTGGCTGCTCCGGCAGGAGACAGCTCACGCTCCGATAAGCGCTATACGTGGTCCGGATGGATCGTTGGTGTACTCGCAATGGGAGATCCACCAGGCACTGACGTCACATTAGGCGTCACTGTATCGGTCGACGGGAGGGCGTCCGGCACGGGCTCTAGATCGGTTCCTGGAGGCTGCTGGTCTGCCCGTGGTTCCAGATGAACATCAGGAGTCACTTGAGGGGCCCCTTACAGCAGATGAGATCAGGGATGCGGTCACCTCTCTGGCCACCGGGAAGGCGCCGGGTCCTGATGGGCTCCCAGCAGAATATTATAAATCCTACAAAGAAACGTTAGTGCCCAAACTTCACACTCTTTACCTGGCCGCCCTTGAGGAAGGTGCTCTACCCGGGTCAATGCGAGAAGCCTATCTGGTATCTCTACTCAAGCCTGGGAAGGATCCCACTCAGTTGGGGTCCTACCGCCCCCTTGCCCTACTTAATACGGATTACAAAATCCTGGTGAAGGTGTTAGCGGAACGCTTGGCAATGGCGGTACCGGCAATGATACATACCGACAAATGGTTTTGTACATAAGCGCAGCACCTCTCTTAACCTGCGGCGGTTTTTCCGAGTGGCAGCGGACAGTGTTCGGCCCTGGCCCAGGGCGGGCTGCCTGGTCCTGGACCTTGAAAAGGCATTTGATTGTCTGGAATGGGGATACCTGGTGGCGACACTGTCACACTTTGGACTAGGCCTCGGCTTTCTCCAGCTCACAGCCCTTTTGTACAAGGGACCTACAGTGAGGGTAAGAACTGGACCGTACATATCTGACGCCATCCCGGTTGGTCGCGGCACCAGGCAGGGGTGTCCACTGTCACCCCTCTTGTTTGCGCTCACAATGGAGCCATTGGCAGCTACGCTTTGCAAGAGGCTGACCGGCGGCATCCCGCTGGACGATGCGGTGCACCAGGTGTCACACTATGCGGACGACCTGCTGATCTTCGTCAGGGACGTGGCCCAAATCCCTGTTGAGCTGGAGCGCATTTTGTGCGAATTCGAGAGACTTTCGGGGCTCCGGGTAAATGCCGCCAAGTCCTGCCTTTACGCGTTTGGAGCAGACGTCACGGATCCTAGTTATCGCCTTGGGGGAATACAGGTGCAGTGGCGACCGGACACCTTTCGCTATCTGGGTATCCAGATATATCGCCAACCGGCGGATCTCCTGGATGGCAATCTGGGAAAGGCCGTATCTGGAGTCCGGGCCCAGATGAAATTTTGGAGTACCCTCCCTCTCTCGGTTACTGGCCGAATAGCATTAGTTAAGATGGTGATCTTGCCCCGACTACTGTATTATTTCGCCAACCTCCCCATCTATGTCCCGGTATCCTTTTTCACGGGCTTGACGCGCTCCCTCCGAGACTTCATATGGGGTGCCGCGTGGCACAGAGTCGCGTTGCCCAAATTGTACCTCCCCGTTGGACAGGGGGGACTTGCTATGCCATGTTTCGAGCATTTTTATCTGGCGGCGCAGCTTCAATGGATAGCTCGCTGGTTGGCAGACTGAGGCCACGACGACACCGCAACTGCGACAACCCCCCCTCTTTCGCTGACTAGCCTCCTCGGGCTCTTTCACCCGGCGGCGGAGATGGAGAAGCCTGCGCCGCTCCTACTGGCAGTGGCCTACAAATTTTTCGTCTGTGTCTTCGTCTCACCCGGTCCAGGATCCCCTATGCACCGGACATACCATTGGAGGGCTCCCCTGGTGGGCGTGGGGTGCTTGGGGTTTCGGAGCTGGAAGACTGGAACGCAGTAGACGTGTGCACTTTAGAGGACCTTTATCGAGATGGGGCTCTTCTCTCATTCACCACTCTGGCGGAGGAAACAGGATTGGCCCACGGCCAGTTCCTTCGGCACCGGGCCCTGGTGGAAACACTGGCGGAGCGGTGGGGAGACCTAAAAGAGGAGCCAGAGCAGCATTTAGTGATACAGTACCTTCATGTGATGGGACGTGGGAGACACCTGGTTAGGTGGTTTGCTTCGGCTCTACGTGCGCACGCGGCAGTGAGCCTGGCGTCACTGCGGGGAAAGTGGGAGGCGGATTTAGACCGACCCATGACCGACAAGGAGTGGGATAGGGTGCTACAGGGTCCGAGAAGGGTACCCCGAAACATGCGCTTCAGACAAATCCAATTCTTCATTTTGCACCGTACTTACCTTACGCCCGCTTCTATCAACAGATACGTTCGCCGCGCGGATGCTTGCTGCCCCCGTTGCGCGGAGCTGGACGTTGACCTGATTCACATGTTGTGGAGCTGCCCGGTCTTGGGCGTCTTCTGGCGGGCGATATGAGACACGCTCTGCGAATGCACAGGGCGTGATATCCCCTTCGAGTGGTCATCCCACTTGCTGCATCTTTTTCACAGAACGCCCCCCACTAAGGTCACCTCTAGAGTTCTAGACCTAGGGTTTGTGGTGGCGAAGCGACTTCTCACTAAGCGCTGGAAGGCAGATGCCCCTCCACATGTAAAGGCGTGGCACGGCTCCTTCCTAGTCTGGGCGAAGGCGGAGGGCGTGGCCCTCCGGAGAGAGGAAGCATTAGGGCTCAGGACGACACCCATAGCGGCACAGTGGGAGTCACTGGTACAGTCTATGCTGCAACTGGGAGAGACTGTCGCAGAGGAAAATGGGGGGTAACTTGGGGAAGTCACGCTAGCTGGTGAGGGGCTGACCTGCCTGACAGGGTGCGGCAACATACGATGTCATACCTTGGGTTGAAATGGTGAGCCATAGGAACGCAAGCACCGCCGGTTGTGTACTATCTTGAAGAGGGGATGGGGGGGTGAGGGCTCCGGGAGGTGGCAGGAAGGGGATGCCTGGACAAACACCGGGCGCTGCTATTGAGTTTTATTGTTGTTACTCTGCAAGGGTGTTAGTCTCCCAACTGCGTAGTCTTGTTCCTAATAAAGAATTTGGTTATCTGTTTATGATGAGCAGCTACAGGACAGTAAACGCAGATGCAATGCCTCCACGTGATAGTTCCCCATACAGGGGGAGACCCCGAGATGCATAGCGATTCAACAAGTGTAACCACAGCCGTTGGGGCCTTCAGTATGAACATGGAATAAGAGTTGCTCCCCATTGTCGCAGTTAATGTTGTATTAACATGAATATTCTCCTGTGCACCGATTGTAACTGTACATTATTCTACTTCGTGGTATGATGTATGTCATTTGAACTTCAATAAACAGATTTCTAAATGAAGGACAGCAAAACACGTTTGTAAAGAATTGGGAATAATCGTCTACCTCCTCAGATTCTCAGACATTGCGGCTTCGAATATTTCATCTGGATCGGTCTCTGGGTCAGCACATTTCTCCCATAGAAGGATAATGTCATTTTAGCACCTTGTCAAGTTCCCGGCTTATCGCTATAATGTTGTCCTTGTTGGTGCCTACTCTGTCGCCCAGTGCATGGATTTCATTGGTGACATCGCAGGGGCCAGAGGTCAGGTCAGCCTTTTGGGCTTGTATCTGTGTGGTTATCATGTTCAAAAGTTTGTTCTGGAGGTCATCTAGGTGGGATTTCAGGTACTCTTTCATCAGGGGTCACCCGCTTCCCCCCCTTATCGAGGACCTTGTAGCATGTTGTTGCAATTTCACGAATGAATGTTCCGTGCAGGAGTCTTTTTTTTTTCTTTCTTTTTTTCCCCTGAAGTCTCAGACTCTTACTCATAGACAGCGTTGGAGAACTTGTCCAGAGACTGCTACACACCTGATCCTAGCATACAAGGGAGGAAGGAAAGATCTCTGTCCAGCACAGTTGACACTGTGCTTATCAGGTGAACAGGATTGAGTCACCTACATGTAGTAGTCCTGCTAAGGAGTGTGGCTGTCATAAGTCAGTATACAAAGCAAAGCCCGCTGGGGCATCATGCTGCCTCACCCAAGGGATATAATAATCCAGTGCACTAAGTTGCCGACGTAATCCACAGCATAGGGACAAGTATTGGGTCCTACAGAGAGGAATATACTGGGTTTCCTGCACTAGTGGTCGGGACCTATTGCAGGGACAATAGAGGTAGATGAAGTCCTTGCTGTGGGGTTATGTCTTTGGAAGTGCCCCAGACTGGTCCGACAATGTGGTTTGTTGTCAGCTTAGGTTAACACATCTATTCTCTACCAGATGGTCCCTCAATCCGCCAGATATGCACAGCACTCCGGGGCTGCCTCACTATTATGCGTCTTGAGTGTGCCAAGGCCCAAGATGTCCGCTGTCATTCACAAACACTTCCAGGTTATGCCGCTGCTCGTTGTGCGCCCCCTCTCCAAACTTGGCTCGCCAGGAGCTGTTTAGCAGGAGCTCTTAAGGTTCTGTCTAACACCTAAAGTGCTGCAATCCCCCGCATCAGTGCTGCTGTGACATGCCAAGAAACCCAAAATGCGAGGTTCGGCCCGGGAGGTCACCAGTCAGATGCCATGCACGTTTGGCTGCAGACCACGCCCCTGTAATTGTTTTAAAAAGAAGCTTGATACTCCTAATTGAGATTGCTCCTCTTCTGGGTTTTTTTCAATCTGAATTTAGTACTGCTCCTTTTTTATTTTAATGCCTAGTTTTTTTTATCAAGTGAAGGAGATTTATTTTATGTGATTGCGATTGAGAGCCCCTGAAGGAAGAGCAGCAATTTAAGAAATGTTTCTTTGACACAGAAGAAGTGAAAAGCATCCACACAGAAAAAGTTGTTTTTAATTGCGGTATTCAACATATGATCAAGATGTTGGTGTTTGGGAGCATCAGTCCTCTCTGGATGTACCCCCTTAAAAACTGGGAAAGTTAGGAGAGATTTTTTTTATGGAATGTGTTTGGAAATTACAAATGCTCAGGTGAATAAGAAAGTGATCTGGCTAAATGCATGGTTCGATGGTATTCAAAGCGGTTGCCATTTATTAATAAATTTTTTTGTCTGAAGTGTGGCCTTTATATTGTGTTGGGCTATGTTGGCATTTATTGAATCTTGGTCATCCAATCTCTGCACCAGTAACTCTGACAAGTAACCTGTAGAATTGAAAATAAGAATGTTATAATCCCAGAATCATTAAGGGAGATGGGTGCATGGCAATGGGGCCTTCTATATTTAGGAAATTAATAGTATATTAAATGCTGCAGCTGGGCGGATAATAGCATATGAGTATGGACGGTATTTTGATGTGAAAGGCCATACATTCCTATCCTGGCCAGTATAGAAGAGTGGGATGCAGCTTTGTCTTAAGGTGTGATCTGAACAGGACATCTATGCACACTCTTCTCCCTTCTACCCTGTTCTGTCTAGCTGTAACCTTGAGTAGCCACAAGAATGAACTCGGCCAGAGGGGAATCGTCCATGAATAAAGCCGAGTCTCAGTAAGGAAGCAGATATCCATTTTATCATTTGTTGGACAGTCAGTACCTTCCTTCTAGTGGGCCACTACTAAAAGTCAGAAACACACTAGAATACTGCTGTACTGCTAACCGAGTCCCCCTATAACTGAGATCAGATTTATCACTTGTGCTTTCCTTCCCTCGATGCTAAAGTAATCATATGGACAAGACGTGGTTTAGCATCCACGTTTGCCCTTCTGGGAGCTGCTGCACGTTTGTTTTACCGAAGTAAGGTGGGAGGAGACAAAGTGGGTGGGTCTAGAAGACTCATAACGTTCTCCGCGTGTATTCAGTAGGGTTTTTCTGCCAGTGTAGGGATTATGCAGCAATTACTTTTCTGTGCATCCCTCCAAAACGCCCATTTGCACAACATGAGAAGATTCTTTATGAAGTCTCTTGCACAATGAGTTATAGCAACATACCTCATTGTTATTGTGATTTTTCTGTACTAAATCCTTTTCTGGTCTCCGAAGTGCTTACAGTTATCAATGCATATTTTGAAGCATCTGGTTTTTACCTGTTTGGGAGTACAAAAAGTCTTGTTTTTTTAATGATTCTTGCATTACCATACACAGAGGTGCGTACTTCCTTTCTTTTGGAGCGATGTGAGTGGAGTGACTTTCTTGGAAAACTCTTTCATGAAGCGTGAAAAATGTAATATCCTTTGCAGCTCATTCAGTTTTTTGGGTGGCATCCAACCTCCATTCATGTACTCCTTCTCCCCCAACCCCCCCCCTCCCCCCCCGGGTTTCTACACAACTGGATTTTAACATGTTTTTCAAGAAAGCAACTCTAAAATTCAAACATTGATGCTCTTGTATAACCTGTAGTCCACTAACCACCTAGAGTTAAATTTGACGGGCTGTGACTGCATTTTGCCAGGTAGTCACTGTTTTCCCATGAAGATTTGGAACACTGAGGCGCTGATAATGTAAAACGCTTTGTGCGTTTTGATTGTGCTCTGGAGAGATGCATGGCCTAGGCCTTGAAGGTGTACGTCCTGGCAATAATGTTTGAGCCCGCAACTGAATGGATAAATTCACTTCTTTTTTCTGCCCTTTTTGAGCCATTGTTGTCTAATTACTGTAAAGTCAACAAAATTCATAGTGACCCCATTGTTCCTTAGTGCACACTCATGGAGAATGGTTCCTCCTTAGTGCACACACATGGAGAATGGTTCCATGAAGGGTTTTGATTTTAATCTCTATGTACGTATGGGGGGCATTCGTATAAAGGTGATGAAACAACCAAGGGAGTGCCATTTTCTAAGGGCGCCCTACAGAAGCCTCCGAGGTATTGACAATCTATTACCAGTGCCACAAATTGGCATTCTTCATTCAGTTCCAATACGTAGACACTAGTAGCCAACAATAAAAATGTGTTTTCCACATCCTTTTTCCTGTCTTCATAGCATTGGAGATTAATAATTTCCAACGATGTTTTAGTTACAGTCCTACTGTGTCTGGGGTATGCAAGCTTCAATCCGATAACAAGGAGTGTTCTTTTGTCAGGGTGTTTTTTTTTTTTCATACTCCGTCTTTGCATTCTCAACCTCTGCCTTTTTAAGTCTTGCGACTACTAAGATTTAGCAAGCACGTTTTTGTATTCTTAAATTGGAATATGCTTATGATGAATTTTGTCAGACAAATAAGTTCATTAAGGAAATTTGAGCACATTTCTTTTGTACGCGTTGGACTGTTTCCATTTCTGTTCATCAAAGCAGTAGCCCTCGAATAGGGTGGTGCACCCGAGTTAATCTCGACATTGTGAGTTGTACCACAGTTTTTGGGTGCGGAAGTTCTGATACTTAGTGGGATTACCCGTGTTACAGCATGGACATAGTACATGGGTGTGTATGGTGCATTCTTAAATAACATCCCTACCACATCAGATCTAATTGGAACACTGATAAAACTTGCAGATTTGATAGGGGTGTCTAAAGAATACACATATTCTCAATCCTAGGTTTGTGAAGGTATTGACCAGATAGTTAATAGGCCCTAAGGTATTGTGTCCAGTATGAAACTGCTTCCACTTAGTGTTTGTAGAATTAATGTAGGATTCTGAAATACCATTTCCATGCTTCGCAGCAGGTATGAACAAGAGCCTCTGGAAACTGTCAATTTAGGATGCTAGGTAGTAAGCAGCGAGCACCCTCACTTATTTTGAAGGCCTCACCTCCTGTGTATTTTAAGAAAAAGGTAGCAAGGCATGAAAGCACAAAAGAGGAAATCGGCTGAACCAGGTTGAAGCAGTTGCGGTTAGAATTAGACATTTGAACAGAGATAGCTATCCATTATTAATATAGGACCTGGGTAGAGGTCACACTGCTCCCCTCTTAATGTAAAGCCATACTGCTCCTCTCCATATAGCAACTCTGTCTGCAAAAAAAATGCTACTGGCCTGTGAAAGAAACTGATGTGCAGTGAAAAGATTGGGTCTCCACACTAAACCTGGCAGCCCTGTGTTAGCTAGTCTGCCCCCCCCTCCCCCAGTCCCCACACCTCTCTTCCAGCTTAATTAAACATTGCGGCCGGAAGAGCCTGGACAGAATGTGTCTGCTCAAAATCTCTCGATGTGCAAAGTTTTGTCCGTCAATTTATACAGTTCATGAGGTATTGTTAAAGTAATTTCTATATTCCAAAAAAGCATCTCGGTTTTAAATAACAAATGCGTATATATGATGAGGGCACAGATTGCCCTCTACCTTGGGAGAGCTAATGTAGGCCAGTGGGCATGTGTCCAGATGTCCAGCATGAGCAGTGCATGATCACTACGCATGGTTATGTTATGTTAGTTTATTTTTGTAATGCGCACAGCTACCCAAAACGGGTTTCCCAGCGCAGAGCTAAAAAGGAGACTCTGAGAGGAAAAATATAACAGATTAGACAGGTTATTGATTAAACAGCCAAGTTTTTAGCTGTTTGCGAAAATTGAAATACAAAGATTCCTTGCGCATCGACAGAGGGAGAGAATTCCACAGAAGTGGGCCAAGATAGGAGAAGGAGCGACCGCCCAAGCTTAATCCGAGGAATCTCAAAAACTTCCTGAGCAGAGGAGCGCAATAAATGAACCGGTTGGTAAAGGCGTACCAGATTTTGCAAATATTTAGGTGCCATTCCATTCTTGATTTTAAACATATAGTTCAGGGCCTTGAACTTTGTTTGATTTTCCACTCTGAGCCAATCTCTCACGGCCTTAGAGACAGAAGACATTCTAGGAATTCTGCGAAGCAGTCGTGCTGCAGCATTCTGCACCGTTTGAAGCTTGCGCATATCCCTGTTGATGCCCAAATAGAGAATGTTTCCATAATCCAGTCGTGAAGTTACCAATGCCTGGACTACAGTCTATTGGGTACCAGCAGGGAGCATCCAAATTTTCTTTTTTAACCACTTGAGAATAGTAAAACACGTGGCAGCAGTTTTTACTGCATGTTGTCTCATTGGCACTTTATTGTCTATGATAAAGCCGAGATTACGGACATGAGAAGAGGGCACAGGTAGGGGTCCCATTTCAACAGGCCAATGTTTAGGACCCCAAAGATCTGCATTTTTTCCAAAAATAAGGACCTCCATTTTTTCCCCGTTGAGCTTGAGCAATTTAGATTGCATCCAAGATGCAATATTGCGCAGACCCACTTGCAGGGTAGACGGTCCAGAACTCCTTTCTGCCGATAATGAAAAGATGATCTGAGTATCAGCGGCATAAGAGAAGAGTGACAATCCCGCTTCTTACGCGATCACTGCCAGAGGTTGTACATAGATATTAAAGAGTGGTGTGTTTTGTCATGTCCTGATTGGATGAGTGTGCCTATTTACATGTGGTATCAAACTTTGTGGTATTACTAGGTTCTGTAGAGAGATCTGGACCACTCTATAGAATCTGGATACAAGACTTGGCTCAAAAGTCTCCAGTGATAATTGTTAAGACTTGGATATAACTTGGTTAAAATTATAAGACTACGTAGTACAGTTGTGAGAACTTTGGTTGTTGGTTGGGGGGTGAAACTCTATTCAAACAACAGCCACAGTCCTTGTCAGGGTGAACCACAAAAAATCACTAAATTAACCTGTGCTTAACCTTCGGGTGGTTTGGCACATTAGCAGTCTGGCTTAACTTGGAGGCAATTTGTAAAGCATGTATGCAGCACAAGTTTAAAGTGAAAAATTGCACCTAAAAGATCAAAGTCACACAAGACTGGGGCAAAGTCGAAAGTTCGTGCCGACCGCGATTCCGATAGACAAAGTGGATTGGGCCCGGTCTCCACTTACCTTTGGTGAAAAATTGTCTGAGAAGTTGAAGTTTGTGGATCAAGGCAGCCAGCAGTGTCAGAGGAGAAGGTGATGAAGTTGCGGTGAAGATTTCTATGTATAGACCGTCTATTTTTTGGACGTCGAGAATCTCCAGCGGGTCAAAGCTGCAGGTATTCGCTGACGAGGGCTCCACAAGGCCTGATACCCTTCTGGATAGGAGCTGCTGAACAGGATTTACTGCTGCGAAGAAAAACGAAGCATCAGCTACAGTGAAGTCACACCACCCAGTGATGCACCTAGGGTGGATCGGTGAGCAGGTAGATCCCAGTCTCCTGTTGGGTCTCAGGACACTTTTTGGCAGACAATTGTCGAAGTCCCAAGTTTTGGATTTGGGCTATCTAGGCACATTTAACATCATTATGGAGTCCCCTGGAGTGTCAGGACTCACTCAGGCTGGGCTGAAGTGTGGGTTCAAATGGTTGGAGCCTTTTCTGTCCATGAGACTGCTCAGAAGGCCAGCCAGCCAACTATCCCTTGGAGTCACTCTGGAAGTCTTGAGTTCAAGCAGAGGCTCCTGTCTCAAGCAGCACGACAGTCCTCTAAAAGCCCTGTTAAGCAGCAGGCTAGTCCTCACAGTCCTTCCACAGGTCCAGAAGTAAACTGGAGAATGGGTCCTAGGGCCCTAATGTTATGCCTGGTGGTAGCTTTGAAGTGAAAGAAACTTCTGGAGTTTTTCTCCTACAAAATTGTTCCTCCCTCTAGGATATATGGTGGCACAAAATGCTAGTGTAGAATTATTTCTGTGTGAGCTGAGGCAGTGTCTCTGAAGTGCAAGTGCGGCTGTGCACAGCTGTGTCCCCCCACCTTGCTAACACTCAGTCCCCCTATTTTGTAGCTGTCTGGGAAGAATACACTAAGGCCAGTCGCCAAGTACACCTAGTCACATGACCAAGGAATAGACTGGAGGCACCAAATGGCTAGGATAAGAAAATACCAACTTTCTAAAAGTGGCATTTTCAGAAGTGTAACTTTATAATCTGGCTTTCCCTTTAAGGAGGATTTTAAATTGAAATTCCTTAGATAGAAACACGACATTTCTACCTGCTCCTAAATAAAAGTTACCAATTATTAAATGCAATAAGGTTGCCCTATGTTATATTCTGGGAGGGGCATGCCTCAGAGTAGTGAAAAACGAATTTGTGAGTATTTAACTAGCAAGACACGTAAAACTTAAAATTGCTGTTTTTTGTTGTTGTTTTTTTAAAACCTTTTTATTATTACAAGCAATAAGGCACATACAATTCTGACAATACATAGTATAAGTGCATTCCAGCGATATACATTCCGACAACATTTTGCCTACTGTCAGTATTTAGACCATAACCTTCGACAACATTACACATATGAGTCTTACATTTCCCCTCCATTCTCTTCCTCCGAGTCCTCTTCCGACTGCACCCTAGGAGGTTCACAGATGTATCCCTGAAATTTATTCCAAGCCCCCCACACTTTATTCCATTTTCGTGGACCATCTTGGTTAATGTATACTGCTTTTTCGGTCACCATGGCTGTGTCCAAGTCTTTACACCAAGCTTTGAGTGTCGGTATCTCCTCCGAGCACCACTTCTGTGCGATGTTGCGCTTTGCAACCATTATTCCTAATGTAGTCCATTCCTGTGCCGGATGTGTAAGATCGTTTGGTCCCCAAACATTTAACAAATAACTCTTGGGCTCCGGCACCAGTGACACTTCCTCTACTTGCGATATTGTCCTCATTACCTTAACCCAATATTTAGCGATTCTCGGACATTGACATAGTGTATGATAAAATGTCCCCTCATCCCCAGAGCGCCTCCAAGCAATACGGGTGTGAAGCTTTCCCTATCCTGCAGAGGGTAAGTCTGGTATAATAAGTACGGTGTAATATTTTGAGTTGCACCAACCTAAGCCTTGAGGGTATGCCCACCTCCCGCGGGGATGCCGTTGCTTCCCGCCAATCGGTGTCATCGAGTTCCCCAACATCTCGGGACCATTTTCCCCTGAGTGCCATAGTAGGGTCCGGTAAGTTGTTGACCAACTTTCGGTAGGTGAAAGAAGTGGCTTGCTTTTGCATATAGTCTGTAAGTAATCTATCTTCTAAGGGGGTGGCTTCCAGAACTTCGGTACCTGCTGGCAAGGCTACTTGTATTGCATGTTTTACTTGCAGACAGCAAAATATTTCCGAGGGCGCCAGCTCGTATTGTTCCCTAAGACTTTCAAACGTGATTATCTCCCCTTTGCTCCACATGTCGCCCACCGTGGAGATGCCGATTGCATCCCATTGGGCAAACCCCTTACTGTTCTTGAGCCGTCCCAACCCTTTGGTATCCCATAGTGGAGTAAGTTGGGTTATGGCTCCCCACCAGCCCAATTTAGCGTGCGCCTTATGCCATAACCTGATTGTGTGTTTTGTGGGTCAAAGCAATGAGGGGGGTCGTTTCTCATTATGCAGCGCTGACTGACATCATACCTTCTGCCCCTAGTCCATGTCTGTCTGCCTTAAAAGCGGGGTCCGTTAAAATAGCAGTTTTAAATTCACTGAACTATAGGCGGCTTAGGGCCTACCTTGGGGGTGACCTATATGTATTAAAAAGGGAGTTGCAGGCATGGCAAGGGGTCTATTTTTCTAGATGGATTTGGCAGTTTAAAACTGCATACAGGCTGCAATGGTAAGCATGAGGCACGTTTTATGGGGCTGCTCAGATGGGTGGCACAATAAGTGATGCAGGCCCACTAGTAGCTTTTAATGTTCCAGCCCTAGGTATATTGTCGACCCAGGAATTTAGAAATAAGTAAATTAAATATGCCAATCGGGTGTAAGCCAGTATTACCATGTCTTAGGGAGTGACCTCAGGCACTTGAGAACTGGTTAGCTGTGCTAAAGTGCACAGAGTCCTTGCAAAAACGAATTCAGAGAGACGGGTAAAGTTTGGGGTAAGACCACCCTAAGGTTGACCGGGCTAACAACAAAAAGTGTTCTTTAACCCCTTCAGTGCCCCGCCCTTTTCCCGCCCTGTGCCGGCCCTTTCATTAGCGGGCGGGGTTCATGACGAGATAGTCTCGTCATGGGCACAGCGCAACCGCGCTCCATGGCGAGACCATCTCGTCATGGGCACTGAAGGAGTTAAGGGAAGTGTGTGTGGTTGGTTTTTTTTTTTCTTCAAACAATGAATTTGCAGTCTAAAACAAGTAGTAAGTTGAGGGCTATATGTCACTTGAAGGTTTGATGAATACATTCTTTGTTTTTGCAAGCATTACATAAACACGATATGGTAGACCTTTCATTGGTTCATGCAGTAATGAGCCAACAGTTCAGAGATAAAGGAACAGACACATTTATGACCAATGCATCTCCCTCAACATATCTGGATATAATGGGGGACACGCCACAATGCCAGAGAATGCCAGGCATATTTATTGTTTTAAGTTCTGGCAACATTTTGACTCTGGTGTACACACTAAAGGAATCAGCGATATTTTTAAAAATCTTTATTATAAGCCAGTATCTGATAGAGACTTTTAACTGCAGATTCCTTACCTTTGAATTTCCCAGGCGTCAGGCTGGATCCGGAAACTTTTGCTGAGCAATAAATACCCCTTGCACGTGCCACCGGGTGGCTCCGTTTGACTCCATGTGACATCGTCTGTAGCATTGGTTATGACGTTAAAGTGCCTCTGTAGGCACCACCCCGGTGCGCGGATGTCAGTTTTTTTTATTTCCTCTCCAGTTAAGCGACAGTCTGGAAAGAGCTACCCCTCTGTCGCTTTTTGACAGGTTTTTCCTCGGCTTTTGGCGAAATTAATTTTTTTTTTCTCCATCTTCATGTCTTAGAGGAAGACCGGTTTCAAGCCGTGCGGTGCCTGCCACTGCATGATGCCGGTCCCTGACCTCCACCTAGTCTGTCTCTGGTGTATCAAGTGTGACCACGACACAGTCTTTCTCGGACTGCCAGGCCATGGCTCCGAAGGCCTTGATGGGGCGCGCGATGAAGCTCCTATCGGCCTGATAGTCTACACTGTCGAGTGAGACTCCGCGGAGGTCCCGGTCCAGATCGAAGAAGAGGAGGTCGCGGAACTGCTCCCGGAACCTTAAGTCCTCTTCATCCCACTTGAGGTCCTCGAGACACTCTGGGAAGAGGCATAAGAAGAAGAAGTAGAAGCGGACCTCATCTGTTGACAAGAGAGGTAAGGAGCCACCAACGCCCTTGGCACGGTTCGGCAGAGCCTCCCTCCCTTTCCGGGAGCTGGAGTACCCCCGTATAATAAACAAATTTTACGAGGCCATGCTCTGCGTATTTGAGTGGGCTGACTTCTCTGGTGAGCCCTTGGGCCCCGTGAAGTTGGAAGGGGCCCCATCGGGTTTGACACTATCAGCTCTGGCCACGGCACCAGTAGGGCCTCATGGATCTGATCCGGGTAGGCGCCGGTCGTACCAACGTGACCGCCTCCGGCGTCAGACCCGAAGTCGGTGCCTGCCCCATCCTCATCCCTGGCGGCAGGGAGTCGGAACGATGTCGCTCGATGAAGATTCCGGCACCGATTGAACCCATGGGCTCTATGTTGTTGCCTGAGCACTTTGAAGATGTGCTAGGCTCGGGAGAGGAATGGGAAGGGTCTATGGACCCTTTGGAACACCAGGATGACTCTGCAGACATTTGTACTGGTATGGGGAACTTGTAGAAGCCTGTGGACAAGACACTTCTCCAGATACTGGCATGCTCTCTCCGCCAACAGTGGCTACAGGGGAGGGGGCATCCTATGCCATGGTGGTAAAGAGGGCAGCTGAGGTCCTTGGACTAGAGCTGCCCACAGTGCACGTCAGGACTAATCTGTTGACAGAAGTGCTTCAACCTGGGGCTTCCACTTCCGGACCCCTTTTGTCCTTTAATGAGGCACTTACAGACATCCTTCTAGGCTCGTGGTCCAAGCTTAGCACAGGGGCTCCTGTGAATAGGACGATTGCACGCCGCCATCACCCAGCACCTGGCGATCCAAAGTTTCTCAGCCAACATCCCACCCCTGAAAAGTTTGGTGGTGCAGGCCAATACTTCCCAGGGCGTGTTCCTTTATGCCTCTCCGAATAGGGAATCCAAGAGGTTTGATTAATTTGGTAAGAAGTTGTTTTCTTCCTCCAGCCTGGTGAATATCGCATGCTTATTGGGCTGTTTCTCCCACTCCCTTTGGAAGATGGTTGCGCAAGTGCTGCCACAAGTCCAGGAGGAGGCCCGGGCTGTGCTCTCCCAAGCAGTCAAGGATGAGAGACATGCAGCAAGTCACCATACAGTGTGGCCTAGATCCGACCGATTCTCTGGACAGATAGATTTAAATGACCGTGGCCTTGAGGCGCCACGCCTGGCTCAGAACAACTGGCTCCTCATGTGATGTCTAGTCCAATCTGATAGTAACCATCATTTTGGAGGGAAAGGCCGATTCAGCCCTGGTCCGGTTCAACGACTCTTGAACTACGGCCAGATCCTTGGGCCTCTCCTCCATTCCTCATGGCAAGTCTTCCTTTTGCCCCTATTGTGGCAACGGAAGGGGTTTCCAGCTGCTTCAGTCCTATCCCAGCCACCGTTCCTGCACAGACTGCCCAAGCTGTGCGGCGACATGGAGGCCATATGTCGTCGGCCACCCTGCCTCCAGCAGTCGCAGCCTCCAAGCACTCTTAATCTGAGCCTGTAAGACCACTACCCCAGTTGGCGGGAGAATTTGTCATCATCTCTCCCACTGGAGATCCATAACATTGGACAAGTCGGTCTTAGATTATTCAGCAGGGCTATTCTCTGCCTTTCCTCTCTTTTCCTTCTCCCATTCTGCCAAATCCGGAACTGCTGATGGAGGATCATTTAAAATTGCTCCAGGAGCTATAGACTGTCCCAGTTTCAGAAGTAGACAGTGGTTGTTATTAACACTACTTTCTGATTCCGAAGAAGAACAAAGGGTTGCGGCCCATCTTAGATCTTTGGACCGTCAATCTCTTCCTCAAGAAGGAGAAGTTCAAGATGCGGACTCTAGCTCGGGTCTGGTCAGCCCTAGACCAAGAAGACTGGGTAGTAGCGTTGGACCTGCAGGATGCTGTTCAGAATATTTCGGTAGCCGTGATCTCTCTAGCAGAGGCAGCAGTGAACAGATATTATAACACCTCTAAGCCATTTATATTGAGAAAAATAAACCTCGTGATTTTGATGTATGTTAGGAAAGAAATTGTGAGAATACATGACTATACAAACAAGAAGTACACTATCAAAACACACAATATATATATAGTGCATGTTGTGCACATCATTAAACAATATTGAAAATAAACGCATCAGCCATTGCAAATAATTTATTGTATGTTCTAAGTGTATGAAGAACTGCACAAAATAGTTTGCGCCTCTGAAAGACATAAGTCAAATGTATTTTAACCAATTAAAGTAAATCATTTTGTTTGAAAGACAGATTTTAATGAGAGCATTACTTGTAGCCAAAAGAGTGGTGCTAAGTAAATGGAAGATCATCTGAAAATAAATATACCTCACAGAAGATATGAGACCTAAATGGGTCGAAACTGGTCTGGAGTTGCTTGTGGTCCCTTCTGGAGGGGGCCCCTCATGGCATTTCAGGACAGACTGTTTACGTGAGGAACTAGGTCAGTAGTGATTTGCATAAAGCGGGCTTTTTTGTCTGTATTGTTAAGGTGGGTGAAGAATGATGAACTGGAATGCGGCCCGAGCGATTGATAGTGGCTCGCATTAATTCAAGCATTTCATCCTACACCTCATTGTTGTGCTAATTTTATCGTCTCAAACACATATCCTAGAAAACTGATCTTCTGGACCGGGACAAACTCTAACTTGTCCCCATTTATGACAAAATCTAGCCCTTTCTAGTAAGGTTACCGTCATTTGAGGTTACACCTTTTGGCAGCCTGAACATTGGTTCATTAGAAGGATGTCACCCATATACACTATTAACTGGTTTTGCTGGTCTGTAGGGCCTCTATGATCAGCTTAAGAACCTTAGTGAAACACAAAGGGGCTGAGGATAGGCTGAACAGAAGCACCACTAACCTGTAGGCGTCAGATTTTCAATTGAACATTAGAAATCTTTGATTGAATGCCAAATCTGCATTGTCTTTGTCTCGCCATCCAGGCGCTTGGATGTAGGTTACCCCTTAGAAGATGGCTCCCCATCATCTTTAAATGGTGCTAAACCAACCATTCTTTGAACCTCTGCAGATTGATGATTACCCATATCTTTTCCTTTTCTCTGAAGAGATTGCTCACAAACTCCCTTGGATGAAGAGATCAGATAGATCACTGCTCCAGTAGAGTCTTTTCCTCTTGTTTGTTAAAGGACTTATGTTTTTTTTTTTTTTAAATAGAAAGGTTTGGGCCGATCTCTTTGAACAGGCGTTCCATAGAATTCTAATTGAAAAATAACCAGGCAACCATGGTTATTTCCTGCCACCTGTGAAGAAATATGCCCAGCCTGTCTGTTTGGTTGGGAAAATTGCATGATCCTTACCTAAAATTCCTCATAGAGCTCTGGCTGTTCCCTGAAAAGCCCCCCTTAAACCCTGACCTTGATTGGTGCAGTCTATCGGGAGGAAAGCACCAAATTTCTTTTGTTCTTCCAATTTAAATGTTCCCTCTCTGGAAAGCTGGAACAAAGAATTACCATTGAGCATACCCTTCCTCTACGGGCCTTTCCAAAAACCTTTTGATCAAAGACTTTTTTTCATGGACTGCTGGGCTTTACCACGGGACCTAAAGTTAATGATTATTTTTCTTAATTCTTTTATAAAGGTGTCATTGAAAAGACCTCCCTCTGTCATTGATCCCGCTCCAGGAGCCGCTAACTCCCCTAGCATTCAGTGGAAAGAACACAGTTTGTGTTCCTGAGGAAACCTATTGTCCTCTCTGCCCAGCCAGACCAAATATTTGAAATAGTCATATTGCCAGATTCCCCGGTTTCTTCAGTCCGAACCAGACTTTTTTACTGGCAGTCTGTATCCACTAGCTTGCTTGTCATGCATTCCATGTGCGGTCAGACCCTTTTCGGGGGGTTTTGAAGAAATTTGCCTTGAAAAGTAGCTGCCTTACTATTCATTTCGGGCATCAGAGCAGCCTTATCATCCCAGGATGATCTGTGACATTCCATCCTCCGGCAACCTCTTCCCTCTTTATCTTACGTTTATGTGACCTGTTGCAGACAACATGAACCACTTTCCCATCTGAAATCTGCTGAGCAGGAAGGTGTGGTATACAGTCTCTGGTTCTAGCATGTGTGAAACTCCATTATCGGATGGATCATCTAGGGTTTTATCTTCTAAACTTGGATGCCTCTGCATCAGAGCGCCAAGTCGACAAGATCCTGCTTCCTCGCCAGAATTCTTATGACTGTCAGAAATGTACTCATCGTGTAATTCCAGGTTCATGCATAGGATGAGGATCTAGCGACAGTTTATGCTTTCTTTAAAAATGTGTCCCTTAGATGCTAAAAGGTATCCTCTGGCACCCCTGCAGTACTCTTCCACTTTGCTTTCTGTAGTTTTTCAGCCTTCTGGTTTGGTATTCTGTGGACAAAATGTACCCTGGGCCTTTTCCAACTGCTGGTTGGTGGTAGTGACTGGGCAGCAGCCAGCAACAGGAGCTCTAGGGCAGGGGCTACTGCTCTCTTTAGTGAGGAATCTATGGCTTCCGCTAATTCTTCCCCAAAGATGGAATGCTCCCCCTGGATCTATTTGAAAAAAGCTACTCCAGGACCCTGCCATGAAGTTTTGGGTCGGAAAAAAGGTGGCAAGAAAACCCTGAATAAATATTGCCACAGCTAGGGCCTAGGACCAGTGCTCATTTAGTTACTTTTAGTTTGGTGGGAGTATTCCTGCCTAGCACTTGCTGCTAGGAGGGAGTCCTCCCACATTTCACCTCTCGAGTTGAGATACAGGGACTGGCAGGCTAAATACAAACTGGGTTTAATCGCTACAAGTATTTAAGTCAAAATAGCCCTGATGCTACTCTCCCTACCTCTCAGGCAGAGGACTTCTGATATCTGCAAGCAATTCAAAAGAGAAGGAGAGAGTGGATGCCACTTGCCTATGGCACCCTCTATTGGTTTGGAGTGCTATATTGCCTGCACCACAATTATGGAGCCCACCCACCTCAGAGAAGATAAAGTTGCACCTCCGTGTCCCAACCTTGGCAGCTGCCGGTCGTAACTCGTGCCAGCTCAAGGATCTGTAGGATGACTCGTTCCTTGGTATCTGCTGGCAAGTGGGTGGCGGTCTACTAAAGGTTGGACTACTAAAGCAAAAAACACTGTAAGAAGTTCATAAGTCACATTAAGAAGCCAATCTAGCGAGCGGTAGAAAGACCATAAAAAACAATGTCATCCAGATATAACAATAGTCCAGAATAGCACCTAAGCTTGATTGTTGTTTTACATCTGTCCGCATTTGATTGGTTATGGGACTGTTTTGTATGGACTCGTGGGATATGTAGTCCATTAGTTTGATGTATTTTTACTGTTTGTTATGGCTGCTGATTAAATAAACGGAAAATGAAGTGCATAATCCTCCTGTCTGGTACTGACCTAGAATTGAATTGCAGATACAACATAAAATTTAAATGGGTTAGAAGTGAGAAGGTTTGAGTGCCTGGAATTAACAGCAGAGGGATCTACGGACGCAATGGCTGTAGAAGATGATTTCATAAGCCTATCTGTAGAAGTGCTTTTTTATGGATTTCTTGAAATGTAGAAAACTGCCTTTTCCTGAAGACGTTGAGGATGTCATCTTCAAAGAGAGTAGGCGTGTTCGTGTATTGTTCTGCCCCCAAAATGTTTGTTTCTCGCCTGTTGCACAGAGTTTATGTTTAGAAGAACATCCTTAGGTGACTGGGAAAGACAACATCAGTTCAGAAAAGGGATGTACTTACCTTAAATTGTTTTGTGAACGAGACAAGATTTTAAATTCGACCCATTCATGATTTTTCCTTTTGTATTCTTACTTTCTGTGCTTGTGGTACAGGAAGGTTCCTTTTGCAAACGTGATTAGCAGAGCAATTACAACTGTTTTGTTGATTAACAAACTATCACAAAATCTGGGATTTGCGATTAAAATAAGCACATTTGATGTAGTAATTGTGCCCCCCCGTAACACTTTCTGCAGTATAGAAACATTTAAGAGTTTTGGTGAGTAATCTTCAGCACATTCCTTTCCATATTTATTTTATTTGAATCTGTTTATCCTTTGCACGCTCATACTTTCCTATGGACTCCATAGTTATTTTCTAATTTACAAAGAAAAGCATTAAGATTATCCCTATGTAAAATAAGATTTTTTTTTCTCTCTGTTTAGGTTGCACCTAGGCAGCTCTTACACTGTTCCTTTGAGACATGTTGCGTACACTTTGTAGGCTTACAGCCTGCCCACTGCCTTTTTATTTGTTTCTTTGATTGTCCTTCATAAATGCTAGCTTGCTGGTGGTTAATCCTTCCTCTTTGTTCCTCCTTTTTGTTTTGTTTCCTCCCACAGAGCACTGCCTAATTACTGGTATCTTTACACCTGTGTTTGTTTTGGGGGACTATTTTTTTCTCTTCACTTGTGTATGTCTTTGCTTGTTCAACTTGTTGCTCGTGTTTCGTTTTCCCCTGTCTGCCCACCCCTCTGTGCTGTCCTTGCTTACACATACACCCACCCTTCCCATTTCTCTTTATTGTTGCTTACCCAGTCATTAGCCCTCCTCTTCTTGTCGTTGGATGCTGTAAATATGTATGCTTGTGGGTTATTTAACTGGTGGAACCCAGTCTACCCTGCTGCTGCCCTTATTATCCTTGTAGCGCGATAACAAACGTTGCTTGTGAGTAGCCAGATGCGCCACTCGTTGCCGAACCACGCACAACACCTTATCTGCTACCATGTGCAAGGGACCGGCAGAAACAGAATGGGTTCTCTTGTTAGTCCCTACTAAGCAGGTACTCTCCTGCTGAAGCGTGGAATGGAATAAGTAAATCGGTGGTATCAGCTGGCCACTGTGGGGCCGCATCTGCTGCACGATACCCTCTACGACATTTTTAACTGCTCAGTTTCCGTATTTTGGTGTAAAGAACGCTCATGAAGTAAATACTTTTTGGTATTTTGGTAGGAAAACGCTTTCTGCTTTTTGCGTGGTTGAGTGTTCGTGCCTCTATTACGATAGTTGAAACTACAGTTACAGGTAAAGCATTATGATGTGTGGTCTTCAACTGCAACGTAAAAGACTTCAAAACGCATGTGCTTTCTTTTTTACTAAGGATATTAAAAAATAATAATACATTTAATTATCAAAACTTCAACATGGCCACCGAAGTACGTATAGTCACCTAAGTTCTGGGGTGGTGTCTTTAAATGCACAGTGACGAGCCGCAAGTACATGCATGGGGAGGAGTTCAACTGTGACTATTCTTTTGAAAACCTGAGGGGAGGATTTATAAATTCTGACTAGGGTGGTGTCTTCAATGAAGCCGTGCAGTCCTGGTCTGCACGTACACCCACCCTTCCCTGTCTTTTTATTGTCGCTGACCCTGCCATTAGCCTTCCATCCCTTGTTGTTGTTTTTTGCGTCTTTTAACATAGTAATGGCATATAACTTCGAGGGGGTCTTCTTTTAAAAAGAAATGTTAAATGAGATAAATAAAAGTGCTGTTTGCTGACAGAATGCCTCCCTGCTCCAATGAAAAGAGAGGAAAATAGGGTGATGTCTTGTCCACGTCCTGCTGAATCTTGTTTACTCTGCGTTTTCAAAAGTGTTATTCCTTTCAGGGAGTAGAAATTGGTTTTGCGATCGACATTTAGCCTCGCTTGCTGCAGGGTTTAAGAAAAAAATAGGTGCATTTTTAAATCGTGCACATTGGATCGATGAAGGCTGGCATTTCTTGCTAGAGTAGTGTTTTTTATTTTTCATTTAAATTTTAACCCAAATACCTTGTAGAACTGGAGGTCGTTGTAAGGCAGAAGGTTTTCTCACAATCTTGTTTCTTTTGTATTATTTTAGTCACACTTCTGCGAGCATGGGATTCTTTTGGGATTCTCTCGCCCTAGTTCACGCCCACACAAGTGTGATGGGCAGAATGCAGCTGGAAAGACACCCTGAAAGAAAATTTCTGGCTTCCAATTTGCGATTCAGTGGTGTGGGTGCTTTGGGGGCTGCGACGGAGGGAGGGTGTGACAAACCACTTTTGAGTTGCTTTAATTATAAGGCATCTTATGGTGGTGCTGGGCACAGCTCCCTGTACCTATCTCAATTGGAGTATGGATATAATTTTGAGGGACTAGCTAGTTTTAAATTTGTTTCCATGTTTCCCTCTTGTTGAATTTAAAAATATTACACATGTGTAAACAAGTGATATTTTGCAGCAGAAAGGGGAAACATTCACACTCCCCTCCTCCAGCTCTCAGGCCATTTCAATTGCAATGGTCAGTATGTTAGTATGGAGGAAGTAAGCATTCAAACGTACGTTTTGGTGTTTTGTGGAAATCTTGGAAATGCAAACGGGGGACACATTTTAATAAGGTGAGCACTGTTCAGAGGGGGCAACATTAGCAACACTTGCTTAAGTGCCTGTATATTATTGTATTTGTGTTATGTGCTATATTATTGCACTGTCACACACTTATAAGGACCAAAAGGCGAGACCTATTGGCTATGCCAATGCTTGTTTTTGTATGTACTTGTTCTGAAAATATATGTTTTAGCTTTAAAGTCTGAACCTTATGGTTTTCTAAAAAATGTTCATCTAAAATGGAAATTGTGCGATATTGAATTTTGAAGCGAACTCAAATGCGGACTCACTTTATTGGTAGAGTGGCACTGAATAGTTTTGATAGACGCAGAATGTCATCTATAATGTGAATTGTTTCCTTTAGTAACGGGTATGGGAGGCTCACGGAGGATCACTGGACGTGTCTAAGCAGTTTCCCCTGCCAATTAGATCTCTGGCCAGAGGTACTGCTGTGTGGTGCTGGTGCCCAGATCCTTGTTTGAAAGTGTTTTCCTATAAATGATACAGACACTTAAAGTTAATATCTTGACTTACAATACCAAATTAATAAATCATGAAAGCGAATTACCTTAATAGTTTCACAGAGCTGCATTGAACCTAATGTGTTAGTCTACAGAAGATCGTGCTTACTGGCAGCTAACTGCCAGTTAGGCCTTCGCGTTGGTACAAAAACGGCTTCAATACTAGTCCGCCATTCACTTCGCAGATCGCCAGCATGACTTCGAACAGCCTTCAAACAATGCCGTTAAGGTTAATTTTCACTGCATGGAGTATTGCACATTACACTTTCTATGTTTTAAGGCCCAGGATGGAAATGCATAAACATAATGGATGTTTTGATAGCACACTCACTCAGGGCCTCTGTACGAGGTACCAGGATGCTGGGGTGTTATTTCTGTACTCCTGGCGTTAATGATACTGTATCTACATGGGAATGGAATTAATAGTGATCCTTGTTAATCCTGAGAATACCACGAATAATGATAAATTAGCAGTGGAATTAGGAACTGTGTCTAATTGCCCCTTTAATCCCTCATTCTCCTTAGCAGTTTCGCATGTGGATTTCAGTTACTTAAGCTGAAATTTCTTGGTGGAAATATCAGAGGTCCACTGTGGGCCTCATAATTCCTGAAGTGGATGCAAACATGGCTATCAGTCTCCTTGAAAATGTGGGCCTCTCCTAAGGAGGGCCTTAATTCTCCAAGCTGTTTTACAGTTGCAGCATGTGCAACTCTATTGATCATGCTCAATTGTTTTAAAACAAACAACGTCCTTTTTGTCTATGGGAAATTGAATACTTTCTTAAAGGGTCCACTTGCTATAGTGCTAACATAAAAATATTTCTCATTGTCTCTGGTTCAGGACTGAGACCCACATGTCTGTGACTCCAGCTCCTAAACCTATCTCTTATCCTAGGAATGCAACTAACATACATGACACTACTCACTACACAGTCACTTAATCACACTCTGGTCCTCCTGCTATCTTCTTTAGGTAAGGACACCTATAGTGCAGGTCCTTCAGATTGTATCACATCAAGATTCCTTGTTTCATAAATCACTTAAACTTTCATCGGAAACAGTTTTCACAGTAGCAACCCAACTCCTAGACCATTAGTGTCAACTTTCTTCTTTCCCATAAGACAGATAGCTGCTTGCCACCAACGTTGACCTCTTGCTGTATTCCTTTGATAGTGCACATTTCGAAATCCTCCTCTTCCTCAACAAGACATTACAAGGCTTTTCACAGAAAGAGAATTGAAGTGTTTTATCAAACCATTGACTCGAATGCCTAAAGTGGTTCCACGTTCAGGGGTGTGTGATTATTCAGTGAATACAAAGTAACTGTTTCATTTCTACAGGATCCATCACTGTATTAATCTGAAAAGCTTAACATTTTGAGGGTTGGAAGAAATTGGGTTACTGGTTGAAGGAGGGTGAAACCTTACTTAAGCAGCAACCACAATCCTTGTCAGCATGAAGTCACAAGCAAACCCCAAATTAACCTGTGCACAACCCTCTGGTAGCTTGGCATAGAGCAGTCAGGCTTAACTTTGAAGTGCTGTATAAATACTTTACACATTTCCTTTCCACTAATAAAGTGAAAACGCAACACAAGACAAATCCCACATCAATTTAGAAAAATAGAGCAAAATGTATTAAAAAACAAGACCAAAAATGGCAGACACCCAGTTAATAGAACTGGAGGTATGCAATTTGAAAGACTTGAGTGAAAATAGCATAGAAAAGCCCACGGCACCACTCGCGACCATCTGGTCATGTGAGACCAGAATAAAGTCACAAGTTCAGGCCAACTGTGATGGTGCACGGGTCAGGTACCAGGTTAGTCCAGCTGAAAGAGTTACCTTCTCAGCCTATCAACAAGTTCTCCTCTCGTGGACGAAGGGGCCGCGGGAAGCAGGGAGATTGTTGTGGGTGTCCGTTTAAGTAGCACGAAGATCTGGATGGGCGTTCCGGGTGGTCAATGCTGTAGTGCGAAGATCCTGTTGGTGTCATGGATGCTCAGAGCTGGAGCTATGCGTTTGCGGTCGATGCTGAAGTGCAAAGAGTTGGTTCGTCCGAAATTTCCTTTGCCGGCTTGCACGTGCTGCAAGGTCTTGGTGCGAATGGGCCCGTTGAGTTCTCAAGAAGCCCAGAATCTTCAATAGAGCTCAACTGAGGCCACACCAAGAGTCTAGGACCTGAGGGCCCCACTTGGGGGTCAGGAACTCACTCTGGCAGAGGCCAGCAGGGCTCAGGCAGGTTCAGGCAGCAGGTCAAGTGGTCAATTGCAGGGAATCTCTGGAGCTTATGTCCCTGCAGCTTAGAATAGGAGGTTGGCTGGCTAACCCTTGTAGTCCGGGATGACGGGTGCTGGTCCAATGTTCTTCTCTACAAGCAGGGCAGCAGAGAAGCAGGACAGCAGAGTGACAGTCTATCTTCTGTAGTATTCACAGGTCCAGAAGTGTACTAAAGAGTTGATATAGGAGGTACAGTATTTATACTTGGTGCCTCCTTTGAAGTGGGAGAAGCTTCTAGAGGTTTCCCTTTTGAAGTGCCCAAGTTTCCTGGCTCCAGACTAACTTTCACGATCCTTTGTGTGAAGGCAGGACACAACTTATTCGGGTGTAAGTGGGGCTGTGCCCAAGTCTGCCCCATCCTGCCAGTGATGACCCGTGTAGGCACACTTGCGCTCTCTGTGTATGGCTGTCTAGGAGGAATACACCAAGTCCAACTGCCAATCACAACCAGTCATGTGATGCAGAGCTAGGCTGCAGGCACTAATTGACTAAGGCAGGAAAATGCCAACTTTCTAAAAGTGGCATTACCAAAATTGTAATAAAAAATCCGACTTCACCATAAAGAGGGTTTTTAATTAAAATTCGAAAGACATGGAAAACTTGAAAGTACATATCCTACTTTATACACTGCACCCTGCCCTCTGGACTGTCTAAGGTCTACCCTAGATGTGACTTATATGTATTAAAAGGGAAGGTGTGGGCCTGGCATAAGGTTTATTTTGCCAGGTCGAAATGGCAGTTCAAAACTGCACACAAAGGCTGCAACGGCAGGCCTGATACAAGTTTCAAAGGGCTACTTAATTGGGTGCACAGTCAGCGCTGCAGGCCCACTACTAGCATTTAATTTACAGGTCCTGGGTACATATCCTATCACTAGGGATTTAGAAGTAAATTAAATATGCCAATTGTGGATAAGCCAAGGTTACTGTGTTTACTGTGTTTTAGGGACTAATCTGTCATGTAAGTGCACATGAGTCCTAAGGCCTGCAAAAACAAGATCAACAGAAAATGGAGGAGGAAGGCAAAAAATGTGGGGGAAGACCACCCTAAGGCTGACAGGTCAAACCACAGGACCCAAGGAATACACAATTTCTTAGTACTGTGCCACAGATTAACACACTGGTAACCAGAATGTGCTTTTCTTTTCACATACACACATTTTCTACCCCTTTCTTTTGCTTGACCCATATGTTTTACCAAATCATTATGAATATGTTGCTACTATATTATTAGCATCTGCTACTGGACCTAATGATAAAAGCTTGGGACAACGTGGATGTTGTGCTTGTGTATTCCACATTCCTCAAAGTTCATCTTGCACAGTTACAGGCTGTGCATTAAGGCACAACCCGACATACTGTATCCTCACATCATTGTAGACGATTACTATGCAGGATTGGGCCTATTCTTGTTCTCCGCTCACAAAAGAGAATGGAGGATAAAACTTGTACCCCCACTTTCATGGCGATCTATCAACGTGCCTTTTGTATTCACAGCAGATTCCGTTTTACTAACCTGCTTAACCACTTGGGCAGTAGGATGACTGAGCACCTAATGTTTGAATCCAAAAGGTGTTGGTTTGTTGGTTCTGCTTTCTCAATTGTAGTACCTCCATTTTTGTGAGAGCTGCTTACTGTTGAACTTATTCTTCATCGTTAATAACACTCGGCTGGCTTTCTGCCAGTATCTAACATTCCCTTTCTGGACATGACGCTGTCTTAATAGTTGGTATCTGTTTTTCCTAGTGTTTCTTTCCAAAGATGCACTCTTAGGCAAGGTCCTAAAGTCCCTCCCACTTGTTACAGATAGATTCAGATGTATTTTACTGCTCTGTTAGATGGATACCCGCGTCGGCGGACACGTGTACAGGACATTGGGGTCAGATTAGGGGTGTTTGAAATCCTTTTTTTTTTTTTTTTTTTTTTTGTCGAAATGGATAATTTTCACGAAATTGCACGTCTTCAAAATGTTTTTTGCTGTTCTTCTTTGCAACTATATACCTCGAACAGAAAAGGAACAAGACCACGGCAGAAGACTAGCTCAAGACAAAATGTCTCTCAGTAAGACGGTTTCTACTTCTGCTAGTTACCTGCAGACAAAAGTCGCATGACATTTCATTTTATGTAAAATTGTGAAATTCTTAAACATTTCGTGTAACGATCGACTCCGGATATATGCAAGACGACGTTGCGGTAATAGAAATTGTGCAAAGTCTTAAATCTAATCCGTACAAGACTCCAATATTTACTTGTGATTGGGGCGGGGTAAGGGGTTGTTTTTGGAGGGTTAGAGGTAGTCTAGCATGCAGATCGGCTACAGTGCAATGGTACCATTGTTGATTACTTGGTTAGTGGAAAAACGTAACCACTTGTCGGCGCGGGAAAAAAATGACATTCAAATGTACTTGAAGACAAGTCTGTTTGATATATCAATTGCGTTTTGGATGCATTTTGCAGTTCTGGGACTGGCTGTAGGTAGGCTAATCCATATGTCGTGTAATTTTTACCTGTCAATTTAGCACATCAAATTCTCACATTTTGTTCCCAAGATAATGTTTTGACTTCATTTTCGCATTCAACTAACTGACCATCTCTACAGAAGAATTACTTTTAAATATATTGCACAAAATAAAATAATGCAGCCAACGGAGGTTGACTTTAGTATTTGTTGTATTCCAATAGAAAAACAGTTTAATTGCTCAGGTGCTTGTTACATTCAGTGCTGTCAATTGTCTTTGTATTCATGTCCATTGTCGATGTAGCTTGGGGAGGAGCAGATGTTTGATCAAGTATCCTGATGCGCTGCTTTTTAGGTCTCGCCTTGCTATCGCGTAAGCGATCGCAAAGCGAGACTATAGTAAGGGGCTTTTAACAGTGCTCGGAAAAGCGGATTGCATGGCGAGCACGCGCACAATCACGCGCATCGTGCTGCCATGTAATCCGTTTGTCATCGCACTTCAAAGGGTCCGCTCCCCCGCCTGGAATGCGCTCCCCCGCCAAGCGCGCGCGCCACGCTCCGCCGGGCTTGTCTGCATTCAAATGTACTTGCATTAAAACACGCCTGCTGGATTGACTGTTGCCATGATTCATTTAGCTCCTTCGCGACAGGCCAACATACCGCAGTAGTGCTCAGAAGCTTCAAGAACAAGTAGTCAGTGTGGCATCCTCAAATAATGGCATGCTCCTTTCAAGTATATAAAGGTTTAGCGAATATGTAGAGAGATATATTTCTTTGCGCATATACTAGCGAGTGCGCATTTTCTACTTCACAGCACTGTGAAAAATGAACCTCTCTTTTACCGACCTAAAGAATGAATGTCTGGTTTGCACAGCTCGGATTTGAACCTGTGCACATTGGTTATGCAGCGCAGTGAGAACTGCTCACTGAGGTAGGACCAGGGGCGTGGCTCAGTTAATCGTAATAGAACGAGAGACTGAGGTTTCTCAGCAAGCGACATATTGTAGCCACCGATAAAAGACACTGGACGGGCTGGGCATGGTTTGTGGTAGGATTGAGCTATGAAAATTAGATTGGTATTTGGAAAAGTAAGGAACATGCTGAGTAGCATTATTAAAAATATAGAATCATAGCGGTGGGTCTTCTTCTTTTAACCTGGTGATTCCTAGGGCTTATGGGGGGCTTGGGTAGAAGTTTTGTGCCAGACACGGCTAGGCTGTGGAATTCACTGCCGCTGGCATTCTGGAATTAAAGAAAGAAACTAAACTTCTCTCTTTTCATAAACTTTCAAAAACATGGTTATTTAAAAAAATACTAAAACAGGAACGCTAACTGTGGTTTTCGCTCCTCTATTTTTTTTAGTCTGTTTTCTATCGTTTGAAACACGCGCCTGTGCACCCTTGGGTATTAGTGCTCGTTACAAATTACATTTTCATTTCATTTTATATTTGTATAAACCAAGCCCATGACAGTGCAAGTTTTATAAAGTCGAACAAAGCAATGCTGCATTCACAGGGCAACACTAGCATGTATGCCCATGAGACAGGGCATTGTTCCACTTCTGTTCTATGTAGTGTGCCCGGCTTTGGCTTGGTTGATTCAGGTTTGCATTTTTTAATTGAATATTTTAGAACGGACCCTGGTTTAAAAAAAAAAAAGGAAGGTACAGTTCATAAGAAAAATGTTGCTGGCAGCCATTCGCGGACTCAGGGACTTAGTCCCCTGTTCTGAAGGGCTTGCAGCAAAACTAAAAATTTCTGCTGCCTTTTTTTCTTTCTTTTTTAAGTATATGAGAAGGGGGCATAAGTAGGCCCCTCCCCAGCCCATTTTGGGCCCCAGGTACCCCATCCCTAGCGGCCGGTTATAATAATTAAGGGGTGGAGATACACGCAGTCCTACTACCAGAGCCGATTTTGGCCTTGGGGACATCCTCCCCCGGGGCCCACTGAATAAATTGAGGGGAGGGGTGCGCAGCGCCTCTCCCGAGCCGAAGGTGGGCCCAGGGCCAATTTCAAAATGAAAGTAGAGTGGGGCCGTGCCCTGGAGACTCCATCCCCAAGTCCATATTCAACAAGCATTTGCAATGCAATAGGTCTCGCATTTATGAGAGTTTGAGCTATTGGCATTGTAAAATTACAATGCCTTTTATTTATGTTTTGGTTTTTACAACAAATCAAAGGCATCGTCATTTACAATGTCAGTAGCATAAACTCGCATAAATGCGAGACCTATTGCATTGCAAATGCTTGTTCCTTATGGGAGTGGGGAACTTTTCCTTCTGGTGCATGGACTTGACAGCTGCTTTATTTTGTGACTCTGCTAAGAAGCCACTAGTGGTGCCATTGAATCGAAGGAGACTAGTGACTCTCAGCATGAGTTGCGTTTGTTAATGTATTTCTGCTACGTTTTGTGGGTTAAACATAAAATATGAATAGTCATGTATGCAATAAAATATAATTATTGTAGTTCTGATTTTGAAAAGTGGGAGGGGAACATGCTTTTACATTATTCTAGGGAACAAAATTAAGATAGAGGTGCATTTCGTGTAAAGCCGTACTGAAGTAAGCACAGTTTAATTAAGAATGAGTGCTCCCTAAAGCATGTGTCTATTATTCGGTTTTAACCCCTTGTGTGCTCATGACGGAACCACGCCGTCATGAGCTACGGGCGGCGTGTGCTCATGACGGCGTGGTTCCGTCATGCTGCGGCCGTTGGCGGCCGCTCCTCCCACGCGGCACTAATTCCCCACCTGTGCGGGCGAAATAGAGAGTGGCCGGAGTCGTGACGGAACCACGCCGTCATGAGCACAGCTCGCCCGTGACTCATGACGGCGTGGTTCCGTCATGAGCATGGCGGCGCCGCGCTCACCCCTCACCCCCCCAGCGCTGCGGCGGAATTCGCGCCGCAGCGAAGGGGTCAAGTAATGTTTTTTACCCTGATGAATGTATGTGATTTAAAAAAAGATAGCATGGAAATGCCTTTGTGTAAAAGGCATTCAAAAAATGTATTAATTAGATCACTTTATGAGGTGCTCTATGCTACCTTTTAGTTACTTCTGCGCTCAGTACATGCGTTTTAGATGTAGGGTGTGAAGTGGGAGATCCTAGTATCTAATTGTGGAAGGTAGGATCCCTATGGAATAAGTTACCTTTGTCCTGACTCGGTTACTCTTTGCCCGTCTGCTTTTTCCTAATATGAACTTTCTGGGTATTTGGCCATCTAGTGATAGGACTAGAAACAGCTATTAAGCTTTTAATTTCAAGCTTTTTGTGCACCAGTAGTGCGCATGCATATATTTTTTTATTATCATACACTACACACACCTCGGTCTCCTCGACTATGTAAACTCTCGCTAGTTAGCTTCTTAAATTACATTTTTTTAATTGATACACAAATAACAAATACTTACTTTTTAGTACTTTGTGATTGATCAATATTAAAAAATAACCATTTCTTTAAATTAATACAACTTTGCATGAATGTTATCCCCATCTTTGAACTTTTTTTAGGACTCACCAGGACAGGTTTGCATTTGGGAATGGTGGACTGGAGAATCAGTTTGGCTGGGTGCCTCCGAGTAGCTCAAGTCCATATGAAATAGACTTCTGTTTTTTAATTAATTGTTGATCCTACATGAGCATCGTATTGTTTTCCCTCTTTCACATCAACCATTTATTTCAAGTATGTCACTGTAGAAATAAGATATCTATTTTTTGACACTATTGGGGATTTTCTCTAATTTCCTATAATACTGACACTTGGAAAAACTTTGACACAATTGTTGGACAATTGTTGGACCCCTTGCTCATTCCTCGAAACAGTGTTTCACCTCTTCCTGAAGTCCTGCCCAAGTGGCTATTTTAGTTTAGATACACTCAGTAGATTGTTGAAAGTTCTTCATGATGTACATTAGCAGTGTCTGTCCCTTGGAGTACTTCAGGATCATTTGGTTTGATCAACTCAAAATGGCCATTGAGGGGTTTCCTTAGAGGAGTCTGCTTTCTGGTTCTCTTTCAGAAATATAATGGGTGGCTCCAGACCCGCAACGTCAGCCTTGGAACCTGACTGTAGTTTCACAGGTGCAAGTACCCCTGATGAGCACCTTTCAGTAATCGACCATCACTCTGTGGGCAGTTGGACGTCCAAAAGGATGCATTCGTCCCATCTCCCAACCATTTCCCCAGTGCCATTGCGTATAATGTTGCCAGACCCAAAATTCCAGGCCCGGTTATCTTGGTGCACTCTGTATCCAACCTTCAGCCCTCAAGTCTGGATGACAACTCTACCAGCTGGGTTCATCCCTACACTGATAAAGTATCTCTCGGCTGTCAATTCTGCATGTCAGCTGCAATCTTTAATGCATGGATGAAAGGGCCGAAGCAAGCTTCTGTGCCATTGTTATTGGTCCACAGTGGGTCCCTTGAAGCGGGTCTCGTGGCTTAGTGGACTAATGCTTTCACTGTAGAGGCCTGCGTTTGACCTCATGGTCACAGGTTCAAATCCCGACGGTTCCACTCAGCCTTTCATCCTTCTGAGTTTGTTAACAATAAACATATTCTGCACCAAGATACCCTTTGTGGTAAACATGCGCTTTACAAATATACATGTTATGTTATCTGGGCAGCCCCTCAGATCAGCTACTGCTTCCACCTCTCCAGGAGTTTCCATCCACTTCTCCCCCCCCCCCCCCCCCCCCCCCCCCAAACACCCCGCCCCACTCTGGTCTGTCGCAATTGCTCAGCCAAAGTTGGAGGAGTGTTTGAACTTGTAGAAATTGTGATTCTCCTGGTTCCTGGCTGGCTCATCTGCCCACCAGTTATGTCTTGAAAAAGGAGTCTCACACTTTGTATTTTGTGTGAAGGCTTTGGAGTTTATAATGGGAAAGATCCTATGGATGAAGTATTAAGTGTCGCCAGAAAGGAGCCATTATCCTACTATAAGTTTGCGGCTCTTGCCCACGCTAAAATTAGCATGTACATTCCGCTGCGATTTAGAATGTGAATAGGAGGGGAAAGCCAAATTTGGGTAGCTTAGTCTTGGTCAGACGGGTTGCGCTGAACCTCTGATCAAACCTAGCATCTTTCTGTGAGTGTGCCAATGGCAGAATGCGTTTTGGTAGCCCCCATAGCCAACCAGCATGTATCTCAGACTAGTACATGCCTGCAGAATGAAGTTGAAATCACCTTAGTCCTGCTGGTGTATGTCCAGATACCATACTGAGGTTGAGCACTAGTGATATTAGCAGCAGCATGACTACTATTGTTACCTTTTAGGCCACATGCGCAGTGTTTAATTTGAGCTGGTGTTGCTGGTGCTCGGCACTGGCACTTAATTGCCAACACAGGGTCTTATGACAGTCTGCCACATAGTGGCGCTGCTTGTGTTTTTTAAGAGATGAGCACAACAACAGCTGTTTATTAATTCAATCTACGTTAAAATGGTTCATACCGGCTGCCCAAGCCATTCTTATAGCTTTGGGGGCCTGGAATCGTCTGTAGTGTCACACTTGAACAAGTGTGATGTTCGTAGGTATGTTTGTACTGTCCTCTGCAGTGCTGGCCGGGGCAGTGGGTGGTGCAAGTTGCTGAGGCCTCCTGACGACAGCTCTGGCACTTATTATTTTTTCTTTTTTAACAAATCAAGCACCATTCGTGCACCGTTAGAATAGAGGTCCCTGGATTGTAGTCTGAAGGATTTTGGAGTCAAATTGTCTATAAAATAATGCATTTACTTTGGAAGTAAGATGAAATATAATAAAAAGAGATACATTGAATGTAGGTTACGTAGTGTACCACTAATTTGGTTACAGACCAATGACACATGGGGAGACTGAACAGCCTCCCTAACATAGAAATCAAACTTATCCACCCACCATTAAGTCCATTTTCTCTTAGCAGGAAGGCAGGAAACTATTCAGAAGGGATTGAGTCCTGGTGAGAGAGACCACCAGTACCGAGAGACCACTGAGAGCCCTGCAGTTATGGATTTAATGATACCAACCCCATCTCTTCCAAGATCTGAACTGTCAGGGAGGATGGCAGAGATGCCTGCTCTTGATATAGCGCACCACTAGTGTTGAAGCAGCCAACACCAGAGAAGGCAAGCCTCATGTGCCGTTTCTTGTGGGGATACATCTAGTTTCCTGGCAGGATGTCACTTTCCTATACACTGCCACATGATACTGTAGGATCTGGGCTTACCACGGGGCAGAGGACTTATTTGGTGAGGTTGGGACTGACAAATACCAAAAACTGATGGGTTGAAAGATTCAGTCTGAGCTACTGGAATTGAATATGGGTCACATTTCGGTCCATTGCGTTCTTGTTCGTTGTGCCACTACAAACAGACACATATCATTTGGAAATCTGTCTTGCTCCAGCCGAAATAGTCCAGCACAAGCTGCTAAGCCATATTCCCTATGAGAAAGAGCGTAAGCAACCCCTTACCAGTGGCTACATTCTGTGCCCTTATCGGTGGTTTGAAGGGCAGTCTAGTATTAGTGAATCTGGGGCTGCTCATCCTAGCATCAGGATGTTTGGTTGGCTTTACTAATGCATAGAAATCTATTTTCATCCAGTGTAGTACGAATAATGATTTACTTATGCACATGTGCACCTTTTCAGCCTCTCCACAGTTCTCTTTGGCTGTTTACTCTCAGGACAGTATCTCTTGTCGCCATAACATAAATGTGAGGGGCGGGCGTGAAGCAGGCCCTGTCAGTTAACCTGCCCTGCACCATTTTCTATCCAGATAAGCTGGTCTTTGGACTACTTCTTTCCGAAGGTAGAGGCTCCCTTTCATGCGCACCAGAATGTCATTCTTCCTGCGTTTTTTGTTCTGCCTCATCCCTTTAAGGAGGGGGAAAAACTTCACCTGCTGAACCTGAAAAGGGCTCTCAGTTTCTACATTGATCGTACCAAAGAACACCGGGTAGATAATCCGCTCTATCTGATAGACTTCTAGCCGCATATTCCTTACCTTTTTTTTTTTTTTTTTTTTTTTTTTTTTTTGAAAAAGTTTTTATTAAACAGTAAAAAAGGATACAAGCATGGGCCTACAACCACCAGGGCCGGCCGCTAGAATCGAAGAGGATCATACAGTGTTAATAGTCATTAACCGGCCCATGGGGCCCAGCCCATTACAGAAGCTCCGGCTGCACATAAGGGAATCAGGATACATACATTTAACATAAATAACAACTAAAAACAAAAGGCGAGGCGTAGTGACATGGAGTGGGCGTCAGACTACAGCAGGGGGACTGTACATCCGACCACCAGGTGGTGGTCAATGGGAAGGAGGACTAAGAGGTCAGGGGGGGTTCACGGGAGAGCCAGGTCTACACTCGGATATTCCAAATACGCAAGGAACCATCAAGGGTCAGGGGGACAAGGCAACCTCGGAAGTGTCCACCAGGGGGGGAGCACAGATATTTCCCCGATACTCATTCCATTGCCCCCAGATTCTACCCCATGCCCCCGGTTTACCACGAGCCACATACACAGTCTTCTCCCTGAACATGCACCAGTCCATATTCTCCTTCCATACAGACACGGTGGGAGGACGCTGGGAACCCCAAAGCTGCGCTATATCTCTCTTGGCAATCATGTTGCCCAGGGCCGCCCACCGAGTCTGGGCCGCGTTATAATCATTGGGCTCCCACACATTCAGAACACAGCGACGCACCTCCGGCAACAGAGCAACCCCGGTGACTTGTCCCATAACCTCATGCACCCGGCGCCAGTATTCCGCCACCTCGCGGCACTCCCATAGGATGTGGAGAAAGGTGGCACTAAGCCCGCAGCCCCGCTTACAGAGCCCGTCTTCAGAAAATCCCATCGAAACCAAACGGGGACCCGTCACGTAAACCCGGTGGAGAATCTTAAGTTGGACCAGACGGAGACGGGCCGGGATGGCCACCTCCTTAGGGGACGACAGTGCGGACTGCCAGTCCTCGTCGTCCAACTCCACCCCATCTCCCGTCCATGCCTCCCGAAGACGCACCAAGAGGTCGGCCCGATTATTAATCAGTTTTTTATAAATTAGAGCGATAGTACTGTCGGGCACGTGACCATCGAGTATGCGGTCCTCGAGGGGCGAAGAAGCCGGGACCTTGGTCCCTTCCCCAAAGACCGAGAGCAGGGCATGCCGAACCTGGGCATAACGGAAGAACTCCCTTTCAGTAAGCTCGTATTCGCTCTGGAGCGCCGCAAAGGTTTTAACCGCGCCCTTAACCCATAAGTCTCCCACTCTGCTAATACCGATCGTGTCCCAGTGCTCAAAGCCTTTCGTTGTCCAGAGGCTTCCCAATCGGTCGGAGGCGAATAAAGGAGTAGCACACGTTAAACGCTCACTCCAGCCCATGGCTACATTAGCCGCCTTCCAGATCCTTACCGCAATCTTAGTAGGGCCCGTAAGGGTCCTTCCAGCCAAGCGGGAGTAAAGCGCCCTATTATAGTTACCGCCGGGAAGCAGAAACTTATCCTTCTGATGGATACATCTGCCAGTGGATTCCTCACCTTGTGAATATCCCCTGCGCCAGCATTCCACGGAACTTTTCTTCCCCAGCATTCCACGTCGACGTGGGCGACGTCACAATACATCGGCTCCGCACGCGACTCCGTGCGACGTCATCGGAGCCATAAGAAGCCCACGTCGGCGTGATGACGTCAGTTCCCTTTTTTCCGCGCCGTCGACGCGCAACGGTTTTTTCCCAGTGCTCTCTAGATACTTTGTAGTCTAGTGGTGTATTCTTGTTAAAATCGGTATGTCTTCGACGAGGAAGTCGGGCTTTAAGCCCTGTAGGGAGTGCGGAGGCCTGATGTCCATGACGGATCCGCATCAGAATTGTTTATGGTGTCTCTCCTCTGATCATGATGTGGATGAGTGCGGGTGCTGTAGGAGCATGAATCCTAAAGCACTGAAGGAGAGGAAGACCAAACTCTTCATGAAGAAGATCGGTGAGGAGAAGAGAGGGAGGAAAAAGGAGAAGTCCAGGCGGGAGTCTTCGACTTCGAGGTCGTCGAAGTCGAAGAAGCACCATAAGAAGAGGAAGCATTCTTCTCGGCGTCGGTCCTCGAAGTCTAAGAGGTCGAGGTCGGCTTCGCCTCGTCGACGTCAGAGCAAGGTCTTGTCTCCTTCGCCTTCTCCGGATAAGTCTTCGAAGTCTCCCTCTCCGAAGCGGACTCTGGCTCGTTCCCCGACGCCGTCGCCGGCGCCGTCCAAGGCTTCGACTCCGGGTCGGGTGGAATCTGATGTGGAGCAGGAGCAGGAAGAGTCTGTCCCGGTGCCTGATGACTCCGCTGTTCCGGTGGAGGATTCGGAGGAGCCGACGCCGGTGGCTCCACAGGAGGATACAGGGGCAGTTCCTTATCCCCAATTCCCGGCTCCAGGTACGGATCCTTCGGGATTTCTGAATGCCATGTATGGCATTTTTCAGAGAGCATCCTTCCCATCCGGAGCACCAGCAGGTCCCGTGGGTCCGATGGCATTTTCTCTGGGAGTGCCGCAGCAATACGCTCAGGCTCCTTTTCTGCCTTTTATGCCGATGGCGCCTTCTTGGCAGTTTCCGGCGCCGGTTGGGAATCCGGCTCGACCTCGGATGGATGGTCAATCTTCGGAGCCTTCTTTGACGCCGAGGCCGGCTCCATCGACGCCGCATCCGGCGCCGTCGACTCCACCTGTGGCGCCTCCGACGCCGATGCCTTTGGCTCCACCGACGCCGCGTACGACGTCGACGACGCCGGCTCCCCGGAATCGATCGAGGCGTGAGGCCCAAAGGGTTTTGGAGGAGGAAAGATTTCGTGCTGAGGTGGAAGAAGGTGAGGTCGACTCTTCTTCGGATGAGTTTGGAGGTATAGAGGTAGCAAGTGGTTTGGATACCACCCCGGAGTGGGAGCATGCTTCTTCAAGGTCTTCTCCACCACAGGAATTGGCGCCCTACCATGTTGTGATCAAGAAGGCCGCGGAGTTGTTAGATCTGCAGCTGCCCTCTGTGGAGTACAAGTCCAATCTGCTCACAGAGGTGTTGCACTCCCCGACGTCGTCTTCGGAGCCTTTGCTACCTTTCAATGAGGCTCTCTTGGAACCAGTGTTGGAGGTGTGGAAGAAGCCTCTATCAGCTCCAGCAGTTTGCAGGCAGGTGGCAAGGAGATACAGGGTTGCGCCAGGAGACCCGGATTTTTTATCCGCGCATCCTTCTCCGGAGAGCCTAGTGGTGCAGGCTTCATGTTCTAAACATGCTTCGGGTGCTTTCCCCCAATCTCCTGCTGATAGGGAGTCAAAGAAAGTTGATCAGGCGGCCAAAAAGTCTTTCTCCTCAGGAAGTATGGCGTTGAAGTCATCAAATGCTACGTGCTTGCTGGGGCGTTATGTTCATGCCCTGATGGACTCTATAAAAACTCTGGCCCCTAAGTTACCTGAGGGGGATAAGTCGTCCTTCATGGAGGTTGTGGCGGACACTCAGGCAGCTGCCAGGCAGGTGATCCAGTCTGGGCTGGATACGGCGGACTCTGTGGCGAGGATTATGGGGTCGTCCATTGCCGCAAGGAGACAAGCTTGGCTCCGTTCCTCAGGGTTTTCTGCAGATGTCCAGGCCACACTGGTGGATCTGCCCTTTGATGGACAAAAGTTGTTTGGGGAGAAGGCAGATTCTGCTCTTCAACGTTTTAAGGACAGTAGGTTAACGGCGAAGTCCTTGGGTCTGCAGGTTCCTGTGAGAGGTTCAACTTTCCGTAAGGCTAGGGGATTCGGAAGGTCATCCTTTCGCTCCTTCCGACAGCCACAACAACAGCAGCAACAACAGCAGCAAAATCCCCTCTATCGTTCCTATAGAGGGAAGCAAAGGGGTCGGAGAGGTTCTGGTCGTAACCCCTCTTCTTCCTCCTCCTCCTCTGCTCCAAATGACGCTTCAGGGAAGCAGCCCTAGATCCCCCATCCCGGATCATGTAAGACCTGTGGGGGGTCGGGTGTCCTACTTTCTACGGGGTTGGAAATCTGTTACAACCGACCTTTGGGTTTTGAACCTCGTAGAGACTGGGTACGCCCTTCCCTTTCGGGAGTTTCCTCCCCCTTACCCTCCTTGCCAAGGTTATTGCTCGGAGGACCACCTGCTTCTCCTGCAGAAAGAAGTTCAAGCTTTGTTTCAGAAGGGCGCAATAGAGGTGGTTCCGGAGCAGGAAAGGGGTCAGGGATGCTACTCCCGGTATTTCCTGATCCCCAAGAAGGACGGCAGATTGCGTCCGATTCTGGACCTCAGAATCTTGAATTTTTACCTGAAACAGGAGAAGTTCAAGATGCTGACCCTTGCGCAGGTTCTTCAAGCGTTGCAGCAAGGAGACTGGATGGTGTCGCTCGACTTGCAGGACGCGTACTTCCATGTCCCAATCCTGAAGTCGCACAGGAAGTATCTCCGTTTTACGGTTGGGTCGCAGCATTATCAGTTTGCGGTCCTCCCGTTTGGTCTTACTACTGCACCTCGAGTCTTCACAAAGGTGATGGCAGTGGTGGCTGCTCATCTCAGGAGGTCGGGGATTCCGGTTTTCCCCTACCTGGACGACTGGCTTCTGAAGGCAGAGTCCCCAGAGATGGTGCAGCGTCATCTGCAGGTGACAACTCAGCTGTTATTCGACTTGGGTTTTTCGATCAATGTGCCCAAGTCTCACCTGGTGCCCTCTCAACGCAACCTGTTTATAGGGGCAGTACTGGACACTACTGTGTGTCGAGCATTCCCTCCTCCTCAAAGGATTCTCGACATTCAGGAGATGGTCCCTTTATTCCACAGTGGAGCGGTTGTTCCAGTTCTGAAGGTCCTTCGCCTGCTCGGTCTATTCGCTTCCTGCATTCTGTTGGTCAACCATGCACGCTGGCACATGAGGGCGCTCCAGTGGTGCCTCCGCAAGCAGTGGTATCAGCACAACGGGGATCTCGGGGAGTCGATCAAGATCTCCGGAGAAGCTGCAGCGGATCTGTCTTGGTGGAGCGTGGAGGGCAATCTGTCCCAAGGAAAGCCTTTCCATCTACCTCCATCGGTGGCCACAGTGATAACGGATGCCTCTACCCTAGGGTGGGGGGCTCATCTGGGGGATCTGGAGATCAAGGGTCTTTGGTCTCCAGAGGAGAGGTTGTTTCATATCAACCTTCTGGAATTGCGGGCGATTCGTTTGGCACTCAAGGCCTTTCTCCCTTCCCTTCGCGGTCAGTCAGTTCAAGTCCTGACGGACAACACGACCGCGATGTGGTATATAAACAAACAGGGAGGGGTAGGGTCTCTTTGTCTCTGCAGAGAGGCCCTGCGGCTGTGGTCCTGGGCTCAGGACCATCGGATTTGTCTGATGGCAAATCATCTGGCCGGGGTGCTGAACGTGCGTGCGGACAGTCTCAGTCGGCAGTTCTCCGCCGACCACGAGTGGAGGCTCCATCCGGAGGTGGTTCGTCACGTCTTTCGGACGTGGGGGACTCCTTGGGTGGACCTGTTTGCCACCCGAGAAAACGCGCACTGCCCGTCATTCTGCAGTCTCCAGTATCCGATGCAGGGGGCGTTGGGGGACGCGTTTCAGTTGAGTTGGAGCTCACGACTCCTTTACGCGTTTCCTCCCATACCCTTGATTCCTCGGGTTCTGAGGAAGATTCGCCAAGACCGGGCCCAAGTCATATTGGTCGCCCCGGACTGGCCAAGAAGGGTGTGGTACACAGATCTTCTCCACCTCTCCTCGTGCCCTCCGCTCCGTCTCCCTCTGAGGGCAGACCTCCTCTCGCAGTCGGAGGGGCAGGTTCTACACCCCCACCTCCAGAGCTTACACCTTCATGCCTGGAGATTGAACGGGGCAACCTGAGTTCCTTCTCTCTCCCACCTGATGTGGTGGACGTTATTTTATCGGCCAGGCGACACTCCACCAAGTCCATATACTCCTACAGGTGGTCTAAGTTTGTAAAGTGGTGTGGAGAGAGGTCCATTGACCCTTTAAAGGCTCATCTTTCTGATGTGCTTCAGTTTGCTCTTTCCTTGGCTCAGCAGGGCTGTGCGGTGGCCACGGTTAAGGGCTACCTTTCGGCCTTGTCGGCATTTCTGTGCCTTCCAGATCAACCTTCGTTGTTTAAATCTCCGGTTGTTCTGAGGTTCATCAAGGGCCTTACAAACATGTTTCCTCCCACTCCATTTGTAATGCCTCAGTGGGACCTTAATCTTGTCTTAACCTTTTTAATGGGGTCCCCATTTGAGGCCTCTTCATAATTGTCCTTTGAGGCTGTTGTCCTTTAAGGTGGTCTTTCTTGTAGCCATAACCTCGGCAAGGAGGGTAAGTGAGCTTCAAGCTCTTAGTTCCAAACCTCCTTTTCTTACCTTGCATGCTGAAAGGATGGTTCTCAGGACCAGGGCTGCTTTCCTGCCAAAAGTTGTTACTCCTTTCCATTTGGGGCAGTCTATTACCCTCCCTGTTTTTTATCCACCCCCTCATCCTTCCAAAGAAGAAGAAAGACTCCATCGCCTTGACCCGAAGAGGGCTATGAGTTTTTATTTGGACAGGACCAAGGACTTTCGTGTTGATGACCAGCTTTTTATTGGCTACGTTGGTCGTTCTAAAGGTAGAGCGGTGCACAAGCGCACGCTGTCAAGGTGGATTATACTGCCCATCAAGATCTGCTACGCCTTGGCTGGTAAGACTCCTCCTGAGGGTATTCGTGCTCACTCTACTAGAGCTAAGTCTTCAACATCTGCTCTGGCCCGGGGTGTTCCTGTGGCAGATATTTGTAAGGCCGCGACTTGGGCCTCCCTCCATACTTTCGCAAAGCATTATTGCTTGGACTCTGAGATGAGGAGGGAGGGCCACTTCGCGCGCTCTGTCTTGCAAGACTTTCTGGTATAGGAAGGTGGACACCCTCCTCCGGGAGTGGGGACTGCTGTGGGAATCTATTCACAAGGTGAGGAATCCACTGGCAGATGTATCCATCAGAAGAACAAGTTACTTACCTTCGGTAACGCTTTTTCTGGTGGATACAGTATCTGCCTGTGGATTCCTCACCAACCCACCCGCCTCCCCGTTGTCCACCTTTTGTATACCATGAAATTGGTCTTGTTTGAAATGCTTATATTTTCTCTTGTACATTTGTAGGTAATGCTTGTTTGATTAGCATTCCTTTGTTTTGTATGCTATGTATATGTATTGGTTTTTCTATATACTGTGTATACTTGGGATTGTCGTTGGTTCACCTGTTCGCCTCGAAGGCACGGAAAAAATGGGTGGAACTGACGTCATCACGCCGACGTGGGCTTCTTATGGCTCCGATGACGTCGCACGGAGTCGCGTGCGGAGCCGATGTATTGTGACGTCGCCCACGTCGACGTGGAATGCTGGGGAAGAAAAGTTCCGTGGAATGCTGGCGCAGGGGATATTCACAAGGTGAGGAATCCACAGGCAGATACTGTATCCACCAGAAAAAGCGTTACCGAAGGTAAGTAACTTGTTCATCTCATACGCCGGGTTCAAGCCAGGCGCATACGTGGCATGGTTAATGGCCGATAGCTGGGAGGCCCAGTAGTACCTTCTAATGTCGGGAAGCGCGATGCCCCCGTCGTACCAGGGGAGAGTAAGCTTAGCCAGAGCGATACGCGCCCGCCCGTCCCACACCAGTCTCCTCTGCAGGCTCTCCACCTCCCGAAAGTAGGCAACCGGAATGACATCGAAGGAGTTCTGAAGTGCATAAAGGAATCTGGGAAGGGACATCATTTTAAACAGAGCTGCGCGACCAAGCGGGGACAAGGGCAGCTTACACCACCGAGCCGTATCCTCCCTCAAACGCCGAAGTGGAAGCAGGATATTCCTTACCTTTTAATTTCCCCAGCCGTCAGACTGGATCTGCAAGACTTTTTGTGAGGAGTACCCCTGCGTGCCGGTACATGTCAAAGGTCTTCTCCGCACCGGCGTAGTTTCTGTCGGAAGTGATGCCTGGGTCACCTATATAGGAACCACTGCGGCGTGCTGAAGTCAGCTCTTTTCTTTTTGCGCCAGCCAGTGCTGATCTGAGAAAAGAGCTACCCCTCAGTCAGAGTTTGACTGGATTTTCCTGTAATTTTATCAACGTTTTTTGAGGATCCTTTCCTCCTGGTATGTCGAGGATGTCATCGTGGAAAACTGGTTTCAAACCCTGTGCGCCTGTCACTGTGCCTTGTTGGTGACGGACCCCCACCTTGTTTGTAATGTCTGGAGCACGGCCACGACTCCAAGCTGTGCTCCGATTGCCAGGCCATGGCATCAAAGGCTGTGAGAGAGTGGTCCCTGAAGCTGCTAGCAGCCTGACATGAGATTCGGGAAGTTTCAGTCAAGAGGAAGGTCCCGGTCCCCTTCTCCCAATAAAAATCATCTGGCCATTCAGGTACGATACACAGAAAGCTCAAGAAGTCAAAGTGCGCTTCGACTTCTCCTCGTCTGTTGGCCGACACGATGAAGGAACATCGACCGTCACGGCCTGGTTCCGCAGGACCTGTGCCTGGGACAACTCTGCACCTTCCTAGTTTTCCGGGAGCTGGAGCGACCATCGTTCAAATTAAAGAGTGTTATGAGGTTATGTGTCTCATATTTGAGCAACCAGACTCCTCCGATATGCCTTGGGGCCTGCGTGGTTGGAGGGACCCCCATCTCGTTCTGCGCCGGTGGCTCGGATAGGCCCCCATCAATCCGGTCATGGATCAGGACTGACGCCGATCATGCCACTCTGACTTTCCCCGGTGCCAGTCCCAATGCTGATGTCACCCACTGGCGGTGCCAGACCCAGTGTGATCCCTGCTCCGTCGACTGGCACAGATTCAGGCGCCGACAGGACCCCGTGTCTTAGGTCAAAGCCTGAGCCTTATACCGAAGTGCTAGGCCTCGGGAGGAATGGGAGGGTAATAGGACCCTTTAGAGTACCAGCCTTATGATCAGTATATGGACTGCTGTCAGGAACTGGGTGATGCCAGTGTACTGGATACATCCCCAGATACTGGCATACTTTCTCCCCTACCGTGGCTACGGAGGAGGGAGCTACATACGCTGGGGTGGTGTGGAGGGTGTCGGCTGAGGTCCTCTACCTTCAGTTGCACTCGGTGGCTGTCAAGACCTGCATCTTGACAGAGGTGCTGCAACCGGGAGTCTCCTCATCGGAACCCCAATTCATGTTCAACTAAGCCCTCAATTACATCCTTCCGGAGACCTGGTCCTAACCCAGCATAGGGAAATATGACTTGGACGATTGCCCGTCGCCACCACCCCTTTTCAGGAGACCCAAGTTTCCTCACCCAGTACCCTACCCTGGAGAGCTTGGTGGTCCAAGCTTCCACTTCCCATAGGGTGGTCCCTACTGCTCCCCCGGACAGAGACTCCAAGAGGCTAGACAGTTTGAGGAAGAAAATGTTCTCTACTGCCGTACTTGCATTGTGGTCAGTGAACAGCCAATGCTTATTGGGCTGTCATTCCCACACTCTGCGAGAAACAGATGCGCAAGTGCTGCCACTTGTCCCGGAGAAGGCCTGGACCATTCTCTTCCAAGCAGTCTCAGACTGGAGAAATGCAGTGAAGTTTGCTATAAGCTGTAGATTGGACACAATCGATTTGCTGGGCAACAGTGACCTTCAGGCGATAAGCCTGACTGAGAACGTCGGGCTTTTTTGGGGAATGTCCAGGCTTCTTAACTCATGGATATACCCTTCGATGGCACTTGTCTCATTGGATACAAGGAAGACTCGGCTTTGGAGCACTTTAAAGACTCGTGGGCTACGGCCAAGTTCTTGGGCCTCTCTGTCTTTTTCTCCTTTTGTGGCCACGTAAGGGGCTTTCAACCGCGCCAACCCTATCCCACCGAGCTGCACTCTCGTGGATGAGGGCGCGGTCCCTTCTGGCCTCGTGGGTCATGTAGCCAGTGGTCTGGTCCAACCCTAAACCAGCCTGTGACAGTTGCAGCCTCCAAACCTTCATGATCTTTCCCTTTCAGATCACAGCTGTCCAGTTGGAGGCAGGATCTGCCATCACCACCACCACTGGCCGCCCCAAACGAAGGACAGGTGGGTTAACAGATCGTCCAAAGGGGCTACTCCATCCCCTTCGAACCCACCCCTCCCTCCATGCCACCATCTTACGACCGGCAGACAGATGATCACTTGTACCTGCTCCGTGAGGAAGTCATGGCTTGCTTGGCTAAGGGAGCCCAATAGAGGGTTCCAGTGCCAGAAATAGGCTGTGGTTGCTATTTTCGCTACTTTCTGGTTCCAAAAAAATCTTTGTCCTATCCTAGATCTCTGAGCCCTCAACTACTTCCTCAAAAAGGAGAAGTTCAAGATGCTCACACTGGCTCAGGTCTCATCTGCCCTGTACATAGGAGACTGGATGGTAGTGTTGGACTTGCAGGACGCCTATTTTCATATCCACGTCCTGCCAGCTCCTCTTCGCACTACCTGCGGTTTATGGTAGACCAGAAGCATTTTTGGTTCACCCTGCTCCCTTATGGCCTAACCAGTGTCCCTAGGGTGTTCATCAAGGTGATCGGTACTCGCAGCTCATCTGCACAGATCAGGGATGCCAGTCTTCCCCTATCTCGATGACTGGCTGCCGAAGGCAGGCTCACCCCAGGCTTACGTCTTCTACCTCCAGACTATGGTGAACCTCTTGCATTCACTAAGGTTCAATGTCAACATGCTGAACTCGCACCCGACTACCTCTCAAACGCTCCCTTTAATAGGGAGCTGTTCTGAATACAGTGCTGTTTCAGGTTTATTCGTCAGAGTGGCGAGTCCATTTTCAGGCTATGATACTGATGCTTCAGCCTCTATGCTGGGTTTTGTTGAGGCTGAATCTGAGGCCTCTGGCCTACTGCATCCTGCTGGTGAAACATGGCAGATGGCATATGTGGGCACTGTAGTGGGACCTTAACTTTCAGCAGGTGCAACATAAAGGAAGTCTCTCCAACATGGTCCAGATCTCAGAGGGGACTGCAGAGGACCTGCAGTGGTGGCTAACGAGCCGTGATTGGGTCAGAGTCCCTTCTGCAACTAGATCTCACAGTAGTGACTGATGCAGCCACCTGGGAGAGGTGGGGATCAGAGGACTCTGGTCTCCGGTGGAATCAGGACTCCACATCAACATGCTGGAGCTTTGTGCGATCCAGCTGGCATTGAAAGCCTTTCTACCTTCCATCAAGGGAAGGCTAATGCAGTTGTTCACGTACAACCCCACCACCATGTGGTTCTGCAACAAACAGGGCAGGGTGTTTTCGTGGACCTTTGTCAAGAGGTCCTGCATCCCTAGACATAGCTGGGACCTCTACCTAAATCCGTCCACTCTCTGCCTTCTTGCGTGGAGATTGAGTGGCGGCAGTTGCCAGCTTTTGACCTTCCTCCCAAAGTCTGTAGCGTTATTCTTGCAGCCAGACGTTCCTCCACCAAGACAGTATGTGCCTGCTCTGGGCACTCTCAAGAGCTACCTTTCTGTTCTTTCTACCTTCTTGCGGCTGCTAGACCAACCCTCCCTTTTCAAGTCCCCAAATGTAAATACTTTTTTTGAAGGAACTTGTACATTTGTTTCCCCCTTCCCCTTTCATTATGCCTCAGTGGGACCTTAATTTGGGCTCTCACATTCTTGATGTGCACTCCTTGCAAGCCTTTGCACAATTGTCCCCTTAGGCTACTCAAAACAGTCTTTCTTATGGCGATTACATCGGCCCAGCGGGTGACCGAGCTGAAGCCTTTATCTTGCAAGACTCCATTCTTCGCAGTTTGTCCAGACAAACTGGTTCTTTGCACTAGGACCCCTTTCTTGTCAAAGGTGAGAACACCATTTCATGTGGTCCAATCGGTCACCATGCCCACTTTCTATGCTCCTCTACACCCCTCCAAGGAAGAGGAGCGACCCCACTGTCTGGACCAAAAAACAGCGGCAGCATTCTACCTTGACTGCACATGTGAGTTCTGGGTGGACGACCAACTCTTCGTGGGGTATGTTGGTGCGAAGACATGTGAAGCGGTGCAAAAACGCGCCATCTCCCGTTAGGTTGTTGTCTTCATCAAGATCTGCTACGCCCTGGTCAAGAGCCAGCCTCCTGAAGGCTTACGGGCTCATTCCACCAGAGCTGAAGCTGCGACCACTTCATTAGCATGTTGAGTTCCAGTCTTTAACACCTGCCAGGCAGCAATGTGGGCTTCCCTGCACACGTTTACTAAGCATTACTGCCTGGACAGTTAGGTCCGCAGGACTTCTAAGTTTAAATTTGTCTGCAGACCCTTCTCCAGGGATGGTGTTGCTTGGGTATCTTTTCCAAGGTAAGGAATCTGTGGCTAGAAGTCTCTATTGGATGAACAAGTTACTTGCCTTTGTTAACATCTTATCTGGTAGAGACTTTATCTAACTGCAGATTCCTTATTGAGCTACCGGTCCTCCCCGGTCTGCGGACAGATCTCAAGTGTCGGGGCTGATCCCTTTTAAGGCCCTACTTTGGACACACCAGTGTCTGTGCTCTTCATGGCTCTGCGCTTCTAGTAGTGGAAAGTTGTGAAAAGTAACTGATGTCAGCGCGTCAAAGTGGTGCCTATTTAGGTGACATGGGCGTCACTTCCGACAGACGACGCGCGGATCTAACCAACGCTACCTACCAGCTCACAGGGTTAAGGCTCACAAAAAACATTCTGGATCTAGTCTGACAGCTAGGGAAATTCAAAGGTCAATAATCTGCGACTAGATATAGTCTCTACCACATGACGTTGCTTACTGAAGGTAAGTAACTTATTCTTATTGGATTCTCTGGAGCAAAGAAAGGCAAAGCCTTGCACAAAAGGGCCATCTCGCGCTGGATCATGTTCTGCATTGAGATTTGCACAGCACCTGCCCAAAAACAGTGCCTTGAAGGTTTTGGGGCTCATTGTTCCAGAAATAAGGCTGCTACCACTATGGTTGCGCAAGGAGTGTTTGTTCTAGACATCTGTTGGGCTGCTACTTGGGCATCACTCCATACGTTCACAAGGCACTATTGTTTAGTCAGCCATATCCGCCAGGAGTGAGACTTTGCCTGCTTAGTACTTCAGGACATATTGGTTTGAGCCAGTTCACAGACCCAACTCCTAGAAGGTACTGCTCTGTTATCTATTTAAAGGGCGAGTAATCGGCGGTTAGAAGAACAAGTTCCTTCCCTTCTGTAATACTCTTTCTGGTAGAGACACTATCTAACCACAGATACCTCACCGACCATCCCACGTCCCTGTTCTTTGAACTGGACTCTACAAATAAAATTAAGCCAGTTTAGTACTCTGCACACTGGTCTGAGCCAATTTTATTTTGTCTCTGCATCTGTGGGCACGAGAAAGTCAAGAAATGAACTGTCAGCGCGCAAGGGTGACTCCTATAAATGTCTGGGAACCTCGCTGCAGGGATACTTCTGAAGATTTTCTGCATCCAGTCTGACACCTGTGGCAATATTCAAAAGGTGAGGAATCTGCAGTTAGATATCTCTAACAGAAAGAGCATTACCAAAATAAAGTAGCCTGTTAAACTAGCAGTAATCTTCCTATGTTTTGCTCTTGGGGTCTTAATGTGCATTTATTCCTTTGTATGAATTTAACTTTTTTACTGTTCTGCTGCAAAGAATTCTAAACATGTCACAAACGTTTCTAAGTTACTCTTGCCAATATGTGTGCTGTACTCGTTTCTCTTAGTTTTAATAGACCAGTGATGATCTTGTTAATTATCAAATACATGTGCTGGTAAACCCAATTCAGACCATATTGTAATTTAAAATATTCATGCCACATTTGTTAAAAAAAATTCCGACAAAATAGGATGTTTTAAAATTCTGTACATGCAAGTAGTGGTTTAAAATATTCAATATGGTGCAACTAAAATACAACTGTCAACATCCCAATATTACATCTGCATGTCATCACTTAAATTTGAATCAAGCTAATATTTAGGCTTCATTGTCCTTTTTAATAATGCCTTCTGTTTAGCTCCTGTGTCAAAAAATGGCCCTCGTCAGTATGATGATATTGCATCTAAGGTGTTGGGAAACCAGAATATCACATTAAAAAAAAAAAAAAAGTTTTCAGATTACTGCATGCCTTAAGGCTTTCTCTAGTTTGGGTAAACAGATGGTCCATACCCTCAGAGATAAAATGGCTTCTATTTTCTAGATATAGTGATTTGTTTGTTTTTTCCCTTCTTTCTCTGACATCCTCTACCGAGAAGCCCAAGCTGGATATATTTGCCACCTTCTCCAAATATTTGATAGATGTATTCACATCTAGTTGTACTATACTAATCTTTTAGGCTGCTGATTTTTACAGATGGTCATTTTGGCCACTGCCCTTTTTGTCTGTCTCTCTCAGAGATATTCCTGATATGGTTTGTTTTCTCTTCATCTGGGTAATTCTGAGATCAATTATCGATCATGTTTTGGTGTTGCCTGAAACAGTGCGTGCGCTGTCTCTTGCAAGACATTTTGGTTACTTACAGGGGGCGTTGAGCCCTCCCATGGCTTACTGTTAGTTGACTTCATCATCACTTTCATTTCCTTGCATCTCTTTGGTCAGCGCTTGCCAGCTTCCCTTCCTCTTCTTGTGTTAGCCTCCCCCATGGAGCATGGCCCAAGTGCTGCTTCCTTGTCTATTTTCCTTCCTCTGCTCCCGCGTTCAGAGCTACCTTTTACTTTTAGTTGCAGCTCTCCATAAGAGTGCATGTGTTTGCATGCTTTCTCCCCTACCGGTCATCTCTTTATTGTTGCTTGCACGCAAGTGGTTATGCAAATGCCTGCAACTGGACGTGAGTGCACAGTGGTCGTGGAATACATCACCGGGGCCATAATCCCAATAACTCGGTAGTGTAGCAAGGGTGCCATGCATTGTAAATCAGGCAAGAAAATGAGCCCCCGTTGGGTAGTAAAAGACAACTGTAGCTGGTTAGCAGCATGTACTCACTGCAGCTGCTGGACTGTTGATAGCTGCACCGTGAAATACACAAGTTTTACAGAATGCTTAATTTTGATGGAATGTGGCAACGTAAGTGATTAAATACTCCTTAACTCGCAAGCTGTCAGACGCTGGTCTCATTGGTGCATGAGTGTGTTCACACGGTTTCCTGTAGGAGTGTGTTTTGGCACTCTATCAGTATATCAAGCTAGAATTTAAGGTTGCATTTACTTAAATGTTTCGTGGACCTCAGTTACGTTATTATACACAATAGATAGTGTTGCATCGTGCTGGCATGAAATGCACATATTGGCCTACTTTTGTGTCCGTGTTCATTCATTGTTGTGCATAAAAAGGGGCATACCCATTAATTGTCCCTGTAACCTTTGTTGGAAAATTTTCTCTTAGGGGACTTCTTTAAAAACCTGTATCTTATCTTCGAGCTAGGAGCATGGCTGAACTTAAGGAGTGAGTTCTTCTGATGAAAAATCGCGTAGAAGCACCAGACATTACCATCTTGATCTGCATTGAAGGGGCAGGCTCTGATTTCTGTACAGTTGCTAAGTTGTAGTTTGGAGTACAAGCAGAGCAAAGTTCCATTACCAGCTTCACTACTTGATTAAATAGTTTGATTTCGGCCAAATTACATCTACGTTCCAATCAGTGGAAAGTTGGGAGTTGGGGGAATAACAGTGCCTAGTGATTTCTTTAGTGTATGTAGCAGTTACTTGCATTTGTTTAATTTGACTTAAAGACAGATGCATTCTATTCATGACCAGAGGACATCGTGCAGTGGATGGAAGAAAACAAAAAGCATTGACAAAGGCAATAGGTCTTGTGTAAATTACACACGGTTTGGCGGGGGCTGGAGTTATGATGCTGTTTATTTTATAGTTAAAGAATCTGTAGATGCATCTGTTCATACACTTTTGTCTAGAACAATACACTCATTTATCAAACACACTATACTTCTGTCAGGAACCAGGTTCATCAAATTGGCAGACGTGTGGAGCTTTGAAGAGTGTACCAAGGCTCTTAACGCAGTGGAACATAAATAAATCTGAGGTCTTTGTATGCAAAACCCTTGAGGTTAATGCTGTATAATTCAATGTCCTGCGTTATTTCGTTTTATGATTGATGTTTTTCATTGCTTGAACTTTAAAACACGTATCCTCGTAGGTCAGGGTTTGTAAAATGTGATTGGCTAAATGGAAAATGCAGCATTAGATTGGTGGAAGATCTTCACTCTAGCTATTCCCCCCTCAGCCTCATCACTCCCCCTTCCCTAGAGCTCATTGCCGAGCTGCTGCAGCAATGTCTCAGTGATTGACAGTCCCTGCTGTGATAATGGAACTGGACTATTAGTTCTAGGTCTTTTCCTATGCTGAACAGAAGCAAAGGCCCACTTACTGAAATATGATTGCAGGGACAACATAATGATATTTACTTAAATACGATTTTGACTATATTCAAGCAGGGAAGATTTTAGTAACAATATAGGTATTTGCAATTTAAAATGTATTATCTACTTACAGATAACACTCCCTTTGAATGTAGTGATAATGCTGCACTTCATGCTTAATTGTGTCATTGTTGCGTTGTGAACACACACGCATGCACACTCGCGCCATGTCTGCCTTTCAAGGTTAACACGGTAAATACCTTAATCTCGCTATTAGCTTTTCTGTGAAAAGTCTGTTTTTTCCTTAAAAGAGTATCTCTGAGCACTTACCTTTTTTCTTCTAATTTCTTGCACTTTCAGTTTCATTTTTCCTTAAAACAATGGCTTTCATTTATCTGCCTCAGGCACAACCGAGACCAGGCTTTTACGCCTCCTCCTGTCGATCGAGAAAATGGCAGCTAATGGCCATGAAGATGCATGCATGGAGGCTGGTCATTATTTTATAAGATTTTAATTAGAATTGAAGACCTTGAAGCATAGGGGAATTATATGGACACTGAGAAGGCAGAAACTAGATTGTTCAGTACTGTAGTATTCTGGTGCCTTCATGATATGTGATTTAAATAGAATGATAATTATGTAATTATGTATTGTTCTGAAATGAGGTTGCCCAGTCAACTGATTTAAAGATAGAGTTTTAGTGTGCCCCAAAAATCACAAAACAAAGTTTCAAGCCCTTCAAGAATCTTGATTGGAGCAATCTATTTGGGTTCGTGAATTTAAAACTTGTGACTGGATGTTGAAGGGTGAGAGTTATTATTGGGTTTCTGAAGTTTTTGTGGACCCTCTTCAGAAAAACAATTGAGAAGCACCTTATCCATGCACTGCATATACCCTTTCATATTATATTACTTATACCATCTAAAATAATAACATTTTCAATAACACGTATGACCTCTCAAATCACGCAATTTGCAAGAACGCATCTCAGATCGCATCATTTGCGAGAATACAGCACATGGTAGAGTAGCGAGTTATAGTTAATATAGTGTGGCTACCGGGTTCGATGCATTGTGTATAGAGGTGCATGAGTACCAATAATTTGTAGGTCTTGCATAAAATTATACATTAAAGGTATAAGTTTAGAATCTATAGTTTTTGTGTAGTTATTCAAGTTTGGTTTGTATCTAATGATTAAAGTTATAATCATTTAAAGGTGGTGCGTAAATTTTAAATTTAGGTTAGATCTATAACTCTAGAATTTGTGATGTTTGTGTAGTTTAGGGTTATTTTGTATTTGTTATATGTGTCTTTTCTTGGCGATATGTTTTTCTGAAAAAGGGGATACTTTTGTCAGAAAATAAAATCGAAGACTGGTTGGTCTAAGGGGCCATTCATGTTTGAATAGTTAATCAATGTCTGCAATTTGAGCTGGGACTAGATAGTCAATGTAAATTTTCAGTATAGAGTTCAACCCCTCAACTGTCCACAATATTGCCATATCCTACCATGTATGTAGATGCATAACTTGTAGTACAGGTCTGCAGGAAAGGAGAGGAGGTAGCCTAGTGCAAGTTAATTCCCTCTTTTGACTACCTAGACCCAGATTGATTGCTTTTCCTTCTAGGATGGAATTAATATGGCTGATGGAGTACATGTATTTTTATTTTTTTTGTAAAATATTTGTCTTAGAGATATTTATCAATTATTGCTAAAACGTGATTTTATATATAGGAATTCAGTAATGTAAAACCAATTTGCTTCTATTAATAAATTTATTTCTGATATAAATGTGTCATGTATTCTGCATTCCCCAAATATTACAGTGTGTATCTCCAGGATCTGTGTCACGTCACTCTCTTTTGGCACACAACTTGTCAGTTACATAGTGTTGTGACACCAAACAGAAAGACAGAGCTATGCATGATCAAAGAACCTATTGGTTGCAAACAGGGTAAAATAGGGTTTCTTTGTGGTAAAATGCTGCTGGTATTGAAGTTTCAATTACTGGGATGTAGTTCTTCAGGTGTTGGAATGTCATTACTTTATTTATGCATATCATCATTATTTTCGTGGATGTGGATGTCCAGCCTTCAAGTGGTTCCAGAAGAGTATTTTTTTTATTTTTTATTTTTATTTATTTATTAATTTTTTTGTAGGGTAGACAGTGCAGTACAGCAAGAATAAGGGCACAACTGAAACACAGCAGGATTACATATAGCCCATATCATGGCTCAAAGCCTAAAGGCCTACAAACAAAACTCAATGACACGTACATGAACATGTCCACATTTGCGGAAAGTCATTTGTGAGACCATGTAAATCGGGGCCGTAAGTGCAGCAGCACCTTCACAGTGTGTATTCACAGAATGCTACAATTTTTTGTGGACGTCAAAAGGTTCCCGCCCACCACAAGACTGTTTATTGCAGAAGGTAGCCCCGTAATAAAGTATGCTCACCCTGCGTTAAAGATATAGCATGCACTGGAACATATCGAAGATAGGAAAACGAATGGACAATAACACATGAGAATTACCCCAGCCCACACAGCCCGTCACATTGCCGCGAGGCCTTCAAATCGGAATCCAGTGAAGTTTCATGGTCGAGTAACCAATTAGGGGGGAGCAACCATAAGCCCTTGTAAAGCAAGAAGAGCTGGTCCATCATCATATACCCAGTACATGCGCGCAGCATACAGCAGTGTTCCACGATTGAGGGGGAGATGGGAGGGGGGGGGCTGACAAATGCTGGACACAGAAGCACCGGAGGCTGCTGTAGCACAGTGCGTTCTCCTCCCGGCAGTGCCAGAATGTCCAGCGAGGTACCATAAACTGGGAAGCCAGCAGATACCTACATTGTGGGAGTGTCACTAATGGGGTGTTGTAGTAAGTATGCCTGCAGCGGGCCCCAGATGTCACGCGGGCGGGAAGAGTGTGGAAGTAGTTCAGCATAAGTGTGAAGTTGATCCTGCCAAAATATCATATCAGACAGCCAGTCCTTAAACTTGGGCGCTCTGCCCCTGCCCTGGTTCCATTAGAGTATTTATTTATAAAGTTTTATATATCGCGAACATGACCCGTGAGGGCATCAGAGCACTTTACAGATGATCAAAGGGAAGAAACAGGAAAGCAAATAACAACCTAATCAAGAGAGGTACAGACTGTGTAAGCTCACAAATTGAGGAGAGTTACAAGCCGACAAGACATTAGACATGATCTAACATTTGAATAAGTACTCATGGGTGTAGATACGGAGTCAAATTGTGAGACCTATCTTGCACCAAGAACGAGGTACAAGAGTTAGTATATAGATTGAAAATCATGTTAGACAACATACTCTATTGGTGGTTTTTATTTTTCCAGTTTGTGTCAGTTATTTTGTTTTTTATTCCACTAAGGCAAAGTCTTTGAAACACTCCCTCAAATTGTTCATAATGAAGGAGCAAAAGGCATTAAACATGCTTCTGCCCGATCTGTATATTGGAGTGCACAATTCCACTTCTCTTCTCCCTGCTTGCAAGTTGTAATGGAGACCCGGTGCTTGAGATTTTTATTTATACCTCTGTTAGTCATTTGAATAACAGCTAACCCCTATAGAAGAGGGAGGAGAAGAAACCATGTTATTGGAATTTAGACGACAAGAATGCCTTTTTATTAAAGTGAAAGAAACCGAAAACACAGTAGTGACACCTACTTTTTTCCTCACAATCTGGTTCCTACGTATATATGTAAACACGAAAATAATTTGCTTGGAGACCAATGCAATTAAATAGTTCCTAGTTCCAGAAGTTAACATTCCAAAACTTTGGAAATAATATTTTTTCAAAGCAGGCATGAGGTAATTATGTATTAGATGTAATATGTACCGGTTATTTACTGTTTTTGTAGACATTCAATGTAACATGTAGATCATTTCGGACAAAATAAGCCTTTTTTAAAATGGCTGCAAAAACTATTCGGGACATTTTCCTGGAAATACCTTTTTGTTTTGTGAAATGTTTTCTTGGCTTTCTGCATTTTCTTTGAACTGTTTTCGGATTTGAGAACCTTATACTGTGTCTATATGTTTGTCACCATAACCTGGTGAAATTCTTAGAAGATTAAAACGGTATGCAACAAAGTAAATCTGCTAACAATATCGGCATTTTAGCAAAATTGCAGCAGACAAATATTTGACAGGCTTACTGCTCGAGATAGTGTATCTATACAACTCTATTCTGAGATTTGATACATGCAATGCCATTTGCAGTTTTGAAATACCTAATGAACTATATTAGGAGGATGACATAACTAACTGTTGCTTATGTTTGTATTTCAGTTTGCAACGCAGTGATGGCACACAACTGACAGTTTTAACAGTAAGTACAAAAAATAATTTAACGTGTGGCTTTTCCTACAGTGAGGGGCATTGCACTGGGTTATTCTGTTTATATTTTGTAGCAGATGTAATGAACATATAGTAGAATTGATTGTTTTTTGTCTTCAGATGTTATGTTCAACATAACAGATTTCTATGTCTATTGTTTTAGGGTGATTGTGGTAATTTAAACAGCAAGCATTGTATTCGTTTTTTAATCTTGATTTTTATTAAATGAAAGTATGTCGTTGGCTCCGTGATGTATGATTTTGTAAGATGATAGGGTCCTAAAACAGAAATGTATGCTTTTTAAAATTGTTTTATACTGTTGTGGATTTGTCAATGTGGATAGGTATATGTACAGAAAGTACATTGAAAACGACAAACCTAGATTGTGTACATATGTAGTTCTCTGAACTGAGACTAGTTCAGTTCTCATAGCGTACCTGTTGTAAAACATCTTGCACTGTTAGCCAGACCTGTTTTAATCAATCACTTAATACTTTTTTAATTTTAGTCTTCAATAATTCTTGCTGTAGTGCAATGATTTCATCTCTACCCACCGATTTAACCCCAACCTATGGAGGACAACTTCTCTTTATGCTCCTAATGCCAGAAACGTGACCCTCTAGCGTGCACAGAGAACCAGTCTTGGTTGACTGTTTTTATTGTATGTATTTATTATATTTTTCACTGTTAATAAACCTATAAATTTAACAATCTTTTTAAAGAGTTCACCATAACCTACAAACCAAACCGGTCAATAAGTTAGTTATGTACGGCTCTCCTAGCGATCCATTAGCATTGTAATTGGATTGAAATCCAGTTAGGCAGTGCCATGGCATAGCAACAGTGGGAAACAAAGTTGTTTTCCACTGTGGCTTCTTTATGAAGGGAAGCACTCATTTCCCTTTAATTATCCACCTCCAGGAATCCAAGTGAGGCAATAGAATGGCCTCTGTCGGCCTCCGCTGCCTTCCGCGCCTTTCTCAATTCTCCACAGACATGAGGGAGGAGGAAGAACATGGGCAGCATGCTGTCTGCGTCAGTTGCCATATTCAATTTCAGCTGTGGTTCTCAGTTGACTGGTGCTGGAGTGAATGTAGAGCTGCACAGATATGGCTCTTAAACAGCTTGTCATTGCAGCACAGGGTCTGTGCTCTTTAGAGAGCCAGGATTGTGGATTTGATAGGGAGTGGGAGGGAAGGCGCAGAGAGCTATGGTGGTGGATGATAATAAGCCGGGTATAATTTCCTTTTATATTTGGATGGGGTAGAAGGAGAGGGGCTCTGTAAAAAGCTAATTGTATGGGCTCGATGGCAGGACAACATTCTTTCTAAATTTTAGTGCTGCAGACAGTAGGTGCAGAGTGTGGTTAGTTGGGAAGCTGAACACTGGGTACAGTTTGTATAATATTGGGTAGCTGTGAGTAATAGTGAACGTGGTATGGTGCTCGGTATGTTTTTTTATTAAAATAATTGCACTATACCACTAAAATGCATTTTTGTTAACAATATCAAGTTACAGACGTTGAACTAAATGCCCAAGATACAATTGAGTTCTGCAGCATTGTACCTGCTATAGGTACACTTTCTTGAAGTATCTCAAGACGTGAGACTGCAAACACTTGGCAGCCAGTGTTAAGATAGCAGCATTTCAATCCGCAATCCACATTGAAAATCAGTTGGCAAGCAACCATAGACCACATTCAGATTGTCCACCTCATTATATGACCTAAAGTTCAGTCAATCCAGTGGAGGGGCTCAGGGTTCCAACGCTCCTCCAAGGTGCCAACAGCCAGATTTTCTACCGCTTGGTTTCAGGCAACAGGGAATCCTTCCTCTAAGCTTTGTCTCTCACTCTCCCCAACTGATCTTAAGACCCAGGGTCTACAGGAAGTCATAATTTGAAGTTTGTATAGTCTACTTCTTCGGAATGATTTCCTGACTAAAACCATCGGAGATTCCTCGTAGCCAAGGACTTCAAACCATGTGAAGCATGTGGAATCAGAAATGGTTTTTCAGATGACTCACACACTCTGTATGTATTACCTGCATTCCACCATATTTTCATAACATAAAAACAAGTGTGAAACGCAGCATTGCATTTGTACTAGATACATGCCAGGTGCGGTCAGCTCTTCAAGCCTACAACACACAATGTGTTCACATTTTATTCCATATGCATACCAGATTCCCTTTTCGTCCATTCTCCTACCCTCTTTGCTCCCCCCTCATGTGCCCCATGTCCTCCGATCAACCCTCTGTGCTGTTGCTTAATTGGGGTTGATGATTTCTGTGGTCCACTGTCGGGAGAGGTACCATTTCTGCCTAAATTTCCAAAATACCCTCTGCATTCTCATCCCTATACATGTCACTCACTCAACAATCCTCCCCTCTGTAACAGCCTGTTAACTCAAGTTAATGACCCCGGTTTGGCATTGTCGGGCATGTGTGGAGAACTGCTGTGTATGCATATGTTTGCCTAAAGCAAATCCAATGCAGCAAACCTGTCTCTAATCTTCCAGTCCATTTCCCATTTTAGGCATGGGTATTCATCTCCTCAGTCAGGGCTTTCCTTTGGACATAGAGCAACAACGATCGCTAGCTAGTAACCATATGTCCAGATTATGTGTTTAAATGATAACATCCCATCTTCATCTTGGGCATGTCACTGGACGTGTCACGAATATTATATTAAGTCTTTGCGATGTAAAATGGGTGTGGTGTAAGTTGTAAAAATGAGAGCACTTAAACCTAGCATTAATGGCCAGCAGCCTCTTTTCCCAGGACTGGCCTTCATCACAGCACAGTATCGCATCTTGCAGCAGCCCAGCAATATAATATAATTGTTGGTCCGGCAACCCTAGACCTCCAAACTCTCTATTCAATTTATGTAACAAACCAAGGGGTTTGCCCATATGATTTCCACATATCTTAGGCTGTGTACAAGAACAAAAAACAAACAGTATAGAGCGGGGATCAATTCTAACCTGTGGTACTTTTTCACACTTGAATTATTAATTCTCAATGGAAACTTGACTTAATCAGATATTGCCTACTGGTCAACACAATTTATTCGAAGTATCAAACAGTAAATATATCTCCAGTCCCGTTTTTTTACTTCAAAGTCTCTGAATATTATATAGACATTAGTTAACTATGTATCCCCTATGAGCAGATTTACACACAATCACACAATCATTGTCCTTCACTGTTCCGTGTATACATTATAAGTATGTATGTAATAATTTCAGTTCATAATCCACCTGAAGGTAGTCACAATGGCAGGGAGTCAACTGGGGAACCCTCTGTTTAATATTTTACTCCTTGCAGAGAAACCAAATTATTCTAAAGTCCATTATGTATAGATAGACTACTGCACTTATAAGGCTCCACTTATACATTTCGAGCTGTATTGAATTGTGGCCTACTCAAGAGAAAAGAAAGACAAGAAAGCACATACCTATAGGACAAATATAAAGTAATTCGCTCTCTGGGGAGACATGCAGGCCCAAAACACTTCTGCGCGAATTCCTGTGGTGCTATTACCATGCATGCACATATAAATGTAGGATTTGCCTACAACTTTGTGTCCGGGCATAATATTGTCATCTGTTATGTGCAGAGGATCAACAAAACACATGCATGAATTGGTGCATGCTCAGTCTGCAGTGCTGATTGTGACACCCAAAGAGTAGCCATTTAAACCAGTCTCAGACCTGCAGGGCCTGTGAGCGCAGTTTACTGCCACTTTGACTTGGTATTTAAAACTACTTGCCAAGCCTTAAACTCCCCTTCTACTACATATAGGTCACCCTAAGGTAGGCCCCGGGTAGCCCTATGGGCAGGATGCTGTGCAAGTAAAAGGTTGAACATATGCCTTTATTGTGTGGCATATCCTGGTAGTGACAAACAGCCAAATTAGGTTCTCACTACTGTGAGGCCTACTCCTCATAGGCTAGCATACAAAATCCCCTTGTAAATATTTAACTGGTAATTTCTGTTCTGAAAGGAGTAGCATTGCCATTTTTGTTACGTTTAGAATGGTAGTGATAAATCCTGCTTATTTGTGTAGTTGGATCTTACATTACTAATTTAGAAATGCACTTTTAGAAAGTGTTACTCGATAAATTGGGCAACCCAATAAACCTTTGGATGCTTGGGTAGCAAGAGATAAGTATCAGGTAACAGTGCCTTCAAGGGATTTCATTTAAACATATTTCAATAAATGTATCCAAAACAATTTATGAAAGCCCACATTATTTTCACCAAGTATATAAATCGTTAAAATCAATTAAGAAAATCATAGAAGAATATGTCAAAAAAGAACAAACTTTGGGTGTATACTTTTTGTTCAAATTTATATGATTAAATAATTTAGAGAAAACAGGTACAAAACATCATTCACGTGGACAAAAATTAATGAGATCAATTGTCTTATAAATCTTATCTCAAATTCACTTTTGTAATCAACCCATTTCTAACACTTATTTACAGAATATAAATTATCATTGAACCTACAGTGAATAACCCCAATATAACAATTTATAGAAAAATGGGTTGCATTGTCAACGTTTCGATCTTATGTCGTAAAATATCTAGAAGACCATCTTCAGGATCCAACATTTCATATGTAGACTGATGACCCCTATATAAAAAGAATAATCACAAGAATTGTGTTTGTCAGTAAAAGACATCTTGGAAAAAGAGATATACTCCAGGAAAAAGTTAAAGAAATTGGAGAAAGAACTAAGTTAACGTGAAAGAGAACATTTTAACTTCAATTAGTGCTATAATTTATCAAAAAGAGATACTGTGTAGAGGAGATGGAGCAACCATCCCCCACCAGTTGTGTAGTAAAGTTGAAGCAAAAGTTTACTTAAGATGAAATCAGTTAAGGACTTTTCAACAATTACTCCTGATGGATAATAGATACCTCAGAAAAATCTAAAAAGAATAAATCAATTATCCACCTATACCCACTTGGATTAGGATATTAATATCATGATCTGTTGAATCTGACTTCTGCCGTGAAAGACTTATAAGTCGTCGCAAATATGATTGACACACACTTGGTGAGTGTTAAGTAAGTAATTAATCAACAAATGTAAATTTAAATCATAATCATTATAAATGTTTCTGACAAACCTTTTATTTAATCGATTTTGTTGAGCTAAAGAAATTCAATTAAAAGGAATCTCCGAGAGAGAAAATTTCTTACTTATGCCAGCGATGAGCTGGACTTTCCATGTGGAGCGCTTAGTGGAACATCCCCGTTAGCGCATGACCAAATGGGACTCTTACTACAATAAACTGCAAACAGCAAAACACGAGTAGTAAATGGACTGAACAATATTTGTATAGAATAGATAGTGTTAGATTAATCAAAGTAAAAAATGACCTTACTGTTGCCAGTGATTTATTTAAATTGCACTTAGCGATCTTGGTTAGGTTCTCGCCGTTTTACATTAAGCGAGTCTACAATTGCGATATAAGGGCAAAAAGATAAAGACGGACGCTAAAGTATGAGCAGTTTTTAAGAAAAAGCATAAAGAAACATAATGTATTAATGTTATTCTTACATGTCAAAAGTTTCTACCACCGTCGAAAATCAGCGTCCAAACTAAGGCAAGACAGTTTCAGAGTTCTATGCTTTTTAAAAAATGTTTTGTTTTACTCGTTTACTTCAAAAGAGCTTAGGAGGCATTGGAGGCCTGAGTTCAAGTCCTCTTTTGTCTCTATGTGCATGTTACAAAGCAAAGTTCCATTTACGATAAGGTCACTTTACATTTCATGGGGATAGGACAATCCTATTCGGTCAAACTGAATCTGATCTGAAAGATGAGTACTGTATCTTCCTTGGCAGCTGCAGCACTTAATGCTGTCTTTTGCAGCCCTGATGTCAATAATGCACATTAACAATCACAATGGCCACATACGCCTCCAACCATGTAGTGCCCGGGCTTCATGTCTGCCAAGCCTGGCCCCCTCCTGATTGTTGTATCCATGTCTGCACATCAGATCCTTTCTTTTTTGTTCTGTGACCAATGTCACCCGAGACACTGGCCCAGAATGTCACTTGGTCTTCCAAGTCATTCAGACTTTAGAAATACTTTGCTCTAGTGTGATTTTTTTTTTAAAAATTTTTTTTAATAACAAATGTATCGATATGTCCTTAAATCGTTCAAAGTGTTTAGTCTTAAGATGACTGCATATAGTACATCAGTTGCCAATGCCACTAACCAACCTAACATATCATTATTAAGTACAAACTAAATTCACAACCTTCCTACTGCCACAATGCGTCATGGAAGTTGCATGCTATATTCTTATCCTGGGCACACTCCTTCCTTATGTGCTATTCCTGGCGATACCATCCTTTGCTCAAGGGAGATATAAATTTGTGGGCAGTCACTTGCTTTATAACTCAGGCTCTATTGCCATTCAAATATCCATCCTTCTCAACTGGCCTCCAGATTTCCAGTCACAATCTGTATCAGGTTTTGCAACTTTCAGCATCATAATTGTCTTGGTTCAACGTGGAAACTGTTTATTTCCAATAACTGTATGACCGGCATTGGACATAGCTGTAAAGACCATCCTGCTACCTCAAAGAGTGCGACAGGCACCGCTTTCCAACATTCTATGTTATCTAGCAGTTCTGTGTGTAGGCTGTCACTTTTCTGTTAAAACCTTATGCAATTTCAGAGACAGCCCAATCCCATTTTAAAAAGACTTTTTTGGGTTTAATAGGAATAATATAGATACATAAATTGAATAAAATTGACATTTGACTCAAAGCGTAGAAAGCCATTCATGAATTTCCCAACTAGGAATCGCCTCGTCCTGCCAGCTCATCCATTTCTTATCATCATTCCCTGAGTAAACTATTGTGGTGTGGTGCTTATGTCAACTTGGTCCTATGTTTGTGACACTACTTTGATTACTCTTAATTCTAGTGGCCTGTTCTCAGCAAGCACCTCCATTTTGTGATTATGTTGTTCCAATTGTATAGCTGGTGGGACTGAACATAGAGTTCCTACAAAGATAGAATTTGTTCTCAAGGTTTGCGAGAACCCACACTCCACTTTCAATAGCAGCATCTACAAGATTGAATATCCCTTTGTTGGATGTCCCACCTTTTTGCACTCATTTAATAAAGACACTTCCTCAAGCATCTGGCTTGTCCAGAGCCGAGGTTCCCTTGTATGTTCCTATCCTATGACGTTCATCCTCTGCTTGGTCTAGAATATTATCCATGTTACGTGTGGGAAGCCATGTGGCGTTCTTTTCCCTATTTGTATTGGGCAATTTATCCGTAATGCGTACACTATATTATATGGGGTCTGTTGGTAACTAAACTGTGCACTTAATGACTGAAGATGCTTCAGCGCTTCCACACTTAGTGGCGACATGTAGGTTCCTTTTTAGGTCTCGGCTGCGAAAGGCTGCGCTTGCGCAGTCTCGCTCCGAGATTTAATGAGTTTGAGAAGAGGGGCTTGAACCCGCCCCTCTTCTTCCCTGTTCTCCATTGGCTGGCCTAGTAAATGCTGGCCAGCCATTGGAGAAGAGGTCCCGTCACTCTAATCCTGCCCCGTCCTTTTCGGATCGGGGGGCGTGTTTTTTGCGAGAAGTCTCAGGGAGGAGACAACAGCAAAACACGCCCCCCAATCCGAAAAGGACACTCCCTTTCTCCGAGGCATTTTCTGCTGTGCCTCGGAGAAAGGCGGTGGTGTCCTGGCGTTGCTCCCTCACCTGATCTCCTTGTTCGTAAAAAGACAGACTCTCTCCAGCGAATATTCTTAACTCACACGGCACCGGTCTCTTCATCGCCGCGTCCCTGCACCTCTGCACAATGGAGATTTCCTCGGCGCCCGCATTCCAGACCAAAAAAAAACCTCGCGAAATAGCTCAACCACTTCCTTTACTCTGCTCCCTAAACGTCATCATATATTTACCTTTTTTTTTTTTAAAGTTAAAAGGGTCTCTTTGTATGGACTGTGTCAGGGGCAGGGCCGCCCCCTTCCCGCATGACGTCATGCCGCTGTGAAGGAGGCAGGGAGGGGATTTTTGATTTGAGGGACGCTTGAGAGAGCTGGCTTTATGGCGAATGGACACTTTGTTGCTGCTGGACAAGCTACCAGAGAAAGCAGGGGAGGAAACCTAGAAGGTAAACTTTATTGTGCCAATGTTTGTTTCACAGACCGAGATAATCCTCTGACAGGCCATGTGCTGCGTTTGTGTGTATTTTTCTGCCAAACCTAGAAGGTAAACTTTATTGTGCCAATGTTTGTTTCACAGACCGAGATAATCCTCTGACAGGCCATGTGCTGCGTGTGTGTGTATTTTTCTGCCAGGTAGTCTGTGAGCATTCGCAAATAACTGTTGTACGTACGGTGGCTCCACCGCGCCTACTTGGGAGCCTGGGTGGGTGGGCCGTCGTGAGCGTGGCAGTAAACATTTTACAGGAGTAAAGTGTTCAGTTAAGGATGCTCGCTTTACACGTGACGTCGACCCTGAGGTTTAACAATTAGGGGTTAAAAAGGGGGTATTAAGGGAATCTACACTGTACGTTGTGTCGTAGTCTGCTGACGCTGAGGAGATGGGGTTCGGTCCAGCAGTGAGATGCGCCCGTGGGGCCGTGGGCACGTTACAATGGGCTTTGCTACTCCCAGACCGTGCTCTCTGGTGTTGTGATCCCTCTCCCAGGAGTGATCCCTCTCCCAGGATTCATGACGATTGCTCATCTTGGCGGCTGACCGTTCACAGGCGCCCTCACCCGAAGCGTCTACCACCATGAAGTCTTCTGTGATGTATACCCGCTCCCTACTACGCTCACACACAAAACCTACGTCAATATTTTTGTACCCAATGAGCTTGCTTCATGCGAGGCACAAATAGAGAGGCGGGAACATTCTCGTTTTTAACTTGAGAGCTTACTATGTATATTGTGTTCCACGCGGTTTGCCCTAGAATCTGTGCTCCCATCAGCCACGCGTAACCTTCCAGATGCGTTCGAAGGCATTGGGCATTGCAGCTGCACTTCAGCGACATGTAGGCACTATGGAAACACTGAAACACGTTTTGATAATATGACCGAAATTAGCTTACATGTTTTAGACCAGGCAGTACAAGCAAGCAGCATCTATTCTAGACCACATGTGTCTCCCATTAACCCTTACTAATCCAGTCAAACCGTGAGGGGGCGGGGCAGGGGGGTTGGGCTGGAAGTGTTGAAGAGCTGAAACCTGATGTTCCCTCCCTGAAGGCAGTAAGAATCGTAATGCTTTTGTGCACCTCCGGTGATTTGCGGTCTTGTATTTCTTCCACAACTATGTTGCCAGTGCCCAACCACCCACGGCTGGGCTTGCCAGGAGCCTCCATGTCCCCATGAATATCACGTTGTTTCAGCACGATCGAGGAGACTTTCTGACTACATCTTCCAGAATGCATTGTGCTAAATGAAAACACAGGCCTAGAAACAGGGTTTCTGTTTCACTCGAACAGTTGTCTGGTAAAAAATCTTTCAAACACACCAAGTGGGGAGACATCTGTTATGTATGTTATACTCCCCTCTGGAATGTGTGTGAAGCCTGCATGTTACAGGTTTGATGCCAGGCTCGGTGGATTCAGCCTTTCAGCTTTCGGGGTTAATAAAGTGAGTGGTATTGTGTACACGTGGTATGTACAGTGACTCGAAATGTGGTAAAAAGCGCTATGTAAAACATTTTATCGGTATTAATAGAAATCGAGGCACAAAGGTGTGAGGGTATTGAACATGTGGTGTACAGATTCAGTAGACTCCCACCACAGGCACCCAACCTGCTGAACTATCTCCCCTGCTTTACGATGATACTCCAACCTACTTGGAATACAGAAAGTTAATGGGTACAACCCGCATCATGGTTTACCAGCATTTTATGCCCCCCAGCGGCGCATAATAATATTGCAAGCCCCAAAGTCTTGTGTAGGAGGCCACATGTAATAATATCCTTTTAATATGCAAGCGGGGGCATTTCATCCCACTTAATAAGTGGTTTCCGTATCTGTCGAAAGAGTGTTCAAGTTGCCCCATGTCAGGATTGAGTGGTTTATTCAGTCCTTCTTTTCGTTCCATTCTGAGACTTAACACGCCCCCGAATCCGAAAAGGACACTCCCTTTCTCCGAGGCATTTCTGCTCTGCCTCGGAGAAAGGCGGTGGTGTCCCGGCGTTGCTCCCTCACCTGATCTCCTTGTTTTTCTTTGTTAAAGGAGGCATCACTTTCCTGTCACAGACGCCGCACCTCTGGCCCTCTCCCCCATCAAGTTACAGGCATACTTAATACGCGCAGTGTCGGATATTGTGGGATGGCCCAAGACCTCATGAGTCATATTTTAACTCGGCACGAGATATTAAGGAAAAGCTTTGAAACCACGGAAATGTCACACAAAAGCACACATGCTTGTCTGAACTTTGCAGCTATGGGCCCCCGGCCATGGCCTTCTTAATTGACTCCGCCACATCATTGAACGATTTTATCCGTAATTCTACATTTCATGAAGTCAATTAAACAAAGGAACGAAAAATGTATCAACGCCTCTAAGCCTTTACTCGTATCTCCTCGCCCTCCTTTCATCGGAGAGCTTTCCCATTTTTTATCGCACTGTCCTTTGCTGACTGCGCTGTTTAAGCCCAAACCTACTATGATACAAGCATTTACAATGCAATGGTCTCGGCATTGGTAAAGTTAGAGCTATTGGCATTGCGCATGACAATGCCGTTTCTTTAAATGTTTTAGAAACATAAACAAAAATAATGTCATGAGCAATGCCAATAGCTCTAACTTTACCAATGCCGAGACCATTGCATTGTAAATGCTTGTTTAAGGTTGCAAACGGTCCAATTTGCAGAATCGGGCCGTTTGCGACCGGAAAAAAGGCGTTTCCTGGGTACGAAACCCTATTTGCCGAATCGCAAATAGGGTTTGCGATTCGGTATTTCGAAGAGGCGAAGAGGCGTGTTTAGGGCATCCCTTCCTAAAACCAAATTGCAGCGATATGTGAGAATGTTTTGTGACCGAAATGCGGTCGCAAAACATTTGCATTTTAGCACCAACTTACAGTTGGTGGTAACCCATTTGCAAATGAAAAGGGGGTTGGGGACTCCTTCCCCTTTGTGAATGGTAGTACAAGTATTTTCCAGAGAAGGCAGTGGTCCCACTTCAACACAACCCATTTTCTTTAGGGAAAAAGGGCTGCATTAAAAAATAAAAATAAAAAAAAACATATTACTTTACTTCAAATCAATCACAGACATGTTGGTCGGCTGATCCAGGCAGGGCACCGTTCCCTTGATTTTTAGGACTCCTAATTATCCGCAAATATTGACCTACCTCATTAATATGCATGAGGTAGGTCGCTTTGATACCCCCTAGGAATTGCTATACATTAGGAATAGCCATTATTTCATTGCGATTCGCAGAAAATCGCAATTAGGTCATCGATAATCCTAATATTGATACATGTGGCCCTTAATGTTGCATTCTGGTCCTAATTCCCCTTCCAACCCTATGTATAAGGGCATAGATTCATCCTAATAGAATGGTTCTAGGTAACGCACATTCACCGTATATATCACCGTTGTTGCAGTGTGTTATGTTTTTAACAACATTTAATAATAATGAGGAATGGTTACTGATAAGCTTCGAGAATCAGACAGACTATTCCCCGTCACAGCCGTATTGCTATTCACAAAGTCGGCAATGAGTGAGCCTTGTTTCTATAATTAGCTTCTATCACACTAGCATAATGTGCCTTAGTACTGTTAAACAATGAATCTCACAACAATTAAGTTTCATTCTGTTGCTTCATACTCTTTTTTTAAAAGGCCTTTACACATTTCTTAAGTGTGTTTAGAAAACATTTCACTGTGGATTTTATAGATAAACGGATTTATAATTGATTAAACTATTTTTTGTAAATACATTTGTCACTTAGAGAAACGTGAAAAGCGATTATGGGCTAATACCAAAAGATCACGGTGTTCCAAAACTCATTGCCCTCTTCATAGTCCTAAGAAAGTGAAAAAAATATCTTGGTGATTTTCACCCAATTTATGTAAACTGGCATGTTTTATTCGTTATTCCAAGCCATTTCTTGTCTGTTCTCCAAGTTCTGTTTTAATCCTATCATTTACGTACCACAATCTTTGAGTTTAAAGCCTCTATTGCCAAACACTGACATCTGATCGTTCTCTCCAATTGATGGAGCTAATAGTTCAGTGTGTATCTCATAATGAGGTGATGATCGAAGCCTCTCCTAACACAGACTTTCAGGATTTTGAGGGGTATGTGTCAGTCGTATACTACAACCTGGGCTTTTATATCAGAGGTTGCAAGATGCTTAAGAAAATATCTCCATTTCTAGCAAATCTAATTCTTCATCCTAAACCTCCGTGTGCCCTCGGAAACACAGAAAACAGACGTTAATGCACCAGAGCAAATCTCTTGAGTCGTTCAGAATTAGCCTTCCTGTCCTTCGTTTAATTTTTTTGTGGCTCTGTTGCCTACTCAAATGGTGAAACTCTGACCCATCATTTCAGCTATTTTCTCTACAGTGACATTAAAGGAATCTTTCTTTTCCATTGTCATTTTTTGCAGTGTGGATACCTTATAGACTCTCTTGCTGTAGAGTGGTCAGGTTCAGAAGGTTCCCTATTTTTTTTCTGGGGGCTCCGGCAAAGCAGAGGAATCCTGTCAAACCCCTATCTATGATATCTAGCATATGCCTACAGTGCCCCAGTACGACATCATTTTTAGTCTCTTTTTCTGGCACTGGGTTCAAAAGCAGTGCCAAGAGCCCCTAATCGACAAAGGTTGAAATCAACAAAAAGCCACCATCATTGGTGACCAGTATTGGATAACAACGTGACAGCAGGACCAGAACACTGAGATAACGTTATCAAACATCTTAAGACAGGTTTCGTCTCTCTGGGCTTTGGGCGGGGGAGGGGGACATGGGGTTGGAGAATGCATACCTGGGGGTGAGCTCCAAACGCAGGGTCTCGTCAGTTTTTTAACACCCAGAGGGATGGAAAACACTCCCTTTTTAGGTTTTGCTCTCTCACCACTGGTCTGCAACATTTATTGACCAAAATACCATAAGTCTGAAGGTTGTTAAGCGTGTGAGGATTTCTTGTTTACGACACTAAATACGAGAGAAAAACAACGCTGGGCAGACTCTGCTATGGCTCGAGTGAAACAGTACTTAATAAAAGAGCTCGGGCAAAGAGGAAGCGACCAAAGAGACTGAAGAGCCTCACAGCGAGCAGCTAGGCCCTGATGTCAAACAGTCATCATCATTAGACTACTACATTGGAGACATCAATGACACAATGTCCCCCTAAAATGTTTGTTGCCAAAAAAAGCATACAGCTCACTGTTATGATGATGCTTAGTTGTAAAGAATGTTTCTGTGTCATTAGTGTTGTGAGGTAGTACAGAATGCTAACGAAGACCGTTGTAACCACCTGTCATCCGAAGCAGTCATGCTGGCCTCCTTCTGAAGAATATTTTAAATAAAGATTACACAAGTTTTTACGTGTACGGATCTACGTAACACCCACTCTTCTGAGCCGAGACAACTAGATTGGAAGAGGGGAAAACTACCATTATCATTGAAACAGCTGTGTCTGTGCTGCCATACAAGGAGGCCTCTAGGTCGAATTTGAAAGGCACCAGAGCGAATAAACCTTTGAAAGGGGATCGAGATTAGAGGAAGGGCAAAGACAAACCACCTCTGATCGAGCCGCTGACCAAAAAAGCCATGCAGTTCACGACGTCTGGCAGAGAGAAGTCAGCTGACCTCATAATGAAAAAAATTCTCAATGCTGAAATGACAGCCCTGCTTCAAAAGAAGAAATTTGAAGAGGGCCTCAAGGCATTTAAAACTTTCTCTAAAGCAAAAAGACCAAGGGAAGAGATGGAGCAGGAGGATAAATTAGCTCCATCAACTTCTGATCCTAGGAAGGAACCTAAAGAGTTTTGTTTGTCGATTTGTTCAGAGACACCAACAGAATACAGTAGTTGGGTTGAAGGGATTCCACAAGTTGTGGAGACTGACTTCTCGCTAGGGGGAGATTGATTGGTACCACACAGCCCTTCCCCTCCAGATGATAACACCTTATAATACCATGCTCTAGTAAAGAGAACAGCAGATTCATATAGGGTACTCCTAGATGAAGGGCAGACCGAATCTTGTTTCCTTCTAGAACAAGCATTTACAATGCAATGGTCTTGGCATTGTTAAAGTTAGAGCTATTGGCATTGCTCATGACATTATTTTTGTTTGTTTTTGTTTTTAAAAAATTTAAAGAAACGGCATTGTTATTTACAATGTCAATAGCTTAATCTCATGCGAGACCTATTGCATTTGCACCCACACACAAAGCCACCCACACACACAGGCACCCACACACAGAGCCACCCACACAGAGCTATTCACATAGAGCAACCCACACACAAATAGAGCCACCCACACAGAGCCACCTACACACACAGTTACCCACACATAGACAGAGCCACCCACGCACAGAACCACCTACAAAAAAATCCACACACACACACACACACACACACACACACACACACATACACATACACATACACATACACATACACATACACACACAGACATGCTGCTGACTTTAAACATTGCATTCTATTTATGTTCTTACTGTGTCTTCTGTAATTCTCTGCTGAGGAGCACTGGCATTCTGTGTACTCAGGTGAGGTAAAATTGTAATCCATCTGCTATTTTATAAAATGAAAAGTGCTTGCAGACTCCTGGGGGGGGGGGGGAGAGGGGAGATGAAAAGATGCACTATGTAGAGCGATTAAATAAAACATGTTTGGATGTGAGGGCGATCTGGCTGGGGTTGATTGGGAGGGGGTATGGCATTAAGAAGGTGCAACTATTGGAAAAAAAGGAAATGTTAACATATTATGGCATTTCTCTTTAATTTTGTGAAATGAGTTAACCTGCTTTGTTTATATAAACACATTTATCATGTGTTTTCGTGTGTGCTGCAACTAATATAGAAGTCATTAAGTATCATCATGTCTTGCCCCTGGCCCCGCCCCCTCACTACACTCTTACTCATTTTAATGAGTATCTGAACTTGATGGCAAACCTAAGTTGAAGTCCTTGAATATTCAGCGTCAACTAAGATGGTCGCAAGTAGAGCGTTTGTTTATGCTTTCCCTACGTCGATGCCGTTTACTACAGTTGGAATTTGTGAATATGGTCGCCATGTTGGCCAGATATCCGTTGCCAGTCAGCTCCCCAAAGGCCGAGTTATTTACTTGACAACAAAGCCTCCAAATGCAACTCGCACCCTGAGCCAACAACACACAACCTCACATTAGTAGAAGGGGCTCAATGGCACGCCATTGTGTGACAAATTCAGCAGACGAAAAAGATCACGAGAAGTCCTGACGCACCAGGTCATGTGGCACGTGACGTGTCGTCAGCTGATGTACGGAAGAGCAACGGAGGCCTGGTTCTGTGGCCGGTGTAAGGGAGTCTTCTTGTTGTAAATAACCGCCGCTATGTCGTCTTTTTCCGAGCTCTATTTCAACATGGATAGCGGGTATCTCGAGGGTCTAGTTCGTGACCCCCGCGCCTGCATGTACTGTCAGACCTGTTCATTCATTCTTAGTGATTGTTTTTGGCTATCGAACATTGCTCAAGCATAATTATCATGCCCATTATACAGGAGGTATTTACAGCGTAGTTGTTTAAAAATGCACGGAATTCTATACGGTTAAAAAATGGTGCAGACATTGGGAAAGTGAACCTGGCTGGAAGCATTTTACATGACCTATCTTGCAGAGTCGAGGGGGCGATAATCATAAATTGAGTGGACCATTATCACGAGAGGAGAGGGTGGCCACACCGCCGCCTTTCTCCGAGGCGAAGCAGAAATGCCTCGGAGAAAGGCAGCGGCGTTTCCGGATTCGGGGGCGTGTTTTGCTTTTCTCTCCTCTTGCCATTGGCTGGAGGAGATAATTAGAAAAGTTGAAAAAAACACGCCCCCGAATCCGAAAAGGACGGGGTCTGTTCGGAGTGACGGAGCTCTTCTCCAATGGCTGGCCAGCATTCAAGAGGCCAGCCAATGGAGAAGAGGGGAGAAGAGGGGCGGGTTCAAGCCCCTCATCTCCAAGTCATTATGTCTCGCAAGCGAGACTGCGCAAGCGCAGCCTTCGCTAGCCGAGACCTAAAAACTGCATCCAACACAAGAAAGGAATTGGTTCCTCCCAGTGCTGCCAAGAGTAATACATTGGGGCTGGGAGACATTCAGATAGCTATCCTCCTCCAAGGCTGTAACTCCTAGGGTTTATAAAAAATACAAAGCCTTCCCACAGGACTAACCATACTCCAAGCCCTCCACGTTCCGACCCCAGACAAGGATACCAAGTGGTTGGAAGCAGTTGACAGGAAGATGGAGAGGGTAGTAGCAACAAAATGGAGAATAGACCACTCCAGTGGTAAGTAGTTATGGCAGCAGAAATAGAGGAGTTCATAAACATCTGCGGGATTAATTCACGAAAAGAGCAAAGTCGGTCTTTTTAGAGGGGAATATTATGTCCATCACTTAAGTCGTCTCTGGATGCAGTAGACACAGCAAGCAGACAATTGTGCAAGGCACAATTTTCAGAAAGCATGCCTGACTTGTAATTCCTGGCTTCAAACCTGAGGTGACGGCCACAATCATAAACATTTCATTTATGGGGGACAATATACATGTTGTGCCGCTGTAGATGAATCCCTCGAGCAGATCAAAAAAAGACAATGAGACTGCACTAACTATGTGAATCCCACAAGTTAGGTGATCTTTAGTAGGGGCGCACCAAATACTAGACTGGGGTGCAGAGCAGTCAACCATTAGCACTGCAGACCACTTCAATTCAATGGCAGCCACCAGGGCAGCAAAGACGGAGGGAAAGGTCCAAATTCAAGCGGCTGAGGCCAGGCAACAAAATCACTGAAACATGCTGCCACCTACATACAATACCTGTTTGAGGGAGTTGGGAAGAGTAGGAAGGTTCTTAAAGGGAAGAAAAAGGATAACCTCTGTCAAATGGGGGCTACACACCTCGCTATATATGGATACTGCCCAGAAATGGAAAACACGCCTCCCAAGATACTTCTTTTGCAACAAGAAATCGACGACCTGTTCAAAACAAGAGCAATAAAAGAGGTACAGAGTAAAAATACAACTAAGGCGCTTCCTTTTGAAAACTACAAAAAAGATGCACTACTTGAAGAGCATTGCTCTAGCTGGAATAATAAATATGGTCTGTTTTTAAAAAGTGGGTTTCTGTGTACTCAGACTGTGAATATTTACTCTTAGAACACATCTGTAACATAGTTAATAATAAATAGTACATTGAAATGTTGACAGAGGGAAAATTGCCAAACCTCTTTATGAAGGTAGACTGTCATAGTCCAGGCCTTAATTATGTCGTTTGTATTTCTTTTTTTTTTTTTCGACCAGAGATTAGAAAACTGAAAGCCATCTTTAATTTTGTGCATCTGTTATTAGACAAGTTTAACAGAACCATACGAATTCTACGTTTTTGCACTTAAGTTTAGGTAGCTGTGATGTGTCTGGACTATATGTGAACTTGATTAACCTCTTGAGTGCCCATGACGAGATGGTCTCGTCATGGGCCGCGGTTGCGCTGTGCCCATGACGAGACTATTTCTCGTCATGAGCCCCGCCCGCTAATGAAACGCCCGGCACAGGGCGTGGAAAGGGCGGGGCACTCAAGGGGTTAAAAGAAAGAGGGTACCAGACGTGACAATTGCCAGCTGCAACTAGTGGTGGCTAACTTTTTCATGTGGTTATTAAATTTGTATACCCCGATCTATCGACGCACTCAGACAAGGATCAGCACCCAAAATGAAAAACAGATGGGGCATTATATGTTTTTCTCTGAGCAAAACAGAAGTGTTGCCAATAAACGGACCATAAGTTATTGGGTACAGTTTGGGGCCTGGAAGGAGGAAAGTGTGCAAATCTGTCTTTTTAGGTCTCGCCTGACCCAGCGCATGCGCTACTCTGGCAAGACTTTTTGAGAGGGCTCCAAAAAGTGCTACCAGGCCAGCTACTGTGAATGTGCGCGGGCACGCGCGCCGCGCTTGGCCGCGATTACTTTCGCGGCCGCACAGCCGCTTTGATGTTTGATCACGATCACTTTTGCGGCTGCACGGCCGCTTGGCATAGCCAATAGATCTCGCTTTTCGGACCTTATAAGTATTTAGTTATGCAACTGTTGCATGGCTAAACACTTATAAGGTCCCAAAGACGAGACCTATTGGCTATGCCAATGCTTGTTGTCCCTTGTAGAAAAGGGTTGGGTAGTCCATTTGGAATCCTAATTCAGAAAGAAATCAATCCCCTGACTGAGAGTGTCCACAAACTAATGTAGAGTGGATAGTGACATGGGAATTTCAGAGTTAATGCATAGGATGTGCAATAATCTGAACGATAAGTGATATACATACAAGTACATACATAACATTAGTGCTCTTGCATAAGCAAATTATAGGAAGGCAGACAGGAGCTCATAGTAGTTTGTAAATACTGGCATGGGAGGAGTCCGATAGGTGTCAGGGTGGTGTGTAGAAGGTTAGGAAACGGAAAAACGTCTCAGTTCTCGATGATGTGGACAAATAAATACGTCAGGCAGGCAGTCGTCGCTGATGAGGAGAGGGAGGTATGATCTGAGTATGAGAGGAATCTGTTGGATATTAGAAGTTTTACTTCTTTCCTGAAGATGATAGTGGAAGGGTTGCATCTGGTTTCCGGAGGAAGGGAGTTCCAGATTATAGGGGCAATTCTGGAAAAAGACCAATGTAGGTTTTCTTACTGTTGAATTTTTGTGGCTTAAGTAGAAGGGAACTTGTGCATCTAGAGGATCTGTTTCCGCCAAATGGGGTCAGTTTCTGGGACAGGTAAGAAGGGGTGTTGTGGCACATCACTTTGTCGGCCATACAGGCAATTTTGAGATGGATTCTAGCCTCATAGGGTAGCCATTTCAGTGATTAGAGGTCAGGTGTGATATGATCTCTTTTTAAGTTTGTTTTTTGAGCCAGTGCTGAGCCTTGCTGCCACGTTCAAGGTAGCCTTCAGGGTGCATGTTTGCTTTTCAGATGGCCACAACATATACACAAATAATACACTACAGACCTTGGGGGACTGGTGGAGAGGCGGGTGTTGTAACACTAGATTTTCCCTCTGTCACTAGCCTCCAGATCCTCAATAAAGTCTGAGAGACCGATGCTACATTTTGTGTCCTTACCGTACCTTCCTTGGGCCTCTGTATAAACTAGAGAGGTAGGGTATAGATGGCGTGTTTGATCCACAGTGGTTATGCATGGCTTTCCTATAACATGATTATGTAAAACACGATTCTGACTGCTGTTTTCAACCAAATTAATTGGAAATTGAAGATGTCACAGTGCTTCTAGTCAAGTTCTACCACTATACAGACCTGTGGACAGGCGAACACTGCAAGATCACCTTTTTAGGCATTCATCCTCAAACTCATACATTCTCAACAGGTGTATTCTCTCACGTACGTGCTCCACATGAGGAGGGACAGAGGCTGGGGCTGCCTCAATTCTTCTCTCTACCACTTTTGGGATTTGGTTGATGTTGTAAATATGGGGCCTATATGGTATGTTTACCACCTCCTGTCTGTCTGATAAAAATGCTGCCGGTAATAGGAACTGTTCCTCTAGCAGAAGGGTTATCATCACTTCGATTGGGGATGAAAACAAGGTAAGACCTGGGGTAGTTTGGAAGGTGGCACGAGATCAGGTATACATTTTATTTTCAGACTGTTAAGGAAACGCTGATGGAGGAGAGGGAGCTTGGCAGGATACTGTGCATTTTATTATATTTCAGGGGTCACGCTGAGTTGTATGAGAGAGGATGGAAAGAGACCAGCCATAGTTCTTGAAGGAGGAGCATTTACACGGCAAGGATGGGAAACGACCACATGTACTTTTTAATGTCAAATTTGGCTGCTTCTTGGCATCTCCTTTATATCACTTAACTTTGCATGTCCCTGGGAATATATTGTACTGAGAACCGGATGCTGCACATACAAGATAAAATTGTATATGCCAAATGGGTAAAGCATCAACGAGGCAATATTTTCCACTTTTGGGATCCATGAGCATTGCTCCGCTTAGAATAGTGAAGTGCCAATCAATCTATAAAAATATTATTATTATTAGTGGCATGCTAGTATTTGTATTGCTATTGTAATTGTTGTGATTATATCAAACTAAACCTTATCAACAGAAAAAAAAATCGATACTAATTCCTTTATATCGTAGATGACCTATCAGTGTATTTTTATTTTTTTTAATCGGAAATTTATTGCTATGGCAAACATTTGTAAATTCTTTAGAGTATCTGTTTGTAACCAAGCAGAACAAAACGTGCTTTAGATTAAAAAATGTTTTATTTGCAGCGTGCGGAGTATACAAAATGATCCAAAGCGCGGCACAAATACTGCTGAAAACAGCTCGGTCTTGGTGCTTGTGCAGCATCCCTGTTAGACGTCTTGCAGAGGTGATGTCAAGGTGAAAACAGATTTCCAGAATGACTGGAAATCATTGATATTCTGACTCCGAGGCTGTAAATGACTCTGTGGCAGATGGAGTCTTTGTCAAGGATGAAAAATGGCAGTTTGTAGCATCATTGCTTCTTTTGCTGCAGCTCGGCTCACAGGTTGTAACCTTCGAGTTCTAACCGTTCTCCTTTGTTTTATAAATTGCCTTCCATTTTTATCTTCCGTAAAAGGCCTCTTAATTAAAGAGAGTTTTGTTTTACAGGTTTAAGCACAGAAGTGTTGTTTCCCCTGCAAACACTTATTTTTTTTTAGCAAGACCTTAAAATGCCTATGCTATTAAAATGGATCATTTAATATTGTAATCCTTTGCTGCAAAAATAGTATCCTCACCAACAGTACGTGCTGGTTATAATAATATAAAAACTTGAATCCGGCGTGTTGTATTCTATTGTGTGGTTGCTTTTTTGTTTTAACACCTATGAATAATGAAAGGCACGTTTCCTTGAGATTTCTTTCATTTTTTGCAGTTGACTCGATTAGTTATTTATTTTATGCATGATTTGTCTTTACAGTTGTCTGGTTTCTGGTATGATTTGAGCCAATTTCTTGGTACTGGTCAAAGTATTAAAACATTATTTATGTTTTAATGTTAGTAGAGTCCATATAGCAAACATTTTTCAGCATAAGGCTGTCAGTGGGGTAAACTGTTATTCGGTGTCAGAATGCAGTGCAACTATCATTACCCATCTGTTTTGTTATATTCGACCAGTATGAGGTTCCTCCATGACAGTACTTTTTCTAATGGATTTCCTCTCCTGATATAATGCCTTAGAAAGAGCTCCTGCGTACTGAGCTGAATTGGAGTTTATTACACCAGCCTGTCTGGAGATAGCTAACCCCCGGAAGTGTTTGGTGACTAGCAATTGAGTACGATTGTGACTGACTAGAAGTATAGTGTCCAGCTATTTACCTGTTACATGGTACACTTGGCAAGCTCATCTCCCACCTCCTAGTGACAGCTAAGTAAACTATCCTTGGGCTATGGAGATAACAACTGCCCCCTCTGAACATAGGTGGATAGAAAAGCTGTAGTGGATTCTAAGAATGGAAAAATTGTCAAAAACGGTAAGAGGAGAAGATGCCAAAACAGTGGAGTCACCTCTTAGACTTGTTCAGCAGAAACTATAAGGAACTCTCTTGCCCAAAGCAGCTTTGAGTGTTAAAGATTTTAGATACTACCAAACCCGACGACTACTACTCCACATTTCTGCAGTCCAAGGACCAAATGCCTTTTTGTCCAGACCGAGAAGGGGATGACTTAAGATGCGAGTACAAATAATAGAAGGGCAGCAGGCGAGGTTACTGTGAGGGCGACTGTCAGGGAAGGGGAGAGTATATTTGAGGTTTTGTTGTTTAATAGTGTTAGACCTATCAGCCCTTTGGGTGGTCCCTCCTCATCATTATTTATTTTGTCCCACTTTTGCCTCAAACCCTGTTAGTATTTTTTCCTTTTTGGGAACCACCAGACTTTTTAGTATTGATGCAGATTCAGGGAGCCATTTTATCTACCCCTGGAACTTCTGTCTGAGGGCCTGGAGCACAAAATGGTGGCCACCTGTGACATCATCAGAACCCACTGGAACCTACTAGAACCTTCTGCAACATTCTGGAACCCTGTGACAGTTGGAGGCGGTTTGGAATGTTGGGAAGCTAAGCCAGAGTTGACAGTTGGAGCTGGCAGTTGGCACCTGACTGGTGAAGAGAGAGGAGCACAGAACTGAAGGAGGAAGGAGTGAGGCAGCAGGGGTGGAAACTTGTGCCTGGAGTGGGGTCCATAAACCCACCCTTGATACTAGTCCCTACTGACTGAGCCCAGCCTGGAGCCCTGTGTGGGAAAAAGCAAGAAAAACCATCTTAAGGACCTGGACAGCAGGAACAGGCCTTAGAAGTAAAGAAAAGCAAGAATCTGACCTGTTTATTGGTTTCCCTGGAGTCCGACGTCGAGAAGCCTGAGACCTGGAGCCCGAGGTGGAGAAGCGGCGCTGACTGGAAAGCAGACGTCGTACCCGGAGCCGCCAGAGGTCGAGAGAGGGCGCCGACGGAGGTCGTGGAGAGTACCAGAGGTCGAGGAGGAAGTCACCCGAGGTCGAGTGAGCGGCGTCGACGGGGGAGTGAAGTCCGCCCTCCGGAGTCGCCGGAGACCGAGGTGAAGCGTGCCGGAGGTCGGGAGTGGAGATCGCACTCCGGAGTCGCCGGAACCTGAAGAGAATCGTGCCGGAGGTCGGGAGTGGAGGTCGCACTCCGGAGCCGACGGAAGTCGACATCGAGCCAAGACAGCCCGACGTCATCGAGCCGAGGCCGCCGACATCGAACCGGAACCGCCTATTGACGTCGTCAAGAACGGACATTGCGCCGAGGCCACCGACATCGAACCGGAGCCGCCTCACGGCGTCGACACGACTCCAGCGGCGTCGGAGCTTCATAAAAAGGGCAGTAAGTGGAATAGAGGGCGCCTAAGGCCCTGTGGAGCCCTGGGAGACTAACCTAGGGTGCTGGAACCAGCTTGATTGTGCCAGGGGTGAGCTGAGACTAATACAGAGGGGTTGTGTAGTGTTGGAGAGCCAGATCTCTAGATTCCCCCTTTATCTACCTCAGTTTAGGCCTCAGCCTTGTCCAAGCCAGGGAGTATACCCCTCAGGCCATCCAAATCTTTACAAGCTGGGATTGGGTCAAATCATCCCATAGTACCTCAGGAATGTGAACTGATTTACAAGTGTCACTGTTGGCTTTTATTATTTATTGAGAGCACTGTATTTATTGTATTTATCCTATTTATTGCCTCACAGTATTTATTGTTTCACAATATTTATTGTCGTACAGTATTTATTGCCTCATAATATTTAATTGCCTGTAATGTAATGCACTTATATTTATGCCTTGATTATTTATGATCTACCTTATTTATTGAATCGTTAAGACAGTATTTATTTGACGTACCCTTCCACAGAAAAAGCCTTGTGTACTGTGATTGTATTATTATTTATTTAATCAGCAACTAAGAGAAAAGAAGATAAAGAGATATATTTTCAGTATAATTTTTAAGGTGTAGTGTCGTTTTTGGAACGGATGCACGCATGGTTATTGTGTGGGTATAACGTATGCTTAACACGGTGCCTGACCCCTGACCACTCGAGCCAAGCTACCACAGTGTATGTCTGGAAAAATCCCATTACCACCGCCCTTCCGGTGTGGGAGTGGGGTTTTTCTAACAAATAGTTTCTCTTAATTTCCATGATTGAATAGTTGCAGATTGCTGATATAACAACTTAAAATTGCCAACAAAAACTTATTTAAACCTAAAATTATGGTGCCTCCAGGAAAGCTAGAAAATGAAGCCCCACTTGGTAGCATATTAGTAAAGGGACAAGTGTATCTCACCCAGTGACTCTAAACTATATTGAGGTAGTCTTATTGAACGGGACTAGGCAAGGTATAGGTATGAAGAGCTGATAAAACATCAGCCTCAAACCTAGAACACAGTAAATATAAGCAACATTTCATTTAAATGCAATAGTAATAGTTCTTACTAAATTAAACATTCCTAATAGTGAGATGTAAGTAGCGACAAATTATTTCCACTCCTTGTAGGAGAACATATACGTTTGTGGTAGACAAGTACAAGTAACACCTGTCCTTGCGAGATCGCAAAACTTTTGAGGCGCTCCCAACAATGCAAGCAGTTTGGGGAATTGTCCCTAATCCCAAACACAGTGCAAACTGTAAATGTGAAATGTTTGCGACCAGTTGGTGTGCCTAGCAGTTGTGTATAGTGCATGTGGATGAGTGAGGATGCCCAGTCATGAGACACACGTTTCAGCAATGTAAACAAGAACAATCAAAACTGCAAGCATTGTTGGTTCAAAAAAGGGATACAAGCAGAGATCCACTAGAATAGAACAAGGCTCCCCATCCAGTCAGCATCATATAGAGCCCTTCAATTTTCAAAGGGGGGGGAGGGGGAGAGAGAGAGAGTCTCTGGCATTAATCGTAGAATTCGGAGATCGGGCGGGCCTGTCAATTCCTTAAACTCCAAGGAAAGGATGCAGAGGAAGGGGGCCTACAGTCCGAATAGGAGGAACCCCCAGCATTAATCGCCATGGAGAGCTTATCCATTCCCAGGAGAGATAAATCCTTTATTTTAAAGGTGTCGGAGCATGGTATTCTGATGGATTGTGGAATAGTTTCAGACACTTTGGGGGCGTTTCCAGAGAATGATTGAGTGGTTTAGTTTTCTTAAATCCCAATGTTTCAGGGAGGGGGTTGTCCCTATTTACAATGAGATGTTGAACATCTGAGATTAATAGTTTTGAGCAAGGTAGTTGGGTGTTTTCAAGAATATTACTTTGTGTGACACCGGCAACTTGGAGTATGCTTCTTCCTTTGATGAGAAGCCATTTCTGTGACAACTGCATCTGCGAGATCTTGTGTGCTTAAAGATTGAGGCGTAGGTAGGTAGATAGATATTTACTAATGTTCGATTAAAATGATTACATTACGACACACATAATAGCGATTAAAAATCATTACATCAAGTAGAGTACCGAAACATGATATTCAGTCAATTAAAATCATTACATCACAGCACATATACATTTGCGTAAAATCATTACCTCAAGCTAAACCTGGATATCACCATCAAATATGTTCTTTCACACTCCCCCAACAACCCCCCATATGTGCATTACTATCTTGTTCTTACTGGGCCCCTGTGGGTCACAGTTCCGTAATAGCCACCAAGGCCGAAAGTGCTTCGTACCTAAAGTGCTTCATGCAAGAAGGCTGTGCCTCTTGGTGTTACCTGACTTACGTTGTTTTGTCCACCAATATGGCCATATTTGGGCTAACACCCATATTACTCATTGAACCTCTATTACCTGAAATAGACAAAGTGCTCCTTGCAAGAAAGTGCTCCATGCAAATGGACTTGCCATCTGGCTTGTTCCATCCGCTACAGCTAACTACTTACCAAAAAGACCCAAAGTGCGTTGTGCAGATATGGCTTGACACACTTAATATCCGCATGGCTTCCTATCGGATGTTAGGATCTCAGACTACCAATTCAATAGTAGTAGTAATTTGTTATTTAGTTAATTAAAACCATTAGAATAATTAAAATCGCGATTGGAAAAAAAAAAACTTTCAAAATTACTTTGGACAGTTAATAGAGCAAGTAGTGTGTAACAGCTGTTGTCAAAGGATAAGTGCTAACGGTCCAGTTTCGGGTTCTGGTATGTGTACTTAGTGCATTACGGAACATGTGTAGAATCAGCCCGCGAACCAAGTCATGAATGCCGGTGATGTCGGCTCAAGAACTATGTCTCCCAATGTCAAGCAAGTGGCAATACCCGTGGTGTTTATTTTGTAATTAATTTTTGCCCTTGCGTGCGGGCAATTGCATTTGGGGTATACTGACAAATTTGGCGCCCCTTGCCAAAGTCCACGGAGCAATGCTCTTGATACAGATAGAAGACGCAGCCTGGCAGGTTCACACCCCAAGAGCCAGGAAAACTGATCTGATTAATAGTCTCCTCTCTTGTTCTAATGGAGAACAGCATGCCAGATGTATCTATAATTCTTGATGGTAGGCACATAATATGCACTCCCTTTTGTCAACAACCCATGCGTCCAGCTTCCTCCATAAGGTTGCGCTATCAACCCTGTCAAATGCTTCACTGTAGTCGATAAAGCAACAAAAGAGCGGAATGTTAATTTGAGTAGCTTGTTGCCTCAAAAAAGATAGAGCAAGGATATTGTCTACAGTAGACTCCCTGGCCCTAAAGCCTGATTGAAAAAATGGTTACATTTCTTGCTCTAGCACCCACAACTCTAGCTGCTCCCTCAAGACGTGGGCATAAGCTTTAGGTTCCATATCAAAGAGTGCAATTAGACAGTAATTAGTGGCCACCTCTCCAGGTGTCGGGAACAGTAACCTTTTGTAGTGTGCAGTTGAAGGTAGAGGACAGCAGCCTTGCCCAGGTTTCTGGTGCACATGTGAACAAGCTTTCCATTAGACCATTGGAGCCAGAGGCCCTGTCCTCTCCTAATCACCTGATGATAGTTTCAACCTTCTTACAGCGTATTTGACCAGCAGCTATGCACTTACCCATATCTGGGTGAGGTGCTGATTCCAGCCATGTGGTGGCACTTCCCATCATGCCGGTTGCTGATTCTCCAGTTGGTACAACCCCAGTAAAGACCTTCTTGTGGGCCGATGCCACAAGCAGCTGAATAGCAGCAGGGTTGCCGGGTTTTCTGTGTATAGATCTAATACTCGTCTTATCCAGGCTTCTTCTGGAACACCATTCTCTCTTGTTTCCTTGCTGTTCTTTAGATTGCTAACATACTCCCAGAATTGTGGTTGATTTTGATCTCTTAACAGATGCTTGGAATATGCTTGTCCATTATGTTTGATTTCTTGCCCGCTTTTGGTCTGAAGCAGTTGTTTGTGTGGATTGAGTGCATTCATTTGGGTGTCTCGGCTGCGGTTGCTGATGGGTTTGTTTGAAAGACCACTGGGCTCTGCAAAGGTCCATCCTTGAGGCAATGATTGCTTTATGGAGCTGAGTGTGTGGTGTTCTGCTCCCACCGGGTTACCTCTGGGGAGGCCTCGTTCCATCTTGCGTCAAGAACGATCTGAGCTCTCCCACCACTGGTGTGCAGAGACCTGGTGTCCTGCTTTTTGTGTCAGCTCGTTTGCATATCCAACCTATAGTTGTTAATGTATAGTCTGCTTTTCACTTAATTCTTCTGACTAGTTAGACATTTTCTTCCTCTGTTGACCGGTCTGCTTTCCATTGATCTAGCAGGTTCAGGACACACTTTAAGGGATTGTGATCACTTTCAGGCATTTCTTCTAAGTTGAAAATTGCCAGCCGTGTGGCTAGGCGCTCGGAAAAAAGACAGTCAATTGTTGAATAGCCTTTGCAGGTCTGGAGAAAGCGCTGTTCCTTCTCTTCTGCTTCGGCCTCCCATTAAGCAGAGACAAGTTTATAAGTTAACAGAAAGTCCTGAATAAGATGTCCCACTCTCTGCCAGTTGGCACAATCAGGCAGGGCCCCCGGACCAAGAGTGTTTAAGTCCCCCACTATTATGAATTCATGGCCGGGGTGATCCAAGAGAAGAGATTCCAGGCTGTCAAGCAGATCGCGGAAGTTTCAGGCCACTGATGGAGACAGCTTAGGAAGTGGTGCTGATAAAGACCAGTGAGGCAGCCACTAAGTTGCTTGAATGCTTGATGAAAATGTATAGCCTTCTTGACAGGCGCCTAAACAGGCTTGATCGTGATGCTGATTTAAAGATCTTGTAGAAGCCTGGCAAAGCAGTAGGGGCAAGCGTCCAGATATCTTTGAGATACAAGATGTCACATGTTTCCAAATAGATCATTGCTTCCTTGCTCAGTCTGATACTTTTGAGACCTGCCGTATTCCATGTGACCACTGTTAGCAAAGACTTCGGTCCCAGCCAAATGTCTCGGGCACCCCGTGATGTTAGGGGCGATATCGCTGTCTATTGGGTGCAACCAGCTGCTGCATCCCCTGCATTCTGTATGCATTTCTTAGGGAGTCAGAGCAGTTTTCCCTCTAATGCCTGTGTTAAATTGTAAGGGCACTTGGGCCCTCTAGTGCTGAATCCCAGCGGTGGTTGCCTCCAGTTGCGCCCTTCAGCACGCAGGTTGGTGTTTGACCTGAATGTAGATTTCAACGGACAAACGGGTATTTCACCGGAGGGGGGAGATATGAAGGTCGATGCCTCATTCTCCAAAAATGACCTTTTCAGCCCATACGGAGTTCCGGAGTTCGTGGAGGTCGTGGTCACATCCCCAGTTGCATTTAACTGACGGAAGGGCTTATCTCTGCGGCTATGCTTTGTGTGTTTTGCCCATTTGAAATCAATAAATGAACACTACTTGCCGCATGTTATTAGAACATAATGCTGCTATATTTTTTCACGTAATGGGTTCTCTGTTCCGTAGTACTCACCACGGTGCATGTTGTGGCAAGTCAAAATCTAAAGCTTGGTTTCATGATCCAGACACTAAATCAGTACAATCTAGCTTTAGCCTTTAAGTGTGTTGTTCACTGAGACATTTGTATTAAAATACACATTACATTAAAAAATACATCAAAATCGAAAGTCATTGTGCAGTCATTAACATAATAGTCAAAATAAGTTTACATTCCAGCTTTTATAGATTCATGTTTTATTACACGTATATACAACAATTTAAATTTAAAAACTAGTTAACATATCATCTATTGTGCATTTATTACTGAGTTTACATGCAAATTCAGAGGAATAACTAACGAACATCCAGTCTACATAGAGGCTGAGCTACTTACCATTACTTTAAAGCCATGCTCTCTGGACATTTCTTCATTCAGTGTTCTTTACTTGGCATCGGACGAGGTTCCATTAATGAGCTTTTGAAATTTTGTATACCTGTTCCAACCAAACAAACACTAAAGGGTTTGCCAATAAAATGTAAGGTTGTCATACAGTGCAGAGAAGATTGACTTGTGACGTGCTACGATTCACTAACAGTTGTCTGCAGGAATAACAAACAAAAAATTCAAGATGTAGTTTTCTAAATCCTAAAGGAGAAATTCGGTCCTAATACCACTGTCTACCTTCATGTGGTTTGGGCTTCCAATTAAATGGTTCATTGTAGTACTAGCCAGGTGATATTTTTATCATTGCAGTAAGAAGCTTTAGTTACTCCTCAATCTTTGTATTCCATATAGTTCAGGTTAACACACGTGGGTGCTCTCTCTCTCCTCCCTTCACACACTGGAGGATAGTGAATGGAAGTTATGGTTAAGTCCTAGTTTCCATTAAAAAGGCTTTTTTTTGTTTGCTTAGTACTTTGCTGCTGTTTGGCCTGTTCGCACAAAATGTGCCATGTCTGGTTTCATGCAGAAACGTGCAGGGGTAGAAAGGTGAAGGAGTGGGGGAACATGTGCCTTTTCCTTTTTAACTCCCGTAGGAAAGATTGCTCATCAAACTTTGTAGGAATCTAGAATTTTACTCCAAACAACCAAGTTTTGTGGTTTGGTCTTGAATCATTCAGTAGTTTTTGACTGCTTTGGTTTAAAAAAGATGGTGAGTACGCACCTAAGGGCTAATGAACCAGAAACCTGTGCATACCATGACTGTTTGCAAGTCCAGTTTCTCTGGTGCTCTAGGGACAAAAAATTAAAATCAAAAGTAAAGCCCATTGGGCAAGGGAGCGTTTCCTTCCCTCATCCATTGTTGGCCCAAACGTGGGTTTGCGTACCAACCACAACTAAAAAAAGGCTGTTGCAGCTACCATTATGGGAAGCAGGACTTAGTCCCTACTTCCTAGAAAAAGAAATGAAGGGCTTATTAGTGGATGGGAAACGTCGAATCTCACTTCACCTCAAGGTCCAGGCTCATAAAACAGCCCCCTTCAGCAGTGTGCGCTGGCTAGTTGATTACCCTTGCCTGGCCTATAGCCCTCTCACTGGGCTTTGCTTGCAATACCAGGTGAGCAGTCTTCGCAGTGGAATTGGCCACACCTGTTGGTTGGATGCTGGGTATGGATACCCAGGCAGTTGGGGTGCAGGACAGCCAGGCCACTCATTAAGTACCCACCAGACACAGCTAGAGTCCATGGGCAACAAAAGATCTCTGCTGAGGGCTATTGGGTGCAGGGCTTGGCCATTGCCAGGTCCTGCAGTTACAAATGGATTGGATGCTTACACAGACCGTTAGTTGCAGGGCTTGGCTGTAGACTTGGCCCTGCAGCCAACCTACTACTCTTAAGCCAACCCTAACTGTGCACTACTGGGAAAAAAAGAAGAAAAAAAAGCAAATTGCTTTTAAAGTAAATGCCGTCAAAATGCACTGCCATCTATTATATACAGTCGCTTTTGAACATGGGCTGTAAGGTTTAGCTTTGAACTATGCACAGATCCTGTAATAACATTATTTTATTATGTTTTGTTGTAAAACCCGAAGTAAATAAAAATACCCAAGACCTAGGCCACAGCCGTTTATAGTTATAAAAAAAAACACGGCAGCAGATAGAAAGTGATTTCTTTTTAACCACTAAACATAGCTTTAAAAAGACCCTAATATATATAAATATATATTTAAAAGCTATAACTGAACAACTTTTACAAATTAAAACTAGGTAACCGCAATCAACGGGAAGTACATCTCATTGTAGGCTTCAGAATTTTTTGAACCATAACATATTGTGCGTTCTTCCACAGAAATATCTCCACAGCACAAGTAACACGCAGCTTTGTCCTAGATGTGAATGCCCACGTTTTCTTGTAAGTCAATTAACACAGTGGACGTAGTGTATAAATGTTATTTAGTGGGGCCCTCGATTTGGATGTTAATAGAACTTCCTCTTCACTGCATATTGTCTGCTTTTCAGCTCAAAAAATAGTCTCTTATTTGTCTTTAAGGTGCCCGGATTATTGTACAAGCGACAACCCTGTAGTTTTCTTTTGTGCCTCTGTGAAGGATTTTTCACATAGTGAGCAAGTGACACATCAGGCATTTCGTTTCTTTTCACCCTATGAAATTGTAAAAATAAATCCAGATAATCATTTTTTGTATCCTGTCGATTCTCTCCCACAATCGCCTCCCCCCACTATTGCTACATCATATGCCGTTCTTCTCGGTGTCAGCAGAAACCACGGAAATGTTGACGGTGGTGCCTCTTCAATAGGTCAAGTCTTTTCTGGCAGCAAAACCACTGGAGAAGTAGAAAACAATATATTAGGCAATCCTGGTTTCACCCACAATTAAATAACTGACATGAGCAGTATGATCACGGGCACTCTTTAGTTAGGAGGATGAATATACACGTGTTAGCAAATAAAATGTTTCTTTATTGAAAGACTGCAGACTATATTTCTGGACCAGTGAAACCAACACAGACTGCTTTCCGGTTTTACGGTTCTGCAAGCTCTGGTTCCGACTCTGTGGACTTAACACCAAAGAAAAGGGATCCTAATTTATCTTTAAATGTATTGTTTGTTACTTAATTATGGATTGAAATTAGCTTGGTTAAGCATGGAACATCGCATGGTGACCTGCTGAACTCAGCCCATTCCCCACCTGACAGACCACGTCCGTAACCTCGGCATCATCATGGACAGCAACATATCTATAAAAAAAACAGGTTAACGCAGTCTCTTCTGCCTGCTTCCACACCCTGCGCATGCGCTGCAAGATCTTTAGATGGCTCTCAGTCAACACCAGAAGAACCGTCATGCAGGCTCTGATCACCAGCAGGCTGGACTATGGGAACACATTCTATGTAGGAATCACTGCATGCCTCCTGAAGATACTACAGACTATACAAAACTATGCAGCAAGACTCCTCCTCGACCTCCCCAGACGGACCCACATCACACCTCACCTCAAGAAGCTTTACTGGCTCCCAATCCAGAAGAGATGCCAGTTCAAGATGTTGTCCAACGCATACAAAGCCCTGCACAGTGAAGGACCAGCATACATCATCGAACGCATGACCTTCCAACAGCTAACCACACACCTACGATCCACCTCCCTCTTCCTCACAGACACCCCCGGATCAGCTGAGGCTACAGCAGAGGACGCTTCTTCTCACACCTGGCTTGGGATGACCTTCCCCTACACCTTAGGACTGCTCATCGTTCCGGCAATTCAGGAAAGAACTCAAGACGTGACTGTTTGAATGAACAGATAACCACAAAGCAGATAGCAACTTCAGCACCTTGAGACCCTCACTGGAGATTTGCCACACTCTATAAATACTTGAATTATTGATTGATTGAAGTATAGGCATTGCTTTGCTCTTGAGCCTGAGCATAAACAATATATGGAGTAGTGCGTACTAAAATGTAATTGAAGGCAGTTGGGACTTCCTGGTTAAGACCCACGGGCTTCCCGTTTCTAGTCCTCTGACTTGACTCATTCAAAAGCTGACATGCCTCCAAGAGTCCATCCTAAAATGTCACTGACCACAGTAGAGCTTCCTGTTTGAAGTAAAGACTTCTCGCCAAGCATGCTGATTTGTAACACTTTAATAAAGCATTAATATCTCATTAGTTAATATTACCATCTGTCCAATTCTAAAACTAGTTTGTGTTTCACAGAAAAACCCCTGTTCTTGAGGAATATTTCCTTTTGGAGAGGGTAGACTACAACACATCTGTAGTTACTCGAGGAAGTTGTCTCTTCCATTAGTGTAGAAGAGGGAGTAGCAGCTGGACAGAAGGCTGTATGCAAATTGCAGATCCCAGTGCAACCCTCACAGAGCTATCTTCCATGTTATTAATAATGAACATCGAACTGCTGCATTAGCGATTTGCAAGGAGTCAGAAGTTTGGGATTTTTTTTTACACACCCCTTAAACAAAAAAAGTGCTTCCAGCATGACATGCATACTTTGCAAGGATATCCTGACCCAGGGACATTCCAATATGTACTCACTTGGACACTCTACAATGTCCAGATATTTGAGAACAAAGGATGAGAATGTCTACCAAAGAAAAATAGGAAGATGCAAAGAAAAGAAAGGCAACCAGAATCCATGAAGATTTGCAGTGTCGGTCTGCAACACACCTACCTTGGCATGCGGAAAATCGGACAGTCCTGCATGGAATATGACACCTGTGTCTGTTATTGATAACTAAATACTAGACTTGCAAAAACGTTTGTAGGTGACTTCAAGATTTAGTTTTATTCATAACTTTCGTGTTCATCTTTTACCTCAAAACTATACCTACCTACAGGTATTTTTATTCCAGTGTGGTAGGGACTGTTAGCCCATGTACGTTTTTTTGGGGGGGGGAATAAAACAATAAGAGAAAAAAAAAAAACACGGGCTGGCAGCTAGGTGAATTAAATAAGACGGAAATCCTAGTCCAAAAGGAATTTGGTGAAATAGCCGAGTGTAAAAAATGATTTAAAAAAACACACGGACATAAAAAATCCCTATAGCTTGGGCACACAGTCCACGTGTGCCTAGCACATGCCACACAACCAGATTGTAAAATCTCAGTTGTCCTCCCCGATATTAAATGTACTGTTGGGATAGTTTGCCATTCTGAGACATAAACAGTGTGCTCGTAAATGATTTCTTGTGCTTGCTGCACATGTACACAGTTTGCATAACAGGTTATAGTTTTTGATGAAGTTGAGTTAACTATTATGGCATGTGAGATGTCAAGTGCTGTCACCAATGAGGTCCTCAGTGATTTCATGCGTAGGGTAATGATCAACAGGGCAGAGACTTAAGCAGTTTGTGTAACTAACCAAATCTGGCCAACATGTGTTTTTTTTTTTTTTATAACCATAAACCATAACTTCACTCTGTGGTTAAATTGAGCAGTATGTATGTATGTGCATGCATATATTTATATGTGTGTGTGTGTGTGTGTGTGTGTGTGTGTGTGTGTGTATATCTATACATACACACACACACCTCTCTCTCTTTCTCTCTCTCTTTCTCTCTCTCTTTCTCTCTCTTTCTCTCTATATATATATATATATATATATATATATATATATATATATATTACCTACTGGCGGTCGCCAGTAGGTAGTTATAGTTAGGACCCTGTTTCCATAGGAAAACCGCAACATTCTATTTTGAATAACTTTGGCGCCGGTCGACGAATCCTCGCCAAATTTTCAAAATAGGTGGGGCGCTACGCTCCGCTCCTACCCTGAAAGTCTCTGGGGGGATTCGTCAAGCGGGGGCTGAGAAAAAAGGGGGGTCCCAAAACGCGTTTTTCCCATGCATTTTTCCATAGGACCTTTAGACACAGCTAAGCCCGAACGGCTGAACAGAGTTCCTTGAAATTTGGCAGAGAGGTAGTCTACAGGTCAAGGAAGTGCCTTTTGTAGGTTTGGTGTAAATCTGTTCAGTAGATTCTGAGAAAATAGCCTTTAAATCAATATATATATCTGTGGCAGCTTACGGTGCGCTTACGGTGCGCTTACCGTACGCGTACGGTGACGTGCACGAGCGCGATTCTAATTGGCTGTTCGATCTAAGTAAACATTCGAATCGGTCGAAACCAGGAAGTGGCGGCCGCCATTTTCTCTCTCGCACTCTGAGGGGGGCAGCAAAAACAAAGACAAAAAACATCTAAAGGGGCAGTATATTCAGTTCTTAACCACCCAGCATCGATATCGGTGTCCCCAAACAACCCCCAAGGCCCCAAATTTTTTTTTTTTTTTTTTTCGAAAAATCGACGATTACGCTTACCGTACGCGTACGGTTCGCACCGTGCGTACATGGCCCATCCCGCGTATCGTGGGCACGCGGTGCGCACCGCGTGACCGGCACTAACTGCGTAAAGTGGGCGCGCGGTGCGCAAAGCGCACCGCGTGCTCACTGTGCGCACACGGTGCAAGAAAGCGCACCGTGCGCGCATGGAACGAACTGCGTTAACTGGGCGCGCACGCCACGAATGGCTTAAAGTAACTTAGCATTTAAAAAACCGTACAAATTCACTGAAAAAACCATAGGTTTCACACACGTTATAGTTAGGAATTAGCATTTAAAAAACCTTGCAAATTCACTGAAAAAACCATAGGTTTCACACAAGTTAAAGTTAGCTGTACATTTCACTCGTAAAAAAACAATGAAATTCCACGTTATAGTTAGTGCAGGCAACTATAACTCACGCGACCGCAATCCTCTGCTGATGACATATGTGTCTTTGTGAAAAAAAAATATTTGTAATATATGTATAGCTAAAATTTAATGGAAGAAGACATGGGCAAATAATTGTCTAAATACAGTATTAGCATCAGCAGAGGATTGCGGTCGCGTGAGTTATAGTTGCCTGCACTAACTATAACGTGGAATTTCATTGGTTTTTTACGAGTGAAATGTACAGCTAACTATAACTTGTGTGAAACCTATGTTTTTTTCAGTGAATATATATATACACAGTGTTGTTCCTCTGTGTAGTTATCGTTCGGACCTAGTTGCCCTAGTAAGTGTTTTTTGTTTTGCTAATAACTTGGGCGCTGTTAAACGAATCTTCACGAAATTTTCAAAAGTAGTACGACATTCACTTGAGTTGCTGTCTGAAAAGTTTCGGGGTGATCTGTTAAGCGGGGGCCAAGAACAAGGGGGTGTCCCAAAGCACATTCTCCCATAAGGATTTTAGAGACAACTGCAGCTCGAACCGATTAATGGAATTTTACCAAATTTGACAGAAAGCTAGCTGTTGGTCCAGAAAGAGACTTTTTTTCTAATTTGGTGTAAACCTGTTCAGTAGTTTTGGAGTTATCAAAGAAAAAAGATTTGTGTTTATCTAGGGATGCAAAGAGCCTGTGAATCCGACAGATCTCATGCTGAGATCTGATTGGCTGCCACCACTTCACCTGAAAGTGGTGACTGCCATCTTGGGATTCATACTCAACAGGGTCCCAAGAAAAAACATTTAAAAAGGCAAGGGGCCAAGGTAGCAAAAACCCTGACTCCCCTAAGACTGGTGGTGGGGCCCCATACCCTGCTGTGGGTCAAAAATATTTATGTAGATTTTTTTCATGACTCCGTGTGACTATTAATTAAAAAAGAAAAAAAATACCTGTTTCCTACGCTTTTCTTTATATCCACTCAGGGTGGACCAGGTCTCAGGGGGTGGATTAATGTATACAATTGTGGGAGGGGGGCGCACAGGGTCCCGCGCCCCAGGCTGATTTCAGCCCCGCGGACCCCACCCTCTGGGGCCTGGCCACATAAAATAAGGGGCAGGGCGGCCATGCGTACCACCTTTAGGGCCTGTTTCAGCCCTGGGGGCCCCAGGACCCAGCCTTAATATAAAGCGGGAGGGGGGCATGCAGCCCTCCCTCCCAGGCCGGTTTTAGCCCCGGGGACTGCCAACCGCCAGGGCCTGACCGTGAAAATTGAAGGAGGTGGGGTACACAGCTCGTGGGAGCCGTGCACACAGCCCTCCTCTGTGGCTGTTAGCGGTTGCGCTGTCCGCACTAGTGCAGGCAGAGAAACCTGTGTCTGCTCTTGCTTGGTGCATGTGATTTCAAAGTTCCCGCCAAGTGAGAACAAACACTAAGTCTGCTCCCAGCAGACCGGAAGTGGACTTTTCACCTGTTTCCTTATCCAAACTGAAAGTGGCAGGGAAACCGGCGCGAATAGATAGCTCCCTCCCTCAGGGAGCATCCATCTTAGCTGCCCCTAACCCCCACCCCCTTCCCGGGTCAATATTAGCCCGGGAAAGAGGGCTGAGTGCCCCTCTTCCCATTTCAAAAGGTTAAGGGCCGGGGGATGGGGTCGGCTGGCCCAGTTTGGCCGGATGAGGGGCACTCCATGCCCCTGTCCCCCATTAGTATATGACTTCACTACAGGAGATGGAGTCCCAGGGGCCAGAAATGGCATTGGAGAAAGGGGGCTGCATGCCCCCTCCCCAATTCCAGTATGGCTGGGCCCCTGGAGATGGGATCCCAGGGGCCAAAACTGTCCTGGGTAGGGAACTCGTATTCCCTCACCCCCCTCCCCAATCCCTACCCCCCAAAATGTTGAGGCCCTCCGAAATGGGTTCACCACCGCCGAACCCCTCCCGGGTTGAAGGCCATGCACGGTGTGACGTCTGCTGCGTGAAGGAGGTTGGCCCCAAGGCCTAGCAGCAGACCAGACCCTTCAGCTGTGTGCAGCAGCGGTAGGAATAATGTATGCAAATTTAATATTACATGACGTTTAAAAAAAAAAAAGAGTATTTCATTGAACCGACCAAAAGTTACAGAGACTTTATAGTTAGAAGATATATTTTAACAAATTTAAGAAAGTCTAAAGAATAAAACAAAGATTACAGGGACGTTATAGTTAGGTTCAGATTTTATACACACAAAAGCATAGAATTTCCGCAGTTCCCACCAGGCTTCTTGACACTTAAGCCAAGTCAGTGTGCAAGAGTTTTTTTTTGAAAATCGGTTTATTCAATTTTTATGACAATACAAACAAAATAGTGTAGCATAGCCTTATCAAGCACGTTTACATTATTGATGTGGTAGCCATAGTCCTTTACCCAATTTTGAAGGACATATGTCTTCCAAACAGAGCTGACACTTCCTGAACACCAGATGCGATCATTTAACCTTATAGATAAGTTATGGGAATTAGCTCCGTGGAGTGCACATCCTGCTGTTGGATTGGATGGGGTGTTAATTTAAACCTTTCCTGCTGCTAATGGATCCATAAAATGGACCCTCAGTAATACTTTTGGTCCCAATTTTGCCTTCCTAGGTTAGCTTTTCAAAGCATATCCATCTTTTTTATTTAAGAAACACGTCCTGCCTCACAGGAGACAGTCCTTTATTTCAGTCTTCCCTATACATTGCATAACTGGAGTGCAGTATTCCTGAAGAGCTAACCTTTGAACATCTAGGTCTCCTCGGAGACCCTTCGGTTTTGGTTGCAACCAGGAAATCCTCATGAGTGCCCAGAACAGGAGTAAATAGCTGGCTGGAATTGTGCCACTGAGCACTAACAAACATCATCAACTCTAGTTCACCTGCTCCGAGGATGACGTCATCTTTATAGTATCACATTACTGAGACTGGTATGATGGTGAAACAGTGGTGGGGAGGTCTCTTTGTGGGTTAAGAAGCAGTCAAGAGACATTTGACATTTTAATGCACTTTTTTCTTCCTTGGTCTATTATGATCTGAAGGCTGATGCATAAGGTTTTTCGGGTATTCTCTTATTGTGATCTAAAACGTCATACAAGGAAGACTTTTTCTTGATAGCTATAACATCGGCCTGGTACAAATCTGTTGCACCCCAGAACGCTTTGTGTTATTTAGGGGCAGGTTCAGACCTTTGCTGCAAAGGTATTGCTGAAGTCCCATCTCAACTACAGGATTGCGTTTTTCAAGTGCTCATGCCTTACAACTGACCGACACCATCCCAGTGACCGCTCAGCCGTTGGCCAAAAGCACACACAGATTCGCTCCTTTCTTCAATGAGGGAACTGTCGAGGATGCATGTATGCACGGATAAACAGGCCTTCCAGTGCATGAAACACACGTGTATGTGCTGCACAAAAGCTCTGGGTAGCTGTTGAAGCAGTTTACCATTCTGCTGTGAAGTAGCTTGCTACCCAAAAGGTCATGGGCAAGATGTTACCGGGCTAAGAGCATGTAAGTTGCCGTAAAAAGTAAATTTTGTCTTATAGTGGTGACGCCTTTTAGTTGGTATACCATTTCCGGATGCTTATCCGAATCCTGCCTATTTATCTGTTTCACCAAATGTAATCCCTCTATGGTCGATGTCTATCGATTCTCTTGTGAGGCGGAGGATAACATTTTGAATTATGTAGCAAGTTACTTTTTTGTGAGTGATCCTGAGATGCATCTGTGGGTGTCCACTGCCTAGGTAAACTTTACTTTGAAGGAGTTGTGACTATGTTCGTCAATATCACTATCTCTGCATGTCCCTGGCATGTTGGCGAATTTCTTTGTTGCTGTAATCCTCGACTATGGAAGAGTGAGCTTTGATGTATTTATTTTGTTCACATGGTTTGTGTTAACGTTTATACTGTTGTCGAAAACGTCCTTGGAGATATCATGCCTCTCTTGTCTTGGCAGCCCAGTGTGTTATACGTCCTCCTTTGTTACTCTGCTTTGACTACCCTCCTATGGACCTATTCTGTATTATAGTGTGAGTACCCGTGGTTGTATTTGAGTGCTATTTGATGGAACATCTTTTTCTTCTGATTTTGTGTTCGAAATGTATATTTGCCTGTGTGTGCTTAGCCCTCACCATGAATGTGCAAGGCTGTGAGAGCAGCTGGTGTAAAGATTAAGCAGTCACTGGCCATTCTGTTCCGCTCACATTTTCAAATCTTTTGGGTATGGCCGTGTCAATGATATGTCTGATGGGGTGCATATTAGTGGCCTACTTGGATCATCTTTTATCACGTTGTTTTAGTCTATTTCTGTTTGACGTGAGTGTTGCCCACCATAGCTCCGTTTGCACGAAGTTCATTCCTTAGCAGTTTTCGCGGTCTGTTTACCTAAACTGCATTTGCCGATTTGATGTGTCGATGTTTTGGCGACTTCCTGTCTTATGTAATTGTGCCTTTCTTGTTGTGCAGTGATTTATGCCTCTTTCAAACACTGATGCCGGTGCAGTGTCTGAATTCGATTAACATTAAATGTTTTACTTTGTAATATGCAGCCAACTGTCGTTGCACATTTTAATTTGCATCTATTTGCTGTACGCCGTAAAATGCGAAGCAGCAACAATATGAAAAGGGTAGAAGAGAGAAAAGCAAGATCGTTTATTCCGAGGTCTTCGTTTAATACACATGTAGTCCAGGTTGATAGTTGATTTCATTAGCAAATCTCATTGTTATGCAATGTCTGTTCTTCTGCAGCAAAATGAATATGGTATTCTCGCAAGCTGGGCAAAGTGTGTCTATGCGAACGTGCATGTGATGTTTAGGGATAAATTAAGGACATAAATTCAGAGCTTTCATTTCGGTTATCGTATTGTTATGCTGATGGAATACATGTTCGTGAAACAGAATAGCTGTTGAAATGTGCATGATTTAGTGTTCGATTTGTGCTTTCCCTATTAATACTTAGGAACAGCAGTAGTTGGGCTTTTGTAGCTGTAGCCAGTTGGGGAAAGGTGTACTAATAGAATATTGACCTTTTCAAGTTACAGTGACTTATAGATCATTGGCTCATAGGAGAGGGCCAGCGTGCAAATTGAAAGAACTCCATATATAACTAAAACCAGCTTAAATTAAATGATTCAAATGAAAAAATAAAATGTATCAATAAATAGGCGAGCCTTACTCAGTCCTCTCCAATAATCTGTCATCGTTCATGGCCTGTGATTACGGCAAACGGAAATGAGCTCCTTTTTGACTGGGCGTTGAGTGAATCACTGAAGGGTCCTTGTTGGTCAGTCACTATCAGTTGTGACCAGAGACCATCACATGGGGGAAGCCTTCAACAAATGCTTGGTTCCTACTCTTTTTGTGCTTTGCTGTCACTGTTCCAGTTACAGGGAAGGAACCCTGGTAGAGAGCAGCAAAATCTTCTGTTTAAAAATAATAATAATACACGGTGTGTCGATACACTTTAAATTATGTAGTTAAATTCTGAATTATATCTTTGATTTAAATTTCGCTTCTAAACAGCGTTTGTACATATCTTATGTGCACTGTGGTTTAGAATAAGATTTACCTCTCTTAAGAGACCTTGATCAACAATGTCGATGAATTACATTGCTTGGAATTATAATTGAAAGCCACACCCGTTCTGCGCCATCCTTCATTGTGAGATTTTGAATTTATGACACCTCAGAAGAGACTGCGAGTCTTCTAAATATCTACGGCTTTACTTTACTCGGATCCTAGCCATTAATGTTCTGGATGATTTAGTATACCAGTTGGTGCCCCAGTTGGCAAAAAGAAAATGAAATAGAAATGATAATGGAAAATCTCTTGACAAGCCTTTGTGGGCAAAAGGGTATTCTGCATCCTTTTTATTAGTGAAAATGTGCATAGATTGCCAATGTGGAGACCCAACCAGGACACACACGACATTTGCTAATTGCCGCCTGGGGGAACTATTAAGGAAGAGACTGGCTGGTAAGGTAGAAGGAAAAGCTATGATACGAATAATCTCAACTATCTCTATTTCCTGACTTTTCAATGAAAGAAGAGGTAAGACCTATCTGTTTGGTAATAAAGAAACTCCTTCACTGCTTTATTGAAGCGGATAAGCTATAAAGTTTTGATCTTGCTAAACTCTGCATTAAATATAGTGGTGTTGCACACTTCTTCATGACACCTGAGTCTGCGTCAGACTTCCAGGACTCCAACTTCAAGGATAGGCACAATACCACTGCAACATGATGGCAGCAGGGTTAGGGGAGAGGTGAAGAATTGAGTGGCTCCACTCTGAGTGTCTAGAATTATTAAGGGCAGGACGCAGTCCAGGGTTGCAACTTAGGGTTCTTTTCTGTCTGAGGTTAGGATGATTCCTTCTTGAAGCCACAGGGCCTTTCCAGTATATGTATTGTGTGAATGATAGGTGTCTGCAAGAAGGGTGGCACACTGAAGGAAAAGGCAGTGGCACAAACACCTCCAGGAAGTTGGTAAGTCAGGAGGATCCTTCAGGTCCGCGAAGAAGGATGTAGCAGGTTGAAGACTAGACTGAAGGATAATTCAATTGTCCAAGGAAAAATAGGTACAAAATACGTGACTGAAGAGGAATAGAAACTGCTGAAAAACTCTACAGCTGCTTTAGGACGCAGTGAAAAGGAAGAAAAGTCATCCGTAAATTGTGTACGGACAGGAAAAAGAAATTGCACACCGGATCACATGATCACGACCATAACAGATTTAAAAAAAAGGAATAGGAAAACAGTGCAGCTCCATATTGGAATTACAAGGTGGAACACTGGAACCTGTACTGGCGTTTAGTCTTCAAAAGGTTTGTACAGTCTTAAGACAAGTGATAGCCTTCTTTCTTAAAGAACACCTTGAAGCAGCTGGTTCGTATCGGCCCTGCCTTTCTCTACCTTCCAGAGAAACGAAGTTCTAGTGTGGCGCATACAGGGAGCTTACTATGGGGACACCCACCAGACCCCAGAAACAGAGCAGGACCTGAGCCCTGTAGGATGCAGTTAAGTGCTTCATCCAAATGCCACCAATCCCAAGGAAACCCACTGGTATCGTGGTTGTACAGTGGGAGGCGTGCAACTAAAACGAGTTGCATGTGAGCAGTCGAGTGCACGCCCAACAAAGATTTATTGGTTTATTAAGAGACTAATCCTGGGCATACCACATAAAAGCACTTTTCATGAGAAACAAAGTGTTGATTTGTTTGCTTTACTAACAGATAGCGAGGCAGGCCGGATTCTATGTTTATACATATCATGGCCGTCTGTTCTGCTGGGAGATCCTAAGATTGGTTAATACAGCCTTATAGTGTAACCCAGAGGTCTACGTCATAAGATCTCTTTGCTTTTCCTAAGCATGGATCTCCTCTTTTTATTTTTATGGATTAGACTGTATGTGCTTAAATGTTTAAATTCCATGATAACAGCTTTCATTGATGATTGGAGTCTATGTGGATGGATGAAGGCTAGTGACAAAAGGATTTGTGTTCGAGGCATGTGTGGCTGTAGATTTACATACATTGCATACTGTGTTGGGTCTGGATGTGTGCCAGTTGTTTTTCTTCGAAGACGTCTTTCGAGTCAAGAGGTAGAGTGACTCCTTCTCTTGGTGATAATGAACATCGGCATCTACTCCTTTGATAGAATGTTTTCTTTCTGCCGTCTGGTATGGATGCGTGTGCCCGTGCTCCGGTTTGGCAATGTCTGGGTGCTGTTTTCGGTTCGCGCACTACCTTCCCCATCGTTGGTATTGTCTCCAATCACATTTCCTATTTCTCTTGCGTATCTTGTATACACATTTCTAACAAGCCAAGTTCATTTTGACTGCAACTCCTCCAGGGCCTTTGCCATGGGGGGCCTCCTTCAGTCTCCATCGACTCTCTCAGACCGACTTAGATCAGGTCTGCAATCTTTGTCTGTCGCTAGATCACAGCAAGGCTGATTGCCGCTCCAAGAAAATTCTTTGACACAGACATGCATGTCAGCTCGAGATGTCATGAAGGGCCATGGAAGAGACCTTTTCCATCACTTCCAGGGAGAACAACACCCTCAACCATTGGCTGTAGAGCAAAAGGCCTTTTCCTTCGAGGGCTGCTCCGGATCAGACCTTGAGATCAACCTGAAGATGGAGGACTTGGAACCTGCTCAACAGTCCGTGAGTACGGTACCCCTTTTCCCCTCCACACCATTCCGATCACCCTACGGCTAAAAGACATTCCGCCACTCTGGAACACCATATAGGGGCTTGCGGTTCACCATTTTTCAGGCCATGGTATGCACCGAGCAACTACTTCGGATGCCCAACCTTATGGCTCTGTGTCCAAAAAAATTCCAAACTGAAAGCTTTGGCATTGATCAACTCTGTCTCATACCGCCCGTTGGCACCCACCTGACCATCCGTGCCAAGCTGACCTGACCATCAGTGTCAACCTCCTCCGCTTCGTCATGGTGCGGAGCTCCGGCACAGAAACAACTTATGGATCTGAACATTTTGAAGCCAATTTCAAGACCAGATTCCAGCAGGCCAGTGGAGACCATCCTCCATAGACTGCAAGAACAGCTGGACTCAAGGCAAAAGCAGATTGTTGTCCAGCCTCATAGGAGTCACATCTTTGCCACCCTTCGACACCGGCTCCCCTACCAACCAAAAGACAGTTGTCTTTTCAAGAGGCACTGGATGCTTCAGTTCCTACCAAGATTCCCAAAAGGCAGACAATGCCACCAGTCCTTTACCACCATCACCACCACCTATTCCACCTTCACCTTCCTACCTCATTCTTCAGGGGTCCCACTTGATATTTCACCTCCGGGACCGCCACAATGTGACACAGCGGGCCAGGGACAGGACACTCTTGCCACTCTTCCACATTGCGACCCCTGGAATAACTATGACCTAGACCCGCCAGGGGACACAGACCCTGATCTTTATCCAGTCTGCCCCTCCCCTCCTGATGACTGTACATTGTACCAGGAGATTATAGGAAGGGCTGCCTTCTTCCATCAGGTAGAACTTCATAAGGAGCCCTTAGAGGAGGATTTCCTATTTGAAACATTTTCTTCCACTCACCGATCCACCCAATACCTTCCAGTGCTCAAGGGCATGCTTCGACATACCGCAGACATTTTTAAAGACCTATTTGAGCTAGAGTCATAACACCCAGGGTGGACAAAAAGTAGAAGACCATTCCTTCTGACCTCATCTATATTCGGGGCCAACTTCCACCAGACTCCCTAGTCATTACTACTCCATGGAAGCGGGCAAACTCCCAGGCCAGTAATGATACCCTGCTGCCAGACAAGGAAAGTAAAAGAATTGACGCTGCGGGGAAACTGGTTGCGGCGGAATTAGCCTACCATTAGTGTATTGCAAACTCCTTGAGCCTTCTTGCAAGGTATGACCGTGTCGATTGAGACAAGATGGAGGACCTTCTCTAATACCTCCCAAAGCAGCACAGAATACGGGGCCAGCAACTTGTCCCAGAAGGCAAGATAATTTCAAACACTGCAATTCGTTGTGCCATAGATTGAGCTGACACTGATGCCAGGGAAGTGAACACCAATCTTACAGAGGCATGTATGGCTCCATAATTCTGATTTTAAACCTGAGGTTCCACAAAATGTACTGAACATGCTGTTTGACGGCGAGCATCTGTGTGGCCCCCAGGTAGACCAAACTTAATTATTTGTTTTTTAAAAGGGCACACAGACGGCATAAATAATGGGCGCATTTCAAACACTGGCTCCCTGAGACTCTTTTCGCTGCCCCACCTACCGTGGGGGTTCCAAAGTTACCTCTTCTGACCCCTCCAACTCTTACCAATGCACCCAGGGCCAGCGAACCTCCCTCGGGGGTATTTTAGAGGATCCTACAGGGGTAATAATTCGAGAGGCATGGGTAGTTCCCCTAAAGGAGATTCACCCCCAAAATACCATGACGCCTGATGATATAACACCTATTGTGGATGGTTACAAATTTCCTACCCACATTGCAAACCGTCACATCAGGCCAGGGGGTGTTGGATATTATCCAATCTAGTTAATGTCGGGAGCTCACTATCACACCTCTGAACATTCCACCTCACAAACATAGACTATCACTGGAACATAAAACGCTACTAAAGAGGAGGTCAAAGCTCTCCTCAAAGGAGCTATAAAACTTATACCCATCCATCAGCAAGGTACAGGGGTTTACTAAGTGTGCTTCCTAATGCCCAAAAAGGACGGCTACTTACTGCCAATTCTGGACTTGGACCCCTAAATGAATGCATCCTATCCGGGCGCTTTCACATGGTAACCCTGTAGGATGTCAACCTGCTTCTACAGCGAGGTGACTTTATGGCTACACTAGACCTAAAGGACGATTATTTCCGCATACCAATACGCTCGGCACATCGCTGTGATCTCAGGTTTGTGGTAGATGGCACACACTACCAATTCGAAGTTCTCCCTTTCGGGGTGACTCCTGCACCTCGAGTATTCACCAAGTGCCTTGCCATGGTAGCTGCACACCTACGCAGACAAGGAGTCCGCGTATTCCTTGATCAGGACGATTGGCTTATCAAAGTTGTCCCCTCTCAACAGTCTCAAAACCACACTCTGATCACAATGGATTTGCTTAATCACTTGGGGTTCACCATCAATGCCACTAAGTCCCACCTCAAACCCCTCAAGATCCAAGTTTACCTAGAAGCTATCTTAAACACAGACATAGGTCTATTCTATCCCAGTTCTGCAAGGACATGTCCCTTTTAGTCATTAATCTCCCTGTTTCAACCAAATCACCAGCTTACAGTCAGAACCGTTATGAGCATTCTAGGCATGATGGCCTCCTGCATTGCCATAGTAACTCTTGCAAGGCTGCACAGACGTCTGTTGCAGGAATGTTTGGCTCAGTAGGGATCTCAGACAGAGGCTCACTGGGATGATTTAGTGTTGATCGACTGTCGCACTCATCACTCTCTGCAGTAGCGGAACACCAACAACCTGTTGTGGGGATGGCCTTTCCTCAACCCTATTCTGCAATCATTATGAAAACTGACGCATCACTCATGGGGTGTGGTGCATACTTACAGGACCTCACAGTGCACAGCCTGTGGGAGACCAAATACCTAGATATCCACATCAACTACCTAGAGCTTCTAGCTGTTTACCTAGCATTAAAAGCAGTAAGGAGCCTGAGTGCACTATTGTGCAGAGGCTCAAACTGAGCGTACATATGGAAAGTGAGGGCAAGATTGAGGTCCCACTAGGAAGAGTGGGAGGAAACATGTGTTACAAACCTTTTAAAAACCCTTGTACAATAGGGGAGTGGAAAAGGAAGGTTGGTCAGGGCTGCTGGGCAAGGACAAGAATGAACAGGAGGACATGCGATAAGGGGGCAGGAGGACCTGAGATAAGGGGGCTGAAATGGGATACGGTACACCATGCCACAAATTGTGCCCATCAGCATGCGTAAACCCTCTTGGTAGAGCGATGCCTGGCTGCCAAGATAATGTTACAGACTTCAGGCGGAAGTTCGAATGCTCTCAACTGTCACTGCTCAATGTCCTTGCAAGAAGGCTGAGCGTTGACAGGTTCGGGTGGAGAACCCTCCCCTGCCGCTGAGACACCCCAAAGAGCAGCTTGACCGGAGGACTGACGGCCATGCTTAGCAACTCTGGATACCAGACTCAATGTGCCCAATCTGGAGCCACAAGGATAATTTGGTTGTTCCTCATCTCCTTCCTTGAGAACTCTGGGCAGGAGTGGTATGGGGGAAAGGCGTACAAGAATCCTGAGCTCCACTTGACACTAAAAGTATCTCAGAGTGAGAGCAACCTAGAAACTCCAGCACGCAAAGCTGCTGGCATTGCCAATTCTTGTCGGTGGTGAAGAGATCTAACTAAGGTTGTTCCCACTGCTGAAAGAGACCTTGCACCACCGCTCGATGGAAACACTATTTGTGATCTACTAGGAATATACGGCTGAGTTTGTCTTCTCAGGTGTTCAGAGAACCTGCCAGATGTTGAACCACTGGGGATACGCCATGCTGTTCCAGCCATGTCCAGAGATGCAGGGCTTCTTCACAAAGGGTCCACAGCCCCACCCCACTTGTCACAGTACCACATGGCGGTGATGTGGTCTGTGATCACTTGCACTACCCTTCCCTGGGTGGAGGGTAGAAAAGCATTCAATGCAAATCTGATCACTCAGAGCTCCAACATATTGATGTGGACTCCGTATTCCGCTGGAGACAAGAATCCTCTGATTCCACCTCCCCAGATAGCTTCCCCATCCCAGGAGTGTCGCATCTGTCACTACTGTCGGATTTGGTTGGGGATGGGAGAGGGGTCTGCCACTGACCCAATCATGGTTCGTAAGCCACCACTGCAGGTCCCTTGCAGTTGCCTCGGAGATCTGGACCATGTCGGAGAGTTTCCCCAGATGTTACACCCACTGGAACTTCAGGTCCCATTGCACAGCCCACACAAGCAGGATGGAGAAGGCCATAAGGTCCAGCAGCCTCAGAGTCAGTTTCATCAAAATCCAGAAGAGATACTGAAATGATATCATAGCCTTAATATCCTGATCTCACCATTCAGGAGGATAAGCCCAAAACTGCACCGTGGACAGAACAGCTCCGATGAAAGGAAGCGTCTGAGAGGGAGTAAGGTGGGACTTTGGCACGTTTCTCGTGAACCCCAGCGAATGCAGGAGCTCTGCCGTAGTCTGGAGGTGGGAGACGATAGCCTGGGTAGAGACCATGTTCAACAGCCAGTTTTTGAGATAGGGGAAGACTGGGAGCCTAGATCCCCGCAGATGATCTGCAACCACCTCATCACGTTGGTGAATACTCAGGGGGTCGCTGGTGAGGTCAAAATGGAGCACAGCGAACTGAATATGCTCCTGGCTCACCGTGAACCACAGGTAACATTTTTGTGGAGAAAGGATAGGAGTGTGGCGGTATGCGCCCTGAAACTCCGACACTACTATCCGGTCTCCAGGTTCCAGGGCAGACAGGACCTGAGCAAGAGTGAGCATCTTGAATTTCTCCTTGAGTAACAAAATTGAGAGACCACAGGTCGAGGATACGACGTAGGCCCCCGTCCTTCTTGGGCACCAGAAAGTAACAGGAATAGCAACCACGACCTACTTCTCGCGTCAACATTATCCCTATGGTTCCATTGGCGAAAAGAGCAGTCACTTTCTGGCGGAGAAGAAATAGGTGGTCCTCTGTCAGCTGGGAGGGGCAGTCTCGAAAGAGAGGAAGTAGCTCCTCCTGTAAATATGCAAAACCAACCTGTCTGTTATGGACTGCCAGTGGGACAGGTGAAGGCAAATCCTGCCACCCTCTGGGTGCCTAACAATTGAGTCCATGCACATTTTCACCAAGAGGAGGAGTCCTTGTACCTCAGTGATTACCTAAAGTATGGCCTGGGGGCAGCATGTGGCCCTCCTGACCTTTACATGCGGCCCCTCACGCAGGACCAGCATTGGGATGGTTTTTATTCAACTCCGCACTAACATGACATTTTTAAAAACAATTATACATCAAGCACTTATTTAAAGGTTAATTGCAGTTATGGAAAGGAAGTAACTAGGCCCTTAACTTTAGGAACACCTTAATTTGAAAGACAGCCACTAGACAAGATATACATGCTTTGCTCCTCCTACCCCAACTTCATGCCAATCTGCTGACATCAGTGTGGCCCTCGGTCACACCATAGACCAAACTTTGTGGTCCCTGGGAAAATGTTTGAGAGTACCCATGCTCTACCTCGTGTATTGGAAGACTTATTCGAAGAAAAATAACTTGCACACAACCGAGCCCAACACTAGATTGCAGGAGTATGCAAAGAATGTGACTCTACAGCACTACATGCCACGAACAGATGCTTACAGGGTAAGTAACATTTTCCTTCTGGGACATACTCCTTCCTGCAGATTCCTCAAATGATGAATTTCCCTCCAGGCGCTGGACTAGTTTGAAACTTTGCCCCAGCCATAGTTCTCCTACGCAGCCTGGTGGCAGCATGCGGCGCCCTGCAGCTTCAACAGCGACTCCCCCAGTCTAGTGTGATAATCTCTAGTCCTGGTCCCTTGATATACCTTCATTAAAAATTATTTGTTCAGAGATTCATTTTTGATTTGTGTTTTTGTATCATTAGAGAAGTAATTTAGCTTGGGTAGACATTGATAATCCGGGCCGAACTTTTCTGTACCAAATTTTTAAAAATGCGGATGTGTTGCAGCAATGATGTAAAATTTCAGGAACCATGAGACCTATATAACTAATTTTGGTGTCAAAACATAGGTTTCGGGGGTCAAGAATTCTGATAGAGACAGAAAATAGCTCCTCAGAGCAACCCTTCTGCCATTTTCCAAAATAGCGCCTCTATAATGATGTGATTTACCCATCATATTGGTAATTTATTTTAATATTGTTTTTGTTTCAGGTTTTCCATTGATTCAAATTGGAAACATGAGCGAAGCAGGTGGTAGCACAGGATTTATACCTTCTTAGAGAGTATTGCCTGCTACAAAATCCGAGGAGTCCTTGAACAAAAAAAAAATGTGTATTATGCCAAACTAATCCAAAAGAAAAGCTAACATCAACTGCGGCTAGATGTCAAGACCCCACAAGACTTACCTCCTGCTTGTGAGGTGATCCCGCAGGGATGACGTGGGCTCCCTCCTTTTCCCAGAAAGGGCTGAATACTAACCAGGCTGAAGAGGGGACTGGGAGAGGTCGCCAAAATAAAGGTGGGGATGGCGTAGAAGGAGGCTTGATTGATCTGCCCTCGGGTGTCCTTTGGGTTTCGTGGAACACACTGCCTGGGGAATGGAGCAAAAGGGTAACACTCACGCCATGCACAGCAAACCAGCACCACAAACAAAGGGCACAAAAAACGTAGTTACCTGAGGAGCAGCTCCAAGGAGACGGAGAAGTCCTGTCGAGTGCAGGATGAACCCACAAGGTAAGAGGTTCCTGCGACGGTCAGGAACCAAGGAATAGCCACACGGTACCTCCGTAATAGTAGCTGTCATGAAGGGGAAGAGGCAAGCGCTCCTGCGCTGTGCGAAAGTAAAAGGAATTGAGCGCTCCTGCGCTGTAAGTGCACAAAAGAAGATGTGCGTCTCCGTGCCCAGCCCGAGACGCGATATGAACTGAGGCAAGCGCTCCTGCGCTGTAAATTCACAAAGGAGGATAAGCGTCTCCTTGCTCCAGCACGAGACGCGGACAGTGTACAAAGTATGAAGCGTCTCCGTGCTCCAGCTCGAAACGCGCTCAGAACTGAGGCAAGCGCTCCTGCGCTTAACACGAACAAGGGCAGTACGCATCGCCGTGCCCCAGCAGCTATGGGCGCCCTTGCGTGGTACGGAGGGATCTCTGGTTGCAGGCAGAGCTTTCGCTAGCGCTCCAGCGAGGCTCAGTACGTTAATGCAAAGCGCTGGTTCCGGGCGGCTTCGCATTAGATATATGGTCCTCCCCGGAAGTGTTAGTCAGCTGATTTGCTAGTCTGCTTCCTTCTCAGCAAGACTAGACAGCCAACCTGCCTGACGTGGTGTCAGCCGTAAGGAAGCTGGTGCACACGCTACACACCGCGCGCCAGCCACACTGCAAGCGAGGGAACAGGACACTAGACAGATGAGAGTTTGAGATGCTGCAGAAATACCGCAAGACTAAGTTCACAAAAGATAGAAACTGATGGGTGAAGAGGATCACATTCATTCATCATTGAAACAAGTGCTACTTGTCATATACAATGGAAAAATGCCTGGAATATTTTTGGAAAAAATTCAAAGAAACCAGTGAATTGCAACAAGTATCCGAATCTTCTGGGAAAGCGACGACAACCAAACCCAATGGCCATCCACTTACAAGATCGATGGCTACCCCTCGTCCCCCTCCAACAACTGATTAGAAAGCAGAGGAACTTCAGTGTGTTATCTGTGGTTTAGCTAGAACAAGGATCAAAGGGATTGACAAAAGAACAAATTACAGAGTAGGTGAATCTTGAAGGGCAAACACATTTTTATCTACAGCTAGCCTCTTCCAGGATGAAGTTTTCAGCTGAGTAGCTCATCTAGACAGGTAGGCGAGTGTATTTGCAGCGGATTTGTGTGCGTACCCTAACTGAATGCGTGCATACTTTCAAAAATATGAATGTACAATGAGCTCCCAGAAGCAACGTAACCACCAGCCTTCAGTTAAGTTTATACTCTTTGAAAAAGCAAATTAAGTTTTAAAGCCACTCTTGAGTCTTGGCTATGGGTTCACACTCCGTGAGATCAGAGAAATAATGGTCAACATTGATAAAACTGTATTGAGCCATAATAAGGAAAATAAGATTTTTCTGGTTAGAATTTACAGTGACAATTTGTTTTTGTCAGTCTAACAAAAAGAATGAGCCACTTATGGTGCTCTCAGCTCTGATTTGACTCCTGAAGTTCTCACTGTCAAAATAAGATCACAGGATGCAGTGAGATCAGCAGGAATTATTTTAAGAAACGTCCTGAAAGATTCAGATTTTGGACTTGACAGATTTTGTGATGCCTCTGAGCTTCGAGAATCATGGGAGTCAACAAGAATGCCTGATGTATTAACATTTCTTACAAAATTGGTATAAATGAAAGTTCTTGAGTTCGGAACAGAAGCCGACAACATTGATGATGGCTTTGAAGATATAAGTGAAGAAGTGGATGACAATCCCATGAACAGACAGGCTTATGCTGTGCAAATGTACTGTCTTTTCCAAATCATTTTTTATGAATTACATCTTGGCAAAAAGAAAACTCCCATGCAATCTATGACCAGTGCAAAAGTAGAGAGGTAATCACTAGAATGAATAGGATTGGTGTGTCAATAAGTTATATTGACATAGTACAGAGCAAGAACTTGTTAGCAGCTCATGCTGTAAAATCTTGTGAATCTGACAGCACACCACTAACAAGTCACTTTACCGGGAAAGGATTTACAATTGCTGCTCTTGATAATTTTGATTTTGAAGACAGCTGTTTTTTCTGGAACATCCAGCACACATGATGCTTCCATGGTGCTTTTTCAAGACTGTACCAATGCTGGAAAACAAGCTGTGCCAGCTGTAGGCATAAACAAACGAAGCTGCAAAGTTATACCCCAACTGCCTTGTCAACGTGTGCAAAATCACTACAAGTCATTAACACATCCCAGTCTACCGGAAAGTTTCAAAGATCTCATGGATCATCTTCTACCTGAAGCTGATTTAACAGAATTTTTCATATCACTTATTCGGTGCGGACTGAAGGATGAAGAAAAGCCAGTTCCTCCATGGGCTAGACTTCATGCTCTGACCTCCCAGATTATCATCCCACTGAAGAAGGTTGGGTTTTTACCTGTAATACTAGCTCCAGTCACAAACTGCGCAACAGTATACACAGCTATATAAAGTGTCCAAAATGTGCTTGCTCAGCTTGAAGGATCAGCCTATCCTGCCAGTTTTATTTTTTTTAAACAAACTTTATTAAACACCACAGAGTGTCTGAGTCATCACATCCAGTACATTGTGGCATTTTTTATTTTCATACTGTTTACATATGTTATCTACTCGCATTTCCAAGGGTATGCGTAAATAAGCAGGAGGAAAATAATAACATCATTGTGGTCATAACATGGATATATACAAGATGAAAACATCTGTGATACGATAAGCAACATAATTCCAAACAGTCTCATTGGAACCCCCCGCCCCCCACCTTCCTCCTGGCCTGTCGGTTTCCATGTGTCTCTCACATCAATTTACTTGTGTAGACATCATTTGGTATGTCTTACTGCTGATGTGCGGGTGGATACGCTATATAATAGTTTGACAGTGAACCTGGAACCGCATACCACGGGGTTCACTGCGGGGTAGAGTTGGTGCGTTGTGGGAGAAGATCTAGTGTTGTGAACCCTTCCAGCACGAGATCCCATTCCATGGAAATGGGGCGTTTTCGTAACCCACGCGCCTCCTTGTGCCTTATTGCCACGCTTTCGGCACTACTACAGCGTACCACCTCATCCTGCCATGTAGATAAAGTGGGGCATCTAGGGAACTTCCATCTCATGGTGATAGCGTGTATGACTAGTATACGGTCAAGGTCTAAGAAGCGCAATTGAACTTTTAGGGTGTTCGTGCGCCTGCGGAGAGCTAGGAGACACTCTATTATGTTGTCCTCAATCTGTAAATGTGGAATCTCCCCAAGTGCATTACAAACCCCAGCCCAGTAGTCACGAAGGTGAGGGCAAGCACATAGCATGTGGACGAAGCCCGCCTCCTCGGACCTGCATCGCGGACAGCAGTGTTGGGCATCTGGTAACATGCGATGCAATCTCCGTGGGGTTAAATAGGATGTGTGTAACACCATACTCTGTATGAATTTAAATTTGGCATTGCGGGACACTCGCTTGGGGTGCTCTAGGATACTTGCCCATGCTTTATCGGTTAGTACAACATCAGTCGTCTCCGTCCATTTAGTTCTGAGGTCGAGGAGTGGGTCGGATACTTGTGCCCGAATGCCAACATACAGCCATTTGATAAGATGGCGACCATCCTACATGTAATATAGTGTTCGGACTAATTCATGTGGTGAAGGCTCATGTCGCTGAGGTGCTCACATCTTCTTTACGTAGTGTGATACCGCAGCATGAGTTAAGTAAAGTCGATCGGGCACACCTGTGGTTTGTCCAAAAGTGTAATGATCGAGGAGGGTGCCATCACCAAACAGAGAGCCGACTGTGTCCACACCAGCCTCCGACCAGGCGTGTAGCTGAGCCTTTGTGAGTCTGCCACTAGTGGTTGGTAGTCCCAGTAGTGGGATATTACCAGCGTAAGGGATCGCACCTGATGTATAAAGCAGTGCCTTTTTCCAGCAGTGGAGTGCCGTCTTAAGCGGTTGTGCAGTCGGGGAGAGTTTTTCCTTTTGCTAACAATAGAGTGTGTAGTGATCCTCGCTCTAAGTCCTGGGTCTTATACCCTTTTTCCTGCAAGTTCCTGCCTACTGTCCAATACGATAACCATTGAAGCTGACAAGCATAATAGTAGGCCCTAATGTCGGGTACCCCTAATCCTCCTTTAAGCGGTTCTAACTGCAGTTTCTTGAGGCTCACCCTGTGGCGAGCAGTCCCCCAGATAAGATCCAATAGTAATGTGTCAAGTGTGCGAAATGTGGACTGGGGAACAAGTAACGGTAAGTTTGCAAAAACATATAAGAGACGGGGAAGTACCACCATTTTGGAGATGGCAACCTGCCCCATCACTGATAATGGCAGAGATGTCCAAAAGGATATGCTTGAGCGTTTTGCAGTAATTGCCCTTGTCAGATTGCCATCAAGTAGGTCTGATTGGGACCTATATATCTGGATTCCTAGGTACTTGAATGTATGGTGTGCCACTGGCAGGTTATATTTACCAAACTTGAGTACATTTGGGTGGGGTCCATCATGGAGGTAGAGGGCATTAGATGTCCCCTCATTAATAGTGAGTCCGAAGATACGTTCAAATTTAGAAAAGATGGTAGAGAGTGGTCCGACTGGGTAGTGAGGTCTCGTAAGTAAACGATTGTCATCTGCATAGATTGATATTAGGTGTGTCACATCACCTATTGCTCGGCAGTCTGTCTTAACGCTATCGCTAATGGTTCTATGGCAAGGTCAAATAACAGAGGAGAAAGGGGGCAGCCCTGTCGCGTGCCTCTGTGTACGGTGTATTCTCGAGAAATATGGCTACCGGTGCGGGCTTTTGCAGTGGTGTCAGTATATAATAAGCTCACTCATTGAAGGTATTCAGGAAGGAGACCGAAGAGCCGCAGGGCCGTGAACATGTAATCCGATGTAATGGAGTCGAAAGCTTGGCGTAGATCTAAGGCTATACAGCCAGCGTTACCACAAATCGGCGGGGTAGCCATCATGATATGATGTAGGCGTTTGATATTTAGGGACATGCTGCGTGCTGGAGGAAAGCCACATTGGTCTTTGTGTATTAGGGTATTTAAATGGGGTAGGAGTCAGTTAGCTAAAACCTTGCTTAGTAACTTGTATTCTGTCGCTAATAGAGACAAGGGTCGGTAGCAGGATAAGTCAGTACAGTCCCGTCCCGGTTTGAGGAGTGAAATTACGAACGCCTGCATGGTGGAATGTGGTAGTTGGCCTATTTCTAGGGCCGTCTTATATAATTCTTCTAATTTAGGGACGAGGGCTTCAGAGTAAGAATCAAAGAATTCCACTGGCAAGCCGTCGAGGCCCGGGGCTTTGCTGCGCGACAAACCTTTGATGGCTGCACGTATTTCAAGTTTAGTGATGGGGCCTGAGAGAGTCTTCTGTGTATTCACTGTAAGCTGTGGGTATGTTAAGCCGTCTAAAAATCTGTCTACCAATGTGTCGTCAATGTGTGTTGGTTCGCTGTAAAGGTTACTGTAGTAGTTACAAAAAGCCTTGTTTATCTCATGTTGAGTGTGAACCATGCCCTTGTCTGGTATACTAACCCGAGTGATAATGGGAGGTGTTGTGCTATCACGCAATATCCGGGCCATCATCGACCCAGACTTGTCAGCCTCGGTGTGTTTCAGTTGTGTAAATGCCCTGTGGTCGATGACCTGGAGTGTTTCTAGGAGCTCTGCATGTTGAATAGGTGCGTCTCGCAGGGGAGCCTGCTGGCTCGGATTATTAGCTGCTGTGTGCTCTAGTTCGGTCATTAGATTTTCTATTTTGATAAGGCTTTTATGTATCTCCTGCCTAGCGCCCACTGTGGAGCCAATTACAGCACCCCGCACAACTACCTTGAGTGCGTCCCACTCGATTAAATTGGAGGAAGCCGTGTTCCAGTTCTCTGATCAATAATTAGTGATGGTTGTGGACAGCGTGGTGCGAAAGGGGGCGTCTTCCAGAGTTTTCATGTGGGGACCGGGGTAGGCACCCATGTAAAAGTTGATCTCCAGGGGGTTGTGGTCAGAGAAGGTCTTGGCTAGGTACGTGGCATGTTGGACTTGGGTAGCTATATTAAGGGAACATAGAAATCTGTCAATCCTAGTATGAAGTTGGTGTACTGGTGAGGAAAAGGAGTATTCTCTGTGTGTAGGTTGTAGTAGTCCCCATACATCTCCCAGTCCCCACCCAGTCGTCAAGGTTCTCAGAGCTTCAGCTTGTTTTTGGGCACCTGCCCCACGCAGTGGGGGATGTGACCTATCTAATTCTACGTCCATGACAGAGTTACAGTCCCCGCCCAGGATCCAGGGAAATGTATCCCAGCCAGTCAGGGCGGTGCCCAATTTATTAAACTTGTTCTGGTCGAAGATCGGTGCGTAAATGCAACCCAAAACCACAGGCAGACCGTCGAGGGTTCCCTTCAGCAATATGTATCTACCCTGTTTGTTAATGCGTCGGTCCTGTTCTGTAAATGGGACACCGTGCCGAATTCATATAGCTGCCTCCCTTGCAAAAGCTCAATAGTTAGTGGAGAATATTTGGCTCTCCATTTCTTACGAACATTTAGGGCCTCTGAATCAGTAAGGTGCGACTCTTGAAGGAAAACTATTTGCGCTTTACGCCTAATAAGGTGGGCATGAACTGATGTCTTTTATGCACGGCGCCGAGCCCCCGCACATTCCAGGTCAGTAAGTTATAGGAGCCTAATGTGGTGGAACAGTGAGGCATGAGTTAGTAGTGTAAGTAACGCTCCCCCTAACTTGGAGCCTGTTTTCTATCGTGGGCCAGGAGTCCCCCTTCCCATTCAAACCAGTTATACTCGGCTCAGCTATTGAGCTGCGCTGGGCTAAACCATAAACAAAAACATACAAGTAGCATAAAACAGTGCATTCGCTGTGTGGGGGGTCGCTGCCACTGTCCATCATGCTGCTTGTGTATTTACAACGGTTCTAGAAGCCCAACGGGACCCGGGGGAATAAATGAGCATTCTCGTCTAGTAGAGCTAATTGTCTTGTCTAGGGTCACATGTTAAAGAGTATAGTAGTGTCAAGACCAATGAACCTGAAAGAAGAAAACATTGCCAGGCAGTGCGGGCAACCGGTACATATACTATACAGAATGCAGGTAGTTTGAGAACCATATACTTAACAATTGACTTAGCTGGCATTCCATGACTAGTACTAATTGAAGAGTGGTATATGAGGGAACAAAAAAAAAGGATACATATAGTCCTGGAAGCCTCACAGTAGAGCTTTATATGTCCACATTGCTCTGGTGGTCAATGCTATTGAGTATCCATGCTAGTTATCCTACCAGATCATCGTAAGTTTGAGATGTCACTGAGGGAAACCGGGTGATACTATGGTTGGAATCCGACTGAATAGTGCTGTCCTCCGATGAGTCTGTTGCGATCTTGAGCTTGTCATCTCTAAAGGAGTTGGCTATTGCCAGTGCCTCAGTCTTGCTGTTCAACATCTGTTCATGAGTAGGACCAGTGGTGGCAGATTTGTGCAGCCCCCTAGCGGTGCGGCGAGGGCTGCAGCCTTGAGTTCTTGCAAGGCTGTGGTGCGTAGATCCGGACGATGTACCAGAGCTTGATTCGAGGTTCATAACTTCAAGCCACTCCTCCGCGTCCTCCGGGCTGTTGAAGAAGTAGGTTTTCTGATCGTGGATGATTTTAATCGAGCCGGGAACAGTAGTGCATATTTAAGCTTAACAGCACGCAGTTTTTTCTTCACTGCTTGAAAGGAGGAACGCTGGCGTTGCACCATCACTGTATAGTCGGGATTAAGAGAGATTCAATGGTTCTCAAATTGGATCTGCGTTCGTTCTCTCGCTTTTTGCAACAGCATATCCCGGTCCCTATAGTTCAGCATCTTAATGATTAAGGGTTGCGGAGGCGTTCCGGCTTTCGGCACTCCAGTAGGAATCCGGTGGTCTCTTTCCACGCAGAAATAGGGCGACAGGCCCTCAGGGGCCACAAATTCCCGAAACCAGGATTCCATAAAGTCCGTTGCTTTGGGACCCTCACAGCGTTCTGGGAGACCTAGAACGCGTATATTGTTCCTGCGGTTTCTGCCCTCCGCATCCTCTATCCTGTCCTGCAGACCGCTGATCTGCTGCTGCAGTTGTTTGTGTTGCAGGTTTCTTGACTTGAGGTTCAATGCTTTGCAGGGTTTTCCCCTGTGCGTGTACTGTATCGGCAAGTTTCACATGATCCGCCCGGAGCAGCGTGAAGCCAGTGTTAAGCGTTCCGATCTGCTGCTCTATTACTATATGGGAGTCTCTGACTTCCTGTAGAATCAAGTCAAGTTTATCAGGAAGGATCACGGAGGAAGAGGAGCCCGGTAATGGGGGTCTGGTGGCAGTTTCGAAGTCGCCGGTTGAGCCCCATGCAACGGGATTATTGTCCAGATTTTTCCCTTTAAGTCTCCCCATTACGCTTACAGGTTCTTGTTGGGTGTGCGATGAGTGAGTAATGCGGCGGCCAGTGGGGTGTCCCACAGTTTGTTGTGGACGTGACAGTACCGTCCTTCAATGTATCTGCTAGTGGCTTTATATAGGTAGTGTGTAAGTATGTCACAGTAGCACAGCTAAAGTACATTCAGAGAGTCAGAACCTGCCGCAGCCATGCAACTTATCCACAAAGGGAGACAAAGGCACAGGCAGTCATGCATATGTAAGCAGGTTTCCAAGGAGGATGGTGTTGTCCTGATTCAGCGGGAGTCCAAGAGAAAACAGGTCTTAGCCCAATTAAGTATCCCCACACCTGGGCACGGCTGCACATCCGCACCACCCAGGCGGCTGGAAAGGGGCACGTAAAGGAGATTCGAGGGGGCAGCCTGGGTGAATTCAGTAACCGAGATAATGCTCTGGCTGTCCTTCAGGTGCTACGGGGTCATGGCGCGTGGCCCATCGCGTGGCTCCGCCTGGGTGCAGCGATGAGGGGGTGGAGGAGGGAAAAATAGCCCGGTATGGCAGCGGGAGCAGCCCTCCTTCCAGACGATATTGAAACCTAGCAGCCCCCGGAGTGCGTTTAGGTAGGGTACCGGCTTATAGAGGTCCTCACTGATCTGGCTGCCCTCACACCTCACATGGGCCCCAAATAGCTGTACAGGAGCAGTTGTGTGCCCCGTGTGTTCACAGGCTGCCGCCCATCCGGGTATGTACAATGCATCTCCCAGTCACTCGATGACACTCACATTTGGCGGCTTCCTCACCCAGAGAGCCAGGCCCAGAAAGGCTGCTGCGGCGGTCACAGCCTCCAAGCCGCACATCACCGGGAGCCCCTAGGACCGCACACTGGATCAGGGCATCACTCCCCACGGTGCCACTTGGTATGCAGCCAGGCCAGGCAGCGGGTGAATTCACGGTGGCCCAGGACGCGCGCCCACACCACGGATCTCGCCACCACCGCGCCCGGGCAGCCTCACTCAGGGAAGTGCACTCACTAATGGGAGCGGCCACCGGCAGTCTCATAGGCCACAGGGTGTACACTCGGCATCCAAGGTTCCGCGACGCATGAGTACGCCTTGGCCGGCCAAGCAGCCCACCACAATCAGGCTGTGGTGGCCGCGGGAGTCAGTGCAATATCCGCTCGGTCAGTGTCTCCGGGAGGAGCTGGGGGACACGCTATAGCAGCCCCAGTAGTCCCACGTCTGCCATGTTGGTTTCGCCGAAGCTCCGATAGGAAGCGATCTATGCGGCTATGAGGCGAGGGTAATCGGGCAGATTTACCTCCCCAGCAGCTAGCGGCAGCGTGGCTGTGTTTAAATGCTGGGAAATGTCATGTGGCACGACGAAGTTGCAGGATTCTATTCCCCGGGTCCGGAGCCTTACTAAACCACGTCCGCCTTCTTAGGCGACTAGCCACGCCCCCCAGCCTATCCTGCCAGTTTTCTGCGAAGGTGTTTTTCTTATTGTAGCTGACATTTTTATGAGCAATCCAGTAGAACTTAATGATCTTCATCCAGTAATTGGTGTTTTCCACTTGGCAAAATGTGTGTTGCGGTGTGCAGTTAGTTATCTCAGTGGGTGTGGCATAGATGATGCATTTATAGAGGCTGGAATCTTCAGAGGCATAACTGTCCAACCAATATTGAGCAGAAGTCATTATGTTTGTTCATTACAAGGCATGCTCATCATATCTGAGGCTATAGAAACATTGCGTTGGAGTGCATTCTGGCAAAATTAGAATGACAAATTTGGTTTAGCATTTCTTATCTCAGAATTGAATAAGGCACAGGGTGCATGTCAATCAAAAGACATAATGCAAAGCCAGGCAATGTTCAATATATTCAGTTCAAAATCAGAAAACCAAGTTTGTAGAGTTTGTCAGCGAATGTAAAAAAAAAAAAAACAGAAATTTGCAAGTACTGAGGGACTGTTTTACACATGATAGCTCTAGTGAAAAACTTGGTACATGCTGATCTGAAAGGTGATTGGGAGCTGCATGCGAAGACTGTGGCGTCACCGATTACTGTGTTTCGTGAATTGGATTGCATAAACTACCTGAGATATGGGTCCTGGTATTTGGAAAGAGTGAAGAAGCAAGAGGTGGAAAATCCATGACTCTACAGAAAATTAATCCAGAGACCTATTGTGGTGAAAGACAGAGGGGAAGGTTCAATGCTGTATCTCCAGATATGAATCTAGAACAGAAGAGCCGGAGATCACAAAAAAGCTCCAAAGGAATTGGTCAGACATGTTGCTCAATGCCACACCTTTGTGACTAAACAATATGTGGATAACTATATAAAGATGCGTCTACTAGATGGTCTGGAACATGGATCAAAACTATGCGCAGAACTGAAGCAGGAGATATTTGTGTTCAAAGAGAAAAATCTGTTTGACATAATCATTAAAGGTTCAGTTGCCATACTAAGAGTTTCGTTCCAAACAGCCACTACAAAACAGGTTGCAAAAAATCATTTTTCGCAAGTACAGAGAGAGATAGATGTAGCAAAAGAAAGTGGTGAATTTATCAAGGGCTTTCTGTTGCATGATCTTCTTCCAACACATGCATTATTTGATGGAGATGCAGTGAATCACAAACGCGTTCAAGAGCTCGTAAAAAAAACCTTTCACCTGAAGTATTTCAATTCGAAAATGTGTACTCATTGAAAACTACTATGGTTGTGGACTATGTCACAATTGCAAATGGTCAAGAGTTTATCCATGCAAAACTTTGCGAGAGGTTGTTCAGATTGTTCTACAGATATCAAAGTCAGTGTGCATCTAGCAAGAACTGCACAATGTCTTTTCAAGTTATCTTGAACTATCTGTCAAAGAATGTGAGAGAACCACTCGAATGTCTTCAAGTGGAATAATTGACCTTGCCTGCATCAGAAATTCAACACCTATGCCTGTGCAACTTGATAAATTTTGGTCATCCACACCGAACAAGATGAACTTGGAGATGTTAACTCACCAAAACATTGCTGATAATTCAGTGAACACTGAATTTCCAATTATTGCAAGTCAAACGATTGTCAATGAGAAGTTGGTGCCTGCAGAGAAATATTTAAAAGGTTACCAGCTATATTGTTCAAAAACGTAATAGCAAATTGGAGGACGCTGACCTTTGTGCCACATGTAGAGTGGGCTGTTCGAAATGGTTCCCGTCAAGTCATTATACTGTCAGATGCCAGTTGTTACTATTGTGCTACTTGGATTTGTTGCAATGTTCATAAGTCAAGGATTGGCAGAGTTGTGGATACGTTATAGAACAGCGAGAAAAGACACTTAATCCTGCTTTATATTCTGTAAAAGAAATTGACCCAGAGATGCCCAAGGCACATATTCTTACTAGTGATGATGATATGAGCAAAATTGGGAATACGCTTGGAGCTTTTACTGCTGAACCTGTGAAGTTTCTAAAAGGATTTGCTCAGACAGAAGAAGAATGTGACTTTAAAGAATCACAAAAATACCTTCTGCCTGTGGGGAAAAAGAGTTCTGTCACACATTTTACGATCTTTGGTGCAGTGAGTTCAAGAGATCAGTCTCGCTAAGTTACCTTCCACCTACGACATAGTACGTGGACACATTAAAAGAGCATTCTACTTGATCAGAAGATGTGTAAATGTTTTGCGTCATGCATATGTAGAGAAAGATCAGTGAGAATTTGGTTGGGAAGATATTGATGGGGTGCTAAAAGCTACAACATTTCTAAAGCCTCTACCCACAGACCTAATATGTACTTGCAAAACCTGTTCTGCAAAAAGATGTCCATGTTGATATGATCTACCCCAGTGTTTAACATTCTGAAAATGTACCACGAGCGATTGCCAAAATAAATAAATAATGTGAACTATGAACATTTGTCTAAACGAGAGAGTGATTAACAGGTTTTTTTCATATTCAGATAATAAGCATTGTTTGGCGTATACATAAAAGGATTACAATTATTATTATTTGTTTCATTGCTATATCTGTCTCTACTTCCTCTAACATTTTGGAAAATGGTAGAAGAGTTGTTCTGAGGAGTTCTTTTCTGTCTCTTTAAGACTACTTGACCCCCAAGACTTATGTTTTGACACCAAAATGAAGTATATAGGGCTCATGGTTCCTGAAATATTACATCTTCACTGCAACACATCCGCCTTTTTTAAAAATGTCCTCCAGAAAAATTCTGCCTGGATCAGCTATGTCTAAATAAGCTAAATTACTTCTCTAATGATCCAAAAGCTCAAATCAAAAGTGTAAATCTCTGGACAAATTTAATTTTTCTGAGGTATATTAGGGGTCAGGGATTATATTGGAGTATATGTTGTTCCGTGCCTCAGTAACGCAGATCGGTAACTTTCTCGTGCTTTGCTGATATTTACCAGCTTTTGGAGTGTTGCAGTGACTAGGTCAAATGTCTTCTCCTATAGTTTGAGAGTTTAAATCTGTTCACTTGTGCTGCAAGAAAATGGCATTGTCAGATCCACATTTCATTTGCATATGGAGTTTGAGCTCGGAATACAATACCGAGGTATGTGACTCCTGTTCAT